>NC_137643.1:16388727-17588727 GCF_963383615.2 Lipophrys pholis | reverse complement strand
TTCGTGAGAACGGTCGCGATTAATCCGGGATTGACCTGAAAGGTATTTCCAACAGTATTTTGATATTTTGTTGGTTTTTTCTCTTGTTTGAGAGGAAACTCCGTACAGGTTGATTATATACAGAGGTCATGGTCCGGCTTATGAGTGTCCTTAATAAGCCCATTTGGAGGAAACAAAATAATGAGAAACAGAGGAGAAAATATAATAGGCTGATTGAGTGAGTCACCATAATGAGCAGCATTATTTTTTTATCGTTTGTTTTTTTTTTTGCTACTAAGTCGACTTGGCTGTAGCCACAGGGGCCTCATTTGGGAACAAGCTCAAAAAGTCCATATTTGAACTTTAAACCGAGATTAAAGCAGCAGCAGAAGATTCAAAACAGACTTTTCAAAGTCGCCGCAGCATCAGCATTCATGATGCCATGCAGATAGAAGATATATTTATATACAAAATATGTACACAGTATATCTCCTTGCTCCCTGACCCGGCACATTTTTCAGCCGCAGTGACCTTTTGCTGCTTTTCACCTTTGGCTCAAGTACGAGAACTTTAAAGAGGCATGGCAGGGCGAGTTGTACCGACTGGCCCCAATTCAAGGTCACAGAGAAACAGTACTGATGGGCTCAAGTCCAAATATATATATATATATATATATTTATATATATATATATTTTTTTTTTTTATTTTTTTTTTATTTCCTCCTTGTATTATCAGCAGTATGTTAAATATTGTAATCAGATAAGAAACAGTTCACTGTACCTGATCCAGTCCAGTCCGTCTCTCAGAGGGCAGTTTAGGTCCTGATGTACAGACAGCAGTGTGAGTGTGAGCAGCCTCCGCTCTCTTTGCTCTTGCACTTTAGCTGTATCTCAGAGAGAGTTTTTTTTTTTTGTTGCTCTTTCTCCTCCTCTGCTGCCTGGGTATCACACTGTGCCTCCTGCATTGCTCCCGTCAGGCTGCGTAATTTAGTGGACGGCACAGCCGCTGAACAATTATTGGTCCGTGTGACACTTTACTTGAAGTGGCGCTCCGCGAGGAACGAGCCGAGCGTCACATAAAACACAAAACGCCACGCGAGTGACAGAGTCCTAATAACCAAATGCAACTGTTTCTTGCTCAATTGATTATTATGGTGAATGAACCGGATGTTGCCAGGAACTTACATGTATTCCAAGGACCTTAATTCATCGAAGACATTTATTGATCTTCTTAATTAGCGTCTTTTTCTTCTTTTTTTTAAACTGAGGGTCGCATGGGCCTACGTTTTACTGTCAATAGAAAATATCGCAGATTCGAAATGTAAAAGTCAAAAATGTAAAAACGAAGCCTTTTCCCCATGTGAACAGAAACAAATTCACATGTACTGGGAACTCCAGACTCAATAATTTACTTCATGTTTTCTGAGTGGCCGGCCGTCCACACGAGAACGCCGGTTGATGTTAACGATGTTTGGCCGATCATCCACTCTTGACTGCGTTTTTTTTTTTTTTTTTAACACGGGTCCCAGAGCGGGGAAATTCTGATACCCCAGATCGGCTTTGAGGCATGAACAGCAAAGACTATCATCTGTGGGGAAAAAAGATGACAGAATCCCCGCCCCTCTCCTCCCCACCACAGTCCACGATTGAATCTAATAACCACAACAATCGCGGACTACATGCTACAGGTGGCGCTGCAGAAGCTACTGACGCTAGTCGGAGGAGGAGGAGCAGGAGCATAGACCTATATAGCCCAGAGTTATAGAGCAGTCTATGAGCCGGACTCTACTTCTAAATTTCTATGTGCTCCGCATAGGTGCTCTGTGTCTTCTTCTGCGTTTTTGGTGTCTTTGGTGAGCCACAGCGCCCCTACAGGCCTGGCATATGTACTACAGGCATTGAAGCCTTGTGTTGAGCTGTGTTCATAGTGACGTGTGGACAGAGTGTTTTTGACAACCCCAGGGAGAAAAAGGATCGTTTTGGCACACGTGGACAAGGCCTGAGAATGGAGGGATATTGCAGTACACAGGGAGCACATGCGAACTCCACACAGAACGACCTCGAGTCGAACAGTGGCCTGCTTCCTGTGAGGCCGGAGTGCTAACCACTACACCACTGTGTGGCCCAAAAAGAAGCAGGACTCTTATAAAAGGGAAACATGAATAATTCTGGTTTGGAAGCATAAAGCCCGAGAACTGACCTTAGAAGCAATATCAGCGCTATCTCCTTGCAGATGAGCGGCCAAATTGACAATCTCAGCCAAGTTTCTCTCATGTTTGTGAAAGTCCAACGAATCCCTCAAATGACAGGAGACCAGCGCCGTCAGCCCAGAATGATTTTGATCCCGAAGACGCTGCAGGTAGCCTGAAAGCTTCAGAAAGGAATCCTACGGTTTGGCAATAAAAAGCATCTTCACATCCCTGGTTCCTGTCTGCCTCTGCACTAAGCCTCACTCTGTCGCTGCTCGGTAGGCATCCGGCTGAAGGAAAGGACAAGAGAGATTGTCATCAAGGCTCCGTTTCCCGGGTTTCATGACAAAAACTTTCATCTCGGAGACAGCACCGATCCAGCGATGGCAAAACAAACCAGTCACCTGAGCAGTTTGCTCAGGTGTTGTGGTGAGTTTGTCTGCCTCCATCTGGTATTGACACCCTTCCAAACACCTCAGGCCCCCATGGAGATATAATCCTTCTACTGGAGCTGTTTAGCATATCCTATTTATTTGCGATCTGCAGTCACACCTTCTTGCCTTCTGTTTAAATGTCTCTCTAAATCTCTTTCAAGGTAAAACTCACACTTATCCCGTAACCTTCAGGATTATCTGACAAAAGGAGTATCTATTCAGCTGCAGTCTTTTCACATCGGTTTGCACAATAGACTCGGATAGGTTTTACCCTGGATGCCTTTCCTGCCATATCCGGGATTTTACACTCGATGTGCCTCTACAAACAAATGAAATCTTTCCCACATAATCACACACGTAAACTTATATAAAGTCCCCAAACTCAGGTCCTATATACACAACAACGCAAAACTTTCATTGTTTTTTGAGTGTCCGTTTACACAATGACGGTAAAAGACGCTATGAAAGACGGCTCAAAGATGACAGCAGTACAATAATTCTTTTGTTTGAAGTGATTATACAGCGAATAAATGCTTGGTTTTGGACATAATATTCCAGTTGTACAGGTAAATCATCTCAACACTTACACGCCGGACCTTTAAAACTGAAAATGTCAGCTTGATAATGTCAAGATATTTTAACTAAAGACATTTAGCCTTTACCCTTTGAGAACCATGAATATCTCTTGAAAACTTTTTGGACAGTCCTCCTCTTAGATTCTAATATGTTTCACAGAACAAGTAAAAGCTTTGACCTGACGATGGCATCAGACAAAAAAAAAAAAAAAAGGCTAATTCATTATGGTGCACCCTCTGGGGAGGATGGATTTCTCTTCCTACTTAGAAAATGTCACTGCATTTTTCATCTGATAGTTCTGGAGAGACTCCAGTTCGGACCGCGTAGCGAACACAGCTACACATCCCAAATACAGATCAGAGATGTCAAAACATGTGGGCCAAAACTTTCACGCTTTATCAAGCCAGTAGAAAGTTTGGAGTGAAATAAATGGCCGGTACTTATGACAGCAGAAGAATTTAGCGATGCACCCGATACTAACTTCAAGTATTGAGTCCCGATACTACACAGAGTACTTGTACTTGAGTAATACGTCGCGTCATGCTTCATCAATGTCGCACGCAGGAACGCAAGAGAGGATGAGCAAGTTTTAATGAGAATAACAAATGCAGGACGGACTGTAAATTAGGTTTCGGCAAAAAGTGGAGGCGAAAGCCAGTCCGTACAACACCAGCAACTTAATCACCGGTGAGGTTGGGACCAGCAGGGTTCGCCGTATGTCATTCATTAGTTTACCTGCTCAGTGGATCTTGGACGATTTTTACTCCGAGCCGTGCTACATGCTACATGCTAAAGAGATTTGGAGCTCGCACATCAACGATGCTACATGCTGAACATGATTAAAACATGACTGATACACTCATTAACAGCGATCTGGAGCGTGTGGCGGCACATAGTGGGCTCAGTCCCTCGGCCTACAGTATACAGTAGTCATAGGTCAGGGTGTAGATTAGTGGTGGGCGGATTGATCCAAACATCGATAATATCGATAGTGACGTTATTATCAATATTGAATGATACCACTGCAATGCGATTGATACTTAAGTCTCAGTTTATCTCCAGTGTGCCTGCTGCTCCACCCTGAACACTCTACCTATAATCCTATAATAATATTTTCTACTAATGTGTTCTTGAGTGATTGTTTTGTACACTTGGTTTATTTTAGAAATAAATCCAGACATTACAATATACGGGAGAAAATTGTTTTGTTCCTGTTGTTTGAACTAAATGATTTATCTATATATTTATTTTTTCTGTTTTCCCACATTCTGTTCTAGTTTTAACTAATTAAGAAAACCACAGGAAAAACCATAAAAACACTTTGAGGTCATGAAAATGCATCCAGATTTAGCACTTTGATGCTATTCCTGGGAATTTTAACTGCAATGTCTGGGAATTTTAACAATTTCTCAGAAATTTTACAGAAATGTCTGGGATTTTTCCCTCGAATATTAAAAAGTATCGGTATCGGATCAGTACCGGCGATTTCGGCCCTGTATTTACATGGTATCGGATCAATACCAAATCTTGCTGTGTCACACACCACTAGCATAGATAGACGCTGCACACTGTCCGGGGCAAACTGGAGACCGTAAAGCTGTTAGAGATGCGTGTAACTTCGACACAGATGCAATTTGCAGCAACGCAGAGCCTTCGAACATCGGTAGTGTATGAGTATGATTTAGGTTTTATTGCATTTAATAAGTACTTGTAGCTGCAAGTCGCTAAAGGTTAGCCCTCATACATGTACTTTCAATAAGTGGTATTAGTGCATCCCCAGCTACAGTGAAAGCAATGTCTCTATTGGACTTTCTTCTCCATGTGTTCTGCATAAAGGTTAGCATTCTTAGTGTCTTTGCACTAAAACTACTTATCGGCTTTTATGCTGTTGTTTAACGGGTTTGAATTGACTGACATCACATGGGGCTCCAGATTGTAGTGAGATAATCTACCACAAGGAAAACATCGCTATTTCTTTTCAGCTCGGGGAAAAGTTTTCTCTGGATTCTACAGAATAGCGACGATCTGTTGGTTTATTTTAGAGGGTTTGAGGCCTTCGAGTCACCTGCTGCTTCTTCTCTAAAGGCTTTGCTGGACTTGGAAGTTCCCATTATCCCCCATTCCCCACAAAGAGAAACCTACTGTGAGGGACTGAATGAGCAAACCCTCCACTGAGAATACAGCTTGACGCAGAAAATGCTGAAGACTGAATCTGCTCACCAGGTCGCACTATTTCCCTTTTCATTACATGATTGTTTTGTTGTCTCCCATGCTGGCACGGCCTCAGACAAGCTGAGCGCTGAAATTATGACTACTGTCCAAGGAGATGATGTAATTTTTGGTTGTGTCACAGTAACAACGACATGTTCCAATTCCAGCGTCTACATTCATGCCGCATGTAGGTCACACGTCTCCGGCTGCACTTTTTTTCCCATCTCGGGTACATATGATGCGCATCACTCCAAACGGAGAGCATCATTCCTTTGTCATGTATGAAGACACAGACACGTCCGTGAATCAGTCGCTCTGAGATTGTTCATGCCCGCTTACACAACATGGTTTGCACCGTGTTCCATCCTGCAGATACCAGACAGTGCTTTCTGCCACGTAAGCCTTTAGAAAATTATGATGCAAGCCTCAGTGTTCTCAGAACTTGTCCCTATCTTTTCAAGCATACTACAGTACAACACCTACCACCATGACTCACGACTCCTCTGTCGGGCTGAACTGTTTCAGCGCGGCGCATTAACAATGAGTCCTCTCAGCGCGGAACACCGAGCCGCGATGTCCGGACGCACACTGAGGCCTAATTCTGGATGTAGGAGGAGTGATGCTGTCTCTCGCGTGTCCCATAGCATTCAGAAGCACTTACTGCGAGGACAGGCTGCTTTCTGCCACTGCCTGTGCTCACGACGGCTCTCCTCCTTGTGCCCACCTAAATGAAACGTTATGAACTTCATGTGCTGGTAAACAAAGAGTGACTCAGACACGATGCGGCAAGAGAATCGCTAATTATTGGAAAGTGGTGGGGTCAGAAAGGGAAAGCTGTTGATCATCTAAAAGTTTATCCCAAATGTTTGCGTAAAGCCAAATAAACCAGGAATTTCTCAACTGGGTATAAATATTTACTCCCAATAAAGAAATCCCCATTAAAACTGAGACTGTATTCGAATGATTTTGTGGTTCCCTTTTGACAGCCTGAATCTGAGTATGACACCATCATGAATCACGAAAGTGAAGCATCAAATTAAGCTGGAGCCTGAATGTTCGGAGGTACGTTTATTCAAGGAAACAGACCGAACATAACTACTCTAACAATACCAGGATGAAGATATTGATTGCTATATGTAGACCATGTTTACAGTAATACAGTAAGAGCTGTGGCGCCGTGCTCCCTGGAGAAGTGAGTATACTCTCGATTATTGCCTTCTTTTAAAGCCGACCAGAAATGTTTTTTTTTTTTTTTTTTAGAAACAGTTTCAGTAAGACAATTCTTACAAAATCCGTTCATAGTATTTGCTCAATGTAACTGATCTGTTACCAACATTTGCCTCATCGTGACCCGCCCTATACTCTGCCTCTGATTGGCTCGTCAGACAAACGATCGTCTCCACCAGGGGTTCTCAAAGTATTGATAGCTGAAGGCCAATTTAGCAACCCAACATTGGACTGAGGGCCGCCAAAGGAAAAAAAACTGACCAAAAATATCCCATTTGCAATCATTTTAATTACCAGGTCGTATCTCTAAGATTTACGTTTATTGGTCTGCATTCAGTAATTGCCAATCACCCACGGGACTTTGAGAACCTATGGTCGACATGGAGATGGAGACGGAGTCGGAGCGTTTACAAAAGGTTCCACCTTTGGAACGGTTTTCAAAAAGTTGTGTTTTCAGTAGCGCCGAGCATCGGTGTTGTGTAAACAGACTCCCAAAAATGTAACGAAAGTTTTCCATTTTTACTTGAAAACGAGGCAGGTGACCTTTAAATACTGTGTTTGATCCAGTGCCATCTGCACCCAGCTGCTACCAGCTTGTATAAAGTAGGTATGAAAGATGGGTTTGTTAATATTGCCTGAACTGATTTATTTATTTTCCTCTTGAAGTTGTTTTCCTGCAGCTCCTTACACCACATCAAAGTCACCGCAAGCATATTACCAATAGAGACTCTGCTAGACAAGCAACTTCCATGTTCTCCCAGGTGAAATTATATTTGTATTTTTTATTTTTTTTGCCAATGAAGTCTTTGTAGTGAAAACCAAGTGTTTCAGTTTCAGGGTGTCTGACAACATGTTAAAAGGGTAGAAAATATTCTCAATAAAGCGTATAAAAGGCTTTGCCTCATGTTGTGTTTCGCTGACTCTTATCCTTTCACAGCCGCTTCCTGTGTGTCGGCTCGGCGGCCCGCTTTTCCACACTAAGAAAACCCCACATCAATCATACAATCTTTTTAAAAGTGACTTCAATTGACACTTTAATTGCGAGGGTTTGTATTTTACAATAGTGGGATAGTTCAAGCAGAGTCACTCCAGGGAAGCTCTATAATTTGTTTTTAATGAAATTCGACCTTCAATTCTCTTTTTCCTACACCTGCAGCTTTTGACAATCATTAAATCAACATCAGTAGGCACCGAAACCAAAGTTCTGAAGCCCCATTTACATGACAACGTTTCATGTTGAAAACCTGCCGTTTTTGTATTTCTGTTTAAGAAAAATTTCACGTTTATATGGCAGTGCTTTAAAGACGACGTTGGTTTACATATAAATGCCAGAAACGCTGAAAAAGATGTGTCTATTCGGCCACTAGTGGGTGCTGTTGTTTGTTTTTGCGATGAAACCACATATGCAGAGAACAATCCGCTATAAACATTAACAATGGTGAGTACACAGACATTTTGTATGGACAATACGATGTCAAATCCCCCAAAAAATGTGTTGAGTTGTTTATAAAATGTGTTTTATGAAGAAACGTTGGTTCGACTTGTCATTTTTGAGAGTCCCTAAATGTCTAAATCAACGTCACTCCAGAGGAGTTTCCGTTAAACTAGCCGGATTCAACACTCGGTCAAACTAATTCTGACTTTTTTTTTGAGTCGTGTTGTTTTTGTAACTGGGACTTGGTTCTGCTGCCTGCTTTTCCAACCCCACACTAATGAATAGCTGCACCACACCATCAGAACGTTAGAGCTCAGCTGCTACTTCAAATTATGAAACATGTAAAACCCCTTTGATAACGTTTGGTGTTTTGTTTTGTTTTGTTTTTTAACTTGTGTGAGGTATTTGAAGTTATTTAAAGAATAAGGCGTAAAACACAAACTGATCCCTCCTCTCTACCCTGATCATTTTTGGACACTCCCTAAATTCCCATCACCTTTGAGCAGAGCTGTGAGTGATGATGATGACGATGATGATGATGATGACGACAAGGACGACGGATTCCAATGTTTGTTATGAAGAGCAGTCCATTAAGGACTTTACAACTGTGGAGGGGTCAATATGTGTCAATCCACAGTTTATCCAGTGATGGGACTTTTAATGAGGGCACTACCCTGTTTATCCAGTCCGGAGCACCCTGGGGGTGGGGGGGAGTGGGGTCCCACACTCGGCCCCCCCAGCCCCAACCCCCTACCCCTTCCCCCCTCTTCTGACCCGTCAGACATCATTTAACCCTGTCCTAACTGCCCACTTTAACGGATTGCACTGTAATGAGCATCTGCCCATCACTAACCCAGCCATCTCTCTCTCTCTCTCTCTCTCTCTCTCTCTCTCTCTCTCTCTCTCTCTCTCTCTCTCTCTCTCTCTCTCTCTCTCTCTCTCTCTCTCTCTCTCTCTCTCTCTCTCTCTCTCTCTCTCTCTCTCTCTCTCTCTCTCTCTCTCTCTCTCTCACACACTCTCACACACTCTCACACTCTCACACACACTCACACACACACACACACACACACACACACACACAGCCGCTGTCCAGCCCTGTGCTGTGCTGAAACGTGCGCATCCACCCCCCCCCCCCCCCCCTTTTTTTCTTTTTTCTTTTTAATTGTCAGAATAATTCAGTGGACCAAACTTGGAGCTGCATCCACAGTCATCTGTTATTGGCTGTGGTTACTGGAGCGTGCCTGGCAGAAGTTGCCTTTATAGAGGAGGATCAGTATCACACATCCCCTCGGAAACTATTTACAGCGCTTTTTTTTTTTTTTCGTTTTTTACGTTTTTTTTTTTTTTTAAAGCAACAATAAAAGAATCCAATCCCTCCTCTGAGACGACATTTCTCTTTACTGACTTCCAACCAAAGCAAATCTTTAAATCTTTATCTTTTAGATCTAGGAAGTCATCTTTACATATGAATATATAGTATATAAAAAAAAGTTATTAATAATGACAAAAGGAGTAGTTGCAGACCTACCTGTCTCATTTCTTCTGTTTGTGGTCCAACTTTCTCCAAACTTTTACGCATCCCGGGATAAACTCTCCTCTCTGTGTCTTCACTTATAACGCAGACACAGCACTCGAGAAACAAAAACACTTTTTTCTCCCCTTTTAGATCTCCACACTTCTATCGGTTGCATTACTTCCCAGCAGTCTCGGGTGTTTCATTCGACCCTCCAAAGCCGGATCAGGGGCGCAGCTGGGCTGGAATCAATGAAACTAAAGTTGGGCTTGCTGCCATATCAGCGGTGTTTGTACATTTCTTTGTCTGTGCATGCCTTCTGACTCCGTGTCCCGCCTTCAACTTCACCGGCAGCGTGTGAAGAAAAAAAAAAAAGAAAGAAAACAACAACAACCCCTATACTCATGCTGCAGTATCCTGAAGGGACCGAGAACACACCCGAGACGTTCAATAGACGCGTTTAAATTGATTTAATAGTAGTTTTCTTATCTGCCGCGACATCTGTAAGATATTTCATTATGATCCCTATAATATTCCCACAGGGGTTCACAGTGGAGCCACTCCTTTCACTTTACGGTACGTTTATCCTATATGGCATCACTGTAATATTTCTGGACTTTAATGTGCAGTATGTTATCATGGGATGCACACAGCTTGTAAAACGGTTAAATACACCACTATCAGATGAAAATTATTGTGTATATACCGTATGATGTAAGAAAGAAAAAAATATAGGACTTACAGAATATGCATATCTGGAAAGATGGTTAATGTAAGCCTGGACATTACAAATCTGATATATTGTTAGGTCTCCTCTATAAAAAAATAATATACATGTATTTTGCATGTCAAGTAAAAGTGGACTATCAAAAGAAAAGTGACACATCCACTGGCGTGTTGCTCTCATCCTTTTCTGTCCACCTTTTATATTTTTTCTTTTGGGGGGGCTGCAGGGCTTTCTGCTGATATGTCACCTGTTATACTGGAATGCCAGACATGAAAAATAAAGATAATCATGTATGAAAGAGAAATGGTTTCTTTTCCCTCCCTGGTGTCTCAAAGGAACTATTTTGCTTAAAAATGTCCCGCTTTGTGTATTAAAAGTTGCAGATGGAGCTTTAATTACTTTATACGCAGGCTGAATGGTGACATTGGTGGTTTAGCACTCTCACCTCACAGTGAGACGATCCCCAGTTCAAGACTGCCACATATCTAAAACATGCATTTGATAGTAATTAATGACTCAAAGTTTGCCAGGGTGTCACCTTTACTCAGCTGACATCACTTCCAGCTTTTTATGAGCCTGAATTGGATAAAATAACATTAAAAATAGATTAACAGATGCTTCATATGTATCTTAATACAGTCTGAGAGCTCAGCGTTAAAAACCAACCTGAAGATTTAGAATCTTATCCGTCATGCTATTATATCTTTATAGTTTTTTCCTTTTTTTTGTCCTTTGAATAACTAAATGATCAATTCAGAAGTAGCATGAACACATGTTGACCATCTCAAATAGTCTCACACCAGATAAGACCTGGCCACTCAATGATATGTTAAGGAACAGCTGTGTTCAAAGATTAAAATTTGAATCAGCATTTTCAGACAAGACATGCCAAAATACACATGAACCGATGGATCCTGATCAGAAATTGAAGGATATAAATACCTCGGTGGTGCTTTTTAATAAGAGATGCATTTGCTTTGTGCAGAACTCATGTTGCCACGTAGGAATAAGTTCCCCATACTGGTTAATTTAGTTTAATTGATATTGAAAATAATGACATTACATACATCCCAGTCATAGTTAACCTGAACAACGCATACTAGGAACATTGGGCTGCGGCACTGCAGCGTCCCAGGAGCTGTTGGGGTCAAGGACCTCGCTCATGAACCCACAGAGACCTGCGGACCTTCAAGCTTCTTAACACAAGCTGGTTTCTCTAACCTCCAGACCACCAGTCCTCACAAGTCAAGACCATCAATCAACAAAAAAAAAGAAACCCCTGGCAACTGCTTCCTCCGTCTCCTATACCTGGTTTATCCAGCTCAGGGGGGGTTTGGAGCTGATCCCAGCTGACACTGGGTGAAGGCGGGGTTCAGCCTGCACAGGTCGCCAGTCCATCACGGGGGCAAACAGAGAGACAGACAACCACACACCGACTTAAATAGATCAATTCACCTCACAACAGTCTGGACTGTGGAGGAAAAAAAAATCACAGTGCAGAGAAAATAACCCAGAGACACAAAGGAGGAACATAAAAACTCTAAAGTCCAGAATTGATCTGTGGATATTCTGAGCAGTAGTACAAGTGTGTCACAGTGGTACAGAAATAATTCTGTAGATGTCCACCACTGTTTCCTGGAGAGGTGTGACACAAATCTAGAGATAAACTGTGATAAAAGTCAACTCAATGCTCAAGGTTAGAGAGGTATGATTCCTGGAAAACCAAACGAGCCAATAGAAACAAAACAATGCATTTCTAAACCCATAAAACTCCTAAATCTCTGATTGTGATCTTTTGATAGGCCCCCCCTCAAAGTTTCCTCCCCTGGATTGAAGACACAGGGTGACAGATTAACCTTTAACCCCTCCGATGGCCTTTATTATGATTAAATCGGGAGGAAAAAAAAAAAAGAAAAGGTGGATCTGAACTGAAACACTGTGAGAAAGCACTTGGATTTGTTGGCGCGTGTTTCTGAGCAGACGGCTTGATCTGCTGTGACTCACTCAGGTTAACGCAGGACAAAAACTGCAGTAATCAGCCATGAAGGTGAAGCCAGTGTACCGTCCACTCACGCATGTGTCTTTATGTGGGTCAGTGTGTCAACATGTGAGGAGGCCATCCTCGTCCAAACTTTTTTTTTTTAATCATTCTTAATCTTCCTTGTGAAATGGGGAACACCTCGGACACACCTCGGACGGGGCCCCCTAAACCTCAGCTTTGGGTGTGTGTGTGTGTGTGTGTGTGTGTGTGTGTGTGTGTGTGTGTGTGTGTGTGTGTGTGTGTGTGTGTGTGTGTGTGTGTGTGTGTGTGTGTGTGTGTGAGTGTGTGTAATGGCCATGCCTTATCTTTCTCATTACCCGGCCCAAGATGTCAGAGGAAAGCTGGAGACGACCCTGCTCTCCTGACAGAGACAGAGAGATGGAAATAATTACCAATGTCTCTTGTGGAATAGGGCGTAAATTGATACACACTAAATACTGTACCTTAGGGATCTCTTTTTTTTTTTTGCGCTCCCTCTCTCTCTCTCTCGTCAGATGTACTAGACAAATGAATGCATCCAGAAGGAATTAATTGGATTTGGGAGCAGTCTCCTGCACAATCCACCAGGACAGACAAACACCCCCCCCCCCCCCCCTCCCTTTTTCTGCACCCTCCCTCTTATTCGTTTGGCGCACACACACACACACACACACACACCTCCTCCTCCTCCTCCTTTATTCCAGTCATGCCTTGCACAAATGTCTGCCACCGCCCCCCATCCTTTCTACCCACACACACACACACACACACACACCCACCGCACCCCATCCTGATGGATCAGTCTGTGTCCCTTATCACACACACACACACAGACACACACACACACACACAAGTGGCGTGTTGCTCCCCAGTGGATTGCGGTCTCTCTCTCTCGCGGTCTCTCTCTCTCTCTCTCTCTCAGATACAGTGTTTCCATGGCAGCCACGTTTTTTGCACGTGTAGAATCACACAGTGTAAGAGAGGGGGAGAAAGAGACCACTCCTATCGATTCACTGGCTGTCTATTGATTCAGTCTGCAGCTGCACACGCTCACCTACAGCAAACAGGCCCTCACACACGTCCAGGCGCACACGGCGAAAGTAAACATCCGACTGGCGAATTTGAAAGAAAGTGGAAAAAATAAAAAAAAGATTGGCTGTGCACTTTTTTGTGTGGATGGAGTAGAGAGGGAGGGAGGAGTCAGTACATGCAGTTTATCTCCTCTGTGGTACTTACAGCAGTGAGGTAACCAGACAACGGTGCTTGGGTGAGAAATCAAAGAGGAAGAACACTTTTCTTTTTTATACTTTTCAGTTCCAGCTGATTTTATTTCCTTCTTGGAAGAAAAGAAAAACAAATAAAAAAAACGACAATCTGTACAGAGGTCTGAGAGGCAGTGATTGACCCAAACATTGGCTGGTTTTGAGCAATAAACATCAAATGATATTGGCATGATTGGACAAAACATGATCATACACAGCATATTGCACAAATGAAAAAAGAAAGAGGACGACAGAAAATAAAATGTCTTGAAGTTTAAAAAAAAAAAAAAAAAAAAAGAAACTCCTGGACCACTATCATCTTCAACATAAGGATGTCCAAAGATGGCTGTCCTAGTGCCTGTCGTTGATCACCATCATACATAAAACACACAATCTTTGCTTATAGTACAGTCAGTTTACATAAATATCTTCATGTTATTATTCTTTTAAAAATCTTAAACACAACAGCTATAGCTACATATACCTGAATCTGAAATACAAATGCTATTTGCCATGCCATAATATAGGAAAACAATTAGCCTGCTATACTTAGCCAACAGGTACAGAAAGGTTAAATACTATTTTTTTGATGCAATTTGCGCAATAACAGATGAAGCACTTCATACATCTCCCTCCCTCCAAAGTCTAGGCAAAGTGGAATGAGTGTGAGATTCCATCCAGTGGTTCAAATAAAACTTATCTTGATAAAAAGCACACAGAGGTATTAGCTCTATCCAAACAGTGACTCTCTGGGATCTTTCACTCCTAAACTTTTAGGTCTGTGTGTACTGGAAAACACAGTCGCCACTCAGGCCGAAAGCCTCAGTGGCGCTTTGTTTACTTGGCTGGTGAAACTGGAGTCACTGTGCCATTAAGAAGCATGTGGGTAAATACTGTAAACACTGTGTGAGGTCAGATTGTGCCAAACAAACCCCCTCTCTGCAAGTCTAAACACCAATGTAGATCCAGACAACAATGTTGTAGGCTACCCACTCGCCGGAAAAACCCCCTTTCTATAGATTTTGTACAAAAATACAAGTAGAAAATCATGACACACTCAAATCTCCTTAAAAGTGAGAGAAGTCAGACATTTTAAATAAGATACACTTCTAGCCCTTCCGCGCTGGATACAGACAGGTGTATGTGCACAAACACAAACGAGACCTGTACGAGAACAATACTTCTATGTATAAAAAAGTTTGGCCGGTATAAATACATCAATATAAAAAAACGTCATCTGACACAGAGGAACTACAAAGTTGAAGCACTAGGCAGAAAGAATGCGCGTCGGGGAAACATTGGTCCTGAATTGTGCACTGAGTGTTTAAAAAGGTTCAGAAAAGGGCTTCTGAAGGTTTGAGTCAGTCTTTGCTTTAAGTCCTGCCGTTGAAAGAGAAGCTGGTGATAGTGAATTGTGTCCTATGGTCACATAAAATTGCGTAATTACGCAGCAATGAACATTTTTTCTTACGCATTTAACAACAACAAAATCCTCCTTATCGCGGAGGGCATGCGTGTTGATATTGAAACCACTTTCGAGTTTGGAAAAAAAAACTACACCTGAATAGCGACTTGATGGTCAATGTGAATTGGCTATCTTAAACAAAACCCAACATGACGGGCTCTCCGGTGAGTGTCCCCCTCCCCTCTTGATCCCGAGCCGGAATAACATTAAGATTCAAAAGTTCAGTCTCAGTCCTCATCCTCTGCGGATTGGGTTACACATCTGAGCTGCAGTCTGTGTGTTTCACTGCTCTCTGCTTACATTCACTCCTCCTCCTGTGTCCAAATGCAGACTAAGCATTTCCCCCCCGCCTGCGCGTTCTCGTCAAGCGCACAGAGCGCTGTCCAAGTCTGTGAGCGGCGCGTGCCTCGCATGGGCTTCAACGCGCACACAGGCCACCTTTTTTTCTTCCCGTCTTCACTCTCCTTCGTTCAGTGAAAGAATAGCGGAAATATTCTGGTCTGGACGCCCGTCTGAGGAGGGGTCGATCGGTTCAAAACGTTGGGGGAAGGGGGCGTCGCGGTTCCTCTCCGCCAGGCGCTCGCTCAGTAGGTGAACACCAGGTTGGAGATGGTGGACTCCAGCCAGTCTCCTGAGATCATCTCGCTGACCTCCGGGGTGCAGTAGTCGGAGAAGTCGAAGTGAGACCCCGCCCCGCACTCCCCGAAGCCCCAGTCCAAGTCCCGGTCCAGCTCCGCGTCGGAGAAGCCCATGCCGCCCAGACTCATGCCCTCAAAGCCGGGGCTGGGGTTCAGCTCCAGCCGCTCGTCTTCAAACTCTTCATCCGAGGATGAGGAGGAGACGGAGGACGAGGAGTGGGAGGCTGACGGCGTCGGAGAGGAAGCGCGAGCGTACCTGAGGCGCGCGGTGTGCGAGGAGTCGCTGGCCGCGGGGCTGTGCTCCTCATACAGGCTCAGCGGGTCGCTGGACTCGGCCGAGCTGCTCAGGGTGGGACTGGCCGGGACCCCCACGGAGGGCGGCCCGCTGCTCTCCAGACTGCCGGCCCCGCCGTACACGTGGGCGCGCCTCGCCTCTCCGGTGCGCTTCTCCGGGATCTGCTTGGCCCCAGACACTGACCTGGATTTGAAGAGCGACTGGTGGTCGCCGGGAGACGCGTAGTCCTGCCCCGCCGCGCTCTTGACGCCCCCCTGTCTGTGCGTCCGGTTCACTCCTTTGGACGCGGGACTTCTCTTCACGCCGGCTTTGGCGCTGCGCTCCCCGCTCTTCTCGCCGCGCTCCGTCTGCTTACTGGTCCCGCTCCCCGACTTGACCTTCTTCCTCGGCCGGTACTTGTAGTCTGGGTAGTCGGCCATGTGTTTGAGTCTGAGCCGCTCCGCCTCGCGGATGAAGGGGATCTTGTCTGTGTCTTTCAGCAACTTCCAGCGCTTCCCCAGCCGCTTGGAGATCTCCGCGTTGTGCATGTCTGGCGACTGCTCCATGATCTTCCTCCTCTCGATCTGCGACCACACCATGAACGCGTTCATGGGTCTCTTGATGTGCCCCGTCGGGGTTTTGCACCACGCCAGGTCGGTGCGTTCCCGGGAAGACGGCGACGCCGGGGTCGGAGACGCATCCATCTCCAAGTCCATTTCTCCCGTGTCCGTGGAGTCCCCGCCGGGGGAGTGAGCGTGGGCGCTCTCTGTCTGGCTCATGTGCTGCACCATCTCTCCCTCCAAGTGTCTACAAACACTCTTCTCAGTTTCACAAAAGTTCAAGAAGAAGAAGAAAAAAAATGCTTTATCGGCTTTTCACACAAAAAAATATTCCTTCCTCAGACGCAGACCACTGGTATGGAAAAGAAAAAGTTCATCCAAGTCTCTTCTGTCTCTTTTTCAGTTCAGCCCGTTTTGAGAGACGTCTGCTGATCTCTTTAAACTTTTTTTTTTTTTTTTTTAAACCAGTGCGCTTCTCGGAAAAAGAAAGAAAGAAAAAAAGAATAAATCCTCGAAACTATTTAACAGCAACTTTCAACTGCCGGTGCGGCTGAAAACTCGCCCTGCAAGGCGTAAAACGGGCCGCTGTGGGTAACAGCAGTGCAAGTCCCTGATGTGAACCTGGCTGTCTGCAGCGCAGCTTGTCTGTGCGGTTGAGGAACCATGTGGTTGAATGGAGCGGCTGCGCTTTCTCATAGTCTCCCTGTTTCCTGTGCGCTCTGTAATATTACTGTAAACACAACAACGAGAACCTCGCCGTTTTATACCCTCATCGCGAGACGCGGCGGCCAATGGGGGGCTGTCTCCATCCTGGTTTTCCAGCCGGGCGCCGCCCCCCGGTCTCCCATTGGACGAATAAAAAAACGGGTAATAATAATAATAATGTGCAATGAGGATCCGTGTGTCTGACCTCATTCCTGTCAGACTCCACTGGAAGAAAGACTAACTTGGTGTGTGTGCGCATATATGTTTCTGCGTGTTTAAAGGAACATAGTGTCCTCGCTTTGGCTGCAAGGATCCTCTCAGAACCGCATTAGTTTCATGTGGATGAGGATCGACTAAATTTAGATCTGTGTGATGTGAGTGCGGAGAGGAGAGGAGGGGGGCGGTTAAAGAAATGCTGAGAAAACACAAAAAGCAGCCACAACATGTTGTGTTAGTCAGCCTGAAGCCACCCGAAACATCACCCACCCAACCTGTTATTTGCGCATCAGAAGGGTCACGTCATTGCGTCATAGCGGGTAGCGCAAAAAAAAAAAAAAAAAAAAAAGGTGAGGTGATAACCCTTTTTTAAAATATATATTTTTTTTACCCTTTACATCAGTGCTTTGTGGTCCACCTGAAGCCTGGTGATGAGGGAGTGCTGTGAAAGTTGTGTATGAGGGGGATTCACACTGATTTCCTCCTCCTCCTCCCTCTGTGTCGCTAGATGTCAGACTAGAGCCAAAAGGGAGGCGCGCGCACTTGTGTGTTGGCGCGCACGAGCAGATTTACACCCCCTGTCCCGTAGTCTGCCATCATTAAATCATGCCGGTGATGTCATCAGCTGCTTACAGAACGACTGACTGACACCACTCACCTGATGGTAAATAAAAACTGGAGTTATAAAAAACAAAACAAAAAATCAACCTGACCTTCACTTAATGACCGCCACAGGGAATAAGAAGCAAAAAAAATCTGATGCCAAAAAATGCATCCGATTGGATCATCTTCATGTACTCTGACATAACATCAGTCATGTACGTGTGATGTGTGTTCTTAATTTATGACAAGATTTATATCAAGCTTGAGGAGGGGAGGAAAAAAAAATAAACTCTTTAAAAATGCACAGCTTCAACCCCTTTACCCCCCTCTGTGCTTACATAAATCAAACACATAAATAATAATGAGCTCCTTCATCAGTCTATATCTTTAGCTGCCCCAATTACAAGCGAGCACCTGCCACTGGATTAGTTTGCTATCTGTCTCTATCTCCTTCCCCAAGCTTAGCGCACACATGCAGGGGCTCGTGCACGCGCGCCCGGGTTTGTTTAAACAGGTGTAGCAGGTCTACCTGTAATCTTATCTGATGTGTGAGGAGCAGCTGTCAGGTAGCTTTTCCACCTCATGGCAGGCAGATGCACTGTACTCTGTCCGTGCGGCGGTGCGGCGCTGGGATCCCGGGCGCCCGCCTCAACGGGGGCCTATCTCGGCTGTCATCTCCGGGAGCCGCCTGAGCCGCGTGTTTACCCCCCAAATACACCGGCGCTTTGTCTCAGCTCTGTTGACGCCTAAAGGGATGGTGTCATTATGAGAGAGTGCTGTGGGAGGCTGGGGCACTCAGCGGCGGCTCCTTGAAACCGAGTACGCCGGCGCTAGACTGGTGTGGGCTGCTTTTATGAAAGGGGTTCGGATTCCCTTTGCTCTTCCCGAAGATGTACTCGGATGACATTATAAAAGTCATTTTTCATAACCTCGGCACAGTTAAGCGGTGATCTCATTTTTAAAGGGCTTTTTTAAAAGGGAAACATTAACACGGGAGTGAGGTAGGAATGTCTATTATCTCGAGGCTGACTGACATGGTGTTTAATATGGGATTTTTAATAAAACATAAACATTAAGCAGATATGTCAGGCCAGCCCCTGGAGCAAACTGCCGGCTCAACCAGCATCTCTGTGTGTGGAGCAGTGTGGGTTTCATTGTAACTTGGGCCTTCTCGAGCAGGCTGCCGGAGTGAGATAGCTGCAAGGGGGGGTGGGGGGAGGGTTAACACAGTCGTCACAGTGTGTCGCAAAAATCAGGGACGAGACCGAGGCTCCAAATGCCAGAGAGCCGGGAGATGGAGCGGTGCGTGAATCTCAAACACAGCCACCCATTACCATCTACTTGCCTTTTTCAACCGCCGCGCAGTGACGCGTCAGTTTGACCGGCCTTGTTTCTCATCATCGGGGGGGGGGGGGGGGTCAAACACAATGAGGCCTTTTGTGAATGTGTGTGTGTGTGTCCTGCCCTAACTGACTTGGTGCTCTTCCAGGGATTGGATGTTTGAG
This sequence comes from Lipophrys pholis, assembly GCF_963383615.2. NCBI lineage: Eukaryota > Metazoa > Chordata > Actinopteri > Blenniiformes > Blenniidae > Lipophrys > Lipophrys pholis. The sequence continues at coordinate 17,569,189 of NC_137643.1, read as the reverse complement.
AACCAGTGGGAAGTCCCCCCCCCCCCCCCCCCCCCCCACCACCACCACTCCTCACCCCCCCAATCTCTCTCCACCTCCACCCTGCAGTTAAACAGAAAAACTGAAGAGTAAGCACTGATTTGCATACACACACAATCTCTCTCTCTCTCTCTCTCTCTCTGTGTGACTCATCCACAGTCAGTTTGGGCCCTCTGTGTTTTGTGTAGATGTGGTAGACGGTGCAGGTGGCCATCTAGGCTTATCACCCACCTACTGCTGTCAGCCCTTACACAACAACAACACCGAGTCAGTTATCTGGAAGTTAACCCCTGAACACTACACAGTATTTGCGATCAACTTCCTGGTTTGCCTCCGGTTTTCTTCTCCTCCCTGGATTCTTGGGACTTTGTCTGGAATTCTTGGTACGAATCATGTCAGAAAAACAGAAAAAGACAGAACTAGATCCGTTGACTTTGTATTTGCTGTAGTCTTTTTAACATTAGGCCAAACGATGGACTTGGATGCTTTAACGGTCTGTGCTGGATGAGCTCGGGTTTCTAAGTTACACAGCAATGCCACATGCAGGCCTAAGAGAACACAACTGGAGTTATAATGCAGCTCGTTCTGTGTAAGGAATCAAATCCGCTGTATGCTTTTCTCTACTGAACACATCAATGACAGTTCCCGTCTGAACCGTCCCGTGTTCCCGCTTCTCGATCCACTCCGGTCTTCAAAAATGGACCACCACCATAGGCTGAGTCTCCTTGTGCTTGCTTGGTGTGCAGCAGGGTTTGTTTGGCAGTTGTTTACGCAAACGACTAACTGAGTAGTCGCGTTTGTTGAATCTTCCAAATGTGAACAACATGACAATGTAATGCAAACTGATAGAAAGACTACAAGCTGGTGCAATCCAACCATTTAGAGGCCTTATTTTGAGGTACTCCTACACTGGATTCCACAACACCTCAGAAGTATTGGTCGCATTTTGGTACTCGATGTCTTATTCTCGCTATTTATTTCCCCCTCCAGTTACAGCGTTTGCAAGTCGAGGTCATACTTGAAGACAGTGAGGCAGAAACCTCTGTAAAAGAAGCTTCCATCCTTCTCCGATCACTCTGTCCTCGCTCCCATCGCTGTTTCAGATCCCAAAGATCATCGCAAGGATGCAAAAAGCGAGAGCATCCCTGATGGTGCAACACGAATAAGCCAGAGGGAAATCGGAGTGACAGTGCAGAGCAGGGGAGGAAAAAAAAAAAAAAAAAACGAGACAGCAAATTAAACATTTGTTGTCAAAGAGGAAGTCCGCCCTCCACCGCTGCTATAATCCACTTCATTTGGCCGAGGTAGAGGAGGAAAAAAAAGCGCCGAGCGTCGGACAGAGGACGAAATGCATGAGGCGTGGTCAGGCCGGCGACGCCACGCCCCGGGAATTCCCAATATCCGTTGCGCCGGATAGTGACGAAGCAGGTCAGATGGTTTGCTGTGTCACGGCGACGCAGCGAACTCACAATCGCAATGGAAAAACGAAACACACACACACACACACACACACACACACACACACACACACACACACACACACACACACACACACACACACACACACACACACACACAAACTCACGGCAAGGCAGAGCCAGCTAAGTACCAACGTACCGCTGCAGGACCCAGACGTGCTGCAGAGTCAAATCGAGAGCACAGACACACACTCTCTCACACACACATCCCAAACTCGCTCGCAACACACACTCTTGCAGCTGCACTCTGCTACTCTCTGATACAACGATCGTTTTTTTTTGGGGGGGGGGGGCATTGTCTAAAAGCCAGAGGAGTGGGAAGGAGCGGAGAATGAGAGCAGAGAAGAAGGAGGGGTTAAAAAAAAAAAAGGAACAGGAAAGGAGAAGCAGAATCAGGAGATGGAGAAGTCGTCAACGGAGCTTTTTCGAGTCTTTTGCAAAAGTCGGCGTCCTCACGCCGGCTGGGAAAAGCGACACGGCATAGACGGTTGGAGGACACTTTTGATATTTGGCACTTTAGGGGAAGTAAGGACATCCGACAAACCTGGATCCGTACGGAGAAACGCTGGGATGGATATACTGCAAAAGAAGAGAGAATGAACACGGCTGTTTCTTTCTGGGGGTTTTTCGTTTTGTTTTTTGGGAGGGGGGAGAAGAAAATGTGCATTAGAGTTCGGAGTTCGCTGAGGTTTTTATTTGCTGAGGCTGCGTTGGCTGTAAGAACTGGGCAGAGAGACATGAAGGATCATGACGAAGTTAGGTAGAGAGTGGAGACGGAGGCAGACAGTGTACAGTGGCGTGTGTGAGAGTGTGTGAGAGTGTGAGAGTGTGCGTGCGTGCGTGTGTGGATGATGCAACGAAAACCCTGCACAAAGATCGTTTCCCCCAAAAAACCTCTCTGTGATGCTGCACGTGAACGAGGAGCGCAACGAGCCTCATCTCCTCTCGATCTGCCTTCTTTACCTTTAACTCTGCCCACCCCCCCACCACCCCCGTTCCCCTTCGCGTCACGCGTTTACATCTACGACCCACATGCAAACAACATACATATGACTAAGCTTTTAAAAGTGCACAGATACCCCATGTCACCCCGCACTGCCTCCCTCCCCTCCCTCCCCTCCCTCCTTCCTCTTCCTCCTCTGTTGCAGGCGCATCCTCATCCAGGCAAAGTCAGGTCATGCGGGCTGATCCTGTCCTCACGTAGCCCAGGAAGCGGTGTCCTCGGCGCGGGCGTGGAGGCAGCCGCCGCCGGGGTCGACGAGGACCAGGCATGGAGCTCTGAGGCTCTCTGCAGCTCCAGACAGGCTCCAGACGCACTGACCTACATCAGCCTCAGTCAGGCTGGGAGAGAGAGTGAGCGAGCGAGAGAGGGGAGAGAGAGAGGGGAGAGAGAGAGGGAGAGAGCAAGCGATAGGGAAGAGAGGAATGAGCTGGCGGAGAGAAAGTGAGGCGAGGATGGAGAACGAAAGAGGATGGGCGAGAGTGATTGAGCGAGAACGGGAGAGAGGAGAGGTTTCGCGTGCAGAATTGCAACCATTTTATCAGAAAAGTGCAAGACAGTGGCGGGATGCGTGGAGGAGGAGAGGGGGAGGGTAAGGTGGGGAGAGACAGGAGGTGGAGGGGGATTTTCAAAGGGGAAAAAAAATTTGAGAAAAAAACTTGCTGGATCAAATTCCTAACTAACTCCCGACTCTCCTTGCACACTAGGAACGACTTAAAAAAAAAATGCCTTTTTGTCCTCACCTTTCGCTAATCTGTATCCTCGACTCAACCCCCCCCCCCCACCCCTCACCCCCACCCTTCTGCCTCTCATCCCACCCCATGTCGCCTCCCTCTTTCCCTCTCTCCTTCTCTCCTCTCCTCGTCTCCCTCTCTTTCTCTTGTCAGTTCGGCTTGATTTTCATCATATACCCCTTCCGAAACGTCTCTCACTGTGGGAGGATTAGTCCGTCTCTGGCTGCCTGCTTATCTGTCTGCTCTGGCTTTCGGCTGCAAAGAGCGAGAGAGGAGGGAGGATGGAGGAGGATGGAGGAGGAGGAGGAGGTGTGCGTCTGTCTGTGTGTGTGCGGAGGAGAGGGTTTGGCATCTCTTGCTCAGTTGTTGTGGCTGTATCAGTTCCACTCAGCTTATTGCAAGTGTGTTTTTTTATTTTTTTTTTCCCACCGGTGCGGCATAGCAGAGGCTCTGCAGTGCAGCAGCACTGGAAAGGGAACATTTTGTACCACTCTGTTACTGCAGTTTGTGTGTGTGTGTGTGTAGCCATTCGCCGTCCATTCCCCCATCATTCGTCTTGGCCACGTGTGTCCAACTGGCTGTGTGCAATCATTACTCCCCAGTGCCGGAATCGACACTAAACGCGGATCAATACCAATAGTGAAGCAAATATATCTGGCTAACGTTGGCGCGACTCCCGGGGGACCCCTGCGCGGCAGTGCAAGTCAGTCTCTGAAGCAACATACCTCAGTCACACTAACAACGTCTTTATCCTGAGGTGAACATCTAGGGGCCTTAGGGAGTTCGGGGAAAAACGAGACGAGTGTATTAGGAGGCGTAGTAAAATCCATCTGGGTCAGTCTATCTCGGTAAGGTCAGCGACTCACAAAGAGATTTGAAAATTGAAGACGGTCCAGGCATTTAAGGGGTTAGTTTGGTTTTCTTCTCTAAAGCCGGCATGATTTATTGGGAGCTGTCAGTCTTGGTGGTTTATCCACGAAGGACTAACCCCCGTGTTATGGCTGTGGACATATTAGGAGGACTGGTTCGCTAAGATTGAAGAGATCAGTGCCAATCAAACGAAACACTGGTGGTAAAACTCGCCCGTCTGCACTCTGGGTTCCCACCCGACTGTGAACGAAGCACTAAAACAAGATGTCTCACATAAATTACAGCCCAAATGAAAGGTTATATTTCTCACTGTCATAAAATCATCTTTCTCTTAGTGAAGAAACTCCAACAGAATTGTGAAAGAGATTACTTCACGGCGAGGTAGGAAGTGATGTTGCCAAGCAACTAGAGAAGACAAGCAAGAAATAGTTCTCGTACCACATGAGCTGTGTTTCACTGGACAGTTTTACATAGTACTGCTCTGCTGGAGGAGACACAAGGCCAGAGGAGTGTGCTTCACTTTTCTTTCTTTCTTTTTTTAACTTTGAACACAGCCATTCATTCACAGTAACGTTGTGTTTTGTTGGGGTGACATTTATTGGATTTGGTTGCAGAGGCGAATTAAATCTTAGCAGATCTTTGAGTTTCTGTTGGTACAGTTGTGGAATGCTAATCACTGTTATTTCAACACCACCTTCAATTGATGAGGCAACCGTACCATCTTCAATGCAACATACGCTAGACGACTGTTTGGAAACTGCAACAAGGACTCACAATCAGCTGAATACACCCTCTACTGGCTATGGCAGATATGACACAAGTAACAGATAATTGAAAGTAGTAGCCAACACAACAAGCCACAGTCACCCAGTCGATCACATGGTCTAAAAAGTAGTAGTCTATTCATCCAGCGTTATTTGTCACTCGAAGGCTCTTTGTCACTCTACGTTCTTGATGCACAATTCAGATTTTTTTTTTTTTCTGGTATCCGATTTTCTTTTGCGAGATTGTTCGTTACATTTCAAACGCGACATCTGTCAGACGACCGTGTGAACGCGATCGATCGAAAGTTTAACAAAGTCTAAAGGGGGAGGAGTTTTCAAGTAATCAGAGGCTTTTACGTCAAGGAGAGCCTATTATATCTGGGAAAAAAACCAACATATTCATCCTACTGTCAAAGTAGGCACTCAGATTTGGAAAAAGAATTGACTCTTCAGTCCAGGTTCCTTCCTACTTACACTGCTTACCGCTGTACCTACTTTACAAGACCTGGTTGTACGGTGCATACCAGAATGCAGATCACAGTATTCAGACTCCACACAAAATGATTTTTTTCATAGGTGACACCAGTGTGAACACATCCTCCGTCATGTGAGGTCTAACCGTAGTAATGTGCATAGCATAAGAACCAACATGATAAAATGCATTTGGAGGCCAAGCTTTTGAACCTTCCCAAACCGCGTTGCAATGTTAATGATGTGTTTCATTACAATGACAGTCAAGGTTCAGTGTCTTTGTTGCTGCTACTCTTCAACAGACAATAAATCGTTCTGGTAGATTAACTTCCTCCAAGGTTTAAGTCGGAGGACGTGTTGGTCCTTTACTTCCCCCTCAAAACCCTCAGTATGACGTGGAAGTCTGTGTAAACGCTTGTCATTGTGCTTAAGCCACGGGAGCTTTTTTAGAATAGAACAAAACTATTCACACAACCAATTTGAAGTTGAAGTAATCGACTTTTGATGAACCATGAAAATCGTGAAAATCAACTAGAACTTGAAGGTACTGTTGGGATCCTGAAACCAATTATAAGACAGCGAACCTCTTGTGTAAAAGACTCAAACCCTTTCTGGTAGGGCATGTAGAGTCACTTCACAGACTGGTTCTGCTTTAGAGGCTTTCTCTTGCCAAAGCTTCAGTCTGATAGACCTGATTGGGAAGGATCAAATGGACAAATTCAGGGATTGGAGCCATTTTAAAAAACAAAAAAAAACAACCTTGTTTCAAAAATGACTGACTGCTCTGAATGCATAAGTGGCAACATGCAATCTCAATCCACTTAAAACTAAACAATGGTGAAATGTCTCTCTCTGTTAATGGAGTGAGGCACATGAGACGTAAACCAATCACTTTAACAACGGCCTGTAGTGTAATGCACGCATGTTTATATAAGTTCCTACGAAGGACGGCGAAGGCCGTGTTAGTCATATTTCATGGCACACGCTCCCCGCTCCCTGATCATTGCTGCAACTCCAAAAACTCTGCGGCCAACTTTCAAAGTCAGGTCCAGATCAAGACAGATAGAGATGTCACTGTCTAAGATCCCGTTCCCATTACGCTGGAGAGGCTGGTTATCGGGTCCAGATGCAAAGAAAAGTGGGTCACCACTCTCAACATGTGCCAGACCCTATACTTCCCCATATGTACTGAGACCCTCTGCTTACACCAGTGCGCATATTTACAATTGCCAAGTCAGACCGTTTTCTTTCCCATCTCCAAAAATAGCACAGAGCAGACCCAGAGTGAGTGTGTGTGTGAGTCCTTCTGCCTCCATCTGGTGTATATCTTACATCTGCACATACATCCCAGCTTGCATGCATGGTCGTCCCCCCCCCCCACACACACTAAATCTCACAATTCCATCATAACTACAGGGTGTGTTTCACGTGGGCTTTTAAGTTTGCCCATTCCCCTCCAGTCCTTTGTCTTAATGTCCTTCTCGTATGACATCCAAAGTAGTAGCTGCCTTAAACCCCCAGACCCTTTCATGCCAAGGCTCTGCCATCGCAAACAACAGCCATCTGACAGCGGTGGAGGAGTGCGGTTTGGCCCGCAGATCATTTTAATGGGGAGTTTACAGGCGAACAAGCAGGTTTTTTTTTGGGGGGGGGGGGTTTCTCGCAGAGGGAGTTAAGAGTTGCTGGGATGAGGCCAACAGGATTTCAGGGGGATTCGGCGAGAGAGGTTCGGGAAGACTGTTTGTGGGGAAATTCAAGGCTGTTTGTGGAGGCTTTATTTGGGTTGAGAGCCACGGTATATCATCTGAATGGCTCAGCGCCTCGGGCAGAGTGCTATTTATGAGCGCAGATGTATTTAAGGCCAAGACTGCTCTGTCAAAGCCCTCGCAGAGTTTTCCAAGCACTGCCCAGCACGACCTCTTTCTCAGAAAATTAAAAAAAAAACAAAAAAAAAACAGCGCTACACAGTCAAAATTCATGATACACTTTTTTTTTTTTTTTCTTCCATCATGTTGCCTTCAGCTTTTTTTCCTTTTCCCAGCACTTCACGAGAAGTGACAAATTACGTTGCTGAAAGCGCCGCGGATGATGGCAATATCTAGATGAACCCGGGCGCTTGTAAACACTCGGGCTCAGACAAACACACGCCGCCGGGCCGGCCGGGGAGGGTAATATGATTGAAGTGGACAGCGAGTGTCAAGCCATGGGGCAAATCAGCTGTGTTATGATGCGTAATCGGTCGGCTGTCTGAGGAGGTGTGCGCTCGTGTTTGTGTGCATGTCACACCGCCACACACACACACACACACACACGGGTCGTTCCCTAGCAATGCCCAGGGTGCATTGCATTGATTAGTGTCTGTGGGTCGGTCACATCTTGAGTGGGCGATGAAGAAGCCGTGATGGCGTGGGGGTGTGGGACCTTTGGTAGAAGCAACCTCTTGTTGATTCATTGAATTTGTGTGTACGTGTGCGTTTCCATCCCCGGGTGTCTGTGTGTGTGTGTGTGAGAACTACTAGCACTCTATTATCAGTTTATGACGGCGCTGTGCTCAATGTTTTTATTTCTAAGGATTGTTGCGGGGCAGTCACACTATTACTTTTGCGCGTGTTATCTTATCTATATGGATGTTTTTCTTTGGTTTTTTCAATATTTTGGTTAAATTGTAACCACTTCATTGAGATATTTGAAAGATACATCCTTTCTTTGGTCCATTTTTGTGACTGAAACCTGTAATGATATTTTGCCACTTTAGAGAAGCAGAATAAGCGGATACTACATTGTTAGCATATTAAACAGTAGTGGGCGAAGTGTGTCCAGTGTACTAGTACATGAGGATGTGTGCCTTTAAATGTGGGAAGATTGAAAGCATGCTACAATTGTTCAACCGTTGATAAAATAATTACGGCGAGGATCAAAGTTCAGGCCCCATTTAACTAACGTTTCAAGCAAAAATACATAGTTTTTCTGTTTTCGTTTTAGAAAAGTACTGCGTAACAATTTGAAAACAGTGTCTGCTTTTTGTACTGAAACCACATACACACACGAGTGCAGACATTCGTATGGACAGATGACCGAGCTGGATTGTCATTCCGGGTGAAGTCCAAGGAGAATATGGACCGGGAGTCATGACACGACGGAGGCAAACACTGTACTCGCACATGCACAGAAAAACTATTTACTCGAGCCGTGGTGCACATGCACACAGTAGCAGCATTTTAGAAAAGATGCGTTTCCCCGCTTTTTTTCCATGGACATGGAATCAGATGTTTTCAAAAAGTTGTGTTTTCAGTGACTTCCAGCACCGCTGTTGAGTACCACTGACATCCTTTCTGATCAGTTCTGAAGTAAAACTATACCTTACCTAAGGATCTGACATCAATACTTTTTTACAAAAGCCTGATGTGTACAGGCAACCCTGCGCATATTGATTATATCCGTATTTCAAATATTGCCTGCCTATATTGATATTTTAAGAATGGTTCTAAAAACTGCCATACATGGTATGTTTAAGTGAAAATGTTATAAAGAGGGATATAGTTTGAAATACTTTTTTTTTTTTTCCCTTCATAGTTAATCCAATCGTTACGGATCTATCTGTGTATTTGCAGTGTTGTTAGTTCTGTATAGTAACCTAATGATTATCGTGTGGCTGATTTATACCAACATGACAGAATGAGTCATGATATAATGATAGACGAGAGCGTGTGTGCTTTCTTTCACTTCAGATACTAAATCACAGCTGTCGCTCTCGCTGCGTGGATAAGTAGATTGGTATCCCGGGAAGCCTACATATCTCCTGCGCTTGGCACATTCCTGTACATTCTGTTTAGATTTCCTACCATGAAACGCAGACTTGGCCACACTGAATACGACTTGTTCCATTACATTTGGATCATTCAAATAAGAGTCCGTCATCACCCCTTAATTTAATATGGCAAAACTTTTCGGGTGCACGGTCAACTTTCTGTCATGCGTGATTGAATTATTTCCTACTGAAAGATTAGATTGTTTACATTAATGTTGAATAAACTGAATAGATCGATGTGTGGGTTGACATACACAAAGAAAATCATCTGATTCAATCAGTAGATCAAAGCCTATAATGCATTTCCTTGCTGGTATTGACGATAGATTTGTTCGCGCAACGAATCCAGCCTGTTGTGTTTTCCTTTTTTTTTTTTTTTTTAAATCTATATCCTTGTTCAGAAGACTCACTCAGTTATGCTTTGCCGCCAACATTTTTCTTGAAATATGGGATAATGCTCTGGCGCAGGGGATCAATCCAATGTGCATGGACTCTGATCACATCAAACATAAATAGGTCACACCACCTTCAGTTGTGGCTTCAATTCAATTGGGTCAAACTAATCAGATAAAAGTGTTTACGTGGCAGTTTTCTTTGATTGGATCTATGTTTAATTGGATTAGTTATTGCCTATGTCACAATGGCTAGATTGCTATTGACACATAAAGATACGTTGAAGCTATTTTACCATTCATTGGAGGCTTTTATTCAAATAACAAACATCTTGGAGCAGCGGTTTTGGTCCCGTCTGCCTTCAATGGGATTACCTCTGATTGTCAGTTTGTGCAAAACGGCTATCTTCTGCTCATGATGTCAGAGTGGCTTTGTTTAACACTCTGAAGCCGCAGATCAAGCAACTCAATATTGAACACTATAAAGGAAGGCTGCACGTAATTTTCCTTTCACCATAAGTCACCTCTTTCACTTCGTCAAATTGATGTTTCAAGAGAAACATAATTTTTCGTTTTTGTTTCAGAAAAGTTTCGCGTTTACACAACAATGTTCTGAAAACTCAATGAAGATGTTGTTTTCAAGTAAAAACAAGTCGAACAATTCTCTCGAGATTAAACACCTATGTACAGTGTGTATGTATATATATATATATACACACACATACACACACAAATATTCAGAGCAGCAATGCTGCACCCATGAAGTATTTAGGAAGCTTGTAGTATATAAAGTTGACTATGACAGCTCAAAGTTCTGTTGCCAGTTACAAGCACAAGTTGTTTCAGTGCGTTCAAGCATGTTTTGGAAAAAGCAGTATTTCATGCTCTTGTTTGCGTCATGTGAAATACTCGGCCTGCATTCAGCAAACAATCTACATCCAAAATGGAAACAAATGTGATCCTGCTTGACGGGGGGATTCCCAACTCGTGTTTCAATACATAAAGTTTTATAAATGCATTAAACAGCTTGTTAAAAATGAACGTTCGCCTGCGCTGCCTCTGGGATCTATTTTTAGAGCCGCCCTCCTTCCACCAAAAAACTCTAGAGGAAGGGCGGATTTCTGCTCATTAACTTGACCACTGCAGTGCTGAAAATCAAAGAAATGCTGAAATCAAACAATTGCCAACAGGAGCGAAGGCAGTGGGGAGTGTGTGTGTGTGTGTGTGTGTGTGTGTGTGTGTGTGTGTGTCTGTCTTTCTGTCTGTTTGTTACACAACACTGAGTCAACGCCGCGGCGCTGTATGGGCAGGAATGGCAGACTGCTGGCACGCTGCAAGAACAGGTGGAATAAATACTTTCCCGATCACAATTTCTATAGTGTATACAGTACGCATACTGGATATGATTAAGTGTGTGTGTGTGTGTGTGTGTGTGTGTGTGTGTGTGTGTGTGTGTGTGTGTGTGTGTGTGTGTGTGTGTGCGTATAAACAAGAAGCAGCCAACCAGTTCATCTTGGCCCAGACTGACCGAACAATAATAATAATGCCATAATGATACAAAGGCCTCGAGGGGATTCCAAGAATAGAATGTTTCAAGAGGGGAGGAAGAGGCAGGGTAAAGCAGGATCAGACACTCTAAAGAAAACGGGCTGTCTGTGTGTTTGTCAGTGACATAGCGTTAAAAAAAAAAAAGTGAGCACACTAAGTTTATGGAGCCGAAAATGCAGGGAACCTCACAGATTTGCATGTATTTGAGGTTAAATGTGGTTTTAGGGAATTCGGTTAAGGCTGGGGTTGGTTTCAAGCTTAATTTAAGGTATTAATAGGACGGTCCTACAAGGATAGCAACACAAGTCTGTGTGTGTCTCTGTATTTCTTGCATTTGTGGGGCTAAAAAGAAACCCTTGTCAGGTCATCGCATACCTTCGGTTGAGGTTATACGCTCAGTTTTCATGGTTCTAAGGTTACTGATAAAGGTAAAGAATGCATTATGTCAATGGGAAGGTCTCACAAAGATAGCACTGCGAGTCTGTGTGTATGTGTTCATCGCTTAAGAACAGCACATTCATTTTATTTATTTTTTCCCTCTTTACACTTGCTGAATGCTTCTGCATGTCAGACTCTTCTCCCCAGGCTCTTTGTTGCTTTTATAGCCCAGGCAGTCTTATCTAACCAGGTCTCCTGAGAAAAACACAGACAGAGAGAGAGAGAGAGAGAGAGAGAGAGAGAGAGAGAGAGAGAGAGAGAGAGAGAGAGAGAGAGAGAGAGAGAGAGAGAGAGAGAGAGAGAGAGAGAGAGAGAGAGAGAGAGAGAGAGAGAGAGAGAGAGAGAGAGAGAGAGAGAGAGAGAGAGAGAGAGAGAGAGAGAGAGAGAGAGAGAGAGAGAGAGCAGAAAAGCTGCAGACTGGAGAGAACATGCAGAAATGGAAGTGGAGGAATTGAAAGTCAGATGAACGGCGAAGCTCTCAAACAGCACAGAACATCCATCGGAATGAGTCACCCGGTCTACATTCAGCCTCCAAATATCGGTTTATTCTTAGAAATAGGCAACAATCATGTCAACTGAGCGAGTTAAGTGGAGACTTTTCTAATGTCACACAAAGGTCACTTCCTCAGTATCTTGGCGGTTATTTGTGGAAAGTCAATCGAGTCGACTGAGCTTTTATAACGACTGTAAAAAAACAAAAAAAGAAAAAAACAAGATAAACTGAGCTGATGGTGGGAAAATAAGACATATGAGAGATATAAAGAGATTTAAAAGCAGGGAGTTTCAGGACATTGTGCTTTAATAAGCAAACTGTCATGTTTATGTAAACTTGTTGGAAGGTGACCAATCGGCTTGAGGCTAACTCTCCACCGTTGTGTGTGCCAAAGGCAGCAGCTCTCCCAAAAACACTGTTTATGTAAAAAAAAAAAAAAAGAAGAAAAAAGTGTGTTCTCACAGGTGAGACTGGAGCTCTGAGAGAAGATTTTTATGACTGTAAACCCAAATATGAAATGTCAACATACTACACAATGTCTGGCAAACAGTGATCATTTCATGTACAGCAAGTATTTACATGTACATATATGAAAACAATTTGAAAACAATGTCCGTTCACACAGGAACACAAAAATTGCTTCAGAAAATGATGTAGTTAACATGTCGGGCCACTAGTGGGAGCTGCTATTTGTGTTTGTAGCAAAGACACACAAACACAAACCTTTTCAATAGTTGCGTTTTCCCTCGTTCCCACAGAGATGGAGTCGTAGCGTTTTCTAAAAGCTCCACCTTGGGAGCCGTTTTCATTGATCAGTGGCGCCCCCTTAAAACTATATATGGTACAGATTAGACAGACGGGATTTTAATTATGCTTTTTATTGTATGCAGAGGCCCCCTGTCATTTTAAAAACTCTACTTTCTAGAAATAAAACATGTGAGAGGATGTAGAAAACATATTTACCATAAAGACAGTGGGGTGCCTGTCTGTAATAGAGTATTTTAACATGTATGGCGTTGCTCAGCTAAAGTGTGATTCATCCCACCTTCTCAATTCATCTCCGAAAAGCTTTTTATTTGATTAATGAAGCTGAAATAGAGAAGAGACTATAATTAGTTCATGTGGTTGAAACGCCTCTGCCAACCAACAAAGTTGCGGTTGGCATTTACACCATCGGTCCACATTAATATATTGTGTGAGGTGAAGACTATTTGGGAAAGTAATGAGAGATCTTGAGTGTTTCAACGTGTATGGCTGATGGAAAAATGGCTCAAACACAAGGTCAACGTGATCTGACAATTCAAACTTTGGCTTCTAAAATGTAACTACTTTGAGAAAGAGAGACCGAAAAATTCCCCTAAAGGGGAGGAGGAGGTAGCTCTCGTGTCGAGGCAAAGTGATGTCTATCCTCTAATCCCTGAGTTAGGAAAGCAGTGTTTCTGATTTATTTGCTGCCCAATTCCATCTTGAGTGGACCGGGCCGGTAAAACAGTGCCATAATAACCTTTAAATTTCAAATTTAAAGGTTTTCTTTGCGATGATTTTTGCAAAACAAGACATTTACTCCAGAAAATCACTACAATCTCTGCATAAAGCCAACTGTAACACCTTCTAGGGTTGAGACGACTAGTAGTAATTGTCGAGTAACTAGTCGACTTACTTTCTACCAGTCGGGTAATTTAATTGACATTATTTTTCTTCAATTTAAGGTAAAGTAATTACCCCCAAAAATGTCTATATTTCCCACTGCAGGAAGCACTGTTGCACCCCGGGGTAGAGAACGATCAAGCGGGAACCAACACAGTCCCGCTCCGCCCGGCAGAATAAACATCTTGTATGATGTCTACTAGTGCCACAGACATTGCCATATAGTTCACTGTGTTAATACCATGTTGTCTTATTCCATATGCTATTTTCCAGTTTTGCTCATGAAATAAAGTACAATTTCAAGCTTAGACCGCGTAGATTTGTTTACTATCAGAATTCGTTGACAACTAGTCAACGACGAATGGTACCCAACTTGACGACTGATGATTTCCATTAGTCGTTCGAAACTCTTAATACCTTCTGGTGCTCAATGTCCACAAAACTTCTCCTATAGCTGTTGCATTATGCATGCGTTGACAAACTCACGCTGACAGCATGGCTTTGAGGCTCTGACACCTCTGTCCAATACTAATACATCTCTGTGATGCAAATCAATAAAAGAAAAGAAAACTCATAGAAAATCTGCATAGCAAGACCAGCTAGATTCCACTTCCTCGTCTGACACCAGTGGTTTTCCTCGTGAGTGCAGCTCATGTGCTGAGAGGAGCTTCGTCTGTGTCCCGAGGCCTTTAACAGATGCAAGAAGTGGGCTTGCGTACGTGTTTCCACCTCCACGCCGTCAATTTCAAATCTTCAGGCCTCCACTAACACGGACTCAAGTGACGCCGGGCGGCATCATCAAGACCTAATGCAGCCGCGAAAGGCTTCAAGCTTTACATTCACTACAAGTGCTGCTCCTTTTTTAGCAGGAGTGATCTAAAAATCCTCACACTCCTTGGTGGGATTAATGGGGAGGCTCCTTCTGTAAGGAATGCTTGCTCCTGCAGAGTCAAGGGCACTTCTGCTGTAGTGTGGTGCAGCGTCAGCGCGCCTTGCAGCATGACACCTGTTCGCCAACTCCTGCTTGAATATGGAGGAATTCATCGGCGCCACACGACTTTAAAGAGCCTGCTTCATGTATCGTCTTATCGCTGGCGGAGACGGCGACGTAAACATTAATGTCGGCCTGAACATTTAAAAAGACTCTGGAGCAGAGCTTTGATCATTAGAGGGGGCCGCAAAAGTGTCAACCTTACCCCCGGGGGGGGGGGGGGGGGGGCAAAACTGTGACACAGCACTACAACCGCAAGGATATACGAGCCCGACTGCGACTAATTCAATGAATAAAAACAAACGACTGTGCGTCCGTAAATTAAATTTAATAAATCATCATGAATGCATCTAATCATTTTCACCCCAAAATACGGTGAGCAATGCAGTAATTGCAGCATAATTACAAGTGATGCCAGTTTCAAATGCGGTTAAAATGACCTTCCTCCTCCCGTCACCTGTGAAACTAATAATTCACCGGTTTTTATGGCTCCCCAGTCCTCATCCTGTGCAGCCTGCCAGCCGTGCCACGTCTGAACCAACGAGTCATTAAATTCAGTAACATCAGGCTCATGATGGGGGGGGGGGGGGGGGGGGCTTTTTGAATGCGGTATTTTCTGATTGGGTATATTCATGAATGCAGTCATGTAAATAACAATGCAATTCTGCAACCGTGCATCCAAACCTGTCGTTGCATTATCTCCTATTGTGTCAAATGTGAGAGGGATGAGATCATCTGCAAAGACTGATGGACTGGACAGATTTAGGCAGGTGTGTGTGTGTGTGCGTGGGTGTGCGTGTGTGTGTGTCAAGAGGACCGTGAGGTCACAGCAGAAGTAATGAGACAGCTATCACACGCAGACAGCTCCGAATATCCGCATGTTCCCTCCTCCCCGTGCCGAGACACACATTTATGTTAATGCCACACTACTGTACTGCCTCGGCATCACATTACTGGAGCGTGATGTTCCCTGCTCCAGGGCCAAACTCTCTGACTCCCTTTGTGTGTGCGTGCGTGCACGTGTCTGCGTGTGTGTGAGTGTGTGTGTGTGTGTGTGTGTGTGTGTGTGTGTGTGTGTGTGTGTGTGTGTGTGTGTGTGTGTGTGTGTGTGTGTGTGTGTGTGTGTGTGTGTGTGTGTGTGTGTGTGTGTGTGTGTGTGTGTTCTCGAAATCTGTTTGCAAACTGCTGAGCACAAGCCAGGGAGTGGGTTCACACTGGATTAGCTCTGAGTTGGCTAAACACCAGATAGCAGAGATAACGGTGTGTGTGCGTGTGTGTGTGTGTGTGTGTGTGTGTGTGTGTGTGTGTGTGTGTGTGTGTGTGTGTGTGTGTGTGTGTGTGTGTGTGTGTGTGTGTGTGTGTGTGTGTGTGTGTGTGTGTGTGTGTGTGTGTGTGAGTCCTCGAAGCTGATATCAGCAGGAATAGGGGACAAATAGTGATAAGGCTTTTTTGTTTTTCAAGATCTGCAGTTTTATTTGTCGTGACAGTTGGATATTAACGAACATTACTGATGTTTATTGACCTTTAGAGAGAAATCCTGTTTACACAAAGCAAAGGGAAGATTAAAGAAAAAGAAACCAAGAAAGTAAGAAACGGCTTTTTCACGACTTCTTGGGTCAGTTGTTGAAAGACGTTTATATTTCTTGAGGCAGAGAGCATGTTGGGTCGCCATACACTGCGATGTGGGACAGTGGACAATAAACTGTATGTTGCCCAAAATTCACACAGTGTCTGAAATCCTTTCTTTCCTCAAGACCTTGGAGGTTGTGGTTGTAGAGTTTCTGGTGCTTGATCCGCACAGAGAGTTCTGGTTGTCACGGACGTGTTTATAAAGTTCACCCAAGCCGACAATACAGCTGAAGCGGCGTTACGGGAACATTCTAAGAAGTGCGAGCACCTGAACTTTCTCTTTCAGGTGTCCTGACGCAACTACAGGTTAATGGCTTTATTATCCGCTCTCTGGGCTTGAGCAACATCTCGTTTATGAGCTGCTTGCGATAAGAGAGACAAAAGGCTGGTCTGACTTTCTTTCCATCAACAAAGATTAGGACCCTGTTTACATAGAAACAGCCGTTTTAAGTCATCCATTGTTGTGTGAACGGGGCCTGAGAGAAATGAGGGAAAGAACAGAAGAATGGCTCAAAAGAAAAAACAACAGCCGAATGAGAGAAACGAGAGGAAAAGTGGTGTAAGTGGTGTAAAGAAAGAAAAGCAGTCTTCTCGATTCCTCCCCGGCAGCTGGATGTAAACCCGGTGGGATGAGGCAGTCATCTCCACTTTGCCTCCTGTCTCCTTGCTCTCTGTTCACCTTTCCTCCATCTCCCGTCTTTCCTCCCCAGAATTAAACCCATCAAGATGAGAACTCACCCCCTGCCTTCTTTTGCGTGGGAGGGGAAGGTGAATCCATAAAGGCTTCGCCTGCTCCCCAGCCGATCGATTGATGTTGAAGTGTTTAACTCACAAAGGGCCGCGTAAACGGCTCGGCGGCCCCGCGCCCATTTATGCAGAGCGCACGGCAAAATCGGTTGCGGGCCTGCATTGATGTTGCTTGTTTTACCTGAGAAATAAGACGCTAATCCTCTTGATGTGCACCAAACGGCGAGGAGGTGATATCTGTGGGGGCGAGAGGGGCGGACCTCCTGTCTGTCACCCAAACATAAGACAAACAAAGCTGTTTCTGCTTCGCCTCGCCGCGCCAGGCAGGGAAGAGGGATGCCAACAGAGCTGTGGTACAACCTTCAGAGTTGGAACGGCACACACGTGCAACATAACCGGAGAGGCTGCCGAACATCCGTATTGACGTGTGAATTAAGGCACAGGAATTTATGGTGCTACTTTTTTTTTTTTTTTTTAAAAAGCGAGGAAGAGCATCGCTAAGAGGATTTTCAGACTCCTACAGCCTGGATGCGACATGTCACGTACCGCGTGTTACACATGTCGTTAAATTCGCTCACAGAAGAGAACCTGCTGCATTGTTTGGCGCTGTAAAAGCAGTTTATGGCAGAGGGGAAAGAAAAAAAAAAGAAGGTCTGTCAAAGCCGTGTTCATTGAAACCCCAACGTTTATTTTAGGATTTCAGAAGGCAAGACTGTTTTCCAATAAGCAAAACCGGGGTCGGAATATACCGCGGGTAGTTTCACTCAGATTCTCAAAGTACAATCCTGTTGCCTGCTTTGTTTTCCTAATCTTTCTCACAATATAACATAATATCGTAAATGGCTTTTGAGTCTATATATGGTTTGCAACTGGCATTTGAGGCATTTTTTCATCCCGTTTACATGTTTTCAAGTGAAAACGGAAAAGCCGTTTATCTTCCGGGTGTCTGTTTACATGACGACGGTGCTCGGAGCCACAGAAAATGTAACTTTTTCAAAAACGTTCGGGCTCCGTCTCCTTGGAAACGGGGTAAAACGTTTCTGAAACGCTGCTACACAACACAGCCGTGGTAAAAAACTTCTTCTGCACATGAGTGAGTAGATAGACAACAACAACGTTTGCCTCCAGAGCGTCGCGACTCTTAGTCCATATTCTCCTGGGACTTTGTAGTTTTATAGTTGAGAATCATCCGGAATAACAATCCAACTTGGTCGTCTGTCCACCAGAATGTCCGATTTATGGTAAGCGTGGTAGGCGTACTGTTGTTTGTACGTATGTGTGTGCGCAGTTTGTTTAAAAACACAAATAACTTCAATCGTTGTCATAAAAAAGGTGCCTTATACTCCACATGGCACCTATTTCATTATCAGAAGTTTTAATAAACATCAAAGTTGTTTATTTTAACTCTACTGAACAACCAATGACTGCAGTTTTGATACATTAAAGGCATAATATTATGCAGCTTTTCAAAACTTTCACATGGGTCTCGTTGGTCCAAAAACGTTGTATTCAAAGTTTAATGTCCCAAATTCAGCTTTTTCTTGATTTTCATCCATTTGAATATTGGATCATAGGAGTTGCATTCAGAATCTGCTGTGTCTGTGTGAGCTGGACTGGCTCCGCCCACACATGCCCATCTTGGGAAGAGGAGGAAGTACTTCCTCTCGTGGTGCCATGTGCCGGATTAGAGCGTCCTAATTTTGGGAGGGTAGAAGGGAGGGCCTACCTTGATTGGGATTGGCTAAACCCCCGATGACACTGTATTGGGTTTGATTTCTGATTGGCTGGTTGGAGCAACACACTTTTTAAAGATTGAGAGAGATGACAGACGTTCTTCACTTCTGGGACGTCATTCCCAGGTAGGACGTATATGACTGTTGGAAAACCGATAGAAAGTGAATTTTGCATAATATGACCACTTTAAGTTTGTTTTTTTTGTTTTTTTGTGTGTTACTGTTGCATTTTAGCTTTTTCTCTGTGTTGCCTCGTCTCCAAGGCTCATTCAGCTTTATCGTAGCCGGATGAAGACAAAAGCTGATGCATGAAAATCACCATGTTGAAAAAACCCAAACCAGTCACACTGTCCACACCACAGAAGTACACAATGTCTTCCAAAGAGGAGGTTTGGCGGCTGGATGGGTGAAGTGTGCTCTGACTATCACTTGTCTGTTTTTTTTTTTTGTTTGTTTGTTTGTTTGTTCCCTTCCAAAACCCCAAACAGTGTCGTCTCCATAGCTCCAACCAAAATTTCAGTTGCCTCCATTTGATGCTAAATCCCACAAAATGGGCAGCGGGAGGGGTGTGGGGGAGGTGTCAATCCCGCAAAAGACTCGTACGGGTCATTTACGAATGCAAAGATGAATGCTAATTTGTCCGTCGAATATGAGAAGACGTGACGCTAATCGGAAAAGCAGTTAAGAAATCTCGGGGAAAAAAATGGCAGCAGTGGCTTTAAAAGGTTGCTGAAACTCTCCTTCACGTCTTTGTCACCTTCACACACACACACACACACACACACACACACATAAATACACAGGACTCATCTTTATGTGTGAGAGAACGCTTGAGTCTTCACCAAATCCCTAAAAGCTGTCATTGACTTCAAACACTGTGGATTCTTCACAGTGGAGTGCTTCTGCCGAGTGACAGCGCTGTCTGTCTTTACTTTTCTATAGGATCCTTTTGATATGGCCTCTGCAGCCCAGAACCTGCGCGCCACCGTATGAGGATCACGACTGTTTCAATTCATCTGAAATGAGCTGAGAACTTTCAGTTTAGAAAAAAATAAATATATATATATATATATATGTCTACAGTATATATATATATATATATATATATATATACTGTAGACACAGTATATAGAACCTCCTGTGCTGCCTCTCAATGCACATGCCATTTACGCTAACACCTAATCAGCCTGCAACTTTCCCAGAGTTCCTCAAGATGGGAAAACATATTAGCGCGTGTTGAATATTCATGCGGCAAAAAGCGAAAACTGTATGTACAGTACAGTACACATCAGTCAACAGAATGATCATTTACCAACTTAAACAGTGCATTAATTTTCATGAAGCATGTGTAATTTATGAGTGGTGTGGGATTGCGTGCATCTATCAGTGTCAGGGTGACATGTGTGGGGTGATAATCTATTCTGTGACCCAAATTTATGTGTTGAAAGGCTACAAAACCGCACTCCAGCCCTCCCATCCGATTTCACAGCTCATCACTGTCAGCGCGCTACACGGCGTTGCGTGCGCGCGCGCGCGCTACACGGCGTTGCGTGCGCGCGCGCGCGCTAAAGGAGCGAGCATGATAAAAGGAATGTGTTATCCATCTTATCCAGAGGAGATGTTTTGAAAGGAACTCTGTTATTAATAAATGCATGAGAGCCAACAGAAAAAGGAACATTCTGCGGCTTTGCAAAAATAAAAAGAGAGTGGAGGGAGGCGGGGAGACGAGGAGGGGAGTTGAAAAAAAAAAAAAAGAAAAAAAAACTCTCCTTGTTAGCATTCTCTTAGACGCTGCATGCGCTAGGAGCTACGTTCTCAATGAGAGACATATTATCTCTGGTCAGCTTTCCTATCTATTATTCACAGCTCTGTGAGAAACACTGGTGGCGAGATCAACAGCAGTCACTTACAATATATCCCCGAGCAACGGCGTCCTATTCATGTGCAGAAAGAAACCTTAATAACCGCGGCTGAAGATAGTGGAGGGGCTGCAAAGTTGGCAAAAGCTGGTGGAAGCACACAGCTTTGATTTTCCAGGGCTGGTGGTGTGGATTCAAACTAGATTAAGCAAAAACAAAAAAATAGTGGGTGTGTTTTGATGTATTATTCAATAGCAGGTAATGCATGGATATTGTTTACTGAAGATGTTCAATAAAGTGGAATCTTGTTTGTCCTTTAGGGGAAATCTCACTTATATATATATATATATATATATATATATATATAGGATCATCCACCTTTTTCTTTTAATCTAAGCTGACTTTACAGACAACAAGCCACTTCTGCTCCTTATTGCTTCATTCAGTATTCCCACCCTGCCCGGGTCCCAGCCGCCACGGTGTCCGACGCTCATCCAGGGATTTCCAAGTCTGAAATATTAATAAATTCAACTTGAAATTGCTTTGTGTTTATCTGTAATATGAGGGGGAAAAAAAATAGAAAAACACACTTCCACTTTGATCCCCGCCGCATGTTATAAGACTTACAAACACAAATGGCATTTCAAATGCAAATTCCCCATTGTGTGTGGGCTTATTAGATAATACCTGAACACAATATGTGCCTTTGGCGTGGACAGTAGCGCTGACAAACACGCCTTTTCTTTTTTTTTTTTTTTTTGTAATATTGAATATTATAACGCCCGCCTTCCTTAAAGATGCAGTTTGTCTAAAGGTTGTGCTGCATGTGAAAGTGAATAAATGAAATAAATAAAAGAGATGAACTGTTGGTCTGTGTACACATCCACCTTATGTGTTGCATTTTGCATTTCTAAATCTGGTTCTATGGAAACGGCTTTGGGAGTCGTCCTGGCAGCCAGAGAATATTTAACAAGCCAAATAGCCTTGCTTTTTTTCGCTCTGATTTATTTATTTTTTGCTTTTTAGGTACTTGGCTGCTGTCTGTTGCTATGCAACGGCATCCTCCAAATTGTCAGGTTCAGGGCCACATTCCCCTCCTTTTCCTCCCCCATTTTATCCCTAAAAAAAAAAAAAAAAAAAAAGCCCCACAGAGAAGAGGGAGAGGTACTTTGTATATGAAGCGAGGCATGCACCGTGCAGCACCCGCCCTCAGGAGCTCTCATTTCCATAAATCCCAATATTTGATTTCTTCTCAAATATTAGAATGTTGGGGGGTTTGTTTTAGAGCTTGATGGTGTTTTTTTTTTTTTTATCTTATATATAACCAGTTCACCTTTGTTCCACACCTATCTGCACAGTTTATTCTGCATTCACTCGTCCGAGCCTTGAAATCCCCCCCCCTCGCTGTGTTCTTTTCATCAAAAATCATTCTCTCTCACCGCCTTTGTTTGTCTCCAAACACACACACACACACACACACACACACACACACACACACACACACACACACACACACACACACACACACACACACACACACACACACACACACACACACACACACACACACACACACACACACACACACACACACACACACACACACACACACACACACACACACACACACCCTTCTATCCGTGTACATACAGTATGTCTGTGAGGCAGACTGTCTCTGTAATTGGGTTATTCTTCTCTTCACCGGTCTGATGCACTGAGACACACACACACACACACACACACACGCACACACTTTGATATGTGGAGACATTTTTGTACAGATTGTTGCTGAGGTAGGAGAAGCGCAGCCATGCATGTGTCTTGTTTAGGCCTATGAGGGAACGCACGACCCCCGTTTGATTGCATGCACGAGCTGAGATCAAACTCGACAACGCGGGGCGGGGGGGGGGGGTTGGTCCACCGAGCCGCTATCGTCGGCCCGTTCTGCACGAACCAAATTTACTTCGCAGGAGCGCGTTCGGCTCCAATCACCCCTTCCTTCCTCCTCATAAACTTTGAAACCTCTCCGAACGCATCATCCCAGCAGATCTGACAGCATATCGTGACTGGGTACAGTATATGTTTTCTCCAGAGCCCGGACAACGCAAATACGTATGGACAGATGCACACGGGAATACAGTGATGATGAAAGGCCACATTTTCACAAGGTATGCCAAAGAGGGCACTCGCATGCAAACCCCATCCCGCTTCCCCTCACAAACATACACACAATCTCTCTCGACACACGTTCCTCCCCTCTTCCGTGTCGCTCTCCCACAAACTTGTACCGCGGTGAGGTGACCCTGTTTTAATGTGAGTTGAAAAGGTCGCTCCGGTCTTGTCCACTGATTCAGAAAGGCCCTTCTAGGCCTGTATGCATGGCTGCGCTTCAGTGTAATACCTCCAGACACCGGGGACATTCACTGTTTACACCACTGACACCTCTCTCACACACACACACACGCACACACACACACACACACACACACACACACACTCACACACACACACACACACACACACACACACACACAATCAAGTTGCGGAAAAGAAAAGAAAAACGGAAAGCAAAAACACAAAATCAAAGGCAATAGCACGCTTGAGTGGGTGTCAAACCGAACCGCTCGGGGGATTTAAACCTGTTTGAAATCATCCTGACACAGTAAACTGCACTGTGTGACGGACCATCCTCTGCACTTGTGTTTACGGTTAATGAGGGAAACGAGAGGAAAATAGGGCAACTGCAACGGAGCCAAAATATGATTTGGGGTGCCAGCAAAGTATCTACACTCTGGCAGTTGTGGGGGGGGGGGGGGGGTTAAAAAAAGAGAGGATAGAAAATTCCCAGTAAGCATTTGATGGATGGAGGCGTACTGTACAGGGAGGTGGTCGAGCTCAGCCCATTAGGCATGTATGATGTTCACACAGCTGAAACAGATTTGAAAAACCGCTTTAAATTCACATCACCGGGGCATTTAGCTACTGATCTGAGAAAACGATGCGGGCGACGCGGTCGCAGACAGGATGATCCTACTATAGAATGACTGCTCGCTGCCACGTCTTCAATCGTGTCTCGCAGTCCATCTTTGGAACCACCCGGTCTGCTTCTTGTGATTTACAACACTCCCGTGTGCTCAAGTCGCTGCGCGGGAGGATGCACATGCCACGTGTGTGTCCTGTGGCTTTGATGGTGGCTATATAGTGCGGCGGGAACATTAGTATGTATTAGCTGGCAGATGGGCTACAGTGCTCCCCTGGTGCTCCCTGTAATGATGAGCCATGTTCCTGTTTATCAGACAGGACACACTCAACTCTCCCCTCATCTGCTTTTGTCTCAATCACCCATTCCTCTTCCTTCTTGTCGGTCTTATCTTCCTCTCGTGACAAGTATGGTTCAGTCTTTCTCACGCCACACACGAAGCATCCCTTTTGGTTTGTCCCTCCGGTGAGCAGCTTTCCCCCCACGGGAGCGTCTCCATCTTTACCTTCAAAACACACACAGTCGTCTCGTATGCAGTACGCGTGCAAAAGCCCTCAGATGCGGCTTTTGGTCGCGCGGATGCTTTTGTAGGCCTCTGGGGGCCAAGGCAGGACGGCGATAACAACACGGTGTGCTGCGTTAATTATCGTCCGCTCTTGATGCGTCACGCCAAAATGTGTCCCCGATGGTAAGTCACAAAGTCTGTACAGTTGTGTTACACAGATGGTCGCCTCGATTCAGGAAAGACAATGACAGCGTTGAGCTACGGTGTTACTTTTGTTGAATCTCAATCGCAAAGTGATTGACAAGAGTTTGACAGCGGCTCCCCACGCGGCTCAGTCTCGTTGAGATCAAACACCTTCGAAACATCACAGTCACATCCAAAATCTCCAAAACAGGAGATTTACATAACTGCAAATTAAAGAAACGCCTGTCCTCGAATAAAAGGAATCGTCAAAATACATGCGGAAGCGACAGTAGTGTAAATTTATATTATGACAACAAGGCCTTGTCTATCGTGTTTTGGAAGTTCAATGCAAGATTACTGAAACTTTATGAAAAATAAAACAAGAACTGTTGTGCCTCATGGGTCGCAGAAGTTTGACTGTAGAAACTGCGCCGTCATTACTTTCTGACTTCTTGTGTATGAGACATTGAGCTTTGACCATCACAGTATAATCAGCTCATCCTTGAGTTTATGTGATGATCTAGGCTACATATTTCCCCAAGAAGATGCAGTGATGTTAGTGGATATGCAAGAGAAGGACACCCAATAGGCTTCTAATAACTTTGAGCTCCTCAATTTCACTGTCAGAGCAACGCAGAGCTCCGTCTATTCACAATCCGTAAGACTGGGCGGCCATAATACCTTGCAATATGAGTTAACAATGACGATTTCACACTGAAGCAAAAGACGCACAAAGTTTGTTTCCTTCCTAAAATCCTCTTCAACCCGTGCAGGGTCACAGAGCGCTGGAGCCAATCCCAGCTGACTATGGCTGAAAGCAGGATACACTCCGGACAGAGCCGCCAGTTCAACTACACACACCCACATTCACACCTCCAGAAAAGTTGGGGTCACCAATCAACCTCACATGGACTATGGGTGGAAAACTGGATTAGCCAGAGAAAAGCTGTGCACACACTGGGAGAACATGCAAACTCCACACAGAAAGGCCCACTGCTCACCACACCAAAACTGAACAAGTGTGACGCAGAATATTAAAGACAAATTGGATCATATTTAGGAAGGATATTTAGGAACCATCAGTGTGTTTTGCGGCGCGGGACAATTCATGCCACCGAAACTAATGTGGTAATCCATGAAGAGATCCATTTTTATTTCATACTTATTTACGTTATTTTCCATCTCGTGCATTAGCAGCATTTCAGAAAAGATGTGTTTTCCTCCGTTTCCATGGAGACGAAGTCAGAGAGTTCTCCGAAAGTCCAAACCTTGTGGTCTGTTTCCACAAAGTTGCATTTTCAGTGGCTCTGAGCAACGTTGTTGTGTAAACGGACACCCAAAAATCACAACAAATGTTTTCCTTTTTCCCTTGAAAAAAGGTGTAAACGATAGCGTAATACCACTGTGTTTACTATCTGACTCTTCTGTGTATGTGCAGGTGTTAGCACAACGTGTAAATGCGCACTTGTGTTTATTATCATACAGCTACTGAGCTTCACTACAAAGAGAACTAATGAAAACGATGATTTTTAGACATTTGAAGTGTTACACTCTAATAAACAAGTCCCTCAATGAAGGAAGCGTCTCGTCTGTGTTGTTCATTCTCGGCCTTTTCAAATGCCTCCTCATGCACTGTCATTAATGAAATGGCTTGCATTTGTGTGTGTGTGTGTGTGTGTGTGTGTGACATTTACAGCTTTTCACATTCACTCCCTCCGCAGGCCTCTGCCAACGTGTGGCTGTTGAGCGCACTATAATTTTACACTCCCTCGTCTCACGCAAAAAAAAAAAAAGGCCCCAGTATCCATACCCATGCACTTTTCTCACCCTTCACCCCCGTGGCCTCCACGAGCAGAAACTACTCGGCAGGTCTGCCACCCTTCCCCCGCTCCGAGCGGCGAGTAAACACCCGGGCTTTGAGTGATTATCCGAGGAATATCCTGACATGCCTCCCCAGGCTACGCTTGAGACGAAGCATATAGAGGCTGAACCTGTGGCCCGAACCTCCCCTCCATCTCTCTCTTTCTCACACACACACACACACACACACACACACACACACACACACACACACACACACACACACACACACACACACACACACACACACACACACACACACACACACACACACACACACACACACACACACACACACACACACACACACACACACACACACACACACACACACACACACACACACACACACACACACACACACACACACACAAAGAGCACCCTCGGGCCTCCCACTACTAACCACCAGCATTGCTTACGGTAGACGGGAAGAGGCCTCGGTAACAAGTGTGCCGCGACGCTCACAGCCGTCCCCAGCAACGAAGCGGGCGATGGGAGGCCGTCGGGGAATACACAGACAGTCGATTATGACAGGAGAGCTAAATTAGCATCCTACCGAGACAGATGGTGGATGTAGCTGCGGGTTGAAACATACGGACATGCAAAAGCGCAACGATTGGCCATCAATTCAAACACAACCTGTGCCACGCTTCCAGCTTGTACACAAGAGCCGGCGCGCACATATGTGCACATACACATGCATTAAAAGATAAATAAAAAATAAAAACACGCACACGCACACGCACAGTCGCCGTCTGTCACTTCAGTTACGAGTGCCTCAGGGCTTGAGAAATGTTGGGTGGACAGATGATGCAATAATGTCATATTATGGATCAGAGTAATAAATGTGGGCCATACAGGCTGATGTCTCTGTTTTTACTGTGTAAAACACACACCAAGAGAGCATCAGCAGCCATGTGAGTGGAATCACATGTGATTTATGTGTGGCGGTAATCTCAAACGATCTCAAAATGAAATGAGAGAAATGTAATTTGAACCGCAGAGACGAGCTCCAGTTTTTATATATATATTTTTTTTTCTCATTCTCCTCTTTCTATCTTTCCCCCCCTCCATTCTTCTTCCTCAATTCGGCACCTCTCCTTTTATAAAGCGTAATTGAGGGGAAGTGATCCTAATCTATGTGTGTCTCCGTGATTGACACAAACGCATTTACCCCCACCTCCTACCCCATAGCATTTCTTACCCACACACACACACGTCCACACCATTGAACACACAGGACCTATATATGTCACAACGATTGAGCAGTCACTCCACACCTTCAACATATACAGAGAGGGGAGGAAAAAAAAAAGGAGGCGAGTTGGAAGCAAGACGGGCGTCACGGGGGTGTGATGAGTTTGGCATCTATACGTAGAGCGGATGAGTGGCAGGATTGCGGCGGATTTCCGTGTGCGTACGAAGCAGCTCCAGCCAAGATGCCTGGGACCCGCGTTGGGGAGCTGGAAGACGACGTCTTCGCCTCAGGCCTGGAAGACGGGGCGGCGCTCGGGCCTAATGGCAAACTTCCTCAACGTCTTCACCGTGGCGCAGCGCTACAGGGGCTGCGGAAGAGATCTGACATTTCTTCAACAGTGCTTCAGGTATCTGAATACGTTGAGATCGGCACTAAGAGCCATGACATGTACATGACAAGAAGTGGGTGTTGGCTGACTGATGAAAGAATGGGAACAGGGGATGTAGGGGAAGATAAATCCAGAAAAAAACAGGGTTTACTTAGCTTCCTTTTTTTTTTTTATATATATTTGCTGGAATTGATTTTACCAACCTTTAAAGTGCTGCCATAAAACCTCATGACCTAAATTCATGCAAAACATCAAAGTAAGAGGCATTAACGATAATGGAAAGTGGTAGCCATATCTGATGCATGTTAAATGAACATGAGGTGTCTCGGGTGGCATAAATTAGAGCTTTTCTAAATGGATAGTTGATTCATACCCATAATGTAAAGACTGAGGAGAGGTTATAAAATACCTAAGTCACGAAAGTACAAAGTACTTGCGGCACACTTTGTGTTTCATAACCAATAGTTTCTACAGCTAATGAGATCCCATCATTTGTATCGGAGCTGAACTATAGCCTCTAACTTTATAAGTGCATATTGGATTGCAAATGGGAATCGTGGTATCTGCTGCTTAGTATTCAATCCTGGCCCAAAAATACAGTTTATATATTATTTATTTTCTTTAGTTATCTCATGGTGTTCAACTATAACCACAGTGCTACCGCAATACCAGAAATATAAATTCATTCTGCTCCACTTAGCTCATTACACCTGCTGGTATATAAACCTCATGCTCCAGAATCATAAAGTACATCGAGTATATTTTCCCCAAGACATTCCCAACTGAGATAATCTCCAAAAATTACAAAGTTAGAAAGAAGGTCAATTGAATATATTCAAACCCAATGCCAACATACGGCATTTTAAAGTGGGGATTATCACATTCATGCATTTTGATTTGATAAGCTTGACTTACAGCCATTTAGTTAACTCTTTACATTGTATTAATTGCCCCAATGTTCCCACATGGGTAAATTATGCTTTCTAATTTGGCCCTCCTGTTCACCATCATGACATGATCAAAGTTGACATATATACAGTACAAATCGTAAGAAAAACTAACATTAATTATATATGATCTATTCTTGTATGGCACCTCATTTTATCAACACTAATCCAAGGGTAGTACTCTAAAATATGGAGGAGGAGGAGGAGAAGGAGAAGGAGAAGGAGAAGGAGAGGAAGAGGAAGAGGAAGAGGAAGAGGAAGAGGAAGAGGAAGAGGAAGAGGAAGAGGAAGAGGAAGAGGAAGAAGAAGAAGAAGAAGAAGAAGAAGAAGAAGAAGAAGAAGAAGAAGAAGAATTTCCAACCAATTTACATGTGGTTTTGGTTTGAAGATGGGGTGAAGAAACATCTCTATCTAAAAGCCTTGCCATTGTTTTTGTGCTCAACGCTTCACATGAAATGAACCAAAAACCTGAAAAGAGAAATGATCTTTATTTTCTCACGTTGTAACTTCCTCCTTGTGGAACGGGAGAACAAGGTGAGTCCCTTTAAGTATGACCCGAGTATCATCTTAAGACAGATCATCATACAAGTTATCTCAGTACAATCTGGATTTTGCTTAGTAGCAGAATAAAATCTGTACACATATGTCATAACAATTTGACATCATTTAGGTAGAAAGATGATAGTTTAGCGAAGATAACAATCCCTCCTTCCGTGTTGTGTTGAACCCTAATGATACCTCAATCCTTCAGCGCATGATGAGGAATAAAACCGCCGTTTGTGTGTGTGCGCGGTTGGCTGAAGTAGAACGAGTCAAACTGAAAACTTTTACGATTGCTGCACTACGTTAATAGCTTGCAACCACGATGTTGCTAAGCAACGCGGTTTGTTTGTGAGGAAGTCCAGTCAGTTTGACCTACCGAGGCCAAAAAGACAGAAAATAAACACAGAGAGAAAGTGTGATCCACCGTCTGCACAATACGTATTGATCATGTACAAAGCTTTCTTTACACGACAACAGCTCAAGTGAAAAGGCATTGCCTTTGAGTTTTCGTTTCACAAAAGTTTCACGTTGACATGGCAACGCCTTGAAAACGCCGCTTGGTTCTACGGAAATGGTGATTTTTGAAAAGAAATTGCATTTTCCGTGGCTCCAGTGTGTAAACGGACACTCACTCAAGAACTCAATCCTGCTTTTGGAGTAAAAGTATCTTAATAAGATGTACAAAATCCCTGAAATGCATTTGTCTCTGTTTTGTCTTTTATATCATTGTGGCCTTTAGTCAGTCCAATCGAGGAATTTGTTTTAAGTTAAACAGCAGTACCATCGCCTCAGTACTGTGGAGGCAGCGCTCAGTCTATTAG
Organism: Lipophrys pholis; assembly: GCF_963383615.2. Taxonomy (NCBI): domain Eukaryota; kingdom Metazoa; phylum Chordata; class Actinopteri; order Blenniiformes; family Blenniidae; genus Lipophrys; species Lipophrys pholis. The sequence goes on along the minus strand of NC_137643.1, from coordinate 17,539,144 downwards.
AATATGACATTTAAAAGAAAAAAAAAGTCTCTTTTCAGAAAAAAGCTGTCGTTGTGGGTGATTCAGGATAATTAGTGAACCTTGCTCTCATCGGTTTTCACTTGGCCCCTTTCTTTTTGTCATAAAGCAGCTCCCATAAACCAGAAAGCCAGGAGGTGAACTGAAACTGAAAGAAAATGACAAAAGTTCAAAAAGCATCCAGGCTCAGTTCCGAGGAAATTTTCGCCAGAGAAATCGAGTTCCCCCCACGATTGTAATCCACCTACCTGAAAGTTTAACTTGCACGCATTTCCAGTCCGCACGCACACACTAATGCGCGGCTGCATGAATTTGGCAGGCTGCCCTGAGCATGTGTGGGAAACATAAATAAAGAGATTGAAGAATCAAGGCATAAATGAGGCTCGACACTCCTTTTTCGCCCGCAATCCTTTTTTCCCCCCATTACGAGAGGGGACGCCAGCAGCGAGTGATCAACCCTCCGTCTCTCCACCGGCTCAGAATGGAAGAAGACACCAGCAACAATACTCATTTACCTTCCGTCTATCTCGCGCAAAACAACGAGGCAGGCGGCCCGCTGACCTCCCGCGCAAATTGAGAAGTCGCTCAGCCATGAGGACGACGAGCGATAAACTGTTTTAAACCCAGCGCACAGTTTCCAATTTCATTTCTGACAGAGTTTGATATCATAAACACATCTAGCTTGTTTACGCGACCTAATCCTCACAAGGAGCGTTGAAATAACGAGAATCTGCGGGAGTAAAAAAAAATGTGCGGACGTGAAGCCGCAGTGTCGCGGCCTGGCAGCGTTCCCGCCTTACAGATTACGGCTTGACATTTGGAGTCAGGAGTCGGTGAAATGTCAGACGGGTTATGACAGGAATGGTGATAGTCAGATTATGACCGACCCCTGACCCGGGAGTCCTGAAAGGTCGGCGCTCACTCAGCCGTCGTGATCTGAATGCATGTCGGGATCACGGAGCCAAAGGTTAACCGGGCCAATGGAAAACACGCTCAGAAGTTTGCCAACATCCACAGTCCATTCAGGCTTTTCCTTTTTTTTTTTTTTTTCATTCCGAGCGAGGTTATATTCATAGGAAGCCAATGTTTACTCACCAGAAGCCGCTTTCGAAAACGTCTCCCACAAGTTCTTAGTGACTTATAAGAAAAGGGTTGGAATTCAGAAAAAGGTTTTGAAGCTCGATTTTCAAGCTACAGTGAAATGACAAATTACAAACACTATATTGTGACTAAGTAGTATTTTTAGAAGCTTTCTACTTATACATAGGTTAAAGTAAATCACATATTTTGTATTTCTTTAGATAAATAATAAAATCTGTGTATTTGCTTCCGGAACAAATGTCCTTAAAGCAATTCTTTTTTCTTTTTTAGATATGTGCTTTGTTGGAAGTTGTGTTAGCGCAACAAGCTCACTAACATAAAAGTTCTCATGCATGTTTTTTTTTCGAGACTGGATTCATTTTGAGATCGTGGATGTAGAATTGTCAACAATATGCAACAACTGAATGCTTCAACATTAAACATCTGGCAGTTCTTTGGTATTTCTGAGTATTTTGAGTTTACTGAGAAAAAGCTAACATTATGTGTGAATCCTGGCTGTGATTGGACAGTTACACTTCGGGGGTCCTGGTAGACCTGCAGTGACTAGTATACAGGCATAAAACAGTTTCTATATTTGTAATGATAATTATTTGGGGTGGAAAACATTGAACTCAAGCAAAACTCAAATGCAGCGGCAAACAGGCGGCATCCGAAAATAAAACAGACTCGATTTGGTTTGTGCGATTCAATCAAGAGCAACTTGTTTGAAGTGGGATTCACAAAATAAAGGAAAATTTAGATAATAGATAAACAGTGACATTTAAAGAATATTTCTTCTACATTTATTGATTTATTTACACTTGTAAACCGGCTTCTTTCCATTGAATGTTTGCTTTTTATTGAAGGATTCATTTGTTTCTTGAAATTTGGGTTGACACGGTGATTTATATTACTGTGACGATTCACTCACTCACTGAATGCCCTCATAAATATAATAAACAGAAAACAAAAGGAAACTGAGGCCCCGTTTACATGGAAACGGCAGAAATCCTGAAAGCGATGTACAGTCTCCATGCCAGGCCACTAGTCGGCGCTATTTGTTGTTTTTTAGTAAAGAAACCACACACACATGCGCACAGAGAACAATATGGAATAAACATCAACAATGGCGAGTTTGAACTCACTAGATACCTTTCTGTAGATACCGGCTCTATTTCCACGCGCTATTGCGGCAGATTGAAGTCCACCCGACACTGAAGTGGAGTTTCATTGGCTACACATTTTTATCTGGGGTTACGGGATTAATCCATGTCAAATCAACGGAAACATGATGGAAATATTAATATGAGAAAATTCAATCTGAAGTGGACTCGACTCAGTGAATCCTCAAGTTTGGAGAATGAGCCTGAAGCACCAACCAAGAAGCTCAGCTGCCCACTAATGTATATATTTTCTTTTTAAAGTGTAAGTTTTATTTAGAATATCTTCATTACTCTTCTTGCTAACTTGACCATTTTACTGCTCCCTTCAGAGCCACCGCACTCCGTTGGGAACAGGAGTGAATTGTGCTTGGCAGAGTTCTGGAGCTGCTGGTTCACCGCTGCTCCAATCAATTAGTTTGCCCTGGTCGTGCTGCGACTCCGGCGTCACGTCACCAAACTGTGCCGCAGTCGCATCACCATAGTCACCCAGCGACAAACAAACAAAAGCCCAACCGCCAAGGCAGCAATAGACCAGCAACACCGGGGACACTGAAAGGTACAATTACCTTTATTTGTCTCCGCAGGGATCCACCCGTTATTTCAAGCAGGATGAGGATCATTAAACAAAAACTGCAATCCGGTTTTATTTTTAAGTTGTCTGAAAATGTGCTGTTCCAGTGTCCCTCAGAAATAAGTACTTTGTGAACCAAACGTACTGCACGTAAGTACTAAATTCAATGGTAGCGTTCATGCATAATAGAATAATGTCTGTCGATGACATCATGCAAATAAACTGGGAATCGGAAATAATGCCGATCGACTATTAATCCATTTTCTGCTTCTGGACATTGTTAGAAATGTTCCATATGAAACTATTCACACTTTTTTAAATACAATATTTTTATACGCACCATCACTTCAGCATCTGGGAATCTGATAAGCTGAAGCTCTTTACCAAGATTGGACAACCTTTGTTCGGCGGTGGATGGTAATTGATTCCTGCCTGACCGCAAGAAGTGCATGACGTGCCAAACAAAACAACCAGGGGAGGCTTTAATCACTTTAAGTTCAGTAGAGTTCAATTTACAGGCCATGAGTGCCATGATACTAAACGGATTACCTTCCACGATTGCGTACGTCAGCCACTAATCAATACGCACCATTAGTGCTAATCACTCTTTAATTAGTGATATATGCTTGGACTCTGGTTTGCGTTCACTCTGGTGAGCCTTCAGTCAGTCTGTGCGACATCCGCCCAGGGAGGAACGGCTCGCAACCACTCCACAGTCGTGTCACAGCAAAGGCAGTATAACTCACTCTATCAGATTACACTTTAAAGAGATCTGAAGCTCTACCTGTATCACCTGAGGCAGTCCCTCGCCTTCATCTGCCGAGCAAATTAACAAAACCCACGACGCTCAATCGTCCAGCAAAAGAGATCTGCTTTCTCGCCGCGCCGGATCACAAGGCGCTGAAACAACAAGGATCAACCCAACAGCTCGCCGAGAAGAAAAGAGATTCTCCCATTGCTCATACGGCAAGGCATTAGCAATGCCTTTTATACACTATGAATGATCCTCGGTTCAGGCTGCGAAGGGAGAAACCATTCGCCTTTGGGCATGAAGACGGTGAGCTTTGATTATTGATTCACTGTCTCTCTTCTTTACACATAAGGTACCAGTTCGACCTGAAAGAACTCGCGAGCTCAAAAAAAAAAAAAAAAGACGAGAGAATAGAAGAAAGGGGGTGAGTCCTTCGAGGGAAACACTCATCGGGGGATTTAAACCCAAGATGAATTGGAATTTAAGGGCTTGGCAGAGTACAGGATGAAAAGAGAAGAAAAGACAACAGATCAACTTGAAAAGTCTGTGTTAAGAAAAGTCGAAGGTGTGTTTCTAAATACAGCCGACTTGTCAGAGAGTTGCTTTAATCATGCAAACTGACTGCAATCGTTTTCTGAAGTGAGACGGTTTTCAACAGTTATTCACCGTGTAAAGTTTTTGGACAGTCAGAGAGCGAATCACAGTTCAGGAGAAAAGAACCCGAGACACACTTTATATAACTTGTATGGCCTCTTTTTATTAAATCTCACATTAAACAAAACCTCTGCTAATTGAGGCTGTTTGCACGGCGACGTTTCAAATTAAAAAACATTTGTTACATTTTGGGCGTCCGTTTGCTCGGAGCCACTGAGTGTAACTTTTTTGAAAACAGCTTCCTGAGGTGGAACTTTTCGAAAATGCTCAGACTCTGTCTCCATGGAAACGGGAGAAATCACAACCTCTTGAAATGCTGAGGTCGCACGTTCACACCACAACAATATTAAATAGAAGTAGATTCATAGCATATTGTTCTTTGTGTGCATGTGTGTGTGTGGTTTCATTACAAAAATAAACACCAGCAGCCACTCGTGTCCCAAAATCAAAACTACATAGTTTTCAGAATTTGCTTCTTCCGTGTAAACAGACATCGTTCTCAAAACATTTCTTTAATGGAAAACGTGCATTTTCGCAAGAAATCCTGAGTAAAGAGACATGTTTTTGGAAAACCAGGAATTATTAGCAAGATGCGCTTCTACAGTGGTCACTTTTTCAATTAATCAGACATTATTCCTATTATTGTTGACGAGAACTGAACCTTTGTGGTAACTTCTGACTCTATTAATCACTGCAAGTTACTCTGCGTATGTGTACATACTGTATATACGTCATACGAGATAAACTTTCAGGACTTTAAGACCTTAAGAAAAAGAGTTGCGACGGCCTGTATATAATGACGTCTCTCAAGCCTTCAATCACCATCGATGAGCCTTAAAAACTCCAGACAATATGGCTAAAATACAGACGACTACCGATTTCCAGCGCAGGTTGTTTTCTATCTGAATGGATTTTAGAAAATCCATTCATTCAGAGGAAATGTTGCTCATTCTGTTTTTGTTAAATCACATGTGAATCTCACGAATGTTGCAGGGTAATTGTGTGCGAGTCTCTCTTTAATTTATTATGTCTTTGAAGAGGCTTTAATGGTCTCTGCTTTTTTGATGCTGTTTGTGCATTTACATAATATGAGATGCCAGAGGATGAGAAAATTAGCTGTTTTTGTTTTTTTTTTCCATGGCGAAAGCTAAAAATACTCAGGATGTTGCAATATTATGGCAACACACTGTTTTTGACTGTCAGTTAAATCTCCTCTCGGGCTCCTGCCTCGGAACGCTCCCCCCCCCCCCCTCCTCCCTGTTAAAAACAAACATCCCAAACCTCTGGAGGAGCGGGGAAATTCATAACTGACCACATATCGGTGTCCCGTGCGCATCCCCCTTCAGTTGTTTTGTTTTCAAAGCAGTCGGGGTGGAGATTAAAGCGCCGGGGAGCACCCACCCCATCCAATAACCACTCGAAAAACAAGAAACAAAACGCCCTGCAATCCCTGCTCTCTTTTAATGCAGGGATTAAAATACATTCTCATTCGTGTAAGACGGGGGTTTCAACGCGGCCGTGGAAAAAAAAAAATACTGAATATCTCCGCATGTTGAGGGATAAACAAAAGGAATCCCACGTTCTTACGAGGCTCTAACGGTGCCACTAAAGGCCGCGCGAGCCGTCCTGGCTTCACAGAAACAGAAAAAGTAAATTAGATTTGTTGGGGCAGAGATATTGTGTGTTCTTATGGTGGCCTTGCTTGTGTTTATTTCCTCTGCTCATGGCTCTATTCACTGCGACTCAAGGTCATTGTCTTTATCTGCCTCTTTGGTCAGGGATTATTTGGTATTTCTTCTTGTCGTGTGTGTGTGTGTGTGTGTGTGTGTGTGTGTGTGTGTGTGTGTGTGTGTGTGTGTGTGTGTGTGTGTGTGTGTGTGTGTGTGTGTGTGTGTGTCACTCCTTTCTCTCCCAAACACGCACACACACACGCACACTCTCAAAGGTATCAACAGGGGCTAAATGTGAGTGGCGAGCAAGCCATGTTGCTGAGCAGAACTGTCTATTAAGGGTGTGTGTGTGTGTGTGTGTGTGTGTGTGTGTGTGTGTGTGTGTGTGTGTGTGTGTGTGTGTGCGCACAGGAAGGTTGGGGGGAGACGTCAGTGCAAAACCTATTAGTATGTCTGAGCCTGCATCTTCAAATCTTGTTACTCTGAACTGATGCAACAGGAATGCAATACAAACTCCCTCCACCTCTCCCTCCCTCCCTCCCTCCCTCCCTCCACCTCTCCCTCCCTCCCGCCCTCCCTCCTCCTCTCTCTCTCTCCCTGCTTGCCTCTAGCTCTCTCGCCCACTTGCTCGCTACCTGCGCTCCTATTGCAGCTCTTCTTCCACACCCTCTGGACACACTCCTTCTCTCTCCATCCTTCCAATTCCCGGCTGAAAATCCCCCTCTTTTCTTCTCCCCCCCCCCCTCGCTCCCCTTCTCTCAATCAGAATCACTGTCTCTGGGCACCCTTGAATCTTCGCTTATGTTTTTCACCCGTCTTCTCCCAGCTAAATAAACCCCCTCTTTGAAATTGTTTTTTTGTTTTTCTTCTTCTTCTTTTTCCGCCTAAAAATAGGACTGTCGTATTTTTTTCTTATTTTTCCGATCTTGATTAGCCTTGGTTACTAAAGATCTGGAAACCTGACAAAAGCTGGAGGGAAACCGGTTGGTTTGATTTACAGTAGAAAGTGAAGACTTACCGAGTTTGGACACATAAACCAGAAAATGGATGTGGATATCAAGTTGCCTTTCAAGGAAAATAAAATCAACACACTTGCTTGAGTTATCTTCCAGGTGTTTGTTTCTCGGAAGTGACCACAGAACAGCCTGGCGGGTAAACAAGATCTTTCTAGGAGTAGTTTATAGACAGAGAGATTTATCAGATCCATTTCAGGGAAATGGGGTCATCAATAGAGAAACACTCGGCCTCTTAATTGGTTATAAAAGAAACACTTTTTCCTTGAAAACACTCAAACATTGATTTGTGTTGAGATTACAAGAACAGACAAGATAATGTGTCAAGCCCTCACAGGCAGGAAGATTTTCTCTGGAAATGATTTTTTAACACTTCTCCAAATGACCTCTGACTGGGAATTTATGTAAGCATGTTTCCTCTTTGTGGTTCGGTTTAGGAAATCCACCAAAGAGAAAACACTCCACACTTGTCATTCAATAAGACGTTTGAAATATGCTGAGATCTCACACAGACCAGAATAATCCAACAACTGCACAACAAAAGTATGGTTAAAGCAGCATAAACATGAGGGGATTAACCCTTTGCAGGTGCTTTACACCGACTTGACATTGAACATGGCTTTGTGTGTGTTCAGTCATGTCATTTTCCCTTTGATGAGCGGAAATCACCACCAAGTGTGGGACCCAACCTACCGAACGCCACTGCCCATTAACCATTTGAATATTTTTAAGGTCGAAACGTGGTTTCGTGGAAAGGGCTACAATGGGATTGAGTACAGGATTAGGGTCGGGATTAAGGTTAGACACTTGTGAAGGTTGTGGTTGGACTAAGTGGCTTGATCATGCAGATGGGAATGATCCCACGAAGGCAGTGATGTTAAAGTGTCGACCGACCAACCATATGGGGGCGAAAAGGTCAGGAATCACACAAGTATCTTAAGGGATAAGATGTTTTTGAGGGGGTTGAGTTTACAATTAGGTTTGGCTTACATTAATATCAATAAAAAGGCTCTATAACACAATCCAGAGAGTGAGTTTACATTATAGTAGCGCTGAGCTTGTTAAACAGATTGTTTTTGGCTTGTATTCGTGGTATTCTGCATGAAAGTTACTTCAGCCTGGAAGCAGTAAGTATCTAACTCCAAACAAGCAAGAGGCTTACAGCTTATTTTAAGTTTTTCTACATTGACCCATATGGCGATGATCTTTCAACTGTCGAAAGGTGGTTCAACCCCTCTATCTCACCCCGTCTGTCTGTCAAAGTGCCCTTGGGCATGACACCCAACCCCGAGTTGTTGCACGGCAGTTATGGCCAATTGGTGTGTGAATGTGTGAGTGAATAGGTGAACGTGACTGATCATGTGAAGAGCAGTGCGACTTCTGAAACGATAAAATGTGCTGTGCCATTCTTGGAACCGCCACCGACTTTGATGTGTAATCCTTTGAGACCAGATGGTGGTTCAGCTCCGAAGGGAAACGTGAGCAGATACAGACTCAAATATTTCGAGCCTGAAAATCACAAAACAAGATTTAGGCCCCAATTAAATGACAAAATTTCAAGTTATAATGCCTCAAGTTTCTTGTTTACGTGGCAACGTTTTTGAAAATGATGTCCGTTTACATGGAAATGGCAGAAACATTGAAAGCAATGTAATCTTCATGTCGGTCCACTAGTGGATGCTGTTGGTTGTTTTTGTCATGAAACCACGCGTGTGCAGGGAACAATACGCTGTAAAAATAAAGAAGTGGCAGGAGAAGCGTGACAGAAAAGTTACGATTTTTCCACGTTTCCAGAATAGAATAGAACAAAATAGCTTTGTTTTTATTATACATGGGGGCATTTTGAAAATATAAATAGCTGCCACTGGACGATGCATCGATAACAAGCTAGATTAATAATGAAAATCAATAAAATCCAAAGCACATATAAAGTTTGACTGAAATAAAAAATACAACCATATAGAATAATAGGCAAGGTATATACAGTACAGTTTGGGAGGTAATGAAATCTAACGAAAACTATTAAAATAGAATAAATATGGACAGGAGATTTCACATAAGCTGCACTGAAACCATCAAAAGTCTTACGGCCCATAAGCATTTTGAAAAAGATGCGATTGTGAAATAAATGAATGTTAATATGCATTGTTCACTTGTTCTGTAACTGGACAATAATTCCAGCATGACTTGGCAAATTACCAGACTATAAAAGGGATTCGAGCAGATGGGGTCGCAATAACCGTGGTGGTCGCTCGGCCCGGAGGCCCAACAGGTCGGCTCAGGAACCACCAGCACCTTGATTCATCTTCATTACACAAACGAGAGTCCCAGGATTTGGAAATCCATCTCTTTGTTTGTTTCTATATGAACATGGACAGATTATGCAGGATTAGACAGACACAGTTATGTAAGGGTGACTGCCTTGATATTATCTTAAAGAAATAGTAAAAAAAGAAAAGAGCATCAGAATTGATGCATGCTCGCTGCTATCTTTAGTCCATGTCAAGTCACAATGGTGTCAAAGTCATGTTGGTGACATATCCGTCTTCCCAGTGGGAAAAACCAGTCGGTGTGAATCCCCCCACACCTCCTTCTCGCTCTGTACCTACAGTAGGCTCTGCTCTTTGTCTGGAGAGTCTTTGCACCGCGGGGATTTCTTTAATACTTCAACAAGGATTGTCACCGTCTCCTTAAGGCACATGAATCCTCCAGTGGGGAAGCCTCTGCTCCACCCGCCTCCCCTTTTGTCACCGCACCCCGCGGAGGCCGCCTTCTCCCCCCTGGGGAGCGCAGCGCCAGTCTCCTCTGGAGTCAGATAAGTTATGAAACATGCCATCTCCGTCCTCCGTAATAATTCACAATCTGTGGGCTGGCACTGGCGAGACCTATATCTTTTTTATTGACACATATCTAATATCTGTCCGCTCCAAAATGTATGCTTCCCATTGTCAAGACCTGGCCCTTTCTTTGTGATGAACTACTTCATCATGTTAGCAGAGGCTGTGATTAAATGTGTGTTGTTTTATGACAACCGTGTAATTGAAGGAAGGTGCAATAAAAGTTGCCCGGGGCGTTTCTTTTTCTTTTTTTTTTCTATTTTTTTTTCCCTGCTCGTGAATGTAGAAAAGGGCTAAATAAGAAGTGGGCTGCTGGAAATATGGAGGGTTTCCTCTTACAACTCCCCTGGCACGCCTGCAATGTTGCAGCCCTCAGATTTGAAAACTGAGCAGGTATCACACACAACAGCCGTGAATCGTGTCCTGTCTGGGGATTCAGTGAAATAACCCGACTGCAGAAGTCATAAATCTGGCGGAAATTGGTCTTATATGCGGCCAAATAAAGCACTCGAGTGCCAGAGCCTGTGCATTACAATGTCTGCTGGAGCCTGGCTGAGAAGGTGATGAGGAGGAGGAGGGGAGGGGGGGGGGGGGGGGCAGTGGCAGACAAACATGTAACATATAATTTGGGATATGCATTATACATGCTGTGTGAGCAAGAAATCATGTCACATATAGGGGGCATGAGGCGATGACACGCCGGGGCAGAAAATATAAAGTCGCACACACGCGCGCGCTTGGAACTAAACAATAGCGAGGAGGTAAATCATTTACCTAACATTGCCCTTGAGAGCGCGAAAAAAAAAAAAAAAATCTTTTATATGAGGCGCAGACAGAACCCAGCGCGGAATAGCTAAACAGAGCGCTGCACTCGCATGCTCCTGTCAACTGTGGCACTCCAGTGCACATCACGGAGGGCAGGAAGCGATCGGCCTGTTCTGGAGTGGTAGCAGAGCATCAGAGGGAAGCTGAGTGAAGTACGGGCAGCGGGTGTGAGTGGCATTTTCTCTGAAATCTGAAAAAAAAAAGATTTTTTTTTTTTTTTTTACTACACCGAGTCCAGAATTTCTTCATTACCAAAAGATTTTCCGCTCCGGTCTTGCTCGCCCTTGCACCTCCACCCCTGGCTTTGACTTCGCCGTATCAGGAGTGGAGGCAGCTGAGCCTGTCTTCAATTATTCACCTATGACGGCTTTTCAACCCTGCTCAGCCCAACTTTCCCCTCTCGTCCTTTTTTTCCCCTTTACTTCACTTTTCCGCTTCTTTTCAGCCCGTGTCTGGCTCCCTTTCATGCCTCCAACCTTTCATCCCCCTCGCGCATCCCACCGCCAACCCTCGCCCGCCGCCATCCCGCCTCACATCTCGCCCAATCTTGCTGCACCCGTCTCTGCTCGTGCTTGACAAGCGATGGGTGTGTCTCTCCTCCCTTCCGCTCGCCTCCCCACTTCTGCTCTCCCAAACCTCGCCTCCGCCATCTATCTTCCCACCACACAATCACCCTCTCATGTCAGGGAAACCTGTAGGCATCCGAGTGCTACTTTTGATCATTGCTTTTGCCGGGATCCCTCACCGCCTTGCTCCCCCTTGGGGTGGCGAGGAGAGGCAGGGAGCGAAAGAATGAAAGGCGCGGCAGAGTGAAGTTATGTCAAGCCTGGCTGACATGTGCGCCCGGATCCAGGCTGCTGCAAGCGGAGGAGAGCAAAGTCGGCACGTGGAAGCTCTCAGCGACGGGCGGTAAATAAACCTCCCGCTAGACGCTTTTTGTATTTAGCACAACACAGGATGACACGCGCGCTCTCTTTTATTGCGGCGAGTCGCTTCTCCAGGTATCCGGGTGTAATTGAAGGGAAGATGATAAGAATGGGAAAAGAACGGGGAAGTGTAAACACCGAGCTCCCACACAGTGCAAAACTGTCAGCGCGCAAATGCGGTTATGAGAAGCATTTACTTTACTTCATTTGCTTTCAGCTCAGCCAAAATCCAAGATGTGCACGGATTAACGGTTATTTAATCAAAGTTAAAAAACACACCGGTGGGATACGCCATTTCTCGAGTATCCAATATAAACGGTCCCGCTCTCCAACAGTTTAATTAAAACTGTCGTAACGTTGTCTTTTAAAAGGCAGCTCCACACATCCTGTAAAGTGCTGCGACAATCACTTCTAATGGCTTTTCCACACAGGTGGAGTTTCATCGGTGCTTTTCAGTAATCCGTCCCAAAAGCACACGAATGAACAGACCTCATTTTTTTTTCTATTTCAATCAATAAAGCTGTCTATGGAATTTTGCCCATGGAGCTGCATACTGAACTTATTTCTGTTTTCGGGCGGCTGCAGAGCGTGCCAGCGTGGTCTGTTTCAGACGTCATCCAATCACAGACAAGACAGAAAATGCCAGGTAATATTTTTCACAACAAAGTGTGACTGATATTACCAATTACAGCTATTTAACCTAGAGGTGGCCTAGAGGCTGAGGAAGAGGACTTTGGATCGCGAGTTCACGGGTTCCTGCTGCCGTTTCTTTCCCAATAAAATTACAATGGTCATGCTTTTTTTAATCTAATAACTCCACGATACATGATACATGACGGCGAGTATGTGAGAGGCACAAGAGCTGGGCTACCAAAAATTAATGTGCCAGACTTGCAGAAAGAGTTTAAACTATGGTTACTGGTCTACACCTTCAGCGTGGGTGTGAATGCTTTTATCCACTCTACCAGCGTGGAAATGCAAAATAGTCATCAGTGAGTATTTCCAGTGAAAACCTTTAAACCAGAAGTGTTAAGAACGAGCTACAAAGGCCTGACTTTAATCACTCTAGGTCACACCTCTGAAAGAAAAAGAAGATAGATCCAGTATAATGATATTGCTGTCCTCAATCTCATTAAAATGTATAAAATATCGGTGCATCCCATTTAATTAGGGGTGATGAAAAAGAAGGATACACGAGGATAATCATGAAAATTGTCACTCTAACTTCTGTATCCTGCTTTATGCAGTGAGCATAAAGCCGTTATTGTCTGCCACACGGCCAAACAGTTAAATAACCAATGTGTTGTATCATTGCGGTTTGAAGCCAAGGTTGCTGAAGAATAGCCAAGCAGTCTCAGGGAGACCAGTTTCAAGGGAAAACGCATGTTTTTCGGTTCACAAAGGTTTCATGTTTCAACAGCAATACTTTGAAAACGACGTCCATTTACAGGGATTTTTTGACCGTTTCCACGGCGATGTATAGTCTCGAAAAGTTCCAACTTAGGAGCTGTTTTTTTTTTTTTTTTTTTTTTATATTTCCCCTGCCTTATATTCTTGCCTTCACCAAGTTTTTGAGGCCAAGTTTGACCAGCGATTCCCCTGCTAGAAGTAAACATTGCTTGTTCCGATCTGTTCGAGCATTGGGGTCCTCCTTCCACACACTATAAAAAAAAAAAAAAAAAAAAAACTACTGAAGAAATGACTCCTGAAAGATGTTCCATTAATCACCACACCAACTTTGATAATGTGCCGCGTACACCGTCACCCAGGGAAAGGTTATATAGCACAGGGAGTTGAGAGAGCTTGTAGCTACAGAGAAACGACACCGCCAGTGAACACCGAGCTCTAATTAATTTTTTTTTTTTGTATTAACCTAATTACAAGCAATGTGAAAGGTGTCACTCGTAGTGGTGAATCTACAGAGGATTACCACACGAGGTCCCCTCAGGTTTTAATCTTTGCTTCCTCTTCATTTGACGTTTCCAGTAAACGCAGTAAATCCCACCGTAAACTGGGTCCATAGCAATGGGGGTTAGAACACAACAGCTTAACTCGTTCGGAGAGGCCAAAACATCGGCTGATACGCTTCCAGGGCGAGTTATCACTTTTGTTTTTCCTCCAAACAGTGGCTGTAAAGCTCCTCAGACTTTATGATGACGAGATAAAGACGGGGCATTAGGGCTGGTTTGTTTAGAGCGATGAGATAAAAGTTCAGGGACTGCATACATTAAAAGAGAAGCCTGTACTGCATTAAAAAAAAAATCTGGCTTTCTTCCTAGTTTGAAGTAGGCACCTGGTGCGGCGATACCGCGCTCCCAGCACTCCTGCCTTGCTTGGAGGGTTTCCTGGAAGTCTCGTTCCTTAAGCATGTTAAGCACCATCTGTGCTCGCTTTAACATACCTTCTGATGAAATGCTCCTCGAAGAATGGGAACGCCGCGCAACATCTTTAGGTGTTGCGCGGCGTTCGCCAAGTTTCCCCACATAAAGCCGGACCCACACAATGGGAAACTCCGCAGCGGATTATTCCTGCTTATATCCAGACACTTGTTGGCACTGGATGGAGGTTACTTTTCGCGGTGATTCCAGCCGATTACACAACGTATTGACTCTCGACGCGGCCGCCTTAAGCAAGTGTAAAACGAATTTTTAATGAGAGCTTCACTGTTTCCATCCAGCCTGTTTAATTCAATACATCATAAAAGACTTGGAAGAAAAGCGACTGACGTTATCACCTCTAATGGTCTCGATTACAAGCCGAAGGGTGGAAATCAAAAAAAAAAAAAAAAGAGAAGAAGTACACAAAACGATCTCAAAAGATTACCCAGATAAAGTGATGATTAAATACTCAACACAGGAAGCGTGAGGAAGAAGAATTTTATCAGGCGTGAAATTCTGTCTGAATAAGCTGCTTCATTACATACAATCGAAGCAGAAGAATGGTTGCTCGAGACGTACAGAGGGGAAAATAAGAGTTCCCAGAGCCTGGCCAGCAGCGCGGAGCAGTCACAGCGACATTAAAACCTAACAGAGGTGTTAAACTTTGGACGACCTACAGGACACGCTGCATAAAACAGCAGTAAATTATGCCAATGAGGAGAAGTGCAGACTGCTGGATATAAAAAGTTATGGATGTGGCAGAGGGAGTGAGGAGAAAGTGCACACATACGGGCCACCACACACACACACACACACACACACACACACACACACACACACACACACACACACACACACACACACACACACACACACACACACACACACACACACACACACACACACACACACACACACACACACACACACACACACACCCTCAGTCCTCCTACGTCTACCGTCAGGTGGAATAAAAGGTTACGAGTCTGGCTAAGGTCATGGTTATTGCCACCAGCCGGGCCACTTTATCACGTTGCTGGAGCAGGCTCTTGCACCGCCGTCACGCTTTACAACACATTAAAAGTTCCGTCAATAGAGGTATTCTCTCTGTAGCTAAAGTGGGAGGTTACACTGAAAAATGCATAAAGCTCACAGCTTTGACTGCCAGCGCCGTTGGATGACAACTCAACATCTGTTAACATGACTTAGAGTGATGTGCAAAGGACATGCGACGGGGGAGCCGACGCCGGCCCCTATAGGCTTTGCAACAGACGCCAGAGACGCAGCCGATACGCGTGAACCCGATTATTCTATTTATACACCAAAATTTATGGAACAGTCAGATCAAGACGCTTTATATAACAACATCAAACGGAATAGACTAACCTACTTCGTTGAGTAAGAGAACAGTTGCGGTTCGTCCTGGTGGGCCGTCGGCACATGTTTCCCCGACACCCTCGACTGTCATCCATCAAACGGAGGGGAAAGTGCCGTCACTTGTGAGCGCACATTTTAGAAAAGGACCGCTCTTTGAGCCGCAACTACGTTTTTTTTTTTTTATGTATGATAGCAATAAGGGAACCACTCGCGGCCCAAAGTTTAGAGAAAATCGTGATTAATGTCTGGATAGTGTGTGATTATGGAGCCATATTTGCATAATGATATTTAATGGTAGTGGATGGAGTTCAGCTAATCTGCCGGGGCTCTTTTCCAGCTCCACAGCTGTTCCGAGGACACTTTTTCCAACCTTATAAACACTGCATTGCTTTCACGAGAGGGCTGATGATGTACTGGGTATTTGGCAAACTCTTGAGGCAGTAAAGCTAACAGGAAACAGTGCTTCTACTTGCCCATTGGTGCTTGTCAGCCCCACAGAATACATCACCAGAACCATTATGTAAAGCCTGTAAAGCCTGAACTATGAGATAGTGACCAGAAAATTCTTTATTGAACTTTCCGACAATTCAATTTGTATCCATGGTTCAACCGTGCTCGGAGCTACTGAAAATGCAATCTTTTTTAGATATAGCTCCCAAAGCGGAACTTTTTGAGAACACTCCAACACTGTCTCTGTGTATACGTCGGGGAAACGAAACTTTTCTGAAATTCTGCTACTGTGCACGCAACCACTGCCGTAGTAAATTGCGAGCTACAAATGAGGAACACTGAGCAACAGCTGCAGTTCTGGAGATGCTCTGTATCAGTCGTTGAGCAAACACAGTTTGGCCGTTGTCAAAAATCACTGAAATCCTTCCATTTGCACAATTTATTGCTTGTCACACATCAGCTTTGAGGACAAAAAATGCCCAGTTGCTGCCTCCTATGTCTCGCCCCCTAACAGATGCCATGTAAAAGAAATAATAACTCACCTCGCAAATTTACTAGTCGTAATGTAATGACAGATTGGCGTTGTTAGCGTGAGCTCGTAAAATATGGACGCTCGTCCCTTCGCAGGAATTTAGCTCTTGCAGAGTCCGTGAGCGTTCACTGCGGTGGGTCTCAGTTTCCCAGAACCTTTCCAAGCCTCTATACCTTGGGCAAGACACTGAAACCCAATTTTCACCCGGTGGATGGATTGAGCGTCGCGCAAAGGCGGCTGTCAGGAGCGGTGAAAAAGCACGCTGTACGTCCAAATCCATTTACCTTCTAAAATGACATTGAATCACTTTCGCTCCATCCAACCTGGGGGTCGCAGGGGACTGGAGCTGATCTCGGGTGGCTATGAGCGAATATAGAGAACATCCTGGATATGTCACCTGCATGTCACAAGAAGTCAGGTTTCTTTTCCACGTGTTTCACACCGTAAGTCTGATTTAACCATTTATAAACATTTATATAGAGCCACACGGGAGTTTGTCAGCGGTTCCGACAACCGACGACGTCAACGGAAATGAACAATAAATGGAAAATTGTCTACTGCAACCGGGAAAATGGGGAACTTCCACTGAGTTTTGTATAAAATATAGATGCTGTTGATCGTGACTTGTTATAAAGACGGAACATTTAAAGCGTCGTTGAGGGATCACGTCATTGCTTCGGCAAACAAGCAGGAACTGACAAAACTGTCGGCGAGATCGTACGGATGCGTTTAATCACGTTCACTAAAATCCGTATTTAAAAGTTTGCCTGCCGCATCCAACACACACCCCATCACCTCTTTGGCAAAACTATGTTAATGCATGAAGACAAACAAGCGCAATCAGAGTCATTCTGCGTGGTGACAGACACACTTACACGGTTGACTTCACACATCCACTTTCCTTGATTTTTTTATTTTCCCCCCCCTCCCCAGTCCTCTCGTGCCTTTCTTCCTCGATCACCTCTTCTGTCTTAAGTGAGCCATTTAGCTGTCGGACTCTCGTAGCTGTCAGAGTCCCCGCTCATCTACCCCTCCACATGACTGAAAGGCGCTTATTTACCACCTCCGCCCCTCCTTTAGTCTACTTCTATTTTTCTTTCCTGAGTCTCTCTCTCTCTCTCTCGCTCTCCCTCTCGCTCTCACCTCCAGCCAATCGGCTGAAGTTCGCGACACAGCCGACCTGTTGTTTTTGTTCGCCGCTCGCCCGCCACTCGCCCTTGCAATCAAAGTTAATGAGCAAAGACACAAAGATCCTGCAC
Source organism: Lipophrys pholis (assembly GCF_963383615.2). Taxonomy (NCBI): domain Eukaryota; kingdom Metazoa; phylum Chordata; class Actinopteri; order Blenniiformes; family Blenniidae; genus Lipophrys; species Lipophrys pholis. Next base: position 17,521,640 of record NC_137643.1, on the reverse strand, counting down.
GTGCAATCAGTGGATAAATGATGATACTGCAGCAGCATGTGCACATACACACACACACAAACACACACTTGGAGTCTAAAGTTTTACGGGTGAGTGGTTTTACAAGCTTAAATGGGTTTTTAAGTACAGGGTATCTACCCATTGAGACCAGAACTACATCAGTCACTCTGTCATTACTAAGCTCGCACTCACGTCACAGCTGAAGAAGGCGCACACTTTGTGACCATGATGAATTTCCTCGTCCCTCCCTCTTCCTTGCTCTTCCTTTCATACCTCACTTTCCACCTTTTCTCTCTCTCCCTCTCTGTCTTCCTCCTACACCGATCCCTCCATCACAGCCATACAGAGTTCACTGTTGGTGTGGCTGCTGTGTGTTTTGGCAGGTCACTCTGAGCCTCTCTGCTCCAACCAGACTCGGCTCAGCGTTGGCTGGAAAAACCCCACAGCGCTCGCTCGCTGTAGGCCATCTCTCCTCTCACTCACGCACACATCCACCCGTTCACCGCCACACACACCCGTACGCTTTTTGGTTCCAACGGACCGAACCCTCGACGGCTTCCTGTCAGCTGTCCTTCACCGCTGTGCCACTTTGGCAAGGGCTCATGGGAGATGCGGTTTTTCCAGCGATGCCACGTGAAACCGCACCGGAGAGGAGGTGAATTATGCGTAGCACTCCAACCTGAACAGCTGCAGAGTGCAAGGGCAACGGCAGGATCACTGCCTGTCGTTTGTGTGACAAATATAAATATGCAGCGGTGTTGGGAAAACATCATTTGCACGGGTGCCACCCAATGCACATGTTCCCGTTGTGTAAACATCCTAGAGTTTTTAGGTTGGCGATGACAGCTGCGAATATGACGGGTTTTTTTCCAGCTTTTCCTGTGAGTAAATATAAACAATGAGTATGTTCTTGTTTGGCATATTTCAGCATATTTCTGGATACAGCTTCAAAGCAGCGAACGTCTTAGTGGGCGTCTCCGATGGCAGCAGGTGATTGCCAGCTGAAAGCCAACGTTGCCATGGAGACAAATCTGTCAACATATGCTGCGGGCGACTAGATTTGGAACATCCCGCAATAGGACCAGTGAAGTTGCACGTCTACACCCGTTTGAATGTTACTCAGTTAAAGTTTTTTTTTCTTAATTCTGAAAGATTTCAATTAAAATCAGATCACAAAGGCCTGAAAATGAAAAATCCATACATGCATATAAGTGGAAGTGACTTATCGAAAAGGTTGTTTTTTCTGACACCTGACAAGCGAGTTTCATTGCATCTCGAGCATCTGTTTATTAGTATTTAATCCAAAAGGCAACGTTTGGTCAATTCAATCTGATTTTGAAAAAAAAATTCATCATTAAAGAATGTTTAAACAATAAAATGGTGTTTATGTCAGTACTCCTGGTGTGTATATGTTTTTGGGTGCGTGCCTGCGTCCTGTCTTTTTCTGTACATATAACATGAGGAATCGACTCAATATTAGACGTGGTGTCCGTACTTGAAGCTACATGTCAAAATGGGAATCTTTGTTGCAGAGTTTGTCTTAATTTGTATGTGAAGGTAAACTACAAATTTGATTCAAAGGTTGTGGAGTAAAATTTGGGAGCCTCCTATGAAACAAACAAATAATCAGGTGTCGATTGACCCATATACTATCAGAATCTGTTCCACTGTTGAGTTCTGGTCTAACAATCTGATGGTTTTGACAAAGAGGGAATGTTTCTTAAATAACGGTCAGTGATCTTCAAAAGACTCAGATTGAAGGTACACACACAAGCAGTTAATTTACCTTCTTTACTTGTGTAATAGGAAGAAAGAATTAGTATTAAAAGGTACCCAAGTAAAGAAATAAACTATTTGTACTCCATTACTTCCAAAAGCTGCCATTTTAAACGCTGATGTTTTTCCAAAAAATACAGAAGAAATAGCAGATTGTCCATTCTTAATACTGTGTTTGTGTCTGTGATGAAGTTCTCTCATTAGTGTTCGTAGTATATAATGATAAATGTTAGTCGTCAGAAGCAAAACCTGTTTATGAAGATGATTCATCTCCACAGTCCAACAGTAAAGCCATACGTACCATCCAAACATGAGTCTGAGCAACACTGACCAGAATTTAAATGAGTAAAGAAAACCCAACTGATTAACCAAGAACCTCCATGACATTAAAGTATCTCAAATGAAAGCGTCCAAAACAAACACAATGCTTCTATACGTTTGAGGTTTGTAGATAATATTAACGATAAAAGCATCATTTTAACAATGTGTTTGTTTATTTCAGTGATTCACCGATACCACTTTAGTAAAGGACTTTCAGTTCTTTGCTTAGTTCGTTGCCATGTTTAGGGCTTCGACACCAAAAAACTGTCTTAACTTACCTCAGCACTGTAAACAGACAAATATCGTGTTTCTAACCCGTAAGAGAGAGTAGCACAATAACTAACAGCAAACACCAAAGGTTGAGGCGGCTGATTCATGTCTGCTATCGAGCCAACTTTTAATGCTTCCGATGATACTTCTGTCGCAAACAGAAAAAAACATCACAACACAGTCTGCTGTCTGTCCCGGCGCGCCGTTTCGTCTGACCTGTGAAACCTCGTTCGCGGCACGATGTACAACATCAACTCAAAAAAACCCCCCAAAAAAACGTTTATTTCAAAATTACCGAGTCCCTTCGGTTCAGAAAAGTGACTTCCAACTGCCAATGAAGCGTCTGATCGGCTCTGCGACAAAGTATCCGTGACGGAAATCAAGTGCCAACTGCACAGTGGAGGGAGGAGGAAGGGGCGCAGACGGCACAGATTGCCCGCTTTTTGGACGAGGCCCCCGGCGGCAAATTGCGACTTTGCTCTCCGGAGATGGAGACGGACTCTGTGACTGTCTGTTTGTCTGGCGTCCCTCGATGTGACAGACAGATGAGTCATAACTGTGTCCCGGAGCTGACAGGCTGTTGAGACGAAAGAGCGTGTGGAGACGTGGAACAAGAGGTTGTGGGAGAGAGAGGGGAGGACAGGAGAAGGACGTCTCCCCGCTTCCCGTCGCACGGAGAAAATGAAGTGAAAAAGATTTTTTCACCTTGTCATCTTATTATACTGAACATTTCATCCCAAAAAAGATCACTTTTTTTTTTTTTCTCTCTCTCAGCAGGCCTATCTTCGCATCTCCATTACTTTCTCTTATAACATGAAAGACGGGAGCATTTCCAGAATCCCATCACACATGTCAGGAACTATAAAACTTTTCATTTCTTTTCAATGTAACAGCGAATGCAACACCAGGCACGGAATAATTGAACTCTTCCTCTTTGTCATTTCTTTATCTTTTTTTTTTTTTAGCACTCGTACAACTTTCAGCAGTTTTATGCAAAAGTTTACATATTCCCACTTTGAGACGACCGCATATTTTGTTGATTTACTCTGTGAATTGAGTAAAAAGACAAAAGTAAGTTTTTCTTTTGTTAGTCCATATAACATGAACTTAAAGTCTATAATAAGCTTAGGGACCCGATTTTAGACAGTACTGCTCTTGCCACTGTGTTTTACTCACTTCAGGTTGGGGGATATCTTTATGCCGTCTTGCAGTCCGCAGCTTGTTTGAGCTCTATTTATAGACTTTCAAAAGACGAGACGTGTGAAAGCCACTCCTCAGCTTTTATCTCTCGTTGTTCATGCCACAATGCAACTCCTCTGGATTATTGGAGGTGTTTACGTGGACTGAAGTGTCCCCATTGTGACGGGGTGGACGAAGCATCCTGCCTTTGTCTTTTTTGTGGGTAAAGATAAAAAAAAAAAATCCATCCATCTTCTTTACTGCTTTTCTTGATTCAGGGTCGCGGGGGCGCTGGAGCTAATGGGCTAACAATGGGTCAAGGTGAGGTACACCCTGGACAGGTCAGCGCTCCATCACCCGCAGTCACATACACTCCTACGGGAAATCTAGAGTGACCAGTGGAGATACTGTATAGTTTTGGAATGGTGGTGAAGGACACCATGCAAACTCAAATATCGTGCACTGACGAAGACAGATAAATGTTCATGCTTCCATTGCATTGGAATGAGCATTTGCACTGAACATGCCGGCCAAATACCAAGAAAGAGTATCGCTCTTTCATAGAGCGAAGAAGCAGGAAGTCTGCCAATAGTACGAGGTTGCGCTAATATCGATATTGAGAAGGGTGATCTGTGAGAATGTGAAACGCCTCCATGCGTCGCACCAGTAACTGTTCAAGACGTTCTGCTATTTTACATTAGTTTCTTATATCAACGCACTAAAGAGTGGATAAATTTGTGTAGGACGGTGTCTTTGCTGTCGCAATGCTTCTTGGGAATAAATCACGTCCGTTTATTTTCCTTTTTAAATGGTGACAAAAATGTTGGTCTATAACTGTGGTCAAGTACTAATTTGCAGTAATTTGCACAACACAAATATGACAAAACAAAATGGACATTTAACCACTCGATGAGGCCAGAGATTCAGATTTTCAGAAACTGGAGTAAGACCTGAATCCTGTTTTGGAAATAAAGCTTCTGTTTAATCCCATTTTGCTATGAGTTTGTGTGCGGGAGTTACGTTACAGAAGCAGTTAGTTATGTCGGCTTATCTTTGCAGGCAGTAATGAGGATAAGTTCCAGAAAATTATCCAATCTGACAACTTCACACCCTACTATTATTACCGCTGCTGTTGTTATCATTACTCTCATAAACAATTAAAGTGTGCCAAGCAGGAAGTAAAGGAAGCAGCTTCGTCATCTGCTCTCACGTTACTATAGAAGTGACACGAATTCCTCTTTATTTTCCTGTTGCAGGAAATAAGGAGAGAATCTCATCAATTTTAGTCATTTCTATATTGGCCTGGTTGCCTGTGCAAAAACCGCATTGAAAAATTGGCATTTCTCCAGGAGTTCTCCAGGAATATGAATAGCTAACACTCTCTCTCTTTTTCATGTAAACATTTTATCACAAATATGACCAAAACCAGGATAAGCCTTGTGGCAGTGCCACTGAAATCCATGTAAACTGAATGTGGCTGAACGTCTCCTGGTACATCTTTCTTGCTGATATTTGGAAGGATTACTTCTTTCCACTACGAGTACAACGCTTCCTGCACAGTTGGCATTCGCTGAAGCCCAGACGCAGAAGGTTTCCACCCAAACACTTGGTAGCGTGTTCATTCAACGTGTCGCGCTCGAAGCAAACCTTTGGTTATTGTTGCTGAGGGGCTCCAGTTGAACTTCATCTGTCCGCGGCACCTGCTTCCAAAACCGCTGTGGTTTGTCCAGATGTTGCCGTTCAGACCGCAGACGCTGGCTCCGGGGCGGCGGTGGGAGAAGGATCCAGATCCTCTTACCTAACAAAACAACACCAGTGTTTTGAAAATGCACCATCTCAGTTTCCGTGGAAAACACAACTTTTTTGAAAATGCTCAGACTCTGTTTCCATGGAAACAGGGGAAAACGCAACATCTTGACAACGCGCCGTCTTCATGGAAGCAGGGGGGAATGCAACTTTTTGAAATTACTCAGCGTGTGTCTCCCCAGAAATGGGGGAACCCACAACTTCTTGAAAATGCTCCGACTGTTTCCGTGGAGACGGGGGAAATGCAACTTCTTAAATATGCTCCATGGAAACAGTAGAAAATACAACTTTTCGAATACGCTCCATCTCTAAATGGGGAAAAAGAAACTTCTTGAAAACACTCCGACTGTCTCCATGGAAACGGGGCCAAAACACAACTTTTTGACAATGCTCAGACTCTGTTTCTATGGAAACAGAGGAAAACGCAATGTCTTGATAACACTCCGTCTTCATGGAAGCAGGGGGGAATGCAACTTTTTGAAATTGCTCAGCGTGTCTCCCCAGAAACAGGGGAAAACTTCTTGAAAATGCTCTGACTCTATTGAAACTGAGTGAAATGCAACTTTTTGAAAATGCCCCCTCTTCGACTCCGTCTACGTGGAAATGGGGAAAATCAGCTTAATGTGAACAACCTCCTTTAAAGTTTAGAACACCGTAAAAGCAAATAACGGTTGAGCAGTGACACAGTGATGTTCAGATTAGAAAAGAGTTTTCTATTTTGTTTAAGCTCTTAAGCTCTTTTGGTTTAAGTTCTTTACTATTCATTCGAGTAAATTCATAGATCTGTCACACTATACTCAGAGCAAATTCAAGTATAAACTTCAATGCACATATATCCTGCAGTAATTTGTGATTGAAGATGTGCTCAGCACTGCCCCCTATGGTAAAACATGGATAATCAATGTCTCATCTGATTATATAATCATCAAAATATCCACGTAATTTAAATTGTGGCGAGTTCTTAGCTTTACTTGAACATTTATTAGAGTAAAACCATTTCACCAGTATTTGTTTGAGCTGATGAAAACACACGTGTCAAATCTTTACAGAAAAAAATAAAAAAGAAGCCAGTGAGCATAGAGACGGAAGTGGAGGAGAACTTTAAAATAGCATTTTATTGAAATGCTTCGTGATGAGGTGGCATCCACCCTGCACCGGGGGAAGATGTGCCGCCATACCCGTGTCAGCTCCTTGGAGCTTTCTGACCAGATGACAGATAATTTCATGAGAACACTTTCTGCTTTTTCCGGATACCTGCCTCGACTCTCCCAGCTCCCTGCTCTGGTTATTTCTTCACGTCATAGAAAACCACACAAAGAATGACCTGGAAGCTGCTAGTGTAAGCCTTCCTTTCAGTTTGCAGGCATCAATTAGCTTGGTTCTCAGGTTTTCATCGGTAAGCGGTTGTTTTTGAGGAGGTTGTGTTTGAAAGTGAAGTTATCAGCTGTCGTTTGCTCTCAGCTTCTATTGACAAGCCTTGACCCGTGTCGCTAATGAGTCGATTAAGACCTAACAAGGTATTCAAGTTCTTAATGAAGAAGAACATCACAAACCGTGGTCTCATTACGTCTGCTCTTAAAGTAATGGATAATACAGCACAACACCGTACGAGTGAATTCGCCTGTGAATATGTTGCGAACATGTGACAGAACAATCAAAAACACAAAAGTTATTATTATTGCGAAGCACAATTTCTGATATAATCTCATTATAGGCTATCGAGTTAAACGTTTTCCAGGTCATCTCACAGAAATAATTATGTAATTGTACTCCTTAATGTCCAAATCAGCTTTCAGAAAAATATAAAAATAAACAAAAATGCCTATATTCCACAGATTGCATGTGCTTTTTCATTCAGCGGATTCCAGCGGTTTCACAAAATGTATTGAGATTTTACTAAAAATCATATACAGACACCTGTTACAACTAAAAAGTTATATAAAAAAAAATAAAAAATCCAGTTTAGTTTTTTTATCTGACCTCTATTGAGCCATATTCTTTGTTGAAGTTGGAAGTTGTGTCACCGTTTATCTTAAACTGCACCTTGTATATGATCATGAAACAGACAAACTCAACATTGACTCCGGATGCAGTGATACTACTTTTTTGCGTAGAAGTATGAGTACCAACCTTTAGCTATTTACCGATACAGAGTACTGATATGAATACTCATTAAATACCATTAAGCGTGATCTATACACCAAATGATACGTGAATCCTATGCGTTGCCACAAATCCTTCGTCATCTTGTATCTCTACATACTTTATACTCCGACTCCTACAGTTTCACACTCCCGAAAGTACAGAGAAGCTTAATCTGATTATAAACAAATGTTCTTCTCATGGTTAAATTTATACCATCTCCCAGCTATTACAGCAACTTAGAAGGCCAAAATAATAAGCGGTCATAAAACAATAGAGTACGCTGAGCAGTCTGAAAATTGCCTTCTGGAAATAGAAGAAAGTTGTTCTACCGTGAATTGTACACAGCTTGAAAATAAACATTATTCTTGTGGAATAATATGATGGGGAAAGCTTTTTTTTGGTGTCCCTGTAGGCGTTATTCCTCCTTCCCACGTCTGTACACGACTTTATGTATATATGATACTGTACCTCTGTGGTGTCCTCATTGGATTTCATAACTGCTGTTTGGGACGTTTACCTCGTTATGTCTGCGCCTTTTCTGCATGAGCGTGCATATGTGCGAATGTGATTATGCGTGCTCGTGTGTGTGTCTGCTGTTTCTAATCTCAGAGGATACGCCTGTGTGTGTGTGTGTGTGTGTGTGTGTGTGTGTGTGTGTGTGTGTGTGTGTGTGTGTGTGTGTGTGTGTGTGTGTGTGTGTGTGTGTGTGTGTGTGTGTGTGTGTGTGTGTGTGTGTGTGTGTGTGTGTGTGTGTGTGTGTGTGCGGTTCTCTCTCCTAGCCCCGGGGCAAGTCGCAGTGAGGTGTCCCCCAAGGCCCTCTTCCTCATATACCAACCCCCTCTCTCCAATTTCCCCGAGCGCACATCTACCATCTACCTCTCCTCCTCCGCCCACCCCCCACCCCCCTCCCCCGTCGCCCCTCCTTTTGCCCTCTTTAGCCACGACACTTTGAATCAAGCAGAAATTAACGCAGATGATGCATTCACTGTCTCATTGTCTCCTTCAGTCTGCGGATGGATATCGAGCTGACAGCGACATCGGGGGAAGCTACTTACATAAAGCTTTTAGCCAGGCTGTAGGCTTTTCATGTACACTATGTGTAAATGCAACAATGTGTGTGTGTGTGTGTGTGTGTGTGTGTGTGTGTGTGTGTGTGTGTGTGTGTGTGTGTGTGTGTGTGTGTGTGTGTGTGTGTGTGTGTGTGTGTGTGTGTGTGTGTGTGTGTGTAAACACGATATATGTATGTGAGCATGTTGGCCTTTTGGGACACGCCTGCTCATGAAGTGCGAGACTGTCTACGTATGCACGCGCGCACGTGTGTGTGTGTGTGTGTGTGTGTGTGTGTGTGTGTGTGTGTGTGTGTGTGTGTGTGTGTGTGTGTGTGTGTGTGTGTGTGTGTGTGTGTGTGTGTGTGTGTCCATGTTTCACTGAGCCCACTACACTTGCAGGGACCAAAAGGCTGCAGATATTAAATGGTTAAGATGACGTTTAAGGGCAAAGGTGAGGATCAGGAAGTCTCCAACCTTTATGATTTTAGCAAGTGTTCCATCAAATAACATTTCTCTGGAGCTTTTTAGTGGATTTAACTTTCAAAAATCCAATTTGTCTGAAATTTAAACCCTTGGTTTTAAGCTTTACCTGTTTGGAAACTCAACATTAGGCTCATTTTCAAGTCAAAATGGAAAACTTTGGTCGTGTTCTCGGTGTTCGTTTACATGACAGCGGTGCTCAGAACTATTGAAAGCACAACTTTGTCAATACAGCTCCCAAGATGGAACTTTCTCCCCAACTCTGTCTCTGTGGAAACTACAGAAAAACGCAACTTCACAAAAGGCTGCTACTGTGCATGTGCGTCACGATAATTTTCTGCACATGCGTGAGTTGGACAATAATAACATTTGCCTCCGGAGTGTCATGACTTCCAGTATATATTCTCCTGGGACTTGGTTTTATAGCTGAGAGTCACTGTGATAGAAATTAAACTTTTTTGACTGTTCGTACGAAAGTTGAGTACTCGCCATTTAATGTAAATTTCCCAATAGTACAATATGATAAAATATATTTGATCAAGGAGTTAGGTTTGTTATTTCTTTGCGCGCTCCACATCTTTGAAAAAGTTGGTTGCTCTTCTATTGAGAATTATACGGTAATTCATTTTTATATATCATACTATATCAATATCTGTTTGTGTGTTTTCTTTCCATAAACTACCTACAGCGCCAACTCATGGCCCCAACATGCCTTGCGTAGTTTTTTGATGTAAGTGGAAACTTTTATTGAAAAGTTGTTTAGCAAACGTGAAAGTTTCCTGACATGGAAAAGCAAAAATTATTCGTTTTTCACTTGAAATGCCGTGTAAACGGGACTTTGATGACCTTCAATAAAAACTTCTATGTGGGGGACATTGTAGGAAGTGACACACAGCTCAGGCGTAGCAGTCAAACATTAATTCAAGTGTAACATTTATTTCTATGGGGGTGTGTGTGTGTGTGTGTGTGTGTGTGTGTGTGTGTGTGTGTGTGTGTGTGTGTGTGTGTGTGTGTGTGTGTGTGTGTGTGTGTGTGTGTGGAAACGCTGTGCTGTTTCAAGTCAATGCAAAAGAATAGGAAATACTATGTGCCCGTAAATGGTTAGACGTGCGTATACTGAAACTACTTTTTTATTTTTTACATCATGACATTATTGTAAAAGTAGAATTTGTTTTATTATTATTGATCACAATTGGTTCTAGGTTTAGAATAAGATTCAGCTTGGAGGTATTTATGTTGGCCAAGGTTAAAGTAAAGAGTGAGAGGTTACAAAATACATTCTTTAAACACCATCAAGGAGATCACACACACACACACACACACGTGAAGGAAGGACTAAAGGGGAGTCTGACTACCCTTTAGTCCTTCCTTCACGTGTGTGTGTGTGTGTGTGTGTGTGTGTGTGTGTGTGTGTGTGTGTGTGTGTGTGTGTGTGTGTGTGCGCGTACACATGCGCATGTGTCACATTGTAATCCACCACCTGGAGAGAGCAGAAAAGGGTTATGGGTAATATGCGAACTGCTGTTTGATTGATGAGCCAATCAGAGCGGCACAAAAGATTTCATTAACAATAGACACCCCGCCACAAATCAGCAATCATCCACACACTCGCTCACTTATCAACACTTATCACGCACGCACGCACGCACGCACGCACGCACGCACGCACGCACACACACACACACACACACACACACACACACACACACACACACACACACACACACACACACACACACACACACACACACACACACACACACACACACACACACACACACACACACACACACACACACACACACACACTGTAAACACACTTACAGTCACTTATCGACACTTGCGAGTGCGTCAGTCTTACCCCACCCACTAGTCCACATGCACACATCCACCCCTGGAAGGTGCCTTGAGCTACTGTGTGTGTGTGTGTGTGTGTGTGTGTGTGTGTGTGTGTGTGTGTGTGTGTGTGTGTGTGTGTGTGTGTGTGTGTGTGTGTGTGTGTGTGTGTGTGTGTGTGTGTGTGTGTGTGTGTGTGTGTGTGTGTGACATCAGTAAGAAAGTGTTATCACAAAGTCAGCAGTAATACAGCGGCCATTTCATCAGCGCGGGCTGAGAGCAGCAGGAATGCATATGGGTCACCGCTTTGCTTTTGGGAGAAAGTGCACATGCTGAATCAAAAGCCCGGCGCGTGTTGATTCTTTCACCCCCTGAACCAACATTTGGCCCATTTCTCAATCACTGTGCTTTTTGATGACGAGTGGGGCCTACTTGACGGCGGGTGGCGAGAAAAAAAATAGAGAAACTCAGCCGGCAAAATTACTTCTTTTTTTTGAGTAAATTAGTTTTTACGCCCCATGAGCCCTTTGCTCTGTTTTGATCTCCTCGCTGTTTTTTTTTAAAGAAGGGGGACACAGCTGCAGAAACGCACATGCACAACAACACACAAAGAGTGGTAATGGGCTATACTTTCTCATTAGGGCGACAGGAGTGTTATTTTGTGACGGAGTGTGTGTGTTGGGGTGCTTCGTTATTATTGATTGCAATAATAAGATAGGTGGACGCACAGATTATTTGCATCCCGGAGCAGAGTTATTGTTATCAGAGGGAGGGGTGATGTGATTACGATGGTCATATCCACACAGCCCGGGGCAAGACGCTGTCTGACTGCCTCCACGCGCGTGCGTGCGTGAGTGTGTGCGTGTGTGTGTGTGTGTGTGTGAGAGAGAGCGAGGAAGGCTGAGCGACACAGACCCAGAGTGTGCCATCTCCATTGCATGTCTCTGTCTAATTGGCTCCGGCTGATTCTACCCCTGGAATCCATTTTACACGGTTACCAAGGTGACAGCATCCGTTGTCTTCATTGTTGGGGAGACAGAAACATGTCAGCTTGCACACGTGTGACACTCACACACACACACACACATATATATACATATAAGGAGTGGTGGCAAACGTGCAACAGCCCCAATCGTTGTTAATTAGCTCCATCTATTAGCAGCAAATCCTGTAATTAAAGCCGTGCCAAGACACGACCCAAAGAAAGCTATCTACATAAGCCATATGGAGGGGCTAAATGTGGAGGGGACCCAGTAATGACGGCGGGCGCATGCAGGCAACGCTACTGTGCCCATCGCGGAAGGTCAAGCCCACGCCAGCCCTTGGCAGCGCGGGGGTGGGGGGGATGGGGGGGGGGGGTGGGGTGTCAGGAGCAAACGGCCTCTCGAAGCGAAGCGCCACAAAAACGCCACGAAAAGCTACGGCGGGCAGACACAGATTGTTGGGGGCGAGAGAAAGTGGAATAAAAAGAAGATTTTAAAAGCCTTTTTACACGCACACACAAAAAAAAAAGGTAAAGCCTCAAGGCTGCGTTAAGGAGCCTCTGTATAATAGTTCTTCATTTATTTCTTGTCTGCCATCTCCCTTGGAAAGAAAAGTAACCTCATGTAGTTGCGCGGCGAAGAGCAGCCATTGGTGAAAAGGTGAACCCAGCGTGAGAAAGGGAAAGGTACGATTTCGCATTTGAGTCGGGTTCACTCGGCTTTTGTTCGCAGAAAGGAGCGGAGACTCCTGTGCCGGCTTTTAAGGCGGCGCGATTGAAATCCCGATGTTGATAAATGGAACGGAGGCCCGCTGTGAAGCTCTTCTGTCCACACTCTCTCCCTCCCTCCCTCCCCCCTCCTTCCCTCACGCCCTCCCTCCCTCCCTCCATCCATCCATCGTCCACCTTCAATGGAGACACGAGTTGAATGAGAACAAAACGAGATTAAAATAAGAAATAAAAAAAAAAAACAGCAGAAGAACGCAACGGTGATCTAATATAATACCAGAGAGAAGGACGAAGAAAGCAGAAAGTGTGTGTGACTAAAAAAATATTACAGTGGAATATGAGGCGAATCAACTGGTCCAAAGTCTGAAAAAAAAAAAAAAAAAAAAGAAAACTACAAAAATACTCCCTTTTCTTCTAAAAAGGTGCATTAGAAGCACATGATGGCAGCTTTATAATTATCATAATCACATCATGATCTAATAAACATAATGTGCTAAAAATTAGAGGCTTGAATACTTTATGGGGGCAAACTGAATAATTAACGACATACCATTAACTCCAATGTGATTTTCTGACACACTCTGCAAGTCCCGTTCCCCCGCCCCCCCCCTTTTTGCTTTCTAATGGGCTCGCAATTTGCCTGCACGTGCTTCAATCAACGCGTGTAGAAATGCTTATTTACCAAATAAAATGTTTTTTTTTTTTTTTTAAAAAGGTCTTTTCTGGACTTAATGTCTGGTTCGTGCGGAGATTTTATGCGGTGTCAGTTTTGCTGGGAGGGGTCTTGTGGGGGGGGGGGGGGGGGTTGCTGCATGAAAGCACATTCAGGTGTCAATCTCCTGGAGGAATTAGGAGGCTCGACGGGACGCCACTTATTTTCCACCCTCAGCACGCTTCCCCTCTCTCCCGCCTCTCTTTCTCCTTCTGTTAACCGAGTGATCAGCGCCGCATTAGTGTCGGCATTACAGCCGCCACACTTCTCTCCCTCTCAATCAAAACGGCTTTACAAACCCCCGGCTCGCTTATACAATAAATGTATTTACGAATCAAAACATAATACATACGTTTTATTGCTTGTTCTTCCTCTCGTTTGGCAGTTCAGGTAAGGCGATCCGTGGAGCGTGCGGGGGCCGTTTAGAGAAAGAAAAACCACGCAGGAGATCCACAGGTATATATATGAAGAGGGACGCTTTTATTTCTCCGCTTTACTTTACGTTAGCGTAGCATTACCTCTAATATTTCTTAAAAATGCATTTCCAGCTGTGAGCTGCTAAACAGCGTCTCATTGTTTCCTCACAGCGGTGGCAATAAACACCTTTTGTACTAGTTTATTCAGTTCTTGCTCGCAGTGCAAAACACCACGTGCGACTTAAAAGGGTCACAGTTATCGCTTAAATTCACAATTCCCATTATTTCGGATTTAGCAGGTTCAAGTCTGTTTGTGAATGTTTTGTTCACCCTATTTACGAGTAAACTTCAGGTTAGCAGACAACGTTCTTCAGGTACCACAGAACTAAAAGATGGTAGTTGTGCTGCTATAGCTTCAGATGCTAGTTACAGTATTGCTTTGTGATGTCATGCTAATGTTGTTTCGCCATCTGGTAGCAATTTGAAAACAATTTGGACTCATAAAAATCCTTCTTAAAGATATTTGCAGAAGCCAAAACATGAAATAATTGGAAAGCTAAGAAAGGCACAAAATCGGTTTACCGTATTCCACGGACTATAAGTTGTACTATTTCAGTTCTTTGCCCAGTCTTGCAACTTTTGTCAAAAAGCGACATATATGAAAATATACAGCATATGAAAATCTGGAGCCAACACATGCCACTGCATGGCAACAAAATGCTGCAACAGTACCACAAAAAAAAAAAAAAAAAACCCTCCATCATTACCATATTTTACTGGCAGCTACAGAGCAGAAAGTAAGTAAAACAGAAAAAAGTGAACAAAAGCAGAAAGAGTGTTACTGTGATGGAGAAACCAAGGAAGGCTGAAAGCAGGTCGGCCAGAGCTGAGGAACAAATTCAAAAAGGTTCAGCATCAGTTACATCTGACTATACAAAAATAAATGTGCTTTGTACACCAGTTGTGACTTATATATGGTTTTAGCTCTTCAAGATGCATCGTTTCATGAATTCAGCTGTGACTTATAGTCGAGACAAAATGGTAAATAAACTAATGTTAACTGCAAAGTCAATAATTTCGACTTAGTCTCAAGATGCTCGGTCTCTGATCTTTAAAGTCTTGGTCTCAGGTTATGTGGTTTTGACTCCAGCACTCGTATATTGCCAATGATTTGACAAGTGACGTTATTTATAATATAGTTTTAATATGTTATGTTAGTCTTAGTGTGCGATACGAAAGTAAAGCTGCTTTGTATTGTTTTTGCATGTTGAGCTCCAGCTGTTTTGTCTGATGGATTTAGAAGCAGAATCACATTTGTGGAAACCAAAAACCAAGCTGAAAGTAAAGCGAAATGATGTCAAATGTCAATTTGAAAAAAACAAAACATTATGCTCCTAATGTAAATGCTAACAAAATGTTGTATAAAGAAATAATCACGTACTTAATTCCTCTTCCATTTCTAGAATACTGAACTTAAACTGGCTTTAAATGCTTACGCTTATGTTGGTGTAAAGCTTTTCTCAGTGGCAAAGTGCTGGTTTTACTTGAAATAAAAGGCACTAAACTGTCTAAAAGGGTTGTTTCTAATGATTTAAATTGATGAAAGCTGTGCCTGTGTGCACGATCAACTATCAGACTTGCTATTCATCATTCCTGCGATGCGCTAGGTGTGCGTGCATCTTGGCACGATGCGACCGAGAGCAGATTTGTCAGCGAGATTTCCAAATTGACAACTGGAGCTCAGAAGTGAGGACAGCCGCTGTCGAACAAATAAACTATTTTTCTGTGCCACCGTCGGAGGAGGAGAAGCGTACACAGTATCATCTGCTGTTGATGCCGATTGCTGATACTGACCGATCCCGTCCTCCTGGTGGGGATAATTTCTGTGTAAATAATGAAGTTACTCCTGCATAAATTTGCACTGCTTCGCTTTGGGGATGTACAAGAAAGCAAGAAAAAAAATAAATAAATAAATAAAAAATCCTGCTGTAGCTATTTAATAAACTCAGATGAGAGACTCCTAAATAAGCTGGAAGCTACAAATGCTACCGTAGCGCTGGAGAATGTTACGGAGAGACCCTGGTGTATAATAAGCAGAGTGTACACATTTTGTCTCTGCAGGCAAACGGTACTCCTTTAAGAAGAAAACACTGCATTGTTCAATTAAAAGCTGGTTTTAGTTGATCAATAATGGAATGCCTCGACAGAATAATGTACCATCAGTAGATCCGAGCGTAACGTCTTGAACCCTCTGATGATTTAGTTTGATTTTAAAATGAATCATAAGTGAAAAACACTGTTCTGCTTTTTGAACAGAACTTGAAATGTAACTGAGGGCTACACAGCAAATGTATGATACATATTACAAAAGACAAAGTAGATGAAACCCTAAGTACTATAGTACTATATTGATCGGCCCACCAGGTCGATCCAATCCAGTTAAAACAGTTAAAAATAGGGGGCAAGAGAAAGAGCACTGTTAATTCTGAAGAAAAAAAGAGATCTCAGAGCACAAGGACTCACAAAGATAGAGCAGTTCGTCAATATCACAGTTGGCTGAAACAACACGCTCATGTTTGAAATATGTGGCGCGGTGGTGATCTTGCCTGTGATTGGACGGTGTGATTGGCACTCGCCACACTATGTATGTCTCTTTATTTGATCCCTTCACATGTTAAAACATTGATATTTAAAATATAGTTAGTGCTACAAAGTCTTTTCAATGAATAAATAAATACCAAACCATGTAGGATGCGACCATATATGGTAATGTCCCTGTTTCGTCACATTTCAGTGAATCACTGAACACGTGTAACACAAAATAGTTGAGCTCGATGTCGCCTGGGTGCACAGTTCAGAAAGATGATCAACTTTTAAGATTTTTCTAGTTTAAAAATTCTCATGATAACACAAATGTGTTTCTCCTTTCTCGTTAAATTGTTGATCGTTTTCTGCACTACCCTCTGGAATAAGTCTGCTTCTGGTTTGTTTTTACGCTTCAAAACTGATTTCATTATCTATTAATAACCCAAACTAGTGGGAGAAAAAAAGAAATCGAACAATCCTTCCATTTAACTCAAGTCTTTTACGATGCGCCCAATAAGGGGTTGACTGCTCCGTCTCACTACCGAAGCTTTGGGTCACTCTCACACTTTTGGCTTTTGAACACAGTATCGGTATCGTTTCAGTATCTGCATTATATCAAATTCTATCAGTTTTGGTTGTACTTAGTGTCGATATCATACTGACACTTATATAGACACAGAGGGACTCATACAGTCATGAGAAGACAATCCAAGAATATCCAATAACTTTTTGAATTTGTTGCATTGTATTTAGACTTTTAATTGTACTTTCTACCAGGAGGGAGTGTTCAAAATAACAATTCAAGGTTGTTGTTTTTTTAAAAAACATACTTCATTAAAATAAAAAAAATTGTGTTTGTTTATACAAGAACAGAGAGGAAATATGAAGTTTTGGTTATTTACACAAGCCACACTGAGATAAAAATGTTTCCGGTTCCTAAAAGATATCCGTACCGATTAAACTGCATCAAGAAATGTTTCCGTAAACTTTGGCGAAAAACTGAAAAACTGTAAATACTAGTTAGTAAACATAAACAAAATGCTTATCTACTTAAAAAAATTTTTTTATTATTGACTCCCTGAGTAAATAAATCGGCATTTCTGTCTTTATGGCAAAAATGCTCAAATGCTGATGTCCTAGCTCCGCCTCTGCTTGCAGTTTCCATGGCAACCAACAACATGGCGGATTAAAGTCCTGTTTTCATGCTGTAGAAGCTTTTTCTTTTGTTTTGTTTTTTCTCTTGTAATTCGTTGGTTTTCTAATCCAGTGTGACCCGAAAGCAAAAGTGGGCAGACCTTTTTAGAAACTGACCTGTTTTCTTCTCCATGCGGACAAAACGAGTCCGACACGAGCGCAGTCGCGCTTCTCATGTGAACGGCGTCGCCACTGGACATGAAATCAACAAGTGCATCAGAGGGAAACTAGCACTTACTAGAATTGTGTTTGCTTTGTTCCAGGTGTGAGAGAGAGAGGACCCCACAGTACCAATCTTTAATAATTGCCGCTCCAGAAGGAAGGACGTAACGTGCACAGACTACGGGAGGCTGCCGATGAGTACGAGTGTCCTGATTTACTATCAAGCGCCTACGCAGGTCTTAAAGTTCTCGGAAAGTAAATAAAACCTGCTGAAGCATGTTTTTGTGTTATTATAGGTCATCTGAGTTGCATCGTAGGAGTAAATATTTTCCTCCATGGAAATATATACCACACCATAGGCTGCCGTTACGTAAGATTGTGAGTGCGACGTGAAGGCACGAGCATGACGTAACCGTTAGCGTGGCGAACTCGTCGTATTGTCTCTCGCCATCCGACTAATCTGGCCAGTGTTCTTCGGCGTATTCCCGCCTGCTGTCGCAGACACAACGAAGGCCGCGTGGAATTGAAATAGGCTTCTTCCTCCCCTCGTCCGTCAGGCAGCCTATAGCTCCGTCACCGCAGGACACCGAAACCTTTTTTTTCCTCTCAGCCCATTTTCCTCCTCTGTGTACCTCCACTTTAGTTGTCAGTCGGAGAAGGAGGGATATAAAGAACATTCTGACAGATTATAGGGAAGGAGCACAGATGGGGTAAAGAACGAGAGAAAAAAAAAAAAGCTGACGGTCCTCCACCCTTTCCCCACCCGCTGCGTGCCTTTTTTCCACCAAGTCAAGCTTGATGAACGCCAAGAATCTCTCAGGGTCTCGGCTGAAATTGTTTACTGTGTAGCCTTGCACTCACCACTCTGTCTAATGGGCTGTGTATAGGTGGCACTTATACGGCCCGTAATATTCAAGACTGTTGTGCGTGACCCTGTCTTATACAGACGGCGAGGGGAGGGGAGCTTCGGGTGGGTAGGTGGGTGGGTGACCAGGCAGTCACTCTGTTGAAAAGGGGGGCTACAGGTATGCGTCCTTCTCCACGCGAAGCCTTTTCAATTCTTTACACTCCATTGCTCCTGCCCTCCCCTCTCCTTTCAGCAGACACAGCGGCACTCACTCTCTCGCCCCTCAAATCACCGTCTCCATCTAGGAGGGGGGTAAAAAAATCAATACAACACCAAACAATGGCTTATAGGCCTAGGGGTGCAGTGTGCAGAAAGGTCACCGCTATACATTATGTATGGTGGCCAGCTAATGGTCAGTGTGCTCGCAGACAAATGGACTGTAAGCATCTCCCATGTGTGATGATCGCACGGGGAGATACACACACACACACACAAACACACACAAACACACACGGATACAAATGTGCACACACACTTATAGGCAGAAATGGATGTAAACACATAGATGTAAGCACATACATATCACATACACTTGTACAGCAAAGACAGCCTTAAGTTGATACATTCACCAGCACGTTCACACACAGTACAACACACACCTACACACACACACACACATTTTCTATAATTCATCTGGTCCACAGAGCTGCAGCCACACTATGTATTCTTCATGCGAGCTTTGTAAAGTTTTCACCTTGCACCTTTTTGTTCTTCCCGCTCACAATGTTTACATTTCCTCTTCACTTCTGCTCAATGTACACCTTCATTATCATGGTTATTATTATGGCATTTCATCGAGGCTCACACTCCGCTTTCAATGGATCCGAACACAAAAAGAAAAGAAGAAAAGATATAAGATTAATCGTGATTTTGTCGGGTTTTCAATACTTTCTGACCTTCGTAGCCTTCTTCGTGCCACTCGAGCCTGGAGGCCCGCTGTCAGGTTGCCAGGCAGCCGGCGCGAACCCGCCACACCCGGCAAAGAAATAATTCATCCTCTTCAAACCGCAAGGTGTTGCTTTCACGTTAACTTCGGAGCAATCAGATCTTTGTTAGTGGAGCCCGTACATCTCATCAGCTGGAGCCAGACGACTTCTCCTTCGCGTCGCTGTAGGCATGGCGGCAACTCTCCGATGCAGTGATGAAAGTTGGAAATTCATGTATTCCTATCCAATCAACAACAGGTTGACACTGAACCATAGAAGTGTAAAACTTAAATTTTTTAGAGGAGATTTTTGTCCTGAGGCGCCCTCTAATGGCCTTGAGAATTATGACGGGATCAACAGAGACGATTCGATATCTGAACATGACATAAATGTGCATTGAAGGTTGAATGAGAATCGAACCTGCATTGAGTCCATCCAGACCAAATTCTCCTGGGACTTGGTAGTTTTATAGTTGAGAGTCGCCGGAAAAGCAATCGAACTTAGTTGTGTTCATTGTTTATGGTGTACTGCTCTCTGCTGTTCTCATAGAAAAAAATTTATAAAAAAAAACGGGCCTAAGAATCACTGTTTATGTCCACTGTTTGACAGGTTTATAGTGTGACTTGTGTGAATTTTCCATTTCTTGTCCCTGTTCACAATTTAAAAGTTATGGATGAGCAAATGAACTCAGCACAAAATGCAGTCATTTAGATTTACTTCTGCATTTGCACCTCCTCAACTCCAATTTCCTCAATAACGAGTGACATCTCGAGCGAGTAATGAACACACTAATTAAAACTTTAATAATCTTAACTGTGTCACTGATTTCATAATCGGTTTTTAATGCGTCACGGCCATAAATATTAGAAAATGTGCATTTTCTGACAGTAAAGAACCGACTTTAGATAAATGTAATGTTTGGAGTCAGGAGAAATGAGCACAGAAGAAACAGACAGGAAATAGATCAACCTTATTTTCATGGGAAGCATTAATACTGAAAAACTATATAATAATCATAAAGCGTAGTAGTCTCCTCTTAAATCACTTTTTAAACCGCTTAATTTACCGTCGGCCGCTAATAAGCGCAACATCATTCAGGCCGTGTTAAATAAATAAATGATCTCATTTAGTCTTGTCAGGCGCAGAGACTGAAAAGACTTATCACTTCATCCATCAGACAACATACATTTACCTCCTAAACAAGCCACGGTAATCCCACCAATCAAGAGCGGCACCCCGCCCGCCGCGCAGCCGACCTATGGCAGCCGCCGTGACGGTGACCACGGTAACGAGCCCACAAACCATCAAGCCACCAAAAGAGGGAAAAAAAAAAAAGGAAAAATAGTAAAGAGTGAGAATGACTAAATCTACAATTATTGCCTGGTGGGGAGCAGAGTAGATGCATCAGTATGAAGTGTTAATTGCTTGGACATGCTAGTGGGGGCAGACAGCACATTATTTATAGAGAACAACATGACAGGAAAAAACTGTGTGTGTGTGTGTGTGTGTGTGTGTGTGTGTGTGTGTGTGTGTGTGTGTGTGTGTGTGTGTGTGTGTGTGTGTGTGTGTGTGTGTGTGTGTGTGTGTGTGTGTGTGTGTGTGTGTGTGTGTGCAAATGCACCAACAGGAGAGAGTTTGACCTTCATGTAGGAGTGCTGGAGTTGACACAAGCATGTCTGCACTGGGACAAGAGCTCAGGTTTAACAGGCATATTGAAAAGGTCACAGCTGTCACTCACACACACACACACACACACACACACACACACACACACACACACACACACACACACACACACACACACACACACACACACACACACACACACACACACACACACACACACACACACACACACACACACACACACACACACACACACACACACACACACACACACACACACACACACACAGGGAGGCAGCGAGCCCAAGCCAAAACACTGAACCATGTCAAATTAAAAGAGAAGTCTGTGCACTCTGCCCATCTTCTTTAGAGAGAGAGACATGCTTACATGTACACACACACACACACACACACACACACACACACACACACACACACACACACACACACACACACACACACACACACACACACACACACACACACACACACACACACACTTGGGCACCTGCCAAAAATCCCTGGAGCTGGCGGTTTTCTGCCTGGTCTTATTTTTTTACTGTCTTTCCACCCTCCACACACACACACCCAGAGAGGGTCATTGGTGTATAAAGTTGTTTTGGTCTGTTTATGGATTGTGATTGGTTGCTGGGTTGCTAGCCAAAATCTTTTTATTTTTTTATTTATTTTACCCTCCCTTTCCCTCTGTTGAAACAGCTTCTACCTCACCAAACCCACCCACCCACCTTCCTCCCACCGCAGCCCTCCCCACTCTCATAATCTGCTTCCTGATTGGCTGATTAGACTCTTCACTCACTGCTTTTTCTGCCTATACCTTTCCAACCAAAACTAAAAAAAAAAAAAGAAAGTCTTCCCCTCTACTGTTCACACACACAGGCTGGTGCAGTGTTGACACATGCTGGCACAATCAAACACACACACACACTGATTTGATTGACACACATGTGGCAAAACACAAAGAGGGAATCCGAGTGTTTGGAAAATGTCTGTAAACCTGTCCTGAACACCTGTTAGTAACAACTTTATATGTTGAATTGAGTTTTTACAACTGGTTTGGTGCAATTTGACTAACAGGGCTTCAATTTGTGTGTGTGTGTGTGTGTGTGTGTGTGTGTGTGTGTGGGGGGGGGGGGGGGGGGTACTATTATCTTACGTTTGTTGTAACACAATAAAAACAGCTCAAATTAGATGAGCCGCCACACAGCGAGTGTATGAAAGCCTGCACCGCGCATGTTGAACGCTTAATTTGAGTCATTATTACGTTTTAAAGTAAAATGGTCTTAACCAAATACGGCTGTCAAACAGTAATAAAATGAGAACTCGCATTTCATTAGCTGCATATGGTGTCGACTGTAAACAAAGATGATGAAAGGTAACCTTTGCATCCATACAAGACAAATATAAAGAGGCTTGATCATAATAACAAAGTAAGATTAAAAAAAGAAAAATCTAAATTACAGACAGAAATATATAGCTCAATTCTCTTCCTTTGTCAGTTGGTAATAAAAACAATTTATTTTAGAGTACTTCGACTATCCTGTTTAACTTTCACAAGCTTGTTTGAAGTTACTTTTTTCATTTGGGCATAGATTGGTTTATACATTTTTCCTTCTCACAACAACTTATTTTACTTTTTCTGGATGCCATGTATATTGAAAGGGGAGTGAGTTCTTTTTTTTTTAAAAATACTCTGACTTGTTTGAGCCAAGTTCAGTGGTTATTGTCTAAATATTGACTATTAATTAACAGATGCACCACTTAGAGTGGTCATATTATGCACAATTCACTTTCTGAAGGTTTTTTCAACAGTAATATGTGTCCCCATTCCTGGAATGATGCCCCAAAGGTGAAGGAAATCTGTCATCTCTCTCACTGGCTTGTTTCAATTTTTAAATTGTGTCATTTGATCCAATATTCAAATGGCTGAAAATCAAGGAAAAGCTGGATTTGGGGCAATAAACTTTGAATACAACATTTTTGCACCAGCGAGACCCATGTGAAAGTGTTGAAAAGTTGTGTAATATGACCTCTTTAGTTGTATTGGTGGACCATATATTGGAGACGTGCAGGACTAAAATAATGATTGAAAATAATTAATAATTGCTGATGCTTCACAGCAAGAAGATTTGGTTAGGGGTTTCCACATCTTGACTATTCTGAGTGGTGTTTTCAATGTTCTCTATTGGCCTGAATTGGTTTCCTCTAGGTCCTCTTGTCAAAAGCACAAACACAAGCTTGCCAGTTTGATTAGCCAGAGGTGTTCATGTGCATGTGACTCTCAACTATAAGTCTACCATGTCCCCGGGGGAGAATATGGACTGAGAGTGATGGCACTTTGGAGGCCGCCGTTGTTGTTATTGTTCATCTACTCTATTTACTGCAGCCAGGGAGCGCATGTGCATGAGCAGTGTTTCAGATAAGTAACATTTTCTCCCACGGAAATTCAGCATTTTTAAAAAAGTTGCACATTCCCCATTTCCACGGAGTCAGAACGTTTACAAAAAGTTCTACCTCGTGAACCGTTTTTCATTGGTTCGGAGCAACATTGTTGCGTGAGCGGACACAGAAAATGCTTTGGAAATGTTCCGTTTTCAACTGAAACTGTTTCGTAAACAGAGTTTGATCGTCTTTAAGCGGCCCCACATACCATCTCTACTCTCCACCAATCATGACTGATTTCAAGGAAACGCAACAGTCTGCACCTTCTTGTACTGAATAACTAAGTGGAATCCTCAGAGCTGATGGTCAGGCCAGCTGAACCTTTTGGCGTCACAGGACCAGTAAGCACATGATGACACGGTTAATGCTCATTTTTGCTCGACTACACACAAAAACAGACACGTGCTCTTCAAATGGTGGAAATGTCACTGCCTTTTTACTTAAACACGTCCGACGTGTTGGATTGGACGTCTCGCAGAGTGACAGGAGGTAGCACAGGTGTCGATATTGAGACACCTCGAGGTGTCAGATGGATTTTAGTGAAATCAGACACAGACATCCACCATGGTCAAAATAAAAAACAAAAAGTGGCTATTCAAGGGCAAGACTTTAAATGGCAAATGGATTTCTTACGTGGAGAGAACAATTTCACTGCTTCAGCCTTCAGTGCTTTGGACTTTTAATCGTGTTTACCTATTCTCATAAATATTTATACACCAATGACGATGGCTGCCAATCAAGGTGCTCAATGTCGCTTGCTCAAGGGCATACACACACACACACACACACACACACACACACACACACACCAGCTACTTCATTAGGTACAACTGTTCAAATGGTTATTAAAACTAGTAACCCATCAGCCAATCACATGGCTGTTTACGATCTAAGTTACTTTGACGATGACCTCTATGATCAACACATTTCAGTCCGAAAGAGGAGATTCCCTTCAGGAACATTCAGAAGATCGATCAGCAGTGCAGGTGCAATGCTCGTCCACAATGGACCAAAAATGTCCAAGAAATATTTTCAGCAACTTGTTGAATTCACGCTCAGACAGTAGAGGAGGATCGAACCTACCACTAGTATGTTATACCTAATAGTTAATTGGTTGAATATAATAATCCACACACTCGTCTAACAGTGTTTGTGGTCGTCTCCTTTCTCTCTCATCCATTGTCGAAGTAACTCTCAGCTGCCGTTACATACGTGAAGGAACCTGCTCGGCTTTTCTTTTTCTTTTTTTTTGCGTGCCTCTCTGTCCGTGATTAGCTTTAACGAGGAGGAGACGTGAGCATCACGCGAACAGAGCCGTCCCGTCTGCGAGTCAGAGACAGACGCATAAAAGTGCAAGTCTGCACATGCTCCTCCGAACGCGGTGCCACACTCCCAAACACCTTCCCCAGTAATAATCTGTTGGAGGTGATAATTTATTCTCTGTCTTCAAAACTGCCCCCCCCCCCCCTCCTTCCTTCCTCATCCTTTTTCCTGATTTTTTTTCCGACTCCCTGCACTCCAGCTGGCACCAGATCCACCCGTGGTGCGTCTCAGATGGGCGGGATGTCACATCTTTTTTTCTTTTTTTTTTTTTGGAACAAGTTTCAATGCTGCAGACGAGATGTAATTGTCTTGTGTTTGCTGCCTGACACTGTGGGTGTTTTTTTTTTCCCCCCAATGCAGAGTGCATCCAACCCCGCCAGCTGTCGACATGGAGCTGATCTGGTTATTTCCACTGGATACCACCAAGTAATAAAAAAAAAAACCAAAAGAAGCTGGCACCGGGCCAGATAGTGTCTTAGACAAACGGATAGTCAGACAGACTGGAGGACGGGCAGGCGGCAGGAACGGGAATGCAATATTCATCGGGTGATACCTCCAGTAACACTCTATTATTTATTGAGTCTGAATCAGCTCTGTCATCATCCACACTCTAACAGGCTGAGCCCGCAGCACACCCATAAGGAGGGCGTACGCAATATGTGGATGGATTTCCCAAATGAATCAGTGGACCCGATGCGATCTGGTCCATACGCAGCTAATGAGAGGCCACAGTTTCATCTGAGAATTGACTGCGAGGGGATTACGCCGGTTCGAGTGCAAACATTTCATTTCTCGCCTGAGCTCTCTCGGCTTCCACCCCCCCCCCCCCCCCCCCCCGCTTTATTTTATTTCTTCAGGTGAACGCCGGCCGCCTAATTTGCTTCTATTCCTGTGAATGGCATTAATCAGAGTGCGTGTTCCTCTAATGTCCTCCCAGCGCTCGGTGTGTTCGGTCTGGCCATTAACACGTGAAACCTCCTGTCCAAATAGTTAATACGCACGGCCTTAAATAGCCATGGAATGGATTAATGATGGAGGTAATCATTTATGGTATGCTTTATTAATCTGCACCGCTGTTATTAGGACAGTTATTAAGGCTGTCAGTCTTTATGGGGTGATGGGAGAGGGGGCAGTGCAATTTAGACAGTGGGGATCTTTACTATTGATCTGATATAACGTGTCAGCCTCCATCCTTTCACGATCGTTCACTCCAACATCATTCCGAATACCAACCTGCTGACAACCGAGCTGACATTTGACTTATGTAACATTATCTACCGGGGGCCGATACTTTACAGTACGGGCATATACGTTCAAGTTTACCAAATTGCGTTGCTGACGCGCTCGCTGAGAAAAAAAATCGATTTAATTCAATCTAAATCGTGACAATCCTCCAGCAGCCTTCCATAAAAACATGCGCTCTGATTATATTGTAGATTTGTGGTGATCAGACAGGACGTCTTGTTGGAAGGCGGCTGACCTTTTGTCTTTTTTCTGAGCATGGAGTTTATCGCTGATGGTCACATCACATGCTGAAACGTCACAGATCAGAAATCCTCTCTGGCGGATCAGTCAATTGTAAATTGTTGAAGTCAGACTCAGAAGTTTTCCCAGAGTCCCTGTTACAGAATGCCGATGCTAACAGAAAAGTACAATAGCATCCTCGTCGGTTGTGTAGTTTTGGGTCTGAAGCCACATTTACACTACAACTTTTTAAGTGAAAATCCCTTTGGTGTTTTTGTTTCAGAAAAGTTGTTGAGAAACTTGTGAAACCGGCATCCGTTTCCACAAAAAAAGCAGAAATGGTAAAAATTATGTCGTTAGCACACCAGGTCATGACCTGCTGTCATTTGTTTGTTTTTATAATGAAGCCACACACACTCACGCTCTATAAAAATTAAGAATAGTGAGTAGACGGACATTTGTATGGACAGACGACGAAGTCCCAGGGAAATATGGACTCGGAGTCAAGACACTCTGGAGGCCGCCATTATTGTTACTGTCAATCTTCTCGCACATGTGAAGAGGAACTATTTCCTATGACCAGGGTGCACATGTGCAAACGCAACAAACGTTTTTCATTTTCATTTGAAAACGGGGCCTTGGTGTTCTGTTTCGTTAAGTGATCTTACTAAAATACTGCCACCAACTGTGGGGAAAATAAGGAACAGTGAGTTGCTTCATTGGAAGCCTTGCAGTTGCAAGTCCAGGTTTCGCCTCAGGGCCGTATCTTTAATACCTGCCGTCCAGTCAATATGATTTAGGAGGTTGATTTGGCGCCAGTCGCGATAATCATTACATGGTTGCGCTATTTTACTTTTATATTTCCAATTTATCTAAGTTCCACTCTCACGTGAAGAATGTTTCATTTTTAAATGTTCTCCCTTCCCTCCATACATCATCATAATTACTCAGGTCATTTTATCGCAGGATGTGTAAATCTATCCCGATGGGATCTCGAGATTACCATGGCGGGATAGTTTGTGTGTCTCTACGATCCCTAGTGCTACGTCAGCTGGAGTATTACACTCCTTGTAGGGCCACCCATGCCGAACAGGTCAAATAGTCTAATCTAAAAACCTGCTGTACTGCCCTACTCTGGGAAAGCAGGGGTACAAGGTGTTAATGCCCGGCTGGACCAACGTGTGATGCAACGAATGACGATCAAACCGCGAATGAAATTGCATGTTGCCAAAAGTGTTTGTGAAGATTGCACAATAGAAAGTAGTACACCGAATTCCTCATATTGAGGAAATGGAAAAACAAGAGTTGTTCGGGTTAAAAAGGAAAGTCAATTCTTTGAGTTACCATAACTGGTTATTTCTCTCTGGAGTGATTAAACTGCAATGATTTACCTCTACCGAAAAACAAAAAAAGCAAATAGAAAATTAGGATGGTAACTTTAGCATTAGTATTAAATGTCTTCATCAGTTCTGGTGTATTTGCATTGCTGATATCAGATCATAAACATACTAGTTTAATACTGGATTCATCCTGCTGTAATCTGCCTGCTACAGATCTTTGAAGAAAATTAATTATCTGGATTTAATACATCCAATTATTTCAAGGATTGATAGCCGTATTAGTTCTCCACATTAGAGCCGTGTAATGCCACTTATTTGTCTTTCCATTATGATACCCGCTTAAACTGAGACCCACAGTTTTCATATTATGGAATGAACAGCCCTTTCACAGAGCCTGAACCACCTCGTTTCCCCCCCAAAAAAACTCAAACCACTCATGCTCAGATCTTGAGCATCAACGAGACATATTGCTGAAGTTTTCTCCAGGACAGACAAAATTGTACAATGTATAACCACTTTTATAGTATATTTATGTCTTAATGCAGTGTAATTTGCTCATAGTAAACTGTTTGAATGCATTTTTCGTGTATAGACTGATTCCTTGTTTGTCTTGTGTCAATCTTAAGAGAAACATTGTTCTAACCTGCTTGAAAATTGCTCCATATGTCAACTTTGATTGCTTGATTGATGCTTTTCAATGCGTCTGCTTCGCTTCAGAAAGCAACCACACTCTGAAAACCTGGTAAGTTACAACACAGCAGCTCTTCCAAGTCTCCATATTTCATTCAAAAGAGCACAGATTGAGACTAAATGTCCCCAAAAACACCCTCCTGTGCATAATGTGCTCAAAATGTGCAGGATTTCACAGAGCTGCCACTTTTTTTTTTTTTAATGCCACAACACCAACACCGCTGCTTGTTTTCTTAAAGTGATTACCTCTGCTTCCCACAACCACAAGATTAATCACCTCCTTACGGAAACTAAGGAGGAGACCTGAACCGGGAACTCACAGTAATAAAAACCTCAGCAACAGGACCGCACTCGCATTCTCAATTTTGAAGCAGCCATCGTGCGACGGATTGGGAGTTGGGCCAAGAATAAAACTTGGGAGGAAGCATCTCCAGGCCTCGGCGAAGGCCACCGAGGAGTCTGAGAGCGAGCCGCGTCTACGTTTAAGAAAGCGGAGGCTGAATAAACATGATCCATAATGAATAAGCTAAATGAGGCACCGCTACACCGTGCACCTGATTGCCCGCCGAGATGAGCTTTCAGGCCAGTCAAGTGTTGACTGTATGTTCTGCCGTTGCACTATGTATGCGGCCACGCTCGAGCGCACACACACACTTATCCAGAAGTCTAATGAGGCCTTGGGAGATCGCGCACGTCTAAAAACGTTTCTTCGTTTGCTTGCCTCCGTACATGTTTATCTGTGCATGAAGCCACACTGTACCGCATGCACAGGACATCTCTCGGAGTGAAACACCCATTCACTATACTCATTTATCCCATTACGGTTCTTCATGTGCCCCCCCCCCCCCGCCCCCCGCCTCCATTACTATATTTGCATCTTCCCATCATCAGAGCCGGTGAAGCATGAGGCGTTATTAGAACATTCCTGTCTTGAAAATGAAAAAAATAAATAAAAACAAAACACAAACATGTCTTGCTTTAAAGGGGGGAAAAAAAAAACCCTCAGCCCTTATTACCGCATGCCACATTACAGCTAATGTACATCATGCAAGTTAAATGACTTTTTTCAAAACACTTGCCGGAGTTAACATGTAAGTATATAAAATGAAAAAAATAAAAAAAGAATAAAGAGGCTTTTTTTTTTTTTCTCCTATTTTTCTAAATGGAAGTGGATGCACCACAAATACGGAGCCCAAGTGTCATAACTATTCCACATCGCCAGAGAGCCCCTGACTCCACTTCAAAGCTCTCGGGCTGACAGTGGCTAATGATGAACGCTCAGATGAAGAGCAAAGAGACAGCGATCCAGACTCCACATTAAAAAGGCCTCTTCCCGTCTTCCGCGGCGAGATAAAAGACGAGAACTCGTGCCCGACTACGGCTAATGTGCGTTTAAGCACTCATACATACATACATAAACGCGTACACAGGCAGACACACTTATCATGCAAATGTAGAATAATTACAGTCTCGTCTGCGCGAGGAAAGCTGCGATGCCTTTTGAAGATAGCGATCCTCAAAAGATTCATTGATGTTACGCCGGTTAATGGAGGAGAGACATGGGGCTGGTGTCTCTCACTCTTCTCTCTCTCTCTCTCTCTCTCTGTTTTCGCTAAAATCCACACATCCGGCATCGGTTGTGTGTGTTTTGGTTTTGTCGCGTTGAGGCCGCGGGCCAGGGGTTTCTCTCCCCGGAAGCTCCGACCACCGGGGAGGGAAGAGGTGTCGTGTTTCTCTCCTCAGCAATGGAAAACAAAGCACAGCTGAACAATTTCTTCCTTTTCTCCGCTTTCAGTTGTCACTCAAGAAAGCGGCGCAGCGCCGCTAACATCTGGTAGCGTGCGAGATGGAAGCAGCTGTCGGTCCCTTTTACCTGGTTAAGCTAGTCTGCTAGGGATTTAGCCGCTATGAGAAACAGGAACCAGCTGTTCCGTTCCGACTATTTTAGTATGTCAGTGAAATCTAAACAAAATATTTTGGTTAAATGGCGGTAGGGTCATTGGGAAAGCTTGCACAGTGATGTTAGCATTAGCATGTATCGTCTCTCGCTTAAGTATTTTTGCCCTGTATTTACATTTGACAAATTAAACACAACTTTAAAGTCCTTTTTGTTTTGTTTTTTTACCTCATTTATAGCAGTAGCATACTGTCTTTCAAACTGCATTTCTATCTTCTCTGTCTTGTATTTATTCCTTGTTTAATCTCACATCCATTTACATGACAACAGAGGTCGGAGCCACTGAAAACGCAACTTTTTCAAAACGGCTCCCAAGGTGGAACTTTTTGAAAAATGATTGAACTCTGTCTAAATGTACATGACAGATATGCCACTGTGCATGCGCACCACGGAAATATCAAAAATTTGTTCTACACATGCGTGAATAGATGGACAATAACAAACATGGCGGCTTCCAGAGTGTCATGACTTCCAGTCCATATTCTCCTGGGAGTTTGTAGTTTTATGGTTGACAGTCACCGTAATAATCCAACTTTGTCCCTTTTCCATACGAATGTCTATGTACATATTGTTAGCGTATTGTTCTCCGTGTGCATGTGTGTCGTTTCATCACAAAAACAAGCAGCACCCATTAGTGCCCAACGTGAAAACTATTTCTGCATGTGCCGTGTAATCGGACATCATTTTCAAAATTTTTCGAAATGCAAAATCCTTAAACAAAAAATGCAAAACAATGCGGTTTCAGTTGAATCGACATATAAACGGTGCCTAAATGGTTTTAAAATAGAACATGTAAACACATGAAAACCTTGCAACTTACAATATTTGCTTCTTCTCGCTTGTTAAGAAGAAAGAAGAACCTTTGTTTTGCACAAGATATCTCATGAGGAGCTTCAATGTCCCCCAAACACATTTTTCTCTTCACCAAGTCACCAGTTCTTGATAATGTGCTCAGAGTGTGCAGGATTTCAAAGTCCTCTTTTAGGATCACATGCTGTTGGATCTCGTTTCTTGTGTTTTCTTGCACTTTTCTCCAAACACTTTTGTGTCACATGCTGCTTGACCTTTTTTCACATTTTACAGCAGTTTAAAAAAACAAACAAAAAGAAACGCCCTAAATAATTTTTCTTCACGCTGAACTTTGATGATTCCCGTGGGCTCACCACCCGCAGGAAAGGTTCTTAATAGGTGCAACGTGATCTGGGTGACAGCGCTCAGACTGCCATCCCCGCAACCTGGAAACTGATAAGCGGGAGAAAATGGATGGATGGATGAACTTTGATGACCTTTCCTCAGCTGACCCTTAAATTTCTATTCTTGTTTCTGTATTCTATTCCTGTACAATAAAGCTACTTGAGGTCAAAGTTCACCAGTAATGGTTAAGATGGATTTTCAATCCACAAACCAGTGAGGCCAAAATAAAGGAATCTGCTCAATTTGGCAATCAGTTGTTATATCTTCTGTAAAACAAGGGATAATATTGTGTGATAACAGATGTTTTCAACAAAAAATCTGTTGTACAATAAAAATAAAAATAAACTTTTATTAAGGATGAGTCAACAATTTCTTAAATCAGATAGGCTGTTTATGCATTGTAATATAATTATTGGATTAAAATTGATTTGCACGGTGCTTTGATCCCATGAAATATTAACAAGAAGTTTTTTTTCATTTAAAAAAAAATCCCAAACTAACACCGAAGTGGAATGACATGTATTTCACATAGCAGAATTTTAAACTTTCTGGAGATCGCACGAAACTGTAATGAAAAAGCGCAACCTTGACACATGGAAGTGGAAAGATGGAATGGAACCGCTAGCCTTCGGATTGGAGGACAACTCTGTTCACAGCCGCCCCTAAAATGTGTTTAGAAGTATCTTGGCTCTGTATTTGTATTCGGCAGCATGATTCTTGTAAGTTGAGGGAAAAACAAAGGAGATTTTTTTATTTATTTTTTTTCTTCAGAGAGAACCGCTCTCGAGTGGTAAAAATGAGAAACTCTGAACCAATAACACCACTGCGGTCACAAGATTGTTTGGGTTGTATCCTCCAGCAAGACACTTTACCATATTTGCTCCTTGGGAGGCCAGCAGTGTTGTGCTGTAAGTATTCTCAGATGTGCATCACTTTGCATAAAAGCGTCTGCTAAATGTAACTGTAGAATCGTCCCCAGATTTGCTGCACTTATACCTGGGTAGTAAATGGTTGTTGCCTGGAAGGAAAAGAGCTAAAATTAGGAAGTAAACATCTCTGTGAGCACTAAACATTCCAGAGTTGCTGAAAGAAATCAAGAGGTATTGGAACAAGTTTGGTCACTCAATAAAGTGAACAAACTAAAACTACTCTGAGAACTTTGTCGCACATGAACCTTCATGTTGCCTCTTTACACGCTCCACTGGTACAGACTTCTGATATTACCTACTGAGGTTCACATGCTTGGGATTTAAGAGTAAAGTGCTGAATAAACAAACCTTACATTCTAAGGCCTGAAGAAGACGGAAGCAAGCCGTCGAAACATACGTTTTACAAGGTACATTTCAAAAACTCCCCGAAAAGACGAACGCAAACCACATAATATGAAAAAAACTGAAGGCAAAATGAACTTATTTGAACAGATCTTTGCTTGATTGTGTGACGTCTCAGGTGTGGTTAAGTTCGTGTAAAAATATAAACATTCAGGTTACCATAGTTACCAGAGTTTCTTAGTTACCTTTGTTTATGAGTTACCATGGTTTCTTAGTTACCATAGCTTCCTGGCCTCTCACCAGCATTCATGAATTCCTGAAAATTAGATCTATTATTTGGAAAATACAGGAAATTGGCAATTTAACTCAAATTTCCAACTTTAATTCGGATCCGTGAAAACTCTGCTTCTGCTTGTGTAGTAGCGTCAATCACTTAAAGGCAAGGATAGAAAATTCATCTGTTAGCGTAGCAGAGGCTACCACCTGCTTTCGATTAGCACGCTAGGCTACGCCAACCAAACAAAACAAAAAGAAAGAAAAGTTATATTGATTCCATGATCTCACCATAAGCACAGACTCGTTCACTCCACATGAATAATTCAGAGAATCCTTCAAATGCTAAACATCACATATGGTAATGGGCCTCAAATGGTAAATAAATGATAACTTAATGTGTAGGTAATAAAACTAAATCATTGGCTTGGCAAGAGTTCAAAACAACAAAGTAGAATCAATTAAAAATATATCAGAGTACTTTACAGCTTACGCAACATTAATATTTGAGGGTCGAGGAATAAAGATTACAAGTACACAGTGGGCGAAGCTCCTGGTCTGGGTGTGTGTGTGTGTGTGTGTGTGTGTGTGTGTGTGTGTGTGTGTGTGTGTGTGTGTGTGTGTGTGTGTGTGTGTGTGTGTGTGTGTGTGTGTGTGTGTGAAGGTGGACACTGCCAGCTTATCACCAACATTGTGTTTTCATGGAAGAAAAAAAAAAAAAAAGCAGCAAAGGACCGATGACAAGCCAGCACGTACGCGTGCATACAAATGACCTGGCAAGAATTTAAAACACACACACACACACACACACACACACACACACACACACACACACACACACACACACACACACACACACACACACACACACACACACACACACACACACACACACACACACACACACACACACACACACACACTCCTGCAAAGGCAAGCACACAAACTAATTGGCCACCCCATTAGTAATTTATTAAGCTTGTCCTTGTAAATTTTATCAGGTATCCAGCAGGGGAATAGATTTATTGATTCGCTCTGCATTCATCAGGCCAGGAAAACAGAGAGAGAGAGTGAGAGAGAGAGGGAGAGAGAGAGAGTATATTTATCAGGGCAGACAGCGTTGGGGTACCAAGCGGCTCTGCAGGAGATCAGGCTGGAGTGTGTTGTGATTCCCCCTGGGTCACCACTATATCCTGCTTCATTCACAATGCCGCCTCGCCTCAGCTCATCAATGTGCAGCTCCTGATCAATGGTTCTCATAAAACATCATCCAGGCTTTGGCTGATACTCTTTCACGGCCGGAAAGGGGGGTAGGGGGGTGGGGTTAAAAAAAAAAAAAACAACAACACATATACACTCGAGCAAACAAAAAAAAAAAATGAAAAAAAAAATAAATATATATATATATATATATATATTAAAATAAATAAAAAGAAGCAAAGCTGTCAAACTCCATCTTAACCCCCAGGAGCTGCAGATAAGCTGCAGGGCAAACAAGTACACACAGGGTCACGGATGTGCTGCAAGGAGATTCTTAGAAATTTCAATTTCACTGCAGCCGCTGACAAACTATGTACAATATGTATGAGGTTGTGACCTCATTACTGTACTACCTCTGGCCCGCTAGTTTTCAGATTTTTTCCAATTTTTTTTCTTTCCCCCTGCCTCAGTGTTCATCAGGTATCGGCGGGTATCGAGTGCGAGGGGGAAGTGTGGCGTTATTGTAGAAGCGTTGGTCTTGTGTTTCTTGGCGATCAGGTGGCGGTGCTGAGAGTTGGGCGGGGTGGGTGGGGGTGGTGGTGGTGGGGGGGGGGGGGGGTATTCGGTTCGGAAAACTTCTTAATGACAACGGTGATAAATAAGTATTTATATATTCACCTTCGTGGGCGGATGGATGATTTACCACATGTGTGGGCAGGTAAGTTAAGTCGACGTGACAGCGAGGCGGTTCCGACTGTAAACACTCCAGCTTCAAAACGCGGCGCTGTGTACACAACATCATCTTTTCTTTTTTTCCTCTCTCTCTCTCTCTCTCTCTTCTGGACTCTTGAAAGCAATCGCATTCAATTTCATTGGGTTGGGGGATCAGAGAAACTCCCGATTCCAGGATCCCTTTTGCCTCCAGGCGTCGCCTTGACTAGCATTGTTCCAGGATTCCCCCCGCCGCGGCTCACCGGGAGGTTAGCCGGAGACCGCTCGCTGCGCGATTGGTTGAGGAACCCCGTGTTCGGGATTTGGGAACACACTGACTCCTAATCCTCCTGCGTGGCTTCCTCTTGTCGGCGGACGTCTCAGGTTTGGAACATGTAGGTGGAGTGGTGTAATCGCACATATGCGCAGACATATGGGCTGGAGCGATAAGGCCTGTGGATGTTTTAAGTCCATTATTGTATGGATTGCAACCATTTAGCCTCAGGCACTTGGCCACTTGCGCTCGTCTTCTTAGCTCCACAAGTATATACGATGTTCCTCGAAAAAGTGATCAGCTGCATCGTCGGAGGTGCGAGTACGTCGACTCTGGTCTCGTTTCACAGGTTGGAGGGCTCTTTTCAAAAAATACCAATCCAAATCTTTATTTTTTTAATTCAGGCTTAGGCAAGTACAAGGGTAGGGAGGCGAATTCCCCCTAATAGAGCTTGAACCAAGTCAAACTGCACATTTCAAGCAAATGTGAATTTGTGGTTAAAAAGCTGCCTCTATAAATCATCTTCACACCATAAGACATAATTTACGTTAACCCACAGTCAGGTGGTATTGGCTTAAAAACCCAGTAACACTAAGTTTGGGAATGCGATATATTCATAGCATTACACAAATTTAAAAAAAAAAAATAAATCTTGTGAGTATACTGTATGTGTTTTGGTTAAAGAAAATCCCACTTTCACCCTCCCGTGTCTCCTTGTCATAAGAAAATAGATCACGCCGGGACAATGCATCCCCATGAACCCAACATTGTTCTCCCATCCTTGAAAAGAACTGGCCGAGTAATACATTTATTCCTTTACATTAGAACCAGCAGCGACTCGTAGCCTGGCGTTTCCTCTAACCTTCTCTTTCACGTTGAGTTCCCTGTCAAAATTTCAAGCTGAAGTCAACATGTGGAAAAGCACTCACCACCTGCAATCCTGCCATTTCGTTCTCAATCGAAATACATGCGTTTTGTCAGAACGCATCGAGAACTCGCTGAACCGCCCACTTGAAAATTGCGCTCTCTTGCAGGTCAGTGTTGGCGCCAGGGGAATTTTCTTTGTGTGCCGTCACTAATGCCTTGAAAATACTTTTCCACCTCCCCAGTGTTACTCCGGTATTGCATGAATGTGCGGATCTCTTCTGTGACTAAATATATCTCTCTTACTTATTCCTCTTTGTCAAAGCAAAGCAGATAGAAGAATCAGACATGACTGGAGGAGGAGTTGGTGTGGTGGAGACGGGCTGGAGGTGGGCGTCGAGGCTGATTTGAAGGAGTGAAAAGGGGAATGGAGAACGGAGGAGGAGGAGGAGAGGCAACAATCTGTGCTGGTTAACTTCCCCCCGTTGACCCTGCAGAAGGGGCCGCCGCTCTCTCCATCTGCCAGAAATAATCTCTCACAAACACACATTGGGATGTGCGTGAACACACACCTATCCAAATAGCTCGGAGGAAGAAAAAAAAAAAAAGGGGGTTTAAAAAAAAAAAAAAAAAAAGGATTAATGATATTCCAACACTTACAATCAACCCAGAATCCATCACTTTGCTTTCTGCCGGAGTCCAGGCGTGTGCGTGTCACTTTGAAGATTGAACGTGTGTGTGTGTGTGTGTGTGTGTGTGTGTGTGTGTGTGTGTGTGTGTGTGTGTGTGTGTGTGTGTGTGTGTGTGTGTGTGTGTGTGTGTGTGTGTGTGTGTGTGTGTGTGTGTGTGTGTGTGTGTGTCTGCAAGTGTCTGCGTATTACGTGGGTGTGTGTCATGTCTGGGGCACCATATGTTCCCTCACAAATTTGTTTTCACCCCTAAAAAAGCCCATCCATACGCATATTAAGCAGCTTTAATTAAGACACCCCCCCCCTACCCACATGCATACTGTACACAGATGTATACACACACACACACACACACACACACACACACACACACACACACACACACACACACACACACACACACACACACACACACACACACACACACACACACACACACACACACACACACACACACACACACACACACACACACACACACACACACACACACACACACACACACACACACTTGCAGGGAGAAGCAGTGCGATATCCGGGCATCTCATCGCTGGAGTGAACACTTGAGAAACAAGTTAATTGACATTGACTATTCATATATACAGAGTATGTTGGCTGGGCTGTGGGCAGATGGTGTTTGTAAGCTCCCATTTAAAAGCCAGCAGTCACAGAAGAGCAAAATTGCTGCCTCAGTTTTGTTCCTCCGCGTCTCAACAGCCAGATGATACTGTATCAGAGAGACGTGCCGAGTCCCAACTGACTCCGCGAGTCCAGGTGGTCCGGACGGACTTTTTTCAGGCTGCCGACAGCAGATACAAGACGAGTGCTGAACATTTTACAGGCCCGGCTCAGCCGATCACTAGTAATCACACTCATTACTCTCGCCTCTGGTGTTCCAGGTCTTTGTTTTGCTTAGTTCTTGTGTGTTTTCCTGGTATCCTTCCCACATTGTTCTGTTCTCAAACTTCCAGTGTTGTTCAAATCTTGTCGACCCCCCCACCCCCACCCAGTTTCCTGTTATATTGTGTCTTGTCGGGTTTCTGTGAATTCGCTTCACGAGAACCTGCGTTGGTAAAGTTCAGATTTCCAAGTGTGGAGAACAATTCACAACTTCCCAGTAAGGAAGTGGACATTTTTAGTGAGGACCAAGAAGAACACGTTGTAATGTCACAAGAAAATGTATGTTTTATTTCAGTTATTGGACGGACAGTTTTCACGATGTTAATGCAGCATCTGTGGAACCTGACTGTATTGTTGTGATTAGCTTATACTTTCTCTTATAAAAGCTAAAACGACTAAAGACAAAAAAAACCCCAGCTGTTTGCTGCATAATATTCACATTGCGTACACAAGTATTCATGACTCACTTCTGAATTCCCCTGTAGAGATTCAGAAATGCGAAAAAACTGCCATAATTATGAGAACAAATCTGAATTTGTAATTTCTCTTAACCTGATTTACATATTAAACTGAACGGTTCCACACTGGACATGAGACTTTCTCTCAATAAATCATTAGTACAAACCTTGCCTGGAATGCAGTTGTTTAAATGTTGCATGGTGATAAGAGAAATGTTAATCGGTTAATCCCCTTGTTGGTTTGTTTCTTTTCCTGATTGCAAAATGTAATATTCTCAGAATATGGCTTTACAGTTTTTGTCAACAGTTCAGTTTTTTTGGGCTAGTTTAGTGTGCAGGCTCGACGCTGAACACTTTCAGCCGAGGCAGTCTGCAAGTATGTGAGTTTTAAAAATTAAAAAGGACAAAAGACGTAAATAAAAAATAAATAAAAAAACCTTTATATTAGCATTGGACTGCCTTTATTCCTCATTGACAATATTTGGCTGGAAATCAAATTGGTAACTAAATTGGTAATTCAGTACGTTTACTTATGCTAGAATATCAAATTTTATACAAACATATTTATCATATCATATGAGAGGTGTTTGAGTAAAGTCACGGGGTTAAAACAAAAAGACGAATAGAATTTTGGTGAAAGTTACTACTTTATTGATGACACGGTGGTATTCATCGTAGAATGAAATAAGGTTTTAATTATACCAGAAGTTTATAAGTGGATACCAATATCTGTGAATTTCCAAAATTATACGTACTCCATCCATTCATCCATCATGAGGCCTGATACAGTTTTGCATTGAATCGGTAACAGAGCTCATGTATTGTGAAGTAAACCACTTTAAGCTCTTATTTGGGACGATACATCGCCGAGTCTAATCCACAACCTAAAAATGAACCAAAAGTTCCACTAAAACCTTTTTGGTTGATCTCCAACAAAGTCAGACTTGGATCACAATAGTTTGTTAAAGTACGACTAATGAGGCAGTGCCCAAAAACTGTCAACTCTGAAAGTAAATCTTGCATCCCATTGATGGCAGATCGTAGTTCTTTTACTTTACTGAACTAAAACCTGACGACACTGTGCTGAATATTCTGAATACTTGAATGGTGTCCCACACACCTCAATGAGAGACTCGTCAAAAGAAAGTGACCCCTTTGAATATATTTTTCAATGGAGGGTCACATGATCACCGTAAAGGCCGTCACATGATGGCATCCGACTCGTCGTCCGGCAAAATGTAAGATTCCGCCTGCTGTCATTCCTCGTCAGGAACCCGTAGCTACTGCCTGAATTTAAACCTCGCACGACATCGGTAAGGAGCCAAGAGACAATACTCAAAATGCACGACCATCACTCAGACATTCCCCGGATTAATGGCAATGAAAGGCCACCTTGAGATGAAATTTTTAATTATAAGACGGGATGCCACGGATGAGTTGGGAGCTGCTTGTTGTTATGCTGGTATATCATCTGAATACGAACGGCTGGATGAGCCATTCAGGAACACCC
Source organism: Lipophrys pholis (assembly GCF_963383615.2). Classification (NCBI taxonomy): domain Eukaryota; kingdom Metazoa; phylum Chordata; class Actinopteri; order Blenniiformes; family Blenniidae; genus Lipophrys; species Lipophrys pholis. Next base: position 17,481,960 of record NC_137643.1, on the reverse strand, counting down.
GTTCATCACTTTTTGTGAAGTCTGTTTTACATAGATCGACACCTTCTTAATGTGCTGTCCTAACATATTTTTTAAATGTGTGTTAAACTAAAGACGGCACTGCCACGAGGGGAAAGCATGATCTGTTTATTGATCGAGGCGAAGGTGACAAACAGTCGAACTATGTTCATTTTGTCGTCTTAACTTGATGATATTGTTTCTTTTTTACTGACAAATTGTTCATGAAGGATGTTTTACGTTACCGACATGTTTCGAGTACGTCTGCCGTTCTCAGAGCGTCATCTGACGTTTGATGGCGCGTATCAGGTCTCACGTTTGGCTTTTTTGTTTTTGTTTGTTACATTGGTCATGTGCCCTACAGCAAATTATATCTCAAAATATATAACATATCATTATTACCATATTTGGCTGACAGAGCAAGCAAAATATTGCTAGAAAGACAAAATTCAACTAACAGTGATGAAATATACAGCTGGAAACCGTTTTATTTAATTATTTGTTGCACTTCATGATGAATAGTATGTCATTTATTCTCATGTCAGGTGCAAGTTATATTATGTAAAAAATTTTTGAAGATTCACGTCTCGACTTGTGATTTTGTTTGGTGAATCAGAGTGACGGGGCGTTTGCACAGATCCCGGAGTTTGCAGCAGAAAAGGTAAAAGCCGCTTCTATTTGGTAAGCAGAACCATCCCTCCACCTGTGGTGACACTTTACCACCCCCCCCCCCCCCCCGAACAGGCCGATGCTGAACCTTGTCACCGCGCGCTTGCTTCAAAGTCAGAATCCGCGATCACCTCAGCGTGCCATGCAGAAAGAAGTTGCCGCTCTATCACAGGAGCAACACCCAGGAAGCAAACACGCTCTCTTTGACAGGGTTCACCTGAGCATGTCTTCGGACCGAGATTACGCACGAGCACTAAAATGACTGAATGAAGCGAGGAGCGCGCCGCGCCCTCTTGGCGTGGGACCTCACTTCAAACCCGGGCTCGGTTTTCATGCTATTTATGCTTTCTGCACCTTTCCACGGTGGCTTTCAGCCTGGCTGCCTCTTCACGGTTGCCCTCTGGTTGCCAAGTGCATGCATGTATAATTCACCGCCCTTGACTGGTCTTATTTACATTATTTTCTGCTTTGATGTATCCAATTACTCTTCGCGTGGGATATTTCATCTAATTTAATGTATAAACCAAAGCTGTGACACTTCTGGACAGTGGGAAAGACGCTAATCAGGAATTTCATTTTCTGGTATCTTTGGGTTGGATGCAGCTGCATCAATGTGGTTTAATAGTTTTTACATGAATGTTTACATTGACTGTATACGGTCACTTATAAAATAAAAAAAAAATTAAAAAAAGAGTATAGGGAGAGGGTATAGGATTTGTGAACGATGGTGTCTCTACCAGCCGTGAAAATGGCTGTGGCACCTCCAAGTCACACATTTCTGTCTCTGACGGGTAGGCTGTCGCCATGGCAACGCAGCTTTTTGGCTTTGCAGGGTGATAACAAGGTGGAGATGTGCTTAAAGAGAGAGGGGAGGGAGAGGGGAGGTGGGTTGTGTGCGGAGAGAGAGAGATAAACTGAAAACGCTGCTCCCAAAGTATTTTAAACCCCAGAGCCGCTTCTGCCTCGGACAATGGAGGAAATCCACCGAGGAATCCTTCAAGTGCGCGCGCACACACACACACACACACGCACACACACGCGTTCCTTAATGGTGCACATTTCGTTTTCAAAGCATTTTTCTCAAACCAGAATTCAAATCTGGAGTCAAATATTCTAGCTACTTTCATCAAATGAGTGGATTTTAAAGAGACAAAACAATATTCTGGGAAGTTTGCATGTTCTCCCTGTGTTTGTGTGGATGTCCTCTAATGAGAGTTTTCCTCATCCAAACCAAAAAGAACAACCGTGCATTTATGGCTTCATATCGTTACCGTCTGCCTACGACTGCCCTGCGATTCATTGGTATAAGTATTTGTGCTTTTCTTCTTTTCAGGTTCGTAGGTTTTCCTAAAATACATTCAACATGTTTCCATGGTGTTCGTCAGTCTTTATTATACTTGTTATGGAGACAAAAACGTTGGATTGCTATCGCTGGTGACTTTCAACTAAAAGTCCTATAAGAGAATATGGACCCAGCGATGACACACTGGAGATAGTTAGTCCATTGTTAGTCAAATTGTTTGCATTGTTGTATTTTCCCCTCAGACCTTCGCCAACGCCACATTTGTTTGCCGAACCAAGCATGGGGCAGCGAGCGTCTCCGTGGCAACAGATGCTGATCTCCTCCGTGAAGTGCCTCATCCATCCGCTTTGTATGGGACTTTTTGGGATAACGGTTAGCAGTTAACATCCCCAAATCTAATCGATTGGTCCTTGGATGATGACAAACATCCCTGAAGATTTCAGGCAATTCAGGCTCATAGTTTTTGCAAAAAGTTGGTCAAAAAATACATACATGCAAACAAATAAATAAATACAAAAACATAACCTTCCTCCCCAACTTTCGTTGTCGACGGTAACCACACAGTTCTCACTATATGCGGTTGCTCACTGTTTCTGAACATCCGGTTTTTACTAAGGATTTCTTTGTTTTCGTTAAATATCTTACACATACGTAACCTATGATTCAGTGGTAGAATTTTCACCTCCCATGCGGGTTCGATTCCCGGCCATTATAAATGACCTTTCAAAATATGTTTAGTTTATTCTAAAGACACAATTTTGTTTCTTTCTTTTTTTTTTTCTATCCCCCACTATTCCCTGCACCTATGGTTTCCAGTCAGAGCATTTTCAAAAAAAGTCCCACCTCGGTAGCCGTTTTCAAAAAGTTGCATTTACGGTGACTGCATATCGCTCTCATGTAATCGGACGCCCACAACCACAACAAAAGTTTTCTGTTTTCACTTGAAATGTAAACGGGGCCTCACACTCCTTGTCAAGCCGGCTCAACCTTCCATGGCAAGACAAGTTTATTATTTTAGTAGCATTCAGAAACAAACAAATTGATACAATCAGTGATTAAAATTCAGTTTGAGATTGCAAGCCCAAAGGCTAAAAGCAAAAGAGTTAAAAAAAAAAAAAAAAAAAAAAACATTTCAGAAAAGCAACAACAAACACTTTAACTATGAACTTTTCAAAGCCATAACTCCTCGACGGCTCATGAATGGTGCCCCTCCCTCGAGAAAACAACCTTCCAGTCACACATTGGTAACGTTAACTTTTCAGCATCATCTAAATAAAAATTTTAAAAACTCATTTTGAAGAGCAGCCAAACCCTGAAAGGGGGCAGAAGCTCTCATCCATTCTGTTGTGAGACGATTCAACCGATCGAAGTCAAAATATCTCTTCACACACTTTTGGAGTTTTCATCGAGGAGCTCCACAGCTGCGTTCAGTTAACCAGGCATAAAGTCTGAAAATAATAATCAGCCTGTTAATTCACACAAGCTGCAGGCTCGATCGCCAGGCGCTGACGGGTCCCGCGAGGGTGTGGATGTTACGGATGGAAGTCGGCGGTGAGAGACGACGTTTAAATAAGTTTCGGTAAAAACAAATGTGGTTTGGAGTTTGTTTTAGGAAAAATGAAGCGCGGAGCGGAGGGAGAAAAAACACAAAGCGGGATCGAGCGCTCGGCATGTCAGTTATTACCCCAAAACAAATGGAACAATTATGATCTTAAAGCTACGCGACGTAAATGACGAACGGCTCCAATTAGGACGTGTCGAGTTAAAGGTATCACTTATGAAGCGTGTTTGCACTTGGCAGGGTTTCGTTAAAATGAGTTCCGGAGCGACTGCTCAGTTCAGGCAGACGTGTGAAGCCTGCTGTGCAACAAAAGAGCCTCCGAATCGACTCCGGGGCAGTTTTATTTACACACCGACACCTCGATGATCAAAGAGCTTCTGCACATTGGGAATGGAACCGACTTGGTTTTCCTTACAATCATCTATGTTCAGTTCCGTCGGATTAGCATTTAATACGTTTAGGAAAGAAAGTCGATAATGATAAACTATGTATTCCCACAAAACAAAACGTAAAAAGGTCTTACTCTGAGAAAAGTTCCTCGTATGTCAATTCAGATAACTTATAACAAGATGAGGCTTTCAACATTAGTTTGTTTTTTTAAATTTGGATTTGGATTTTTATTGTCCCAAAAAGAACAATGTTCATGTTTGTGTACCGCATCACAAAGCAAGTAAAATGTGAATAAAAGTCAAAACAAAAGAAAACACCTTCCGCTTTCATATATTTACACCACCACTATTTAACATTGAGGTACCTTCAGTGTGTTTATGCCTTTAAGCCCAATCGAGATACTCATTAGTTGGGCAATTCACTTCTCATTAACCCATTTGGTGATATCTTGTTAAGCAAAACAAGAATTAAAGGCCTATGAGACATCCGAGGTGATAGAAACGAATGTTAAAGTTCTGAGGCAGCAGAGAAAACACGAGTCAGTGTTTCACCAAAACGGACGTTTGTTTAAAACATTCGCATGCAACCTCAAGTCCAAGCTTTCGTCGAAGGACGGTCAGATTCTGGGTCTTACCCGAAAGATCGTTCTATTTCTGTCAAGACATTTGGTCTTTATTAACACACGCACACACACACACACAGTCAGAGGGCAGGCAGACACTATCTCAGTCTTGTCCGGCTAATCAACTTGTCCAGCTCCGAAAGAGCCTATGAATGAACACACACACACACACACACACACACACACACACACACACACACACACACACACACACACACACACACACACACACACACACACACACACACACACACAGCTAATCAACAGAGCGACTGGGACAGCGTGCATGAAAACTGGCCGACAGGAAGTTAAAGCCATGTCACAGGAAATAGGATGTGTCTTTTTCCCGCGGCTGCAGTATCCCCGCGATTAGAGGGAGCAGATTGAGCTGTCTCAATGCATTACACACACACACACACACACACACACACACACACACACACACACACACACACACACACACACACACACACACACACACACACACACACACACACACACACACACACACACACACACACACACACACACACACACAAAGAGCAAGGAGGCAGGAGATGGAGTTACGACGTCGGTCCAAGCACAGACCCACACAAACGAACAAACAAACACGTTGACCCTGATTCTCCGACTTCCTCCTCCGAGTTTGTTTGGAGCGACGTTGAAGGAAAAGCTTGAATTGAGTGCGCAGCCGCTTCCTCCTGTTATGACTGGCGCTGGCGGAGCACAACAACACACATGCAGACCAGGACACACGCTGCGTCCTTAACCCGGAGGCCGACGCTTCAACGTGACGAGCCGTTGGACGTCTCTTCAGCCGCGCTGACCTTCGTGTCAAACCGAAGAGTGAAAACACTCCCTGAAATCACTTTATTTCCTCGTGCACATTTCTTTCTCGGTACTGTTTTTTTGTTCATTCGGGTTTCTGGAAAGAGGAAATCAGCTCATTTGATCTCAACGTTTATCAGCTAAAAATGTAATACGCTCTTTTTACATTCTCATTCTCCTCTTTTAAGTTAAAAAGAAAAAAAAAGCAACAACCTTGAGCTGTAACAGCATCAGCACATGTTCTGTATTGATTTTCCACCTACAAAAATAATCCTTTGAGCATATGCTTGTACAAAAATGACAAAAGCATGGGTGTCGCGCACGGAGCGACAAAAATATTCTATATTAACCAACAGAAGGAGCTTCAACATTCTCAAATTATTCATATTAATTCAGTTTGTTCTTTACGAAACCTGATAGCCACAACCTAAAAATCTTTCCCACCTGGTATCGACACACTGCAGTCTTCAGCATGGACGTTTTCTCAAACATCTCTCATATAAATGCTGTTTTTAACGGCTGCCCTGGTGATTGTTGCCGTCTGTTATCAGCACTCCAAAAAAATTTAAAATAAGAGTCACAGTTAAAAACCAACTATTATAGTATAGAATTTCATCTTTGTCATTTTTACACCGTCATCTTGTGGGACGGATAAGATCCCCCAGCAGTTTGGTTCAACACCTCGGACAAACATGATTTGACGCTCAGACAAGTATAACTGAGTATTTGGTGTTAATTGCACAGATTTTAACCTTTTTTTTTTTTAAATAATTAATAACAGTAACAAATCATCGGTGCTACGTTAACATGTTAGCACCACCATGACTTTCCATCAAAGTGTAAAGTGGAACGATGGTGCAGTGGTTTGCACTCCTGCCTCACCCGGAGAAAACGTTTTCTATGTGGGGGGTTTGCATGTTACTCTGGCATCTTCCCACAATCCAACACATGCTTGTTATCTGAGCTGGCGTCTCTAAATTGCCCGCGAGAGTGAATTTGTGTCTCTCTGTGATCAACGTGTCCAGGTTGTGCTGACTGTTTTCCTTCTGACGGGCTCATCTCTGCAAAGATCAGCCCAGTTTTTCACGATAACGTTTCATGCGAAAACACGTCGTTTTCACATCAGAAAGGTTTTGCATTTTTAATTCCCTTCATGTTCTTCTTCATGTCCCGGCACATGTCCCATCCTCCATCTATATAACTGTCATGTGAGCAGCAGATCATAAACATTCACTTAGCCATCACATTCGCTTCTCGGTGGATCAAAAGTTTCTCGCACACGACAAATCTGAGCTTTGGTTTAATTAGCTGCATCTACACACTCCGACGGTCTTTGATGAGAACAATCGGATTCAGATTTCATGAAACACCGCTGAACTCCAATCCCGATCAACTCGAGGTGGAAGTCCTACTCAACAAATCTGCATACCGATACAACGGAAACGTTCCTCAAACATAAACAACAGTGGGAGATATTCCCCTAAGAGCCATTTAATAGCATTAGCGGCGATCTGATTAGCGATTATCAGGGTATGTCAAAGCCAGTGGCGCGCACAGTGGTATAAAAAACCATGAGTACTTCGTGTAAGGAACCTGCACGGGTGAGAGAAAGGCGTCTCTGGCTCGGAGCAGGGAAAGTCAACAATGTGCAGAGAGAGAAAGACCAGGTGAAGGGGTGATAACAACGAGCGATCGTGGCAGAGAGAGAGCGAGAGAAAGTGATGTAGTGCTACGTCCTGCTGATGTCCCGTCACACTGCAGCGCTTCACCTCGCCCTCTGTATTTAGATTCAGAGCAGGTCCTTCCTCCGTCCCCGGGAGACCTCGACCTGCTCTGAATCATTGGAAGACGTTTTTTGTTTTTTTTCCATGGAAAAGGCGACACGAATCACACGAATCACCTCCAACAACGGCGAGAAAATCCACGCAGGCTGCAGAGTAATCTTTCACCGGAAGGAGTACGATCTTTTGATTCCAGGTGAAGCAAAGGCGTCCTCGCTCGCGGTTCGACTCCTCAGCAGTCCACAACGTGCACAATGTGTTTGTGGCTGCACATCAACAACGCAGAACATCATCTTTTCTTTCCCCTCACAATCGGAAGACCTTGTGTTGCCTGATAAGAGCCTTTCAAATGCGGCTCCAAAACGCACATATTTCAGATTAAACTCCTGATAGACGACTTTTCTTTCTTCTCTTTTTCAACACATCTGTTAGGTCAGGGGAAAGAAGAGAAACACTAATTACACTTTTTAACGGCTTGAGATGGAAGAAGACAAAAGAATGTTGTTTATAATTGACCGGCATTGACCTGATACATTGACAAATCCAGTTATCAGTCCTCCGAACGCCACCGCTGTCCTTATTTAATTAGCGTGGTGTTATGTGGCTGTGGCTGTCTGATAATGAAGAGAGCTTGTTACACGGTTGGAGAGACACTTAAGAGGTGCTGGGGCTTTCATTAGGCTTTGGTTAAAGGGATTGTTAGCCATGCTGGCAGCTGTTAATTGCTGCTCAGGAGGCTTAAGTCTATAGTGTAAACCTGCACGTGTGGGTGGAGAGAAGAGCAGGAGGGATTCAGGTTGAACTCATTGTAAAAAGAAAAGGCCAGGCAAGGTCAGGCCCTTAGTTGGTTGTGGTTTCAGGCAGAGATAGGTCCTCACAGCATTATCATGTAGGCCGCAAACTATATGTGTGTAGGAGGGAGTGTTTGCTGGGACTGTTGATTTTTATTTGCGCGCTGCTCTTGAAGCTTTAAGAGTGGTTGTAAAGTCTTTAAGGTGTGTGAAAGGTTTTTGATCCCCCCCCCCCGCCCTGATAGTTCTCGATATTCACACTCAGTGATAAACAAACAAAGCAATTCCTTTTATCAGTTGTTAAATGTAGTATGTAAATGCAGTTATTGTGGGTCCGAACCATGATCTGAGCCATACTATGGAGAAACCAACTCAGGCGACGGAGTCGTTCTGTTCGCACTTGAAAACGTTGTTGTGTAAACGAGACCGAAGCCTCAAGGTCAAATCTACGAAGGCAGGGACGTCAGAATAAGCTGAGTGGCCATCGACAGCACCATTTGATGGGCAATCGGGTTGGCTGAATACAAATAAAACTTATGAATACAGACAACTCCAGTGTTTCCCTTTGTTGTAGTGCAAACAATTAAAAGTACTTTCTACAGAGGTTCATATTTAATACACTTTTTTTTTCCAGAATCTATTATGGAAAAACTTGAAATTTCTTCAAAGAATTTAAATCTGAAAATCCATCAGGCCTTCGTCTTTCTACCCAGAATTACAAAGGGAGAAGCTTGTGGCTTCTGAGCACAAAGGATTCCCACAGATTTCAGCATTTACTGTTTCATGAATTCACACTCAAAGGACAGCTTTGATGCTAATGTAATTCCACTGCAATAGGCCGCGCAGTTCAGGGCGGCAGTGTTTTGTTGCGATAATCTCCTGAAAACACTGGAAAAATTAAAGTTGGAGTCCTCTTTGTAACTTGTACTTGGTTTCAGGTCATCGGGTTGGCCCGGCAGGACCCTCCTGGTGGGTCGTATGTTTGACACCGATGCATTAGAGCCAAACTATCAGCAGTTTTCTGCCTTTCTCATCAAACGAATCCGGTCTGGATGCAGAAGAGGAAAGCCTCCTGGAGTAAATCTTAAGCCATGTCTCTTCAAGAGCATTTTCAAAAGAAAACAAAAAAAAACTTTGCCGCGTTTCGGGTGTGTGTTTTACACCACAATGGTGCTCGGAACCGCGGAAGCTGCAATTATTTTAAAATGGCTCTTAAGGCTTTTGCTAATTTCCCTCAAGGGGTACATGGAATACTTTTTATTTGGCCCTATCAAAACATTGTCAAAAATGTCACCACTTTATCCAAGATAATCTCCATTGTAAACTCTTCCTATTCATTACTGAACAGCAACATGCAATATGTTCAGAATAACATAGGAAAATGTGACTTTAGCGACGAAGCGTGATTCAGTAGCCCTCCAGCTTCCTGTAAAACAGTGTTATGGAAGCGGCAACAAAGGAAATCAACCCTACTGGGTGTGACGGACTTCAAGATGGCCGAACCAGGCTAGAGTGGCGAGATGCTTTGCTGCTGCCCGACAAGCCTGACAACATTCATGGCTGATCTGACTCTAGTGCACGACTTTTGCACATTGCACTTTTATTAAAAAAAATATAAGCGGTTGAGTTATGTCTTTGTCAATGACAAACGCAAGAAAAATTACACAACGTTATTTATTTGATCGCCGTGCTGGCAAATTGAGGACAACTCAGTGCATGTATTCGTACAGAATCTGTCCAAACTCAAAGGAGTGAGCGCAAACGTAAAAGCTCTTATGTAACTTTTTCTCTCCCATTGTGGAATTTAAGTCAATGAGTTAGAGGTACTCCCAAATAATTGATGGGAAAAGTCTCTGTGGAACGACTTTTCTTAAGTTCTTATGCAGCTGGAAGAGAGAGAACATTTACAACACTCCCAACTTGGAGCGGCTCTTTATTATACATAATTTACCATCGCAGCCTGTGGGACACAAGGCCCACTTTTCCTGAGCCCATCCCTGGAGTGACCTGGGTTACCTTATGGGACGTGAACAATTTTTTTTTTCTTTTGTTTTTTATTAAGCGTGGGGGAAGCTGCACAGATGTCTGTGGAATTTCAGAGATGATTATGTTATCTGAATCAGAACTAAAACGTCGAGCTTGTCCTCGAGGTCAGTGGAACAATAATCCAGATGTTTCAGTGTTTGCTGCCCTGTTGGGCAACGTGTAGATTTGTGTATATCTTACACGCACAGTATTAAAGCTTTGAACGCCACTCATAAGACGGTTCGGGATCGCAGCCCCCATATCCACCCAGAGATTATCTGTTGGCCTCATCGATACCGCGGCAGAGCAAGAAGACGAGGTTGCGTGCAGACATGCAGTGACCCAACACCTCTTCTCTATTTAAATAACATAAGTGGATCATGCACAAGCGCTTCTGTAAAAATAGTAAGTGGGACCGAACGCACACTTTGTATCGACAGGCACATGCACACCGGAACACGAGTCTCTCTCTCTCTCTCTGTCTCTCACACACACTCTTTCCAGTTAATCCAATAATCCACGCCAGGCTGGAGGAAGCAGGGCTCGCTTACCCTGCTCCTGTCGGTCTGTGGATGTTTTACTAGACACATCAGGAGCAGCAGGCCTCGATCTCATCATATATTGTCAACAATATTCACCAGAACTGCTGTGAAATCTAAAAACTTCATTTGAGATCTTTAGAAATGTTCAGGACCGTTCCCCTTCTTCTTCTTCTTCTTCACCTGGGTTTACCACCAAGCACATTGTAATTTTTTTTTCTTTAAACAAACTTGTTAAGAGTAGCGGACACAACAACGACACCGAGACCCAAGCCGAGAAAAGCATGATGCTGCTGTGAAAGCTGGCTAACTAGCATTAGCCTCAACGCCATGCTGTCGGAGCGACTTTATAAAACATGCGTAATGCGACAGGAACGCTATGGAAGAAGTTTTTTGGGGGGACGTTTCACTGTATTTTGCACCAGACGGTTTAATTAAAATTGGCTTTATGTTGAGATTGTAGTCATTTTCAGGAGGATTTGTTTGCACCACAATAAAGAAAGACTTCAATTTAAAGGTTATTGTGGCATTATTTGACCGGTCCGGCCCACTCAAGATGAAATTGGATAGAATGTGGCCCCTGAACTAAAATGTATTCGACACCCCTGACAGCGTTTTTAAATAGGCTATGTAAGCAATTTTAGTAGCTATCTTAGATTTAGTTTTTTTATACATTTTTAACTCTCTTAAACTGTTATAGCTGTTTTACTTTCTTTAGCAGTTTCAACTTTTATTACCAATTAAAGTAGATGTGCAGGTGACACATATTTGCCTCATTGAGTTTCTTTGAAAAGATCGCCCCTTGTGCAACAACATTCGGACAAGATTTAAATGTTTATTTACAAATAATTTGATCAAATCTGCAGGGAAGTTTACAGACCTACTTTTTAGCTAAAATAATTGAGTGCAACTAAGTGCATAGTAGAGTCCTATTGAACAACAAAGTCAACAAACTCCTCGCAGTGGGCACAAACACTGGGTGGCTTTAATGGCATCGCTGGAGGAAAATCTGTGGCCCGCCTGCGAGAGCGGTGCAATGTGGCAGAAGATGGATTTTCCAGCATGACACTGACCTCAGACGTCAGGCCGAAGCTTGGCGGGAATGGCTTCAAAGTCCTGGAGTGGCCAATTTGTAGTCTATTGAAAGTTGGGAGCTCACGGCCGCTTTGCAAAATACAAATCGTGTGCATCTGCATGTGGAAGAGTAATGCAGATCCAGCCACATACGCTCAAGGCTTTATTTGCCAAGGAAAATGCGCCTGTACACTAATACATGTCATCACTTTACTTTGACAGATTCTTTTTCTGTAGAAAATCGACTCAACCTGTATGATGAGGACGTCGAGGTTCAGTTAAATATACGGTTGTGCAACAAGTGAAAAGCTCAATTCTTCAATATCTGGCAGGATTGTAATATTTCCATGGGTTTTTTGTTTTTTTTTTTGTACTGAGAAGCACATGTTACAAATGAGCTGGCGGTTCTGGTCTGGGATTGGACGGAAGTCGTGTGAGCCATCGCCACGGTCGTATTTGGCCACGAAGCTTCATTAGTCGTCTCTTTGATTTTCTGGATAACATAAATGGTCTTGAATCAACAGTGAAGAGAAACAAACATGCCAAACCCTGTCAGCAAAAGGCAGGATTTGGCCTGGAGTTTTATTCAAATTGAATACTGCTTTCTCCAGCATGCCGAGCACCTTCTGGAAGAACCACCGGATCTCCTGCGTCGCATCAAAACTGTGACCCGTCATGGATCAAGTCGCAAGTAGCCAAACCCAGAGGGGGGGAATTTCAGAAGGCGATGATTTGTATCGTCATGATTACCCACTAAACTAGAGTTGTGTCTGTTTAATTCATTATATTTTTGATCGATGTTAGCATTTTGCAGTTTCGCCCTGTCAAATGTACCACTGCACTTAATTACAACCTGACTCGCCTTCTTCAGGCTTGGAATAAGTGCTGTTTGCTCTCTGGCTGTAAACTCAGCTCTCCTCATCAGTGATGTGCCTTGACGTGAAGGTTGAGTCATATTGGACGAAAATCTGAGCAGATGCGGTTTGAAGTCCGAAACTAAAAAGAAAAACCAAACACAGTGAAATAATTGAGTCCTCTCATCGCCTCCGTGTCCAAGGAAGGACGAGATCATTTTACTCAAGTCAGCTTTTGTTAGGAAAAAGTAAAAAAAAAAAAAAAAAAAAAAAAAAAAAATCGGATAAAAATACAGACGCAGCAGCAGTGCAAACAAATCAGGTCAATGCAAATTGAAGAAGGTGAAGTCACTGAGCTTTTCTGGGACGAAGACGTCGCAAACTGCAATGAAAAGTCCGTCGGATTTGCATAAACGTCTGCAGCTCCAGTCAAAACACGTGTGCATGCGAAGTTGATTGGACTGAACTCGGGTACCTGGACACTTTCAGCCTGTTTCAATACAGTCATAAAACCAACGCATTGGCTAAAAATAAATACGTAAAAGAAGAAACCAAATAACTCGACAGCCTGTGGTGCAGATTCAGATTTTCCAACAGCTTGGGGGGCTACTGCGACTGAAAACATGGTGACGCATCATCACCACATCGCGGTGGGAGAAAGACAGATAGAGGCCATGTTGATGTTGCTGGTTTCTCACCCATAACGTATGAATGTGAGCCAGGTGAGCATGAGTGGATCCCGCAGATAATGTGAGCAACGACACCTATCAGTGCTTAAAGTTCAGCAACTTGCTTCCTTTATCACAACAAAAGCGATTTTGTCGTTGCCGCTCAGTCTCTTACTATAAGGCCCCGTTAGGCATCATTACCACTGTGTTTAAGATCCAGATAGAGTCCATGAAGTGGTAAACAATCGTGTCTTTTTATCGGTGTTTTCAATAAACGCGGATTTAACTTACACAACAGACAGACAGCTACATGCATAAATACACTGTTGCATTAACAGTGTGCAAAAGCCCCGAAGATATAAAACACCCAGAGCCGTGTAAATATGTAAATACAGCAAACATATAGGCAAAGATATATTCACACGCATAGAGACGCTCCCTGAAAGCATATGCAGGCATGCATAATGTAGCACGCATGCGAATGCGTACAGGAGCAGGGACAAACACAGGCGCTGTTGTTAATAAAGCAACAATGGGAAAGTGCTGAGTGTGCAGAGGGATCTTGACCCAGTGTCTGTGACTCATAATGACTTGAAACGCCAGTGCGAGAAACGGCTCTGTCAGGCGTGCATAAATAGGCTCACACGCCCATGGAAACCCTCACAGACACACATTCTGGGAGTTAATGCGCGGACAGCGGCGATAAGGGGAGAGCGTGTTTGCACCACTTTCGTTGGCCACTTAATCCCTGTAGGAGTATGACGAGAGGAGGAGGGTGGAGGGGTGTGGGGGGGGGGGCGGTATTAAAAAAAAAAGAAAAAAAAGAGAGAGAGGCGTGAGAGCCCACAGATGAGTTTTGCAGCGGCCCTTATCTGGCCACGCTTTGTTTTGGGCACCGACACTTTATCAGCACCAAACAGTGTGGAAGAGGAGCAGAGCAGAGAGAAAAACGACATGGTCACCCCCCCGGGGAGTTTGCTCTGAGCGGATCCAGACAGCTCCTGCAAAGTGAGAGTGGAAACCATTTCTATTCTTCCTCTATTTCTTCTTCTGTCGCTCTCCAACACACACATACAGTTCATTAAGTGCTTCTCACCCCGACTGCCCTCTCCCTCCCTCCCTCCCTCCCTCCCTCTCTCTCTCTGGCCCCCTCCTTCTGTCTCACCTCGACTCAACTCAAGCTCCTCCCCCTTTACCTAAACTCAACCCTGACGACGTGCGGCGAGGAGGAAGGAAGGGAGGAAGGAAGGGAGGAAAACTGAGGAATCACCAGGGGAATTGCTCAGGAAGGAGAGGAGGAAGGAGAGGAGGAAGTGAGGTGAGGGTGGGGTGAAGAACAGAGGCGGATGAATGAAGGAGACGGGAGGGGGGAGGCTGAGGCAGCCGGGGAAGATGAGGGTAGGTGAGGTTGGGATGACAAGAAGGGGAGGAGGCGGGGAGGAGGAGGAGGAGGAGGAGGAGGGGAAGAAAAAGGGAAACAGGGACAGCAGAGTTCAGCTCAGTCCAGAGCAAGTGCAGAGAAATGAAAACAGAAAAACACGATGCAGACAGAGATAAAGATACGTTTACATTGTCAAGCCACAGTCAAATCAAATTAATCAAGTGACGCGCACACACTGAAAGACACTTTCACTCCTTCTTGTTTTTCCTTTTTTATTCAATTTAGAATGTAGATGCCTTCCCGATACGGCCTTATGTAACAATGACGTGCACAAACCCGAGCAGAGAGAGAGAGAGAGAGAGAGAGAAAGGGAGGGAGAGCGAGAGCGAGAGAGAGAAAAGGGAAAATGACTATAGGCTGTAAATCGGCACTTTGTAAACAGACTCAACTAAGGTGGCTGCAGCGCGAGGTGACCTGAGGACACGCTCTGTAGCCACGTGGCTCGACTGGCAGCTGCAGCCTCTTCTATATGCAGCACGCCTGTATGAGTCACTGCAGTATGGATGAGGGGCGTTGCTCCGCCGCCGGCGTCACCTCATGTGTCCTGATTACAGTGATTTTCGCTTTATTATGGCTGATTCTGACAATCTGAGGACACACAGTGAGCCGGGGTGAGCTCATGTATGTGTGTGTGTGACTATTTCCAGCAGGTGATTTATTTTATTTTTTTCCTTTTAAAATCACTCAAATCTAAATGGGTCATGACGCGCACACTAATAGCCAATTGCTCGCTGCTCCATACAGTATGGTATGACAGAGAGGAGGGTTAAAATAATAAATAAAAAATAAATCCTCAACATTTTGGCAAAGTTTTTGCAAAAGTGAGCAAAGAAGGTCAATGTCAGTGCATCTTGTGCAACACGATCTAGTTCAACTGAGCTCGGGGTGAAGGGTGGAGGCGGCGCAGCAGCCAGCAGAGCTCCATCCAAAGTGCAAAAAAAAAAAGAACAGCAACACCTCTACAAGTGACATATTTACACCGGCTGCACGCTGCTGCAGTGATTAGCATGAATGCGTCTCCCCGGGAAGGTGGTGTTTTTTTTTTAACCTGCCGGGCCCTTCCCTCAGGTGGCTTCTGTGTTTGGATGTTATATTGATTCAGCGCTGTTTTCCCACTTTTTCAATCAATTCCTGCTTTTCTCTCCCTGAACTTAATATTGCCATCAGCAGCAACGGTAGCAATGTGTCCTAAAAAAACCCCATCCACTGCAGATAGAGGGAGAGAGGGTGTGTGGCAAGCTGCTGCTGCAGGACGATTCATCGAATCCAATCTCTGCATTATTAATAGTCCCTTTGAAATTATGTTTTTTAAATGTTGTGCAGAAAGCTTAACCTTATCTCTCAATAAAGGGAGACATATCTGTTTGGACAGAAGTTCATTCATCCATCCATCATGGAGACGGCGTACATCAGCCAAAACACGATAAAGGGCCAAATAGGGACAACCCAAACATGAATTACTTTTATGACATTTCCAATTTCTCCGATAAGGAACCAGATACATTTGACCTAATCAACTCTGAGGATGCTTAGTGCTGTCCTCATCCTACGATGTAGTAAGGTAGCATACACGCTAAGCAATGGTTAGTTTTATGTGGAAAAAAAAGGTTGCTGGTTTTTTTTGGTGGCTTTCAAGAGTAAATACTAAAAAGGCCGAGCTGTAGGTTGTGGTGGGTTATGACAGCAAACATTGAGGTTGGTGGTGAGAGTCTGAGGCCCCTTTTACTCAACGTTTTACATAAAAGCACATACTTTTTGTGTTTAGACAGCAACACTTTGAAAAGGATCTCCGTTTACACGGAAACGGTGGAAACATTGAAAATGACGTAGTAAGCATGTTTGGCCACTAGGGTGTGCTGTCTGTTTATACAATGAAACTACACACACGTGCACAGAGATCGATATGCTATAAATATTAGCAATGGCGAGTAAACGGGCATCTGTGTGGCCAGACAATAAAGTAGGTTTGCTATTCCGGGCGACTCAACTCGAAAACTACCAAGTCTAAGGAGACTATGGACTGGGAGTCTCGACACTCTGGAGACGTTGTTGTCAACACTGATCTACTCGCACATGTGCAGAAGGAATATTTACTACGGCCGTGGTGCACATGCGCAGTAGCGGTGTTTCAGGAGACAGAGTAGGAGCGTTTTTGAAAAGTTCAGTTTTTCCACCTTGAGAGTCGTTTATCAAAAAGTTGTGTTTTCAGTGTCTCCGAGCACCGTTGTCATGCAAACGGACACACAAGAGTGAAACAAGTCTTCCATTTTCACTTGTGATGTGAATGTAACCTGGGTTAGCATTAGCTCCAAAAGTGCTACACTTTGAGCTAAAAAAAGCTCAAAGCCCAAAAAAAAAAAAAAAAAAAAAAAATCACATTTGAAAATGTTACATTCAAACCCAGAGTAAATCACAACTAACCTAGATGACAGTCCTGAAACAGGCTCTACCATTTAAAGGTAGACAAATATCAAAATATGAAGGCGTTAACTTCTGATGACAAAAATGTCAGAACTCTCCGGACAAACTGAATCAGGTCAGCTGGACTTTGCTTGGACGACGTTTCACCCGCTTATCGAAGCGTCTTCAAACAGTTCATGCTCTTCAATTGACATCTGGTTAGAAATGTGTCAACTCCCAGCAGTCGTTCCTGCATCACCTCGTCAACATAGAAAAAAAGATAAAACCAGCTGTAACCGCCGTACCGCTAAATAAATTCTCTAAACAGAAAGCTTTTTCATTTAAATGGCTCACATCAGACTATTCAAGTAACAATAACTTTCTATCCGACATATTCAGGCTCGTGATTGAAAGTCCTTAAATGCCCTTCAAGATTATCAGTTAACTCTCCATGCTCCCTGAAGCTACTTTGCTTTTTACTGAAAATCTGATTAAAGCAACAGTTCTCAACCCTTCCCCCAAAAGACATTTAACTTAAGTCCAGAAACAACTGCTTTATACCACAGGGTTGTCAGGACCCACCGGTGGCAAGTTAAAAACCCATTTAGCATAATATGACTCCTTCAACTCCAATATCAGCGACATCTGGTGATGGATATTGCTGCAACTACAACTTGAAGTGGTCAAACATTTGACCGTAATTCTCACAGTGACGGCAAAACCTCCAGGCGAATACAGATCAGGAGGAAACGATGGCGGAAGAAACGATTGAACCCAACGAATGGCTCCAAATCAAGGTAAAGGACGACAATAGACCGAATCTGATGTCACACACCTGTCTTGAGCTGACACGTGAGGCATTTCAGGGACGTTGGACGATTCCACGGCGAGAGAATAACTAAGCTCTTGCTCTTCCTCGCTAAACTGCATCATTCTCTGGATGCACATTGATCGGCCCGATGCTTCATCCACTCATCCGCCCAATTCTCAATCAGTCGGGCGCATTGACCAGCCGAGTGGAAACGGCATTACGCTGGGTAAATATGTCTCTATTCTCCTTTTTTCCCCAGTTTCATCCATAACGAGTATTGAAATGTTTTTGCGCATGTTTAATTGTTATTGGAGCCGTTCCACATTCTGTTCAGGCTAAGAGACAATCAAACAGCTGCAGTGATGCTGCGGGCTGGTGTAACGGTGCGATTTCACCACACAGAAAAATTGATCAGGGATCAATGAGGGAATCGATAAGGATTTGGACCAAAAAGATAATGGTATTTGGATCAATACGAGCTTCTATCCCCATTTGCAGCAATTCTCGGCGAAGCCACCACCGACTGACTATCTTTTAAATGATTTATGTTCATGTGGGGAAAAAGAAGGTACACCTCTCAAAATCAGCTCGTCCTCTCCAGAATTCTGTCAAAGTCACATGCCTGGAAAACATCCTTGAGAGACAACGTTTTCCAAACAAATCTCCGCAGAAATAATACAATTTTATGCCAGCGATGTAAGTACATCATTAATCACGGCTTTCGCTGTTCAAATTTACCCCTTTCAGCAAAAACAACTTTTTATTGTTTCCTAAATTACCTCCGTTTTGCCTCCATTAATCCATCCTCTAAACACAACACGAAGAACTTTCCAGTCTTTGGATTGTGGGAGGAAGCTGGATTCCGAGGAAGCTCAAGGAAAAACATGCAAACTCTATACAGATAAGTCTTGGGACCGGACTTCACACTGGACCCACATGTTGTGAGATGCCAAATGCTTTTCCATGGTGTTGTAGATGATACAGTTATTAGTTCATCCATTTTCAATAACAGGTTTCTCAAACTTATAGTGAAGGGAAGTTGACGCCAGCTTATTACAGGTAAAGGGCTCGTGCACCCTGGTCGGGTCCTAGGAGAGACAATCCCCATTCATGCTCAGGGAGAACATGCAAACACAAAGGGGCGTTGGCCAGGAATTGAACCCGAGGCCCCGTTTACACAATAACATGTCGTTTTCAAGTAAAAACAGGAAAGGTTTTTAAACAGGGTCTACACACTTTGTAGTCTTCCATTGTCCAATAGGCTACTATCATCATATATGTCGTCATGGCAACGTGACGCTTCAACCTGCTCGCGTGCAACGTTCGGTGTGAGGACAAAAGCAAGTGTTAAAGCAGCTGAACCAAACTACTGCGTCTTATTTACAATTTATTCTGCACCAAATGAGTCCTTTGGTCCCCAGGAACTGTTGTGAAAGCACCGTTGAGACACTTCCACACTGCATTTGGAGACAAATCAATAGCGGAAAAAAAAAAAAAAGATTAATCTGTATGTGGGTGAAAGGTAGATGTGTACCAACTTACCATCTCTTTTCATTAACAATGTAATAATTAAATTAGAAACGTCACGTTTTCATTGAATTGACCAGTTTTTTTCCCCCCGAACTGGTTGAACCAAACATGCAGCCCAGGAGAAGGTTCAATCCAAGATCACATTATCTGCAATGCATCAATACACGAAGTGCAGCCCCTAATTTGTTCACTGGGGGGGGGGGGGGTTGCGCCTTTTGAATAGCGAGTAGAGATCATAATGTAACGCAGGACGGATCAGCAGATGGAAAAAAATGCCGTCAATTATGCAGCAGGGAAATCAAGCTATTGATAACAAGATAGAATTAGCATAAAGGCCTTTAACCTACAAGGTGAAGGATGTAGAAGTCTTGTATTCTAAAAGAAAACCCATTAGTGTGAAGGACTAGGATTTCAGATTGTATTTTAATTAAGAATTTAAACGATGCTGAGATGATTTTTTTTTCTTTTGGATGATTTTTACAACAAATCTAAACTTGCAGTTGAGTGAATTTCCAGTTTTTACTCTGCTGTCAGTATGACAGGGCGTTCAATATGTGGCCGAATCAACTAAAACAACTTTGAACACTTCTGGATTAAATAGTTGCGCAGTTTGTGCTGAGCTTGCCTTGCAAGTCTCCATGCAGTGTCAGTGCTTACCATGCAGACTCGGAGTGCACTATTCCCTTAAATAAATATTTTGCCGAGTTCAGGTTATGTGATGTTTGGAATTCATTAGTGGACGTCAACTGGCGTTCACCACATCCAACAGTTTGCAGAGTGCGAGCGGGCGTGAAGAAAGGTGAAATATGTCGGCAGATTTTGAGGACGCACTCATCTGGCCGACAAAATCTGATCAGCAGCTGTCGACTTTCCCGCAAGATGTTGTTACACACACACACACACACACACACACACACACACACACACACACACACACACACACACACACACACACACACACACACACACACACACACACACACACACACACACACACACACACACACACACACACACACACACACACACACACACACACACACACACACACACACACACACACACACACACACACACACACACACACACACACACACACCTCTGTTTTTGTGGGGCCTTTCCATTTCGACGAAATGCTTTTTTGGAAAAACAAACAACAAAAACATCCTTCACCGACATACTTCGGTAAATATGGGAGGACCCCGGACTGGCGAACTTTCTTATTGTTCTTCTGGAGGAAGAATTGGCCATAAATGCACTGAATTATATTGACAACAGATTATACGTCTCATCATTATTTCAATACATCCGGTGGCAACAGGCTTGAAGTCAGAAGCACAACAGCAGAGTGTCTGTGTATTTATTGCAACTCATAATCGCGATTGCAATACATGACCGAATTAGGGAATATCGCATGTTAAAGCGATATCGTGCCGTGAGTGGAGACCTGTACCGTGTACTGTGCTTCCACCCTTCTACAAACAAATACAAAAGCGCACATACATGCACAGAGTGAACAATATCTTGGATAAAGACGGCGGCTTCAGTTTATCACATATGGGCGCATCAACATGTCCGACACAGATCCATCAAGACAATGGAAGTGGTCCGACTTTGTAGGATTCCTTCACTTTATTCAGCTTTTTATAAAATGTTGATGCAACAGCTCACATTGCGGGAATGTGAGCCGTGTGGAGTGGGAGTAGTGTGATTTGGCCGACGGCGCCGAGTGGCTTCACTGAAAGTCACAGCGTCATCAATGTTCCCCCTCACTCAAAGAAATCTCTTCACTCTATAAGAAGAACACAGTAATGGCCCGTAATCTAACTGGAGGGTGCTGTTCGCCATGTTGTAAAGTACTCTATTAACATTATGGCGCTAAAAAAATAACAGGTTTCAAGGTGGCAGGAGAAGGAGATAGAAAAGCCGGCGGCAGGAAAACAGATTTTAAATCAGGTTTAAAAATCAAGTAAGAAAGCTTCTCGGGTGTCCAACTGCATGGGAAGCAACTAAAAAGGCTCTTTCTGCTTCCAGCGCTTCACTTCTCAGCCACTTTTCACAGTGTTCAAAGGCACAAAGGAAAACAAAATAAACGAAAAAAACAAAGATATTTGCTCTGCAATACACAGCAGTGGTCACACAACCACAAGCGGGTGCTTTATAAATGGGAGCAACAGATGGTGTGACATTTCTGGGAGGTTGTTGTGGACACGTTTTACAGAGATGTCAGAGATTTCAAAGCCACTTTTGAATCATGGTGCGGTGGGAATGGAGGCTTGCCCATCGGCAAAGTCGTTTTCCGTCATTGTTCATTTGCACGTATTTGTTTGACGAAACCCACAAATGCCAGAAATGAGTGTAACAAGACTGTGCCATATTCAGAGATTCCCGCAAACTAATGATTTTTGTTGTCTCTTGCCAAATTGAGAAGTTTATTCAGTGACTTCTTCGGCGCAAACTAAAATTTCCTGTATAGACTTGTATAGACGGGATAACCGCAATAAATTATAGGGATCGCCTGAGCTTCAAACAAGCAGTCAACATTCCTCCAAGGCAAAATATTCAAAATGTTTTTTTTTTGTTTTCTTTTTATATATGGCTGTTTAAAGTTTTAAAAATATATGCCTCGTGATAATACTTGGTAAAACTTTGCCTTTTACAAAAGATCTGCTAGGATTTTGGCTTTTCAGATAAATAGACCGGCATTTACCAGAAGGCTGTAATATAACCCAAAGAGTCAGTAGGAAATCATACTTTACTTACTTTTACTTTTCAAAATGTGGGAGGATTCAACCAATAATGACACTCCTATGTTATCCATGTTATCCTCCTGTATTCCTCCACCGACAAGTGAAGTTGCAAATGATGTTTGTCTTCAAGGTCGGAATATGTTCTCTCAAAAGCATGACCTTTATACGTGGTGGGGGCGATTTGGGAACACCGTATGGTGGCGCAGTGGTTCGCATTCTCTCTCACAGCAAGAAGACCAAGGACCACATTCAAGCTTTCTGCGTGGCGTTCCCATATTATAACCAGGTGCGTGGGTTTTGAATGGTAAATGGGCTTCTCAAAGCGGTTTACACTGTTAGTTACATTCCCCGATTCAAACCCACCGATGGCTTCACTGTGAGGCCGACAACCTACAATGGGAGCAATTCGAGGTTCAGTGTTTTTCTCAAAGATTCTTTGACAAATGGAGCGTGCGAGTCGGGGGATCGAACCAGCAACGTAGCCATTGGAAGACTATCCATTCTACTAATGACCCTTTAGGTAATCAGGCTTCCTCTCACCATTCGAAGACTAATTGTTTTCTTAGTTGGAAATGTATGCGATTGTCTTTGTGTGTGCTGGACTGGAAATCTCTATGCGGTGTACTCTTCCTTTTTCCCCATGTTAGCATTTTAGAGCATGGATGGATGGACGGACAGTCGGATGGATGGACGGCGCCCTTCAGAGTTATTTTATGACGTCATTCCAAAGCTACGACTTTCTCCTTGGCTCATCAAAATGGAATCAGTTCATCCTGGAATCGGTCAACTTGGAGCAGCTCCTAGAAAACATTGCACCACGAAACGTAGACTAGAGAGAGGAACAAACATAGAAATGAGGACTCACCAGGTCATGAAGACATCATTTGCGTCTTGTATGTTGGTGCAATAAAAACAACAGTTGCTTGTAACGTCAGATATCCTAATAATTACCTTCGCCAACGAAGTTTTTGTATTTATTTATTCACCCGAATTGCATGAAATTTTCTGGGATGATTTGTCCCTATCCAAAGATGGTTCCATTAACCATTGAGAACGATTGGGTCAAAGGTCAAGGTTTAGGTCATGAAAGACTCAAAAAAGTATTTTTGTCATAACACGGTCAGTTTTAATCCGATTGATGTCAAACCAGCGACAAAAATGTTCCGTTTTCAATTCCCTATCCTCTGACTTGCCACATAATGCAGTGACGTCATTGCCCTGGTTAGCAGTTGGGGGTCAAAGGTCAGGGGGGAAATTGTACACGGAATTTGTAAAATGTGTGTATATCAGTGTCAAACAGTGGAAAAAAATGAAACAATTCAAACGACCGTGACAAATGGAGCGCTGGCGAAGGTACGCGCTCTACCGAGTTAGAGTAGGGGGCAGCTGATCTCAGACACACACACAAATTCAAACTAATGGGCAATTTAGAGTTACCAATCAACATCACACAAGTTTTTGGACGTTTAAGCTGCGGTCCCACCGCGCAGTGCTGGACGGGACGGCACGGGATGGGATCTTATGTGTCCCCACAGACAAAAGGTGTGAATGCTACCGAGAGAACCGTAAACAACAGTTACGATTCTTCGTCAGCCCTCCGTTGGGGTACCTAGCATTTTACACAGTAAACGTACTCTCCGTGGTGGGACAGTCCAGGTGAGCTTCGCCTAGCCATACCGTTCCGCTTCACCACGTATTGCGCAGTGCGACCACGGTTAGAGAAACAGGCCTACCAGGAAATGTGTAACAGTAACCCTAACTCCACCATAGAAACACCACCTACCATGGACTCAAAACTACAATATTCACACTGTGCTATGAACAAGACGTTAACCAGTACATCATCGTAACGTCTATAGCCAATTGTAACTTGACATAATGTAAAGAAAAGCAGACTAAAAATGTAGCGTCGAAGACGACAGCAGCAATCTTCATGTGGTTGACATCACAATAGTCTAGGCTATGGGGCGTAGCTCTCTTGACAGCTTTAATTTATTTCTGTGGTCTGATTGTTTCTCAAATAGCCATACATGTTGGTGTTAGTACGTTTCCATCAAATTGGAAAAAAAAAATTGACTTTGCCTCCTTTTTTTTTTTTTTTTTTTTTTCCATAAAAGCCCAAGTGGGCTAGTATATTCCAACACAATGATTGAAAGTTGAAAGAAAATGAAAAAAAAAAAAGCCTTTATGAATAAAATGAGCCTATGGACGGAGAGGAGTGGTGGGCTCGCTGAAAGACACTAATTTCAGGAGCAATTATTACTGGAGAGGGGGTGAAAAAATAATTACTCACCGCAGACTTGATTAAAATCATTGAGCAGGACAGGTAATATTACAATTTCACCATCCCCAAAGCCCCCACCACCACCGGAGAGAGAGAGAGAGCTCCCCTCCCAACAGGATGGAGGAAGGTGGGCATCGTAAACATATTACTGCAGCTAAATATTAGTATGATCACTGTGGGCATGTTGGCATGCTGACATTCAGCTCGGCGCTCCTCTGCGCTTTGGAAGCTCGAGCTGAAAGCAGTTTGAGGCAAAACCTTTTATCTTTTTCAGCTTTTTCCTCCAAAAAACATTTGTTTAATGGAACTCAATTCCTTTCCCACCTGTACTATTCTGTGTGTGTGTGTGTGTGTGTGTGTGTGTGTGTGTGTGTGTGTGTGTGTGTGTGTGTGTGTGTGTGTGTGTGTGTGTGTGGCGTGGCCGCTGCTGTCTCATACCCCTTTCATATTCACATACTCAGCAGTCAGGCCCCCTTGCCTGCCTGTCTGTCTGTCTGGAAAAGGGAAAAAAAAAAAATTCTAAAAAGGGGGGGGGGGGCTGTTTCCACGGCGACTTGTCTCCATGACGACAGTCACCCCATCCTCATCCCCTTTTCTCCCGTTAAGTCTCTTCCCTCTATAATCCAACCCCCCCCCAATTCCTCATTCCAGTCTGTCATCTCACCCCATTTACACCCCACCAAGCCCCATCATCTCGTCTCTCTCTCTCCATCTTTCTGTTTCACACCATCTCTCCATCTCTTCCTCAATCCTCCAGAGACTAGAACTGAAGAGGATGAAAAAAAAGAGGGGGAGCACTGTTCCTTATGTGATCCTCTTTCAACTCGGACTCGTGGAAGTAATGAGAGGAGCCGCGAGCCATCGCAGGGGGGCCGAGATGGATGGCGGGGGGGGTGTTGGAGGTTGGATGGATGGGTAGATAGATAGAAAGACGGGGGTAGGGATGGGTGGAGGCTGTAATCCTCGGGACACGCCGCTGTAGCGGTGACCCTGTTTCCTTATCCTTTGAACAGCCAGGAAAAGGTGGGCTCTGTGCCAGAAACACACACACACACACACACACACAAACACACCCACATAAAGTGAGAGGCTGCAGTGCGACTGTAGCTGCAGGGCATACATCTGGTGGAACTGTGGGCCAGTGGACACGTGTTGGTGAGGGGAAGATGAATCAGGTCGCACAAAACCGCCTAATGATCTCTGAGGGAATGAGAAGGGGGGAAGCAAATATCCTTCATGTCCGTGTCATTAACCTGGGGATTGGCTGTGTGTGTGTGTGTGTGTGTGTGTGTGTGTGTGTGTGTGTGTGTGTGTGTGTGTGTGTGTGTGTGTGTGTGTGTGTGTGTGTGTGTGTGTGTCTGGAGGGGGTTATTGCATCTTATCATCAGGCTCAGGTGTGACGTCCCACATCCCCACCCATCTCTCTCACACACACACACACACACACACACACACACACACACACACACACACACACACACACACACACACACACACACACACACACACACACACACACACACACACACACACACACACACACACACACACACACACACACACACACACACACACACACAGACACACGCCCACACTCAGGGAGCTCTGGGATTTTCCTCCCCTCCGCCAGATGATGGGAGCAGATAGTGAGAAAGTAGGCCAAACAAACAGCCGGGGCTGCTGACTACCATTACATCACAGAAAAAGACCAACGAAAAAAGAAAAAACACAAAAGCACAAACAGAGAGCCGCACATGCGTTCACATCCACTGGCCACAACACGAGGACAGAACAGGATATCCTGTTTTTGTTGTGCTCCCGAATGGAAAGAAAAGAAAAGCTTGATTTAAAAAAGGAAATAAATATACAAGTGCCTGGCTCCGAACGCAACTTTCCATTAAACAGCAAAATAATTAAGTTTTTTAAAAAGAGTGTGTGTTTTGTTTTTTTTTAAATAAAAAGTTCCTCCTGACCGTCGTCTTCTGTCAGCTTGGCCCCCATCTGTCTACATCACATATTTCCATCCAAAGACAACAGAGTGTTTTCCAAGAAACAACAGAATGTGAGAGAGACAGAAGACGGAGTCGTGGAAAGAACAACATTCGATGGTGCACTGAAACTGGCTTGCCCCTTGTGTGTGTGTGTGTCTGTTGAAATAATTGTGCCTGCACACACTCCTGCGTGTGTTGAGCAGTATTGAGTGTCGGATTAGCCTAGCAGGAGGCCTCTGGCAAGGAAAAAATAAAAAATAAAGAATTGCTGTTGAGCTGTCAATTGACACCCCCTACCACCACACACACACACACACACACACACACACACACACACACACACACACACACACACACACACACACACACACACACACACACACACACACACACACACACACACACACACACACACACACACACACACACACACACACACACACACACACACACACACACACACACACACACACACACACACACCTATCACCATTTGTGCTGCTTTGTCTGGGCCAACTCTTCTGAGTGTTCGTTTAATAAACTCCCCTCATAAGGCTTTCCAGAGCGGCTTTATTGTAAAGCTGGTCCCGTCCTGGTTCAAGACCTTTGAGTTGTCAGTCATCCCTTCTGCCTTTTCCTTTCAGGAAAGTCTGCTGTTGTGTTTGCTCCCTATAACGTCTCCAACAAACACCATTGCAGCTCTCTTACTAAATTATAAACACCATCCAGCGATCGGGCGGGAACCCGTTCCAACAAGTTGAATCCGGGAATCCGCGAGGCTTTTAAACATCTTCCGGGGAATCAGGTACCTCTTTAAGGATCTAACTGCTGTTGTTATCCTCCCAACTGAGTAATCTGATAGTCCCACCAACACATGATGCATTGCAAAGACATAATCCGTTCCAGTAAGGTTGTGGTCCTTTCATGCCCACTGTAGACGCTTTCAGTGGTGGGCAGGGATCAACCAGTCTGTGGCCGCGCGGCAACAAAACCGTGATTCACCGTTTGTTCTCGCATCGTTTCATCATCGTGACCAGCTTGAACGTTTTCTGGAACCTGTAACCAAACCATCCCACCTGCACCAGTAAACCTTTGACACATGTGACCGAGAAGTTTTTTTTTTCTTTGTTTGGATCACTAGGGACTGAAAACAAACCATAATAATTACTGCAGTTTGGCCATTCACGAAAACTTATTCATGCCGATTATCCCTTCGCCACATTTACTAACTTCTACCTTTTTTGCTTCGCTTACGCCATAGTTTAAATGTTAAATATATGACAATCCAATAATACAAGACTATACAGCCATGCAAGGGCAGGTGTTGCAGTTGTAGTTTGACCCTTTAGCTTTGGTAAACTCTTTTTCTCTCCCTGTCCTTGATTGGCGCTTTTAATTCAAAATAATGGGTGAAACTAAATACAATTAACAGTACAAATTAGACTGGTACTTGTGTCCTTTTTCCCATAAAATGATAAAACAATCTTTATCTTAAAATAAAGTGAGAAAAGGTAAAGTGCGAAGCACCTAATACTAATAACAGGTGCTTTGCAGTACCTATTATTAGTATTTTGATGGAAGCCCTATAACAGGTTAACCTATATATGGCATCTATTGATAGATATAGTGAGGAGATAATCTGTGCTACTTAGTGCATCTGTCAGTGTTCATAAATCTATGGCCGACTGGATCGGCGAGTGATAATTGGTAATCTTTGCCTACCGCTCACTGTGTTACCTTCCTGTAATTAGAGCAGAATAAAATACGGTGAAGAGCAATGAAACTAAGATTTTGACTGAAAAATGTCGGAATTCAAAACACCAGGTTCTTACATAACAGCCCTAACCCTAACAATAATGGCGGCCTCCAGAGTGTCATGACTCCCAGTCCATATTCTCCTGGGACTTGGTAGTAAACAGGGTTTCAGTTAATCCAAAATGGAAGTTCCAAAAATGACATCGTCTCCGAGTTGGGAAATATTAAGGTTAACCAACATCATCGAATCAGAAACTTTTACCTTGAAAGGTTTCCAGAGATACAAACGTGGGAAACGTGCAAAAGCCTCGTCAAGAAGAGCTAAATGTGCCGACGTAACACCTGCATGACTGAGTCCATCTCCTGAATCAAAATATGAGGAATTATTTAACGCCCCATTATATCTTCAATACACTCAACACCACCACCACCACCACCACATTACACGCCGACTCCCCCGCAGACACACCTCAGCCACATGCAGCCGCTGGTATTCTTCTCTCACGGCTCTTATAGATCAGACACAATTCACTGCACCGGCGGCACATTTGTAACTCCTGGGTTTAAAGTTTGGAACCGCCCGCGACTCCTCCACACGACCCCCAAGTGTATTTCTGACCGGGCCCGAAATCAGAAGCAGTCTACGGTGGCGTCGGTCCACACGCCGATGATTAAGGTGTTTGGACAGCTTAGCCTCGTTTAGCAAACACCTCGGCGGACTGAGCAGAAGTGGAATGTGACTCAATACATACGGAGGGAATGGAAAGTTTGCTGCGGGATTTATAACACTCAGCGGAGGTTAAGCGTTAAATTCCAGAACTGTATTCAATGCTGCAAGTATTTTTGTGAGCCTTTCCTTGTGAGACAGTAATAAACCTGTACGTGAAACGTTAGTACACCGGTAAACAACAGGCTCCGGTTGCATTGAAAATAATTATTGCCCGACAGAATGACTGAAAGAAAATAGATACATGAAGTCATTGTATCCTCACCGCGCTCTAACTGAGCTCTCGTGCTTTTCTCAGACAAGTTCTCAAGCATTTAGTCACTGTGAATCATTCATACCCCCTCGTCTCAGTCACAGGCCCTCTGTTATTGAACAATATATGACAAAGCTTCACACATTCAGATTCAATAAAAGGCAAAGCAATCAAGATTTTAATTCCACCCCCCCCCCCCAAAAAAAAGAGACTCGCACGCCGGTCAAAGTTGACTCGCGGTGAAGGAAGGTTTGCCTGAGTTGCATTATTCACGCCTCGGTATCAGTTTTATCCATCAGGAGCTGCTCGACTATTAGCTGACAAAACATGCGATTCTGTCGTCAGCATTAATTTTGCACTCCGAGACCTTTTTTTATGTTTTTTGAGAACAAATCTTACGACTAAATCCATGTCATTTCTGTCACTTCCATGGTACACCCTTGTGTTGCTGATACACAAATAATCAAAGCACGTATTTGGAACAATCGGGCCGTTCAGATTGGGGAATGGACACAGGACTAACAATCCTGTCCTGTTAAACACTCCAGTTGCGGAAACGGCAAACAAAAGAAATCTACACACCAGGGTGCGACGAGCTTCTAGAGACATGGAATTACACTCGTATGAATAGAAGAGTTGAAAACCAGTTACAGGAAGATAGAAGACTTGAACCCGATAAGACCAGAATGGGAGGATGCTGCCCAACATGCCTGATGACATTGATGTTTAATCTCACTGTGTTTTCAAGTTAGTTTCAGATTAGCTGTACATTTCATGCTTCTTAAAAAAAGAGGAATTTGACCCCAATGAGACCTCACTGGTTCAACAACACTGTTTTTTGGGTTTATTTTTTAAAAAAAACATCTCTCTGGCAGGCAACATGTTAGCCTGTTTGGCCTTTTCGTGAGGACTGAGCATCTTGAGGGGGAAGCGTGGTCATGAGAGTTTGGCTGGAAAATCTGCTGCCGAGTCCATCAGGCAACCGCAAACACAAGAGTCCCCCGAGCAATGTCGGGAATAGTTCCCCATAAACTAGCTCGTTACTGTGATACGGCTACTTTCTCCGGTGACGCGGTCGTGGCAGTGGAGGCCGGAGAAGAGGACTTCAGAGATCAGAGGTCCGAATCCCCCTGCTGACAGGCGACCACTGTGGCTCCCTGAGCGACTGCGCTGTGGTAACCCGCTGCTCCTCGTGCGTGGAGTTAAAAGTGAACTGTGAATAAGACGAGTTCACTGCAGAGGAGTAATTTCCCCAAGTGGATCAATAAAGTACACTTCTTTCATCTCTTTATGAAATAATTTTTTTTTTCTCCGTGAAAGGGCCTTGAGAAGACTATATTAGTGCTACATAAATGAAAATTAATAATGCCATTTCAATTACAGAAGTTTCTGTGAGCTCATTGCTTGATACAGTTGCTGTGTCGACTGATTTCACCACAAAAGTTCCTGTTGGCGAGATGAACTTACTTATACTGATGTAACTCTGTCTTCATGATAGACAAATGAAGGATTTATGAATTTATGAACATGTACAAAATAGATTTTTAAAAAAAAAAGGAGAAACAAAAGAGACACTCATCCAATTGAGTAATCCAGAGATCATTCGACACACACTCTAATTTTACTATGTGTGTTACATGTTTGAAAAAGGGGGGGTACGATATCTAAAGATATCTAACTTCGGTGTGACCGTAGAGATGTACATCGCCCTTGCCGAATGGGGATCCACCTCGGATGGGTCACCAGTCCATCAGAGGGAAAACAAAGAGAGCCAGTCAATCACAAACACTGGAGAAACGCCGCGGCACTCTTCTGTCATCACACATTCCAAATTAGTGCGAATTTCCACCAAGCTGAACTGAACAAGTTACTATAATCAAGTACACATTTTCAGTAACTTGTGCAACACTGCTCATGACACTTCCACCATCCAACCACAGTCCCATATAACAGTGTAAGACTTTATTGTTCAAAGAACTTAAAGATTGCATAACTGCATCCACTTCAATAATTAAAATTCTCCAACTTAACTTGGACACAAGGTCCGTCTTCAAGAGGGAGCTAATAATTCAGGACCCAACTTATTTGATATTGTACTTCCGTGATCCTGGGCCCTGGGGCGGTTACATGTTTTGCCAATTTAGTAATCCAGCCTTGTATTATTAGTACATTCCTGCATGCCTCAGAGAATCCTTGTTTGGCCTTGTAGGTACGTGAGCAGAGTATAAACACCGGCGGAATATAGTGTGTCCATACCTGTGGAACACACGGTGTGTATCTCCCGCCACCCCCACCAGCGCCCCCACCCCCGTTTGCATGTCGTCCTCGACTGTGTTTATGTGCCGTACATTTCATTGTTTGGCGTATACATCCCCACGTGCACATGTTTGTGTGTGAATAAGTGTGTTTATTCCCACCAGGTCACCTGAGGTAGCAGACAGATCAGGCTGCAGCGTGAATCATCCTCAGGCCTGTTCCCCGTAATCTCCCCTGCTCACATCCAGCCAATAGCGCCGTTTACATAATTACTTCCCTGAATACATTAATGCCAGCCTCTTCTTCTCATTCTGTGCAGTCGTCCAGGATTTTTCTTTTTTTTTTTCTTTCTTTCTTTCTCTCACCCTCATGCTACCTGCAGTGTCTGCTAATGATGGACTCAACTTGTTTATTAATGCATGCAGGTATGATTATCATCTGGGAAAAAAACAAAACAGAATGTGATTACAAGCGAACGCTTTGTCAACAAGAGAAAGTTTCTGTAATGCCCTCCTGATGTGCATTTATGAAGGTGATTAGCAATCCCATACAGTACTTACTGAGAGAGAGAGAGAGAGAGAGAGAGAGAGAGAGAGAGAGAGAGAGAGAGAGAGAGAGAGAGAGAGAGAGAGAGAGAGAGAGAGAGAGAGAGAGAGAGAGAGAGAGAGAGAGAGACTGGCCTTGTGCTGTCTGGCTCAGCAGTGACAAAGTTCAAGCGGGAAGGTTTCCTGTTTCTGAGGCTGGTGGCAGTGCTTCGCCAACATCCTGGAATTCGCACGCACGCACGCACGCACGCACGCACACACGCACACACACACACACACACACACACACACACACACACACACACACTGACAGATGTAAACAGTTCTGCCTTCGCTCAGCAGCTGGTCACACAAGCCTCCCCCATGACTTGGCAGCTATAAAAACTTTAAAAAGAGCAAACATTCTCCGCTTTCAGCACAGTTCAAGTTCCGCTGGGTTGCCAGTTAAATTCCAGGTTTGTTTGCGAAATAGAAACTGCTTGTTTTGGGATTTATTTTTTTTTTCTTTGCTGCGGCAACCCGTCGGCCAATCGGAGCGCAGCAGATGACGGCGTCAGGGTGACAGGGTGGGGGGGGGGGGGGGCGCGAGAGGAGCATGCTGGGAGGGAAATGAGGGGCATTGTGGGATGGATGTTCTGGCAGGGTGGAGAGTTGTTGGAGCGCCGCACCGACCTTGTCCCCTGCTGAGGAGCGCAGGTTAGGGATTAGGACTGATGGATGGGGATGGAGGCGGGTGGAAGGAGCCCCGCTGAGGCGGGGAGAGAGAAGGGAGGACAGAGGAAACAGCTGGGACAAGCAGAGTGGGGGCGGGGGAAGGAGAGAGAGAGGGGAAAAAAAAAAAAAAAAAAAGACGCATGCCAGCATTTTGTTCAAACTTCCTGGAGAGGCAAACACAAACAAACAGTGTCGGGCAGCACAGAGGGGGTCAGGGAGGGAGGGGTGGAGGTGGGGGTGGGGGGCTGATCCATGAGGGACGGAAAAGAGAAAACATGAAGAAAACAGTACGACTACAAATAATATGATGCAGTTTTTGCCACTTTTATGCTGCGGGCGTCTGACTCACGAGCTCACGCCGTCACTTAAAACCTGATGCACCGACTGTGTGGAAACACCTGCACGGGACACAAAGTCCTCAACTTTATCCGACCTAGACGTTGTCACGCCACAGCGGTGGTCCTCATCAAGACAAAACAAACAGCAACTTCCTTTTGTTTGTGTCGAAGGAGGGCAGGTGACGGGAGTCAGCGCTGGAAGAGTAAACTTTCCTGTGCTTTCGGTCACCCGAGTAAAGAATTCGCAGGCCACGCCCCCTCGCGGCAGCCACACGTCTGTGAAGCAGCGTTTTAACTTTTCAACGGTACAGCTTATTTCTCGCTTCCAATGTTTTCAGAAATACATTTACTTCGGCCCGGATGGTTGGCACAGCCAGACAAAATTTCTTCAGCCAGAATATTATGTCATTTTGTAGTACAAAACCCCGGAGTGACAAATTTCCTTATTTACGAGTAGATGGACGACAACAACATTGGCGGCTTCTCATGACTCCCAGTCCATATTCTCCTGGAACTCGCGACTAGCGACTATGAATGTCCGTGTACTCGCCATTGTTAGTGTTTATAGCGTATTTTTCTTTGCACGCATGTGTGTGTGGTTTCATCACAAAAACAAACAACAGCACCACCTCGTGGCCTGGCATGCTAACTACACAATTTTCAGCCTTTTTGTCCTTGCCAGTGTAAAAAGATATTGTTTTCAAAACATTTCAAAATGCATTTTCATTTGAAAGGTTGTTGAGCCTAAGGAACAGCTCTGGGCAAACAAGGAGGGATGAGGCCAAGTCCACCTTACATCTCATGTGATCTTTCTCCATTATTTGGTCATGCAGTTTCAGTTACACTAGTTAACATCATGGTGGCTGTGAAACAGGCCCTCGGTGCACCATGATGTTCAAAATGTAGACGATAGCCTAAAGTATTCTTGAAACTCCTTTTTGAAATTTTCACAATAAGACATGAAGACCCACTTTCAGTTAATTTCATACTAATAAGAATCAAACACCTATGTATAATATAAACCGTACTCCAACAGATTTCTGTTATTGATCCAACCACACAAAAAACCAAAACATATCGAGTTTCCATCTCCACACACCATCATGATAAAGAGAAATTATAACTAGAATTGACATGACGATTTTTAATTTACGACCCTATAAAACATAGAGCAGAAGCTGGAAGCACTGTATATTTGGCATTTTGGCTTAGCAAATTATTAATTAATCTATTAATAAATTAATTTAGAATCATTTATTTAATTTACTGGGTACATCGCTAAAAATCATACATGATTCATCAAGCAATCGTTTCCGTCCCAGTGTATATACTGTATAGACGGTGTGAATAATAATGGAGCCAAAAAGGGGGATGACACAGACGGGGGGTGATGTCGGGTTCAGAGAGTTTGTGTTATAAAATCAACGCGGCATTTCATGTTAAATGACGGCAGATGAAATTAGAATGAATCAAGTTTGCCGACTTCCTCCACCTCGCCTCCGCTTATTAAGGGCCAACTAATAACCTCTGCTTTTTCTGAAACACTAACCCCCTCACACAGAGGACGTGAAGGCTCACTGTATAGCTGCACCACTGGGAAGCTTTAATTGTGGATGAACGCTTGTTTTTACATGCGTATGCATTGTCCCCCCACCACCCCTCTGCTCTTCGTACATGCTGATGAGGCTGCATTTTACTTGATTAACTCTCTCTCTCCGCGGTTCTCACGCGCAGCGTCGGTTCACTTGTGCAGATTAAACCCACATCGTGTCAACAGGGTTAGGCGGCATGCTTATATATCCATTTAACCATTAGCCACCGGCTGAATAACAGTGACTCATCCCCCCCCACCTCCACCGCTCCCCTCCCTCTCGCCCCCAAAGCCAGACTGATCAGGATAAATCCAAGACTCATCAGTTGGATGCCCCGGATTCATCCCCCAGGATAAATATATACAATGTGTTTAACGGCTTAACGGGTCTGCGTGCGTGTAAACACACACACACACTCAGGACTGTCTGTGTGTACATTTAGCAGTGCTGGCTGGAGACAGCCAGAGATGGTAAACAAGGCGTAGAGAACAAACTGACCTCCATCCGCTCTCCGCTTCGACTGCTCCAGCTCTGACCCCGTATTAATGACATAAAAGAATATAAATCAGGTAAAACTATTGGAGCTCTGCACTAAGAAAACTGTGTTTATTCTAGTTTCCTGCATTTGTTAAGGTCTAGTAGCAAATGAGGCTACGATCGCAATATAATACTTACCTTGGCCAGTTTTTCATCAGAAACAACCAAATTATGGAGAATTATGGAGAATAAAGTAGATTTTGGAGTTACGTTAATGTCTTTTTCTCACCCAGCCTCTGCACTCTTGTATCTCCAATAACTTTGTATTAGTGTGATGGCAGAAGACGAGACCCCCCCCGCTGCATAACCTTACATCAGTGTTAAGATCCCCGACAGGCTTGTTATGGTGCTCGAGAAAACCTTCTCACCAGCTCCACATTTTTTTCCGACCGAGATACAAGACATGTTTGCCGAACGCGAGCCGAACATGCATATTTCAGTACTGAACACTGGTAGCCCGGCATGATGGGGAGACGTTCGTGTCCATCGCCGGCTTGAGAAGACCCACCGAAAGCCAGGAGAAAAAGATAATCAGAGCCTTTGACTCTTGCCTTTGGTACGGCGCCAGGTCTTTCGTCAACCCCGACATGAGAAGAGTTCACGTGTGTGGGAGAGAGCGCGGCCCGGAGGAAACACGATGCGGTAAACCTTGACCCGCGATGTCAGAAACAATCGCTCGCAAAGTATGTAATTCAAAGAGAGCATCGTAAACTGACGGTTTCTAACGGTGTGGGACAACGGTTGAGTTTTGCCGTGGCATTCGCCAGTGAGGGGAGAATTAACGCAGCTGGCAAAAATATGCGAACCCGCATAATTCAACCCAAATCCCCTCGAGGGGTTCACAAGGTTTTTCACAGTCGAGCCCGCACTTGATGAGATTTTCGAAGAATCTAGTTGAAGGATACAGCTGACTGTGAAAGTCATAAGAGTGGGGGTCTTTAATCCACACAAGTTGCTTTGCAAGTCTGAACAGAGAGCTACCAGCACTAGTCTGAGTTTCTACCGTACAGGGAACTGATGCCCCCTTCATAACATCTGCTGTTTTATCTTGTTTTTTCTTTGCTGTTGGTGAAACAAATTGAGCCAAGTATGAAAAGCCAAACACAACTATGTCAATAAGATTACATCGAGATTCTGAAGGTTCTCCTTGTCCATCCGCAGATTTTATTCCATTTCCTCTGATAATTCAAAGCCATGACTTTGGTGAACCGGTGAGCAAATGATCCATATGCATGAGTGTGTGAAAGTACATGTGTGTTTCACTGTGTGGACTGCATGACGGGCCTCAAGCTTTTAACCAATGTCTGATTCTGAGGGTTCAGTTTTCGTCTTTCTAACATACCTGAGCCAGAAAAACACTTCCCTCAGTTCAGTGTCTGTGTTACACACTGTGTGTCAGCGGAGGCTGGACGTCGCAACTTTATAAAAGTTCACCTAAAAACGAGTCATGTGTCGGACAGCTGTCTTTAATTTTACCTTTGAAAAGTATAAAACACAAGAAGC
The DNA here is from genome assembly GCF_963383615.2 of Lipophrys pholis. Classification (NCBI taxonomy): domain Eukaryota; kingdom Metazoa; phylum Chordata; class Actinopteri; order Blenniiformes; family Blenniidae; genus Lipophrys; species Lipophrys pholis. Next base: position 17,445,431 of record NC_137643.1, on the reverse strand, counting down.
CACCTAATGATACACGGTCAAGCTTGAAGCACTCAAGTCTTTTGCAAATGTCAAATGTACATTCAAATATAGCTTTTTGAACCTGTTTGTACTTCTAGCTTTCTTTTAATGTCAAGTTATTCATATACCAATTATCGTATAAATAACTACAATGGTTACTTCCTTTCTTAAGGCCATGGGTCCAGATGGTATCAGCTCCAGACCGCCCAGGGACTGTGCAGACCGGTTCTGTACGTCCTCAATCTGAGCTTCAGACTGGAGAGATCAATGGTTCTTTGGAAGACCTCCTGTATTGTGTCCGTCCCCAAGACGTCGCAAGGAACCGAACCCCTTCAGACCTGTGGCCTTGACCTCTCACCTGATAAAGACGCTGGAGAGGATCATCCTGAAACATCTCAGACCCCTGGTGAACCAGAGGGTGGACCACCTGCAGTTCGCCGACAGAGCAGGGATTGGTCCAGAGGACTCTTGTCATCGACCTGCTTCACAGGTCTCCGTCTCACCTGGAGAACTCCAGCATGCGCTGTGAGGGTCACGTTCTTTGACTTCTCCGGCCGTTTCAACACTGTCCAGCCGTCTCTGCTGAGGGAGAAGTTGGAGAGAGCGGGCGTCAACAGCACCCTGACTACATGGACCATCAACTACCTCACCAACAGACGGCAGGATGTGAGGCTTCCGGCCTGCGTTTCTGATGTAGTAGTCTGCAGTACAGGAGTTCCTCAGGGTACTGTGGTCTCTTCTTCTTTTCCCTCTACACCTCGGACTTCCATGACAACACGGACAGCTGCCACCTCCAGAAGTTCTCCGGAGTTACAGCCATTGTTGACTGAGTGTTGGGGGAACGATCTGGAGTATAAGGAGGTCATCACCAACTTGCTCGACCGCTATGGTCACAGCCATCTCCTGATCAACACCAGTAAGACGAAGGAGATGGTGACAGGTTTCTGCAGGAAGCCGCAGACACTCCGGTGAACATCCAGGGTTTGGACATGGAGACAGTGGACTCCTACAAATACCTGGGTGTTCACCTAAACAATAAACTCCCCTGGACCACCAACAACAGATGCCCTGTACATGATGATGTATGTATGTGAATAAACTGTTTAAATATCACAGTCCTGCAATGTTGCACTGCGGATAATGTAAATATTATTAATACTACTGACTACTTTCCCCCCTGTATTTACATATGTATATATACATATATACGTATCTAATTATCTATTTATATATACATAGTCTATTCTCTTGTGTGCAACTATCCTGTCTGTCTTTATTTGTGCAATGTTGAGTCGCTGTGATGACTGAGTTTCCCCATGTGGGATTAATAAAGTCCAAACTTATTTTGGTCCTCATGCTACGTTAAGTTTAACATTTCTACGCTAAAAAGTGTAAATGTCGATTTCCATATGTTGACTATTCTCATTCCACACGACTGAGCCTGTTTCCATGTACCTCAGTATCCTGGTTACAAGGCATCTTCTGCTTATGAGCCTAATAAAGACGTTCACATGCAACACAGAGAAATCTCATCTTATCGCTCTGTGTGTTCTCGACAAACAGTAATACGCCGGTTTTGGGGGGAAAACTCCTCAATACTAGCACTTATTCAGACATAATTACTTATATCAAATTCACACTGTAAGCTATACAGAGAGACTTGATGGAGCTTCTCACCTTGTTGTCAGACACGGATGAAGAGAGCGATATGAGCATCTTCCAATCTGAGCAAACTGTGTGAATGCATGAAGAATTGCTGAAAATGTTCTCCAAAAGTAAAGCGCTCTCAGTGGCGCAATTGTTTCCGTCTGGGTAATTTGTTTGCGCCTGCAGACGTGCATGGTTAAAAACTGCAATAAAGAGTTCACATTGCAACTGATTCATGGTTTCCGTCACCAAATTGGATTTCTGGAAACCAGGATGAAGTCCTTTCCAGGTCTCTGAAATCAGGATTTGATCTTTATGTGCTAAAGCAGAAAAACAGAATTGTTTTCATTGCCGGGATTCTCCAGTGGTTTTTATCAGCATATGAGGACGTAAAAAGAGCTAAAGTTGAGTCAAAAACATGTTTCCACTCTTCGGGGAGCCCTGCTATTGTCCAAGCTCCTGTCAATAAGATGGAGTTAGATTTTGCCTGATATCCATAAAATCTGGGACCATTTCGCCTTCCGTTGATTTGTATGACTAGATGAAACCACAGTAACCTGGACGCCCTGCCCCAGACATGTATGGTAGCTGAAATGAGCCATTCTCAGGAGTAAATTTGATCAAACTGATACAATTCTGCCGCTGGAAAATAGTTGCAGTTCGGATTATCGCTCGCACTAAAAAGTGATCTAATAAAGATCCTATTTGGTCCCAAACGTTCTACTATCGCTCAACGAGTGAACCGCTCTGAATCAGACACCCGGTCAATGCATCCCATCAAGAACCCGAGACCGTCGGAACCCGACAAGAAAGCCCCCACCCCCCCTGTCTTATTCTCAACAGGCACCGGCAGCAGAAGACCTGTTTGGAGCGAGACAGTGGCCATTGTCGTGGAGCCGCGGTGGAATAGACAGCCGATAATGACAGGGGAAATGGAACCGAGCGCACTAAATGTCACACTCGGTCTCTGGGGCGTTGCACAATGCTTAGCCTGTTGGCGGACCTGTTTAGAGCGGCGACAGGCCGATAGAGATGGAAAGCGAAAGAGCGGGGGGATGAGGGCACGAGATGGAAGGGACTGGCGGGTAAGGCGAAGCCAGCCGGCGACTATGTGCGTGGCTATGTGTGTGTTTGAGTGTGTCCTGCCTACTTCCATCTCCCAAATCTCTGCGCGCCTCTAATTCATAGTGACCTCTCCATTGTTAGGGAGCAGATGAGCCGGGTCCGCCGCGGCTCTGATTGAATGGAGTCCACCGGAGCTGTCTTTCTGTTTTCTACACCATTCCCCTGCCTGTCTCCCTTCATTCTCATCCCAGTGTATTGTTACAGCAGAGGTGTTCGGGTAATATACACACACACACACACACACACACACACACACACACACACACACACACACACACACACACACACACACACACACACACACACACACACACACACACACACACACACACACACACACACACACACACACACACACACACACACACACACACACACACACACACACACACACACGGGCCTCAGGCATATAAAAGGGGCAGAGAGAGGGGTCTTTCTTTATTGCTCTGATCAAAACATTCATTCATCCTATCGGTCCCTCTCTCCCTCCCTCTATTACACTCCCCTTATTAAATCATTCCCCTCCTATTTCCGTTGGATTTATCCATGGGTATTACCTTGCCCCCAGACTGGGAATGGAGCACACGCCACCATCACGCACACACACACACACGTGTCCACAATTCTCAATTTCAGAGTGCAAATCCACGTAAATAGGACATTTCTTATACTGCTTTTTTTTTTTTTTTTTTTTCTTTGAGACCAATTAGATGGAAGTCGTACGATGTTGTACGAAACAAGGGCCGACCTTGACACACTCGCCACTGTCAGATGAAGAGCACACACAGCCGTGCTCCCGACATGCAGCAGGTCAGGACCAGTGCTGATGCAATGAGACTTAAGCAGAAAGTTGGGAAGCGGAGACGAAGGGAGGAGATTCTCAGCTTTTTTTATTTATTTTTTTCAGAGGAAATGGGTCAGAGAACTAGAATTAGACTCCTCCGCTACTGCCGCAACTGCTCGTCAGCGCTTCTAGGATGTTTCTCGCAAATCGAAGGGGCCTCTATTGTCAGTGTCTTGGGGAAAGTAGGAACGAGAGGGAAAAAAGGGATGAAGCGGGGAGCAGAGAGGTTGCTGAGGAGGCATAAAATAGTACTCAGGGGTGTGAGCCGTTGCGTTTGAGGAATTCAGTAATCCAATTACCCTGTAAAGAACATATACTACTTTAGGGTACTGCCTGCACAGATGTTTTTCCAAAGCGCGCACAGACACACACACACACGCAGAGAAAACTTCAAAGACACTTGTTCCCAGTGCGAGATAATGGTACATGCTCCCAATGCTGTTTTAAATGCGTGCATTATCTAAACTCAAGCACACACGCACAAACATTAGAAATTCAGTGTTTGATCCAAGATTGTCTTGGATGGTGTCAAATGAGCCTATTAGTAGTTTTCCAACGGGTCGATTGTTCTCACCAAAGATAGAAATAAACCGTGTTGTAAAAGTTGTACACTCCCACTGAGGAAAAAGAGAAAGATAAAACTGACATATAAGTTATGGGTCATTGAATTTTAAGATATTGTGACGGAAAAATAACGCCAGTTAAAGTATTTCTTTCCCTTTGTTTTGCCAATTAAATGAGAAATGTTCAACGGAATTCCCATATTTAGCTCGTCTTCACTGCTTGAGCGGTCTCAAAGCACTTTAGACTTTTATTAACATTCACACACACAGAAACACACACTGCCAACGAATGACGGCTGCCACGCAATTTGCTGGGGTTCCGTATGGACGGGGTGAGATGAGGGTTCAAACTACCAACCTCGTGATTACAGGATGACCGCTGTATTGAAAACACAGTCGCCCACTTGTTTTAATCCAAGGCCCCGTTTACATGACAACGTTTCAAGTGAAAACGCATCGTTTACATCAGGGGTTGACCCGCTTTTTTTACAATTGATCCAACAAAATGTATTTTTCCCCAAAAAATATATGTTAAAAACATATTTCTTTTATATACGATTCTGTGCAACATGCCTTTCAGAGTAAATTAATAAACTAAAGAGGAGCATGTACAAAAGGGATTAAAATAAATGTCAAAAGTGCTCAAAATAATGTGTTGGTCTAATCAGGTCATTTGTGGACGTTAATGGACTTTACTCTCGATAAAGTCTGTGATGACAGCAGACAGAGCTACTCTCAGATCAGGTTCTGAATGGTGCTTCAGTTTGAATGTTTCATGCTCAATCACTTCACTCCAGACCACACTCTGGGGTTTCCTGTCCCTTTTCTTCTTTTTTTTTTATTCTCAATGTACGAAAATCCACAATCAAATGATGGTTACCTGAACAGCTCTTGGCAGCAAGCATGCCTCAGAGACGTCACTACTGCATGCCTGTCATAATGCATTTTTTTAAATTCAAAATAAAAGGCAAGTCCAACACCAGATGCATATTACTGAAGACGTGGAGCGTGTGCAGAAACAACAAACTACTTGGTAGGTGGGTCCGTCCGTTCACGACTCATACAGCAAATCTGGATTTGCGTAAGTGCGCATGTGCGGTTTGCAGAAATACCTTCTTGTATCACCAAAGGCCGAGCATTTTTCAGTTTTCACTGGTGTTTTCACTCGCGTAAACGGAGCCTCAGTCAGGTCACAAACAGAGTTACAGTTCAAATGCAGCTAAATTCATCTTATTTTCAGAAGCATCGCACTAAAGTCAGATAACTCAACTCTCCTTTAAGCTCGATTGTCGGTTACGTTGTTTCTTTTCATCGTCCTACAGCACCGGAGGGACACGCAGACGACTCAGGAGATGACACCGTTACTCTTGATGTACGCAATAACGATCTATGAATCAGGGGAGGTCGACATGATCGACAGCTTGACGTCGAACCAGAGTTCAGCAGATCCATGCAGCAGCGTAGTATGTAATGAAGTGTTGCTAAAAATCACACCGTCTGTAAGAAATAAGGTCGACCAAATGACCCAGCAACCCTTTGATGCATCACGGTATCGACGTCTCGACAAGCCTCTTGAAGGAACAAAAGATATGACCTTGTTTCATATGAATTTATATTTACCGACATACGTACTGTAACAGTAAAATACAATATTATACGTTCAAGTCTATGTTAGTTATTTCACTGCCGTCAACCGAGATCTCTTCTTTTTAAGTAAATTCCCCCGTTGTGGAAAAACCTAACGATTACCCAATCCTGTATGAGCTTAGTTTGTTTCCTCATTTTGAATTGTGTCGTATCGTAGCTTTTTCGGCGATAACAAGGAAAAGCACAGCCTGACTCTCCCGTAGATGTTCAATCAGTTGGCGCTCTGGAGGCTGTGAAGTCCATGACGTATGATTCACATCGTTTTCTCACTCATCAAGGCATTCAGTGACCCTTGGTGCCCTGTGGATGGAGGTTTTTGTTATCGAGGGAGAGAGCACTCCCATCAGGACAGAAATGTTTCATCACAGGATAACGGTGATCACTCATGTCAGCTTTGTATTGACCTCAGAATTGGTATTATTTATGTGGCACATCCATAAAACATCCGAGTGTCGCGGAGGCAACACATCAGTCAATACGAGACAGCAATTATTAAAAAGCAGAACTATTCAATGAAAGATATTCCATGAGATCACTTTTTCTTTTTTTTTTTTTAATCCAGAAACATTGGCGCAGCTATTTGAAAAATACATATCCTGAGTCTGCAATAACCACGGAAGTAAGATCCCAAGGGACTTCATGAGTCTTTCTGATTCTCCACGATACACTGATCAGTTCTCTGTAGTCCAAAATGATCAGTTGTAGAGTAAACATACAACCATCGGTAATAATATGGACAATCCAGCAAGTGTATGTGGTCCATCACGGATGCTTCCCCACTTGCTGCACCTTTGGCCTTTTTTTTTTTTTTTTTACATCATTCATGCAGCTTTCTCACACTGGCTGTATATGTAAGTCCAACCCAGGCCGTGTCATAAATAGACAATCACTCAGCGTTCAACAGGAAATATCAGCAGCATGAAGACATTGTCGGGCTACAAGCTCTAAGTCTGCCAGTATATACAGAACGTCTCTGCGACCAGGTGCAGCACTATCTGTTTGAATGTATGAGGGGTGACCTGCATTCTGAGGGATGGAAGGACTTGTCTACAAAACTGAAACACTGGACAACTCGTCCATGGATGAGAGTTCAGAATTTTGGGGAGAAAATAAATCCTGTACAATGCACTTTTACATATTGTTATTTCTAATTCATATTTTATAAATTGTTCATATATCTATCATATGTCCATATATAGTGAGTAAAGTATCGTATGGCTTTGGTTCTCTTTGTTTACCATTCTTTTAATGGTAAACAAGTTGAACAAGTGCATGTAAATACATTTTTAGGAATTACTTTTGATGAAAAGCTCAGTTTGAAGCCGCATATAAATATCCTGAAGTTAAAATTAAAAAGTAAAATTAATAAAATCTGATCACTGTAGATCAAAATTCACTCAACTTATACAACTCCCTCATTCTTCCATATCTGAGTGATGGTGTGGAAATATGGGGAAATAATTATAAAACAAACATTGATCATATTTCTTTTACTTCACAAGAGGGTCATTAGACGAATAAATCAAGCTGATTGTTTTGCTCCAACAAATCCTCTATTTGCCATATCAAAGATGATAAAAATACAAGATATTGTCTACCTTAATACACTAGCATGTTTCTGTGTCGAATATACTTAATAATCCTTCCAAATCCTTCAAATCAATAATGCTGAAAGAATTATTCATGGCCGAGATGTCCGGACCACATGGACGAGTTGTTAAGGGTTGCAGCACCATTAGAAGGCGGTGGTGTCAAACATATGGCTGGCGGGTTAAAAGCAGTCCACCAACCAGAGGATCCAATCTCACAAGTGGGATGACCTTACAAAGTGTCAAAATTGTCCAAAAAAAAAAAAAGGCATTATCTGCACAATATATATGTGCAAATTTATTGCTATCGAGGGCCCATTTACATATTTCCCTGAAACAAAAACACACAAAATGATGTGTTTTCACTTGAAATGTTGTGTAAACAGGCCCTAAGGAACAGCTCTGTTTAAACCAGGAGGGATGAGGCCGGGTCCTGATGTTCCATGCGATCTTTCTCCATTATTTTGTAATGCGGCGGAGGACAACACATAAAATGCATTGCCATTGTGATTCATGGACTTGCAGGTGACTCGGCGATAAGCAGGCCCTCAGTGAATGGGCAATTAACATATTCATAGGCCTGCATGCACCGAATGAAGATAATGATGTAGAGGGACATTTAGAGACGTTGGGCGGGATTTTGGGGAGCCAGGTTCAAGGGAAACTCTAAAAATATGGGAATTTGTGGGATTTCGGAGAGGAAATATAACCCCTCCAACTGCCACGAAATGACTGTGGAGATAAATTTTAACCTTAGTCTGGGATAAATAATACAAACCATCTCAAACAATACAAACAGACGCTTGTGGGGCTTTAACATTGACCTTTATAATGATAATACGTTTTAAAATAACCAACATTAAACCCCCAAACAAGTTAAAGTTTGCATTGCTGACCTAGAGCGCATTAATTTGCTATTTAAATACATCAGGCAACCATTTATTTATTCAGTTTTTGACACATGGATTTTTTGTCTTCAATTGATTATCGTGGACAAACTGTGAGGAAAGAAGAAAGATAATCCCATTGATTTTCATGGAGGACAACTGAGGTCAGTGTGACAGGTCGTTTTTACATCTTCTAAAGAGGTCATAGTCGCAGTGATGAAGCCTGGATCAGAGCCGGGATCATGCAAAGAGACGCGGGGAGCCATCGTAATGGAGCATAAAGCCCAATAATCATCATTATATGAGACCTAATCATCATTATCGACCGGCAGTAATTTGAGGTCAGCAGCGCGTTATATAAGTGCACTGCCAACCTGACCAGATGCTCTATAGGCCGAAACAACAGCTGCTCACTAGGATTATCTCACCACACACACACACACACTCCTCCTGACCGACACAAGCTGCCCTCCTCTCAAATCGTACACATGCAGAATCACCGGAGGTGTCCAATGTGACTAATCGTATCACCGAGGACAGATCATTATATTGTAGTCACATCTGTCACACCTAAATAAATCACTCCCACAGTTCCCCTGAGTCATGCGCAGAGAGGCATTGAGTGCGTTAAAAAAGTGTTGATAGAAAATATATATATATATATACATATATATATCATTGAACCGATTCCCCCCTGAATCCCTCAATCACTAAAGGACGCACATGCGTTCAAAAAAACCTCCAAAACAAAACAATATTCCCACCGGCTGACCGCAAAGTCAATCGCTTTGGAGCATATGATGCAATCAGACCTTTTATTCTAATCCTGGCCCCGGTCATCACATTACCGCTGATGAGACTTGTTTCCATACATCCTCTAACCCCTGGGACACGGCTCAGTCTGTGGCAGAATTATCCACCAAGTGTTAGCCTACATTGCAGCTATACATAGTTAGGTAAAAGAGTGTGTGTGTGTGTGTGTGTGGGGGGGGGGGGGGGGGGGGGGGGGGTGCTTGGGATTGAGAAAATCCTCAGTCTTATATGATTCAATCCTATATATCTGAGTAGAAAACATGCAGCTTTTCGTACCACGCCTGCCAGTCGTATTAGCCTGAGTGTGTCTGTCTGTGGAAAAACTGGCAGACTCTAAAGGTCAGGGGGGGAAAAAAACCAAAATGAAAAGTAAATGTGTCTTAATTTGGATTTATCATAGTTTAAATCGTTTAAATCACTGAATTGATTGACGCTTTCGGTGATTGACATGGCAGCGGACAATGACGGGTCGGCGTGTAGAAGATGTCTGATGTGCTTGTATTGTAAGAAAATCACTCTAAAAGCAAGTTGGTCGGTCGTTAGTTTAAATTTAAATAGAGAGAGGAGCTTCAATACACCCGGATGAGGATTGAAGCTTCAATAAACTGGCAGTGATACAGAGCAACATTTTTAAAGCCAGAAAGTTAGATATTGAATGGATTTTGGAAAGCTACCAAAATAAACAAAGAAGGGAAAAAGAAAAATGATAATTTGGAGGCAGTTTTCAAAAAGTTCCATTTTCAGGGCTCCAAGTACCCAAAACACAGCAACACAGTTTTCACCTGAAAACGTTAGGCCACGTTTACACATAATCGGATATTCACAAAAACAAATATTTCCCCCTCTGTGTTCTCGAATATAACATTGTTTACATCAGATCGCTTTAAAACAAACTTTTATTTTGTCAAAACTGCATAAAATCCTTCTCAAGAGCTCCTATGGGCCAAACCTATAAGCTGTAGCGTAACGAGAAGCATAAAGTCGTGCGAGCCAATCAGAATCCTGTAAAAAAAAAAAAACAACAAATGGCACGAATTACGTCCTGTTCATTCAGCGATAACGCAGAGAGAGTCGTTTGTTTGGACCAATAAAGAAATGGAGCTCTAAACGTGGCGCTCGAGTAGAAAATAAGTAGGATACAAGAAAGTATTGACTGGGAATCATGTCAATCAAAGTATAAGTACATATTGGTTTTAAGAACAGAGACAGTAAACACAGGTTACAAACATATGATGCTGGGGACACTTCACATATCGTGACATTGACACAATTTCAGGCATGTTGATTGGATATAAGATGAATGCATGCATGTATATGTGTGTACTCGAATATAGATTATTTTTTTCTAAATATATTTTCATAAAAAGTAACGTTATCTATATTATCACAAAAGGGGTTAATATATTTTTTTAATCTATTTCTTTTTTTTACAAAAATATTATTTATATGATTTTCTATTTATTACTTTTAATATTATTTTATTAATATATTATTACTTTTTTAATATATTTTATTTCTATATATTTTATTTTATATTAAAAAAGATTTCTTTTATTTTTTACAGTTTACATTATAGTTTTCAGTGACTTGTAGTTCGGAATTGGACTTGGAATATCAGCGTTTTCACTTGTTCTCATTGTCCAGACTGACAGAAAACCACAGACACTAAACCTTAACGTCGTCACTGTTGGTTTTTTGTCTTGTAAAGTCTTCCACCTCAAAATATATTTGTCATATAAACATCCAGTTTGATGACTTTCTAGTTCAATCTGGTGATTTACTGTACTTTACTGGCAAAAGCGACAAACCTCTACTTTTTCTCGCGTTGTTGGAGACTTTGCGGTCGTTGCGAGACTTTCCCTCCGTCCCAAAACACTTAAAAACCGTCCGGTTCTTCGCTCCGCCGTCGATCCGATCTATAGTCAGAGCAGGAGACGTTCACCCCTCCATGTCCGGACTGTGAATTAATCTCACAGATGCAAATCTGTCTGATCTTCCCGCAGCTACACCAGGGGTGGTCGATAGAGCGCCTGCAGACATCTGTTAGCCAGCGAGACGCCATCTAAAGATTGTTTCATTACAAACAGCATGACTCAAAACTCCTAATTACTCAGCCTGCATAACACCCACTACCTTCAAGGTGGTTTAAAAGAAAAAGGGTGATGACACCAATTTTAAAAATTCTGGTCTCCTTCGCGATGTCAATCTTCCCGTTAACGTCACATGCACACGTTGAAATAGCAGACAGGGGATTTCAGCCATTGTTTGGCAAGTTGGCCATTTGGAAAGACGCAGAAATTTGTCAAAAGTGACATTTTTATTCTGAAGGTATATTTAAAATACCACTGGCCTCAAATCTAATTATTTATCATTTCCATAACATGTTTCTTTTATATACATATATATATATATATATATATTTTTTTTTTTTTTTTTAAACAAGGAGCTTGTCAAATGAAAGTAACAATGACACTTAAGACTATTTTGCTTGCCAGTTATTTGCCCGTTGTGTCTTTTAATGGACATAATTTGCAAAGATGTCGTCATTTGATGGTTGAACATTTTGGCGAAAATCTTTTTCGAGTAAGATCCCTCAGAGCAAACGGCGCCTCGTGTAGGACACTCTATATGATGTCAATCTTATTTGAGTGCAATTATCCCAAGTGGGAAATGTTATTGCTTCAAGAAGAGGTGGCACCGAAGGGCAGCTGAGGGAGACCAACGTTCCGGGGCGAGGAGAGGGGGGGGGGATGTGGCGATGGTGATTTATTCAGGCAGTTAAGGGACTAAATTTCACCCTGATTATGGTGCTTTTGTGAAGCGTATCCTCCCGAGAGTCAACAAAAATCACCCCATTTCATTAGCTTGAAACGAGCAGCGCGGTGACTTATCACGATGACACGTCATGGAAGTGGGACGCGGCCCGCCGGCTCGGTACCGCAAGGCTCAGTCTCATTGGACGTCGCACTGTGAATGGGGTCATGGGATCCATCACAGATGGTGCAACCCCTCCTTCGACCGAGCCGCCTGTGTCGCCCCCCCCCCCACCCTGTCCCCTGTGACCATCCTACCCGAGCTCCTGCCCCCAAACACCCCCCCCCCCCCCCCCCCCTCCCCCGATGCTGCAATCCTGGAATACAACCTTAATGGGAAGCTTCATGGGATATCGATCGGAAAGCGTTGACCACTTCATCATAAGGGAAAGCGCCAGAAAAGAAAAGGAAAAAAACAAAAATCAGATGGCGTTCATGCCGGCAAATGTACTGTAAGAAAACAATGGGGCAAGTTTTAAAAGCTGGGATATACGTGACAACGCACACTTTTTGCCTTTGAAAATTGTTTGTGAACCCTCCCCCCCATTCCAATCCCCCCCCATTCCAATCCCCCCCCCGTAACCGTTCCTCAAACCACAGCGAATCGACACCCACCGCCGGCTCCCAACGTGCAGCGTCGCAGGTGTTTATATACAAAACAGTAAACTTTGATACCAAATGACAAGTTTTATTTTCCCTTGACAGCCAATTTTACTTTTCTTTTTTTTTTCTTTTTTTTTTTTAATTACAGCAGCGAGCCTAGAGGCAGCAAATATTCATTACTTGACAGCTAAAACTCTTATTACGGTGATTAAAAACAGAACAGTTTCACACGTCGGGGATGTATTTTTCTCCACGCTCAATAAATCATCTTGCGGATGCTGAGAAGAAAAATCATGCTGTGGCCCCCCTGCAGCAACGTATTATAAGAAATGAGTAACAAGTCCAATCGTGTTGGCAACACAATAGAGGTAAGAACTTTTAGTAGAGAGTTCCATCTGAGTGAACTTGGCAGGTTGTTAATCATTCCGAGGACGTAAGCGAGGTGGTTCCTGGGAATTTCTCACCTCGTTTCAAACCCCATGGCGGGCAAGCCGTCACCCCCTTCCTCCGCTAAGGTTTCCGCTCGTCTCCCGTTTCCCTTCGATCGGACCATCTGGCTGGGTTTGACCGGATCGGGCCTTTCGAGGGCAGATTCCCACACCGCTGCTGTGATGAAACGACTCCACGGATCTCCGGAAACTTTAAGGAAGAAAACAGAACGAAACAAAACAAAGTCTAAGCGCTCACTGGAGACTGCGCCGTGCTTTCAATGCGGCGAAAACCACCGGTTTGCCGTGTTTCACAACAGCACCCACTAGTGGCCCTAAATGAAAACATTTCAAAACGTTGCCATGTAAATGCAAAGATTTTCTGAAATGAAAATGCAAAAAAAAAAAAAGATGTGTTTTCCACTTGAAATATCGTGCAAATGGGGCTTAAGAGCTATAAAGAATCAGTGGCGTCATTACTGAGGTCACTGCTCATTGGCCAGGTCCTTCTGTGTTCTGTTTGCATGTTCACCCTGTGATCAGATATGGCATCAGTGTCATGTTTCAGTTTGATATGGTACACTCATTACAAAAACAAAGAATGGATGGGGGAAAAAAGAAAATACATCAAACTCCTCCAAAACTTTCCATTGTTTTATGTTTAGAGTGCTCTGACTTAATGTTGTATTTTTTTTTCTGCTCTAACTCCAGCCACATGTTGGGATAAACATATCGCTGAACAAAGGACTCCACTAAAGTGCCGGTCTGAGCTCAAGACATTTCTTGACTTGTTTTCATTGCATTTGTATAAATAATATCACTCCACCTAAAAAGCTGCGTGTTTTACAGTTTCCAATATTCCATTTCTAGTCTTCAGATGTGTGTCGGTACCTGCCGTGTTTGGTCGAGTTGAATTAAAGCCCGAACCAAACGCAGGACGAAACGAGCGGTAAACATTTTAAAGTCTCATGTGGAGTTTTCAGCTGGAAACAATCCCGCCACAATAATTCAACAATCATTGTAGAAGCGAAGACCATAGCCTTAAGGAGGGTAAATACTTGTTGATTTGGGCCTGTTCAACATGATACATGAATGATTGCGGTTACAAATCCTCCGATATCATCTGAAACTACCATCTCTGGTGTGAAAAAAAAAAATCAGGCCACGATTAAAGCAACACCAAAACAAAACTTTGGAGATTCCCAACGAGGTAAAAATACTGGACGTCCACCATCCGTCTGCTGTGACACTGAGCTTTTTAACCTGCACATTAATGCTGCGACAACAAGGCCCACATGCTTATATAGCTTCTTACCTTGTGATGGCCCCGGCTGCGTACGTCCACAACGTGGTCATTTGTGCATATTGTACGTGTACAACCGAGCCAACTGGAACCAACGAAATACTGCAGTTGAAGTGATAGTTTGTTGATTTGTTTCCAAAATGTTTGAGCCTCTGTTTCCTCACTCCAGCAGGTTCCACCAAACAGGAAGTAGGAGGTCCTCAATACCTTTATGGTGACGTGAATGGGAGGTACCTGGTAGGATACATCCCACCGTCTGAGACACGTGGAAACTTAACCGGCAACACTCCGATTGGGAAGACAACCACTCTACCAACTGGGCCGCAGCCTCCCCAAGCGCGGTGGATTCAATCTCTTGATGGTTTGGTGAAATGAACGGGGCAACAGGTGTATAAGACCTGCATTAGATGCTCCTGGGAGACTGATGGTGGCGCTGCCTGTCTGAGGACGGCTGACAGAAGAAGCCTTAGTCACTGGCCAGTGTTGGGGGTTTCCCTTTGGACCTCTTTCAGTAGTTTTCATCAGTAATTTTGCCTATTCAGTCTGAAATTTTGATTTTTTTTGTAATCTCTAAGGAGCACTGTAAATAAATAAAAATAAGAAGAAAACACCTGGGAAAGAACCCTCCTGCCTCACACTGCACTTTATCCACCACAGATTTATCTAATGAACCATTTTCATTATTCAGAATGCAAATACAAATAGTAAATCCCAAATGCTATGTGAATATTACACTAGGTTGTACGTGTTATTTATAAAACTGTTTACAAAGCGTTCAGGGTTCACATTTTATTTAAAGTGTGTTTATATTAAAGAGCTTTTGTCTGTTATTGTTAATGTTTATACCGCAGAAACGATGCGTTTTCACTTGACTTTTCGTTGTGTAAACGGGATCGAATGCTAGATTGCTCGTAATGAGGTAGCCAACTATCATGGCAGCACCAACGAATATCTCAGTTTGGATGTTGTGTTCCCCTTTTTTAAGAAATGCATCCACAAATCTGTCTCCCTAGAAATCTTTACAATTTGCTTGGTGGTTTGGCGGGACGGATGGGAGCCTCTTGTGGGCCGAAATGTTTGACGCCCCTGTTTTAGAGCTTTAAACCTCCGCCAGAGAATGACTTCACGTTTTAACATTCATAAACTTGACCTTGTGCGGCTCCAGAGGGCAGATATATGAGAGGAGCACGTCTTCGTAAGCCTTTACTCTTACATATGGCTCATTTTTAAACACAGCTGGAAGTCACATGGAAGCTGAATCTGAGAGTTCTGACTAATTGTATTTATAAAAGTACTGAAGCAAGGGAATAAAAAGTGAATCTATTTATAGTTTGAACTTGCTTGCATCATTTCTGGCCTATATATTTTCTTTCCAGTAAGAGATAAAAAGCCCTGAAAATCAGTTTCTATCCGCTTGATTTCTTTGTGAAGAAGAAAAAAGTATGGCACTGATCAATTCCCCAATAAACATGTGATCAGTCAAACTGCACCGTATCCATCACCTCAGAGACTTTGACAGGCTGATAAATGATTTTTAATGGAAAAAAGAGCAAAGAAAAACACCACCAGACTGATACATTTGTCCAGAAGACAAACTTCACCCCCTCATCCTTCTCCCACTCCCACTCACCCATCATTTCCCCCCAATTGTAAAGCTCTGCTGCCCCCTTCCCTCGTCCCCGCCCACCGCTCCATCACTCTCTCTCTCTCTCCTCAAATCCTCTCTCTCTTCAGTGGTGTCCCCCTCCAGGGCTAAACCCTTATCATCGTCACCACCACCATCATCATCATCATCATCCCCCGCCCTCATTCCCATCTCGAAATGTTGATCTGATTATGGCATTTGATCTGTCCCAAACAAACAAGTACAGCAGGAGGTTTGTACATGCCAGTTTTTTTTGTTTTTTTTTTCTCATCAAGTAAAGTGCTCTTCAAAAGCAGAACGAATAACATTTGGACATTGTCTGCATATTGTAAAGCATAAGAACCTTAAGCAGGAAGGACAACCTCGCTCACATCAAAACTCCAGGGACTTGATGATAAGTCTGTAATCCGCAGTTTAGAGATGTGGCTTCAATCAGGTCGCGGTGATAAGTGTGTGTGTGTGTGTGTGTGTGTGTGTGTGTGTGTGTGTGTGTGTGTGTGTGCGTGCGTCAGTTTCCGAGCATAGTGAATATTTACAGGAAATCACTCATAAACAGGTGTCCTGCTCAGAACTTGTAAAATCTCATACAGGAAATTAAAAAAAAAAAAAAAAAAAAAAAAAAAAAAGCTAAAGTGAAAAGACAAACAACAAATTCTGTCATAGTTTAGAATGAGGCCAGATTAGTGGAATATTAGGATGGGATTAACTGGCCAGGTTAAGCTTTTTGATCGTCAACTAAATATGGCTTAGGAGCCGCAGACCAGCTGATGTCACACAGGATTAATCCAGCCGTGATTTTGGTATGATTTAGAAACTCTTTGCTAATCCACTCATGATTTTAATATGCTGCCGGTGTGGTTGAGCGATGGTGTTTGTTGGCGCCGGATGTCTGAAACTGTGTGCGTACACAAGTCGCTTATAAAACGAGTGAAACCCTCCGTGGATCTACGTCTTGCCACACAACTGGAGCGGCAGATTTAAGCCAGTTGAACTTTTTCATCAGTGATTTATTGTTTTAATACTTTTTAATTAAGCTAAACCTTCGTGATCTTCTAACGACTCGTGTTTAGATTAATTTGGCAGCAAAAAACAAGAAGTAAATACCTGAAAAGTAAAAACCTTTTAGCCTCTTTCCATCTGTCTTGTAAATATTTATTTTCTCTTTTTTTTTTTGTTTTTGTTTTTGTTCATGTTGATAGTTTGGGACGAACTGGTTAGCATGCAATTTTAGTTCATTCATAGCTCGTAGCCTACGTGACGTTTAAGATGATATCTGAAAAATAAGTGTAGTTGTAATGCTTTTATTGTTATTTTCTACATTTAATATTCCCTGTAGGCAGATTACAGTAACTTAAGAAGCTTAACATTTCAGAGCGGGCCGCTAATGCTAATAAGTTTAACCAAGCGGCGAGCTAAGAGTTAGCTTTAACTTTTAGCATTATCTTATCAAAAGATTTGTGAAGGATCATTTATTCAGCTGTGCATAGATGTTGTTGAAATATTAAAAGTAATGGAACAACAAGTAATGGTAAAACAATTGATTAAATGCAAAGTCACACATTGTGTCACAACTTTTTAGAAACATTTAACCTTTAATAAAGTGTCTGTCCTCCATTGACAGCAGGGGCGTCAAACATCCGTTAGGATCTTATTAGTTTTGTGTTGTGAAAGGATAGTCCATTAGTGATATATTAACACTTTGTTGCACTACGACAGAGAGAGATTTAGAGTTCTTGTTATTTAGATTCTGTGATTATTTACTAGTCCAGCCCACTTGAGATGAAACTGCTTTTTATGTGGCCTCGGATTGTAAAATGAGGTTGACCCCTCTGATTCAAAGTGAAAAACTTTGCTCATAAACTTAGATGAAGCAACATAATATTGATATTGATAATACACTCATTATCTACCATTTTGAAAAGTTGTTAATTATTATCTTTCACACTAAAAGAAAGTGAGTAGAACCCTGAAAATACATACAAATATTAATATATGTACATATAAAGCAAGGAGTAATAAAATACAGTCACTTTAATGGAAATTGCAACAATATACGTATGTTTAACGACTAATAAGAAGGAATAATCTGAAAAGCATATGAATTCATACGGTAAATTCATATGACTTTATAACTTTGAATGTCACTGTGAAAGCGAACCGCTGCGCCGCCGTGCAACAATACAGATTTATGAACTAACCGCATTAAACACGGACTGATTTTGTGAGAAACTGGTGTTTGCCGTGTATTTTGGGGGATGTTCACGGAACCGTCGTACAACTGTGTTTGTGTGTGTGTGTGTGTGTGTGTGTGTGTGTGTGTTTTGCCGTAAATCAGCTCAAATGCTGCGTTTCGCTGCGATTTAGACCTTAATCCTTCTGTAAGTGTGAATCGGTACATGGTGTTTGGAGGAAATGTGTGAGTGATGGCAAGGTGTGTGTGTGTGTGTGAGAGAGAGAGAGAGAGAGAGAGAGAGAGAGAGAGAGAGAGAGAGAGAGAGAAAGAAAGACACTTGCCAGTAAGATGTGATGTGTGTGATTATGTGCCGCACATGTGCAAATGTGCTGCGTCTACATGCTGAAGGGGAGAGGAAGAGGAGGGGGGGAGAGGGGCGTGTGTGTGTGTTGTGTTTTTGTTTTTGTATATTCACATCTGTGTCAAAGCTCTGAGGAACCACCCCCTCCCTCCCTCTCTCTCTTTCTCTCTCTCTCTCTCACACACACACACACACACACACACACACAGAGATACCAGCTCTGAGCTCCAAAATCCCCTGAAAGCTTTTGATCCTGCAGAAATGTGGAACTCCCCATTTTCTCCCCCTCTCCCACTCAGAAGTGGGATTAAAACTCGCTCACATCCCGGCTGCTCCTGATGGTGGAGCCCCTCCCCGCCCCCACCTCCTTTCCTGTATCCCAAAAAAACCCAAAACAATAACATAAAAAACTTGAGAATCAATAGGACACGTGTAGCAGGGTGTATAGGGGCCACGGCGCGCTGCTATAGGTGCCTGAGTGTGTTCGTCTGTCTGAGTCTTCAAACGCCGGAGGGGAGAGGGGGGGGGGCTCAGCAGGAACGCCGCAAGATCACCGTCTCCCCTGATGGGTCCCCTGAGGGACTCTACTCCCCGCATCCCCCCGCTTTACCGCATCCCACCGGCTTCACCTCCAGAGGATGCGAGAGCACCGCCGCCTCGGTGGGGATGATGAAAGT
Source organism: Lipophrys pholis (assembly GCF_963383615.2). NCBI lineage: Eukaryota > Metazoa > Chordata > Actinopteri > Blenniiformes > Blenniidae > Lipophrys > Lipophrys pholis. The sequence goes on along the minus strand of NC_137643.1, from coordinate 17,426,313 downwards.
GAGTGAGGGGTGACCTAAAAATGTCACCACAGGAAAGAAAAAAAAAAAAAAAAAAGAGAAAGGGAATAGGGAGTGCAGTTAGAGTGAGAGAGGCAGAAACAAAGCAGGTGAATATTTAGGATTTAGGAAGAAAAATTGTTAAAGTTTCTTTTTCACTCTTCCTGGCTTCCCCTCATCATCACACGCTCATACATATATATAACACTTGTGCCCGAGACACTTCTTCTTTTGCTGACTTTACATTTAAATGAGAGAGGGAGTGTGTGTGTGTGTGTGGGGGGGGGGGTTATTCCAATGTCTGTGTGGTGAAAGGGATGGTGGTAGTGTTCGTTACGTTGCCATGGCGACAGACGGCCAATGGATGCTCGGCGGGGTAAATCCGGAGTCAAAACATTTGACGCGTGCTGAGCAAGGTAAGGAGGGCGGAAGGGGATTTTTTTTTTTTTAAAAGGGGGAAATGTATTATTTATTTATTTATTTATTTTGGGGGTTCATTGGCAGTGTGAGCAAGATTGCGAGGAGGGTCTGGGAGGAGGAGGAGGAGGAGGAGGAGGAGGAGGAGGGGGCGTACTATTAGGATGTTCACGCACCAACCCCACCGTCACTAAACACACACACACACACACACATATGCACAGAGCCCAGCCCTTATCTCCACCTCGGCTCCCCTCCTATTCCTTCCATCTCTCTCTCTCTCTCTCTCTCTCTCTCTCTCTCTCTCTCATTTCTTTCTCTTGCTCTCTCGGGCAGAGAGATGGAGCAGAAAGTGGCGTGTAATTACATCCTAATCTTCGACTGGTATCTGCTCTGCTACAGGGGCTGTTAGTACAGAGAGCTGTCACTAACACACACACACACACACACACACACACACACACACACACACACACACACACACACACACCTCCACAGATTTGGTCCAGAAGTTTACACGTTAAATGTCTGTGTGATTGTATGTATGTGTCTGATTGTATATGTGTGTGGGTCTGAATTTGCTGCTTGACTGATAGAGGAACATGTTCTGGGAGACAGATGGGCGACTGATTTCGGCGCAGAATATATATATATATATATATATATATACATACATACATATATATTTAGTTATATAATTGTGCTTTTTACATGGATCAGCTCTGCACACAGTTTCCGATAGAGTCTGGTTCTGTCGAAGCATTAAAGCCGAACGTCTGCAGTTTGAACGGCCCTGTTATCGGCCCATTTTAAAAGTCATCAAGTGCATAGCTGCCTCTTTATCTGCAGGAGTTTCAAGTCTTTCGGAGTGATCTCGGAGCCAAAAGAGGTCACGGAGCTCGGCTATATATCTTCCACACAGACGAGCAAATGTAACCAGCCCCCCCCCCCCCCCCCCCCCACCCCTCGCCCTCCACACACCAGCAGCGAGGTCTCCGAGAGCATGCAGCTAAAGATATCTCACTCCCCCAAGCCTGACGATATATAGATCTACAGTCCTGCATAATACATGCAAAGCTAATTTGTTTTGCGCACGCGCACACACACACACACACACACACACACACACACACACACACACACACACACACACACACACACACACACACACACACACACACACACACACACTTAAGTCCGTTTAAAGTGCAGGGAAGTTGTTACAAAGTAGGCCAGGGTTTGCCGGGGCCGGAGAGTGTAAACAAGTCCTGATCAGTTTTGGTTCCATTCCAGTGGAAGGACTCTGAATTAAACATAACACAGACTGGATGTGTTTATGCAGGGGCCAGGCGCAGACCTGAGGCTATGTTCAATCAATCTGGCTTCGGATTAAATCAAAGGATCATTCTGCATATACAGTACTGCTGGTTATGCTGCCAGGTAAATTACCATGGGGGGGTGGGGGGGGATCTTATCTGGAAATACAGCGAGATGTCAACATGTGTACTTTCGTAATTAGCATGCTGATGTGGTGCCGGCTCCATAGTGAACATACTGCGAGCGAGAGAGAGAGAGAGAGAGAGAGAGAGAGAGAGAGAGAGAGAGAGAGAGAGAGAGAGAGAGAGAGAGAGAGAGACGAGTGCCGGCGTTACTCTGTTGTTTTGTAACTTGTGCTCAGCACGCGGCTTACTGTGCACTAAAGTGATTCATTAACACGCTTCCCTCAGGAGTTATCGCGCTGTAATTAAGGCAGGTCGCAGCTTATCTTTTTACTGACAGGTACACTGTCACCATCAGACTTTGTTCATAACAAATCACAGCCAACCGCTGTTGAGTAAAGTGGTTGAAGTGATTGATGATTGATGTAAGAAGTTAATTCTTTTTGTGTGTTGAAACTTCATAAAAGGCCTTTTTTCTTTTTTTATTCGGTGGGAATAGTGTATCTGCAAAACTCTGTTGAACATAACGGCGCTTGAATAGCTACGGTGAAGTCATTGTCTAAGAATATATTGCACAATAAAAGATACTTGATGAACAGAAGACTTAAGACACAGAGAAGGCAATTTAAATGGCGCAACCATCATAAAGAGTGGATATTCCACATTCTTGCGAACCCGAATGTTAAACAGAGCAGCTCTTCTGTAGAATAATAACACTGTTTACACTGTGACACAAACACACTTTGGTTATATTTGTGCACCAAATCTCGATGCTGCCTGATGATAGGCAAAGTCGAGAAACATCTGACCTTTAACTGACGGACAATTTACATTCAGCAAAAACCTCAGGCAAATGTTTTTGGACTGCGGGACGAAACCTCCGTATCTGCATAAGGAAAACATGTTATCATGCTCAATATTGGTAACCTCTACAACCCCATAAGCACAAATTGTTCAAAATGTCGAACTACTCAATGCTTCACTGGTGATACAGGGTATTTTTTAGTCGGTTAGTTTGTTTTGACGCAGTAGTAGTATTGATGTACCCAAAAGCAGACTCAAAATACTGGTAGTTGGGTGCAAAGAGTTTATTTAAGAACTGAAGGTGAAGGTATCTGAGGCGAGATCCAAAATTATGCAAAAGTCCAAAACACGAGGAAAGGGCTGTACGTCAAAACACAGACGTCCAAAGACAATCTGGCAACCGACGCATGAGGGAGAAGGGCTTACATACACTGGAAAGAGGGAGGCTTCCTGTACAGTGTTGTCAAGATTAACAGAAGCTTTCGATGCGCATCATACTACATACTGTCACTTTAAAAAGACACTGTATATCCAAATATTGTGTAACACATTCAAAAAATGAGCACAAATACAAACAATAGCATTTCACAAATGTGCAAAATAATGTGATATCTGCAAGATAGGAAGGTTCCTGGAAAATAATTTCTCTGTCAACATTTTGCAATGTGTATTCAGGCTGGGACTATTCCAAAAACTTCTTGAGACCTTCACATATCTTGTGAGCTCATTGCTGTGACGAGCAGACCTCGTGGGATCACAGCGTCTCCAGGTAAATGATATCAAACACAGTGGGGCTAGCATCTGTAGCTGCAGCAGCTGTCCTTCTGTAAAGGTTAATACCCAAATACTTGTATTGTGGTTGTTTTGCTCCAATGAAGTGATCAAATGGCAGCTTCTCCAACTTCCCACCACTTTGTTTTAAAACTCCAGTGGACTCTAACACTGTTTTGTCTCGGTAGCACCGACTAGTGGTGGGCGGCTGCATAACAGCTAAGCTCCCTTATGTGTGAATAAAATCTTCATTGCCTAATGAAGGCATGGGGGGGTTAAGTGTTTAGCTGACTAATTGTGTGCAACATGCCAAAAATGTGCAAATATGAGATAAAAGTGCAACGATTGTGAGATAAATAGCAGTTCACCCTACTCCATAATGATGAAGACCACCACCAATTCCTTACTGCGACTGCAAGACTTTATAATATCTGTGATGAGGCCAGAACTCGTGTTAGTGATTAAAAGTAAACCAATGTTATTGGCCTACTTCAGTTTCGCATATGCGTCACAACTTAGCGGGACACTCAGACAGAATGGCGCAACCGCTAACGCTATTAACACCTGTGCTTTCCGCACTCCAGCAAGTCGAAACATCGCTGCGCAGTTCAAAAAAAAAATCCAAGTCGCAATTTGACAGAGCACTATTTTAAAAGCCGCAAGAGCCAGAGCTTTAATTAGGTCAGAGCGCGCGCCGTTAACAACGTCTTAACAAGCTGTGAGGTGAACTGTGACCGGCAAAAATTCGCTCAGCTGTAGCTAATTAACATTAATTGCAAGAGTTCCTAGAACTACAAAGCTAAGACTCGCCGTACGTGCGGCTAACATGCTTGGCTCATGTCAGCGTACGCTACCGTTCGCCGCTCAAGTCAAACCCAAACTTCTGGCTCATGTTGCACAAGTGCGAGACTCAAAAGTGTTGCCCCGAGATCAAAAACTTTCTCGGCAGTAAGCTGTGCTTTTCTTTGAGGCCGATATTGTTGTCAACTCGTTAGCAACCATAACGGAGCATCATTTCCCATAAGAACATCAAAGAGGTGAGGCCAAGAGCTACTCAGGTTGTGGCTAGCCAAGACATGTCGGGAAAAGGGGCAGGCTGAACCCTCAACACATATTTAGAGAGCACAGTTTAGATTTTCTCTGTCGTTGCCAACTAACTGTTTGAGTTTAGTGGACTACTGTATATTTCCATCTCTGCTCGTTAGTATTGTTGATGCCGAGATTCCTATCAGGGTATAGACAGTAAACCCCAAGAGCATTCTGTCAATTTCTCGTGGTTAGTGGAGTAGTAAATGCCGATACGCCTCGGTATATGGACAGTAAACCCCAGGAGCACACTTCAAATAATTCCGCGAGTCAGATGAAAGACATGCTAAATGAGAGATTGCACCGAGTTACAGAAGCCAGAGGAGCAGAGGCCAGCTTAGATGTGATGTAACGACTTCAACCAGTTGGTCAAAGACGATTTCATTGACGGAGAAACAACACTTTGCATCATTTAGATGCTGGAGAAGATTTAGTGGACAACGTCCGCCTTTCGGAATTACCCACAGAAAGAGAGGTCAGAATTTGCTTCGAGGAATGGAGAGCGTGAGTTTTAGTTGCTGCAGTGCGTTTTGGTGAATTTTGGTGTTGTTTATTTATAATATTAATCATAATAATAATAATAATAATAATAATAATAACTTCATTTAAATAGCACTTTTAAGAACAGTTGTTGCACAAGTGCGTTAGAGTGAAACCGCACAAACAAATAAAAACCAGGCGAGCGAGAGGAGACATGCAATCATTAAACAGACGGAAATTACAGACGAAAATTATTGGCGACGAAACATCACAGGCCGAGGTGACTAAAAAGAGAGAGCACATAAAAGATAAACTGGGCATAATTTTGAGTAAAAATAGATCAATGGAATAAAAACAAGTAAAACAAAAGGGAAGCTTTAATTAAAACTGAGTCTATAGAAAATGGGTTTTTCCGAAGAGATTTAAAAGAAGTCCCTGATTCTGCAAGCCTTATCTCCTGGGGCAGGTCGTGATCCACTCGAGGATCTAAGGCTGTGAGCAGGCTTGTATGGGGTCAGCAGGTCAGTAATATAACGGGGGGCGAGGCCGCGACAAGCTTTAAAAGTAATCAGCAAAATCTCAAAATCAATTCTAAAACCAATGGAGTTGCTTTGTTTGTCATTTGATGCTACTTTCTTTTGATTGGTTGGCTCTCAAGTGTAAAAGTAGTTGTCAAATTTGTCATTCGTCCTTGAATTCCTTCACTCTATGACATGCAGGATCACAACATTTAAGCCGCAACCAAAGATATTTTCACAATCCTGAATGAACCCATGATCCATTTCCATGAGTCCTGCCATACTCAACAACCCCAACCAACATCATATAGACCTGGCTTGGCAAATGAATTAATCCATTTTAGTCAAACACATTTAAAGAAAGAATCAAAGAAACATGACAAGCACTGTTTTCTGTATCATCTTACAAAAAAAATAAAAAATCTTCTGTGGAAGATCCAAGTTTTTTTTTGGTTTTTTTTAAGAAAAAGAATCATTCACACATAGAAGTACCATCTACATCCTTGTTTAGATGGTGCGGCCCACAAATACAGAACAGACTAAACAACCTTTTAAACTGCCTTACTGAATTACAACATGTCTTCTTTGGCTTGTGTCTTTCTGGTGAACTTTTAAATTTTAATATCAGAAACATTCACACTTGGCACACGTGAACCTCCAATAATTCTCATGCTTGATGTTCATGTCGTACTAAATGTCAGCCTCTTTTTCCCTCTTTTCCTCTCTCTGTCTGCTTTCCACCATGTCAGCAGGTCTAATTCATCGTTGCGGTAGTCAAAATATACCAGTGACACGCCGACCTCGCGAATGAGGATTAAAACTCACAACAGCACAGTGGTTTACATCCCGACTGTGTCCGCGGCCAAGTTTATCCTCCCTGAGAAAACGCAGAGGAGAAGACAAAAAAAAAAAGAAAAGAAAAAAAAAAGGCAGAGGCACATAAACACAGATGCTACAAGCACGTACAATTTATACTGTAGAAAACACACACACACACACACTTCTCCTCCCCGGGCTATGAAACTCTTGAGGTCAGTGTGAGGTCAGCTGGGCTGGATCATCGACCTCTTGATGAGTGTGTATCCTGAGCCGACCTTGGCTCTGTCCCTACACTGGGTCTGCCTCTCCCTCTCTCTCAGCTCCACACTGCCCTGGGCTTTCTCCTATCTGTCTAGCATGGCAATGAGCCCAGCTATTTTTGAGCTTAGTTATGCATTTGCAGGCAGACCTATGGACCCCTGGTCTTCTTCATACAGGCCCGGACATCATTTTGCACTAAAAGAGCCCAGATACCTCAGACGGCACCGGAGCGCCTTCATCTGCGGTTGAAGAAACTGAGGGTGGTGGGGGGTGTGGGAGGCACAAGGAAGTCTGAACTCTGACAAGTGATTTAGTGAGAGAGGAGGAAGAGAGAATGGCTGAGAGTGTTTTTACTGCCGCTCCAAGGCAAAGCAGGGCCAAGCGTTGATTAAACACAGCAGAAATACAGTGGGAATAGGAGATGGAGCAGATAAGAGCCTTCCAGATTCAACAACGCACACATGCGTCCACAATGCTTCATGCAAGGACATGACCACAGCCGACAACATCCACCTCGACAGCGCTTACAGTGTGTTCATGCCAAGGAATTACCAATTATATCTCTTTAACTCTCAGGGCCGCGGAGAGCCTTTGTCAGGCCAGCAAAGTTGAACCCAAATGCAGTGAGGAACAACAGGCAAGGCTGGGGACTCAATGCCAACTTCATCCCTTCAAGGACGCGCAGTTTCCTTCTCAAGCGGCTTTTATGAAAGGAGGGAGAAAAAAAACATCCAGACATCCATTTGACAAGGATTTATACGAGAGAAACAACAATGTGCATAGAAAACACCTAGAACCTGAGAGGACTGGTAGGGTATCAAAGTTATCAGCTTTCACAGTTTTGGAGAGTAATTTGACATTTCCAAGGAACCCTTGAATGCAACCCGCCCTCGCTCTTTCCACATGTGCGTGCGTCGTCCACGGCGAGGCAGCCAACAAAGGCCGCTGTGTTCTGTTGACAAATGCTCTCTGCTCGCCCATATGTGCAGCGACGTATGCAAGTTGTCAGCGCTGACGCTCCAACTCGACCGTTCCAAGAAACGACGGCGCATTCCTCCGAAGCCGCGCGAGGTCATTGTGCTCACTACGCTCCCTCTCTACGTCCCCGTGGGGAATTAGAAATTCGTCGGAGCCGAGTTGATCTATTTATTGCTGGAGCCAGTTCAGCCTGTTGCTCGTGAGTTAAAGTGACAGCAACAAGCTGGAGAGCTGTGGCCGGGGTAAAACCGGGTGAATTCTGCTTCGGTGTAGCCGATGGCACGTCTGTCTGATATGTGCATCAAAACCTGTCACGCTGAAGGTAATGAGAATAGACAATTGGATGGATGCACATGGGGGTGGGGAAGGGGGGCTGAAGTGTTTTCAAGATTTTAAAGTCACTCAGGCACAAGCTGAGTATGTGACGGATACACTTTAATGCTTTGGATCACATTTTAAGGCCCCATTTACTAAACAAAGTTTTCATTGTATTTTGGGTGTCTGTGTACACAACAGCGCTCGGAGTCACTGAAAATGCAACGTACAACAAGCCAACTGCAAATGCACATTTTGAGTCGAGGGTCACCTGTCAAAACAATCGAACTTCGTCGTCTGTCCATACGGATGTAAAAACGTACTCGCCATTGTTTATGTTTTTGGTGTACTGTTCTGAACCAACAGCACCCACTAGTGGCCCAAACATGAAAACTACATCATTCTGCCATTTCTGCGTAAACAAGACACCGTTTTCAAACGTTGCTGCAAAAACGTGTGTTTTCACTTAAAACGTATAAATGGGCCTCTCAGGTCAAATGTGAGCCATTGCGAAACATATGATCAGAGCGTAAACGTGGGGCCAGAGAGAAGTGGAACGTGAAAATACAATTTGAAGAATTAAGACAAAATGTTACATTCTACATCTAGATATGACTCTACAAATCATTCTGGATTCAATTACTAACTAGTGTTGCCTTCATCCTCCATATATTGATTTTAGAGCAGGGTTGACCAACACGCTGTATAACAGGCCTGCCTCCATTCTGGCCTGTGGGATATCCTTGCCAAGTGAAAATATTAAAGGGAAGATAATCTTTTCTTAATTTTACTTTTAATAAAAGTATCTGCTACTTGTTATTTATTCAGTGGGGATCGACGCTCTGTTTCAGTTTAAACAGCGTACACAACACCTCACTGAGACCTGAGAGGAGAAGTCAGTGATGCTGTAGTGAAAAGTAGCTCCTTCAATATTTATAATAACAACTTCTGACTTTATCACAGAGATTTTTTTATTTATCTATTTTGCTTATATGATTTTGCACATATACACCATGTCAGCCAAAAGTGGTCAAGCCCTTTGGATGAGAGGTGAAACGTCTTAAAAAAAACAAACAAGTCAAGCTGCTTTTTCAGGTCAAGAAATAAAGAAGAGGAGGACACCATGACCTGGCTGACTGAGACGCTTTACATAAGACTTTTAATCATCCATCTTCAGGCTCTGAAGCACAATCCAATGTTTGGACAGTTTTATTGGGAGAAGAGAGTACTCCACTGTGCAGCCCCAAATACCTCATTTATTTACGAATGAATAATCATATACAGGATAATAAGACGAGTCGGAGTGTAACAGCCGATGGTATTAAATTCTGTCCTCAATGTTAAAACAATCTGACACACAGTCACAGTTTTTTTGTTGCACATTGATTGTCTCAGTCTTGATCCCCATGTCATTTTTTTTATCAGTTTGCTCTGCAGAAAAAAAAGTCTTTTAATCACCTTCATGAACACAATGCATCAAAGTTCAAACACGTCTATCTCTAATGGAATTGCAGACAATCTGATTACCAAACGCAAACCTGTGATTAATCAAGATTAGACCAATTATCAGGCTTTTGAGGTCTCCTGTTGACCAGTCTGGATTTACAGTGGGAGAAAGGCAGACTACAGCCTCGACGGGTCAACCGACCAGTCTGGCAACTCATGACCTGTGAGATCAGAGTGCAAACCACAACACCGTGCAGCCCCACTACCTCACTCATAATAAATTATTGTATGGTGGAATTATTCCCACTTACGTCACATGGGCTCGCAGAAGCAGTCTGGAGAGCAAATACATTCACGTCGCCCGACAACTTCCTCCAGATCTTCTGGGAAGACCCCAAGTCATTCGCAGTTCAACAGAGAGATTCGACAATCGTTGGGGAAACCAAGAGGCATCGTTATCCAGCAACATTTACAGTACAAGTGTAAATCCATCATTTTTGCATTTTCGTTTCAGAAAAGTTTTGCATTTGCGTTGACCGCGTTTTGCAAACGATGTGCATTTAAATGGGAATGGCCGAAAAGCTGAAAACGATGTAGCTTTCATGTTGGGCCACTAGTGGGTGCTGGCGGTTGCTTTTATATTAAAACCACACAGAGACACTCGCAGACAATAAGACACTATAAACATTAACAATGGCAAGTACTCGGATATACGTTTTTCATTTTCACTTAAAAACATTGTCGTGTGTAGAGGGCCTCAGATTAATGCACCACTTAAAGTGTCTCCTTTTATTGTGAAGGAGCAGTGGCTCCTCATTCTATCTGGAGAAAAGAGACTTCAGATGCTCACATCCGTGATCCCGCTGTTTCAGTTGTGACCCAAAAGTTCATGACCAAAAGTGAGAGGGGGATGTAGACTGACCTGTACACGGAGAGCTTTTCTTTACAGATCAGCTCTTTCTTCATCACGAACAGTCACTATAGTGACTGAATTACTCTGGCCGCCTGTCCAAATCTGCCAGATCTCTAAATCTCTTCTCCTACCGCTGCTGGATAAGAGCCCAAAATATTTGAACTCCTTCACCTAGAATATTTTACACCCCTAAATGGAGAGCGCATGCCATCTTTTTTTGTCTGTCAAAAAACCATGGGCTCACACACTGAATGTTTTCAGCATTGCTATCATGACTGCTACTTCAGAGAGACTCAAGCTAAATGCGGGTACGTTGGAAATGTTCGTTTTTGCTTTGCCAAAAAGGAACAATGCAATTGCACTTATTTTACTTGTCAATGGTTTTATAAATAGATATTTAATTGTATGTCGATGTTTTCATGACGTACTCATACATCATCGCTAATGCAAATTGTGTTAATGGTCTTGATGTACGTGGCCATCGGACTAAAATGAGTTTGACGCTCCCGCTTGAACGGCATCCGTGTAAAGGTGACGGCAGCGATGTCGGCTTACGGCAAAAAGACCTTGGTTTGATTCCATGCCTGACCTTCCTGAGTGGAGTTTGCATGTTTTTCCTGTGCCCGATTTATTCACACCCAACAGGCTCCCACCACAATCAAAGGATTTTCTTGTAAAGGGCAACGCAGTCTCTTCACCCCCGTTTCAACTAAACTAGAAGATGGGAGACTGACGGAGTACTCACAATGCTTTTAAATAAAAAGTTTGTCTTCAGCCTACACATTCTTTTGTATGTCTAAAATAAATCATTGAGCCTTTGGAAAGTCGTTAATTCCTTTTAATTTGAAGCTTTTTCCACATTCGACTTTCCATAATTGTCTGGTTTGACAACTTTAACACATCATCTTTCACTCGAAAGTTCTTATCTTGTGGATTCAAGGAATGTCAGCAGTTCATTTTAGGTAATGTGTAAACAATGGATAAAAACCTACCAGACTGTTATTCTTCTGACTAATTGTAATGAGCCGGATGTTTCCAAACTCCCTATTTACCACTTAACGATCGATTCTGAAAGGAAAGATTTATGACTCCAATCAAACGCACTTTGAATTCACTTTTGCCCGCTTTGCTACAGTCACTCTGTACTTACCTCTGAGCGTTTTGAAAACACGGATGAATTGCCATCAACTGTACCTGAACGCCACCTGCGTGGCAAACGGAATGTATTACTTTCAGCTGCTGTGTCACCAAAAACCCTGCGGTCTCTTTCTCAGCGTCGTTCTGTTTGTTTAGTTTAGACCCCTGGAAGGGAAAACCCTGATTTCATCCACATTTTGGCAAGTTCCACAGTTTACATTTGCTGCTGTTGTTTCTTTTCTTTTCTTTTTTTTTTTTTTACTTTCATCCATGTTTTCTGCACGACAATAATCACAGGCCTGTTTTGATCCACCACGTTGGGTTTCCATTCACGAGCACTGACACATAATGTGGTCACTCATTAAGTTCCAGAACATGAAAAACACAAATAAAAGCTTGAGTCCAGAGTTACCTTGAGTACACGTCTGCTGATAAAGCCGAGCGGCGTCACGGCAGGGTTTCAATTAACCCTGGTTTCTGCACATGTATTCCACTTGAATGGCATTAAGATCACAGGACCTTACTCCTTGCTGACTCCTTGCTTTTGAAAGGCATATATATGATAAATAGTGGGTTCGTAGCAATGAGTAAATAAGATTATCAGGCTGAAACTCACACAAATGTGCCGACATCATAGAGATGTGGCTGAAAGTTGAAGAGGAGCGAACGCGATTAAAGGGCAGAGGGGTGAAGGCGTGAAGCAAAAGTTCCCACTCAGCAAAATCTTTTGAGGACAAGTCATGAATTAATTTCCATTTAAGACTTCTTCATCCCTCCGATGTCATATATCAGGCCACTGGTGAGGACAAAGGCAGCTCGGGGAAGGAGGAGGGCACACGCTGACAGCGGCGCAATCAGATTGACACCGGCTTTGGTAATTAAAGGGATTCTCGGCTGATCCGGCCAATCCAGCTTTTACTCGATTAACGTGAAGGAACAAAACCTAAACGCTGATTAAACTGCTATTTAACTGTCTCAGTATCAACTTAGGGAAAGTTAATTAACTCCTACTTGGCTGCACCAGTTTCAAATGGTTTGAGGAAGCGTGTGCTGCTCGAGACGTTGCCTTGACATTCAACAGCTCCAGGGTGCAGTAATAAGAGTTTGGGCGGATGATTTTTTGCTATATGTATTTTAAGTGGCGTTTCAAAGACTGCACAAGGACGGCAGTGTCAGACAAATCTTTGACTAAGATTGAATCACTGTTGGCTGGAGCTTTAGTGCCAAAGCTGGTGATTGAAGCCACGTTCGCATTTTGGGGTTCCGTTCAAACAAGAAGTGATTGGAGACACTAAAAATGGTGACCAAGGTGGAACTTTTGGAAAGTTCTGCTACTGCAATGCGAGTAAAGTTCTGCTGCACATGTAGGTGGACAATAATAAACATGGCCACCTCCAGAAGGGCATAACTCCCAGTCCATATTCTCCTGGGACTCAGTAGTTTTATAGTTCAGTCACTTCTAATAACACTGATTCGAAATGCTGCAGCGAGAGTCCCGGCAAGAACCAGCATCAGCAATCACATCACTCCAATACAAGCTTCTCTTCATTGGCTTCCTGTTAAATCTAGAATCGAATTTAAAATCCTCCTTATAACTTATAAAGCTCTTTTGTTGGGTTTTCTCTGAAAGAGTGCCCTGAAATTACTCTCTTGTAGCCGGAGCTTTATAAATAAAGTTGAATTGAACTGAATAGAAATGCTGAAAATGGTGTCGTTAGCGTGGCAGGCCACGAATTGGTGCTATTGGTTGTTTTTGGAATGAAATCACACTACGCTATACAGAATAACAACGGGAGAACACGGACATTTGTATAAACAGACGACCAACTTTTTGCTTAAATGTGAGACCTGTAAAGGTGCAATCGGTGCCTTTATATTATATATAAACTAAGACAAAACACTCCCGACAAACTCATGGACAACTTCAGCTACGTGTGAGTTGTTGAGCAATTGTTTGGGGATAACAATCAGATTGTGAACATGCCATGAGCCACACATCTATTTGTGGTGGAAATCAAAGGGAAGAAAACCCTGCATCATTGGCTTCGGGCCGCACTTTCATTGATCACAAATTAATCTGGCTGCTTTTCAATAGCAATGTGACACCAATCAGCCTGACTGAAGTTTCTTTTATTTATTTTTTTTGAGACCACCACGAAGGAAACATTTGGCACTCATAGGATCTCCGTTGCAAAATAGTCAATTAACAACTATCAAACACGCAAAGACACATTGACTACGTCTTTAATCGGTGTAAGATGCAAAATATGGACCTCTCTGCTGTTTTTTTCTTCTTTTCTTTCATGTTTAAACATATTTTAAATAGAAAAACGTCTCAACGCTGTAGTACACCATGGTACATTTCCACTGTACTCCAGCCCTGAATGATACCACACAAGGGGGCAGATTACAAACCACCCAAACAAGGAGAACCTAAACACTGCCTCCTAATCCCGGCAACATGAAGAGATGGAAAACAGTGATAACAGCTCAGAGACAAATAAAATATTAATCTAATAAGTCTGACTCGCCCGGGCCACCATCACCACCACGCACACAAGGCTGCTGCTGCTGGACAAACAGGCTGAGGTAATCGTGTGTGTGTGTGTGTGTGTGTGTGTGTGTGTCATGGCTTGACGGGCAGAGAGAGGCCGTGCAGCACCAAAGCTGCCCTCACCATCTGGCCTTGGCAAAATGAACACAGTGTTCTTCCACCGTCCATCCCTCTCTCTCTCTCTCTCTCTCTCTCTCTATCTATCTCTCTCCCTCTCTCTCCCCCTCTCTCTCTCTCTTTCAGTGGGGGATTTGATACCCATCCACCCAGAGAGATTAAGCGTTTCCATATTCCAGTCATATTCCCCGGGTTGTTTTGCTTTCTAAAAACAGTGTTTGTATGCCAACATGTTTGCTGGACGGGCGGGTGGGAGGCTGGGTGGGTTAGTAGCCGGGCAGAGGGAGTGGGAGAGCCAGGGAGGACGGGAAATGACATGAAAAAAACATTTCAACTCTGGATGTATTCCCAAAAACCGCAGGATGAAGGTGAAAAAAACAGGCAGACTGTGGGTCATGTCGGTATAATGAGAGTAAAGGTGCATAAATATACGCATTCGCAGCTCCGTGGGGCATCTACCGGGACGTATAGGGGTGTTGAGAGTGTGTGGTTGGCGTGTACGCTTTGGGCCTCGGGGTCTGAGGTTAGAACGAGAAGTTCACAAGTTCAGGGACATCTAACACGGAGGGAAAAGGAAAATGTGGAGGACTCACATGTTTGGCTCAATGATGCTACAAGGACTGTAAGTCCAGACGAAACTTCACAAAGTAGAGGCGTTTAATTGTGGATTTTTCGTCACTGAAACCAGCGTTCTGCGTGGCAGCCCGCACAGATGTTGAAGCAGTTCTACAGGAGAGTTTCCTGAAGGCATTTCTCAGATGTCGTGTAGATGTAGGCTGTTTCAAATCCATCAGTCTCGTCATGTAGGAGACCCCGTGATGTTGAGATGGGGACTCTGTGGAGGCCGAACCATTACTTCCACCACTGGCTAAATCATTAGAATGATTGTACCTGGAGCCAGTCGGTTGTTTTCTTGTAATAATGCCTGATGTCATGGTTGCATTTGGTCCGGACATGCCTGGAACTTCTGTGCATTACTCAAAATCAAATCCTTAACCTTAAATCCCACTCATAACCCTTAGAATTCATTTCACTCCAACAATTTTTTTTTTTTTTCAAATTAAGGGATTTTCTCCATCTTTGTGAGGGCATTTAAAAGGAAAAAAAAGCTGAACACAGAAAAACCTCTCAATTCACTTGATAGGAGTGTAAATCCAGAGCGCTCTAAGAGGCTTAACGAGAAAAGATCACACTTTCATGTAGTGCTCTGCCCTCAACATCGCTTCTCGCATTATTTTTTTTTTTTTATAAATATTTACTTGTTTACTCCTTCTGTTAAACGTCAAAGACACTGATGTGAGTATTAACGGCTGTAGAATGAATTCAACTGAGCCTCTGGTCAGTCCATCTCAGGCGTCTGCCAGAGCTCCGTGAAAGAAAAAAAAAGTATGGAAAGAAATATCTTATTTCCATTTTGTTTGCACACCAGATGGTTATCTGCTGGGGGAAAAAACTGTTTAAAAAAAAAAAAAGAAAATAGAAAAAGAGTCAAAAACGGCAACAATTCTACAGAGAGCTTAAAAAACTAAAACTGTAAAAATGGCTAAAACAAGCAAAATACCTCAAATCAGTTAAATAAAATAAGACACGTTTACGCAGGAACATTTTGAAAACAATGTCCTTTGACACAGAAATGACAGAAATGCTGAAAACGATATAGTTACCATGCCGGGCCACTGGTGGGTGCTGTTTGTAGTTTTTGGAATAAAACCACACACATACTCGCAGAGAACACAGTTGGATTACTATTGTGGGTGATTCTCAACTATAAAACTACCAAGTCCGAGGAAAATATGGACGGGCACTAAATGACACTCTGGAGGCCGCCATTGTTGTTATTGTCTATTTACAAGGGCCGCATTGCACATGTGCAGTGGCGGCGTTTCATGAACGCTGCGTTTTCAGTGACAACGGAAGTTTTCCATTTTCACTTGTCTAGTATGACTAAGATGACTTAAAAAATAGATAGAAAAACCAAAAGTCAAATGACTGAAACCGCTTGAAAAGTAGAGAGAAAGGAAAAAGGTTACAGGTTAAAAGGAAGGAAAACGAGCCAAACAATTGAAACAGCTTAAATGTTCGAATGCACTTAAATGGTTGAAATTAGTTTTATCTTTATTTTAAAAGTGTTTTCAGCTTCAGAAGTTTTATTGAGTGACAAAATTGGTGATAAATGTTGCAAGACTCCTGGAGAAAGATCCTCTGTGTGTCTTCTTTCGGGACACATTGACACATGAAGGCAGTGCTGCTGAACCATATGCATGTGCCAAAACGCAAGGGGACGTCCCCCCCCCCCCCCACCCCACCCCACCTCACGGATAAACACAGTGCACTCTGCCCGGCGCTCTCCCGTGATAACCCGGGTTAGCTCGGGCTGACACATTCCCCGAAGTGCTAAATTATTCAAGGAGGACAACAAGACTCGCCCCATCTCAGGTCCTAACCTCCTGCTGTGCTTCAGCCCTCCAACACACGAGCAGAAACACACGAGCAGAAACACACGGAATTTCACGCTTTCCAGCAAAGGAGAGCAGAAACCCATCCAAGGACATGTAACACTACTAAATATTCTATTGTGTGGAATTGCATGTTTTCCTTTATTCAAAAGAAAGAGAGTGCTCATTACTGAAAAGCGTAATGATGATGAAAAACAGATTGGGAGGCATAAGGGAAAAGACATAATTACATCAAAGGGCTCCGAAACACAACTCCAACGTTCACAACACAAACACGCGCGGAGTGAACAACAGAAGTGTTCAGTCCTCCAGTGTTTGTCCCGACAGCCGATAAACCTGCATATTTGATCCGAATACTCGGCGGCAAATTATTCATTCGGTCTCTGAGTGAGTTTCGGTGTTGGTGGACACATTTGCGGCGCGACTGAAATGTCACCGAGCCCCGGTTAACTGATTGAACGTAAAAGGTCCGATCTGATCCGAGGAATTCCTCATCATTAGGAATATAACGTGCCATATTCAATTTGGTTGATTTCATCGACTCACCGCAGCCTAATTCCTCAGAGGAGTTTGGGGGCATGTAGGAGGAAAATTGGAGAAAATCTGGTGAAAAAACTGGATTTTCAAGTCACGAGTTCATGTACAAAAGCATCGTTTTACTACTTGCTGTTAGCAGCATTTAGGAAAAGTTGCACTTTGCAAGCTGCTTTCAGTGGCTCTGAGCACCACTGTCGTATATACAGACAAAAGTTCCTGTTTTCACCTGGATGCGTTACTTCATACTCACAGGTGTCACCTCTGGAGTGTTGGGATGGATATTTAGTCTTCAGACCTTCCTTTCGTCATGGATTCAACAAAGTGCTCAAACATTCCTGGGAGGTTTTGCCCATATTGACATGACAACATTACACAGTTGCTAAAGATTTATTGGCTGCACGCCCACAACAAATCCCAGCGCTCGATAAGGTAACTGTGAAGGCCATGTGATTCCAGTAATCTTATTATCATGTTCAGAGAAACCTGCGTACGGGTGCTTTTCCAAGTAAAACAAAACATCCATGCGAGATAAATTGGTGACCTAAAGGTCGACTGTCAGCGTGAACGTGACGAGTGTTCTCTTTATGTTGTGTCCTCTGGACTGGCCGAGCGTCCATGGTGTATCCTGCCTTCACCTGCCTGAAACGCTACCGTGTAAATTGGACCAAGGGCGTGTTCACATTCCTGTGTTTGGTCTGGACCGCGGTTCTCTCCAGGGAAAAACTGTTCCGTTTGGGCGACAAGAACATGAACTCTGAACCGGAGCTAACAAGATCTCTGGTCCTTTTAAAAACCTCGGTCTTGGTTCCTTTACAAACGGTCTTTCTAGCGGGCGGGGGGAGAGGACGTGATGTAGAGCGCAATGCATTCTGGGTGGTAAACAAACAGCGCTAAATGCGCGAATCAGAAGAAGCAGACGCAAAAAGAAAAAGTTGAAAAATATCTCGCGGCCAGAGATGGAGTCGTGAGGAAGAACTAGTGAGGAAGACTCTCATCGATATCTGGACTGAAGACTCTAAATCGCGGTTGTTTGTGGCTACCGAGCTAACTAGCCTAGCCACCACGGGCTAAAGCGGCGGGACTTCCGCTTTTGGTCCGGACCAATCAATGAACTGTGTTTCTGATCCGATCTGAAAAGTGAATGTGAACGCCACCCGGACCAAATGAAGATGTGAAAATTCTCAGCTCCCCTCCCTCCCAAGTGAACCGAGTCCCGGACTATCCCAACGTGAAAGGCCCCTCAGTTTGACGGGTAACCTGAGACCTGAACGCGGTCAGCAGCGAACGCTCATGCAGGATGTGGCTTTCAAACAAAGCTTAGATGGTATGACACACTGCCAGGAAATTCCCCAAACCATAATCAGCATGTCATGTTTACGACACACTGTCCCAACCATGCGAATGTGGCTGCAGGTGTTGAAATTCACGACATAAAACATCTTCGCTCCAGTCTCCTGTTCAGTTCTGTTGGGCCTGTGTGCTCTGCAGCGAGGTTCCGGTTAATCGTCTGACGGGAATGACAGCCAGTGTGATCATTGTTTGACATGTTGTGGGGTTTTTTTTCACCAGATGGTCTTTTGCATATCTTGATTGCAACAAGCAGTGCGAGTTACGACTGCCTTTCTGTTATGCAAATTATTTTTCAACTTACTGGCTGAACGCAGCTGACGGAAACAAAAGCTGTTCATTTGCAAGCCTAATATCTGAAATGAGAATATGAAAGAAGTGCCTTCAACTTTGTGTTGCTTCGGTTCGTAAACGCGTCTTTTAAAATCTTTTGTCCCGGTTGTTTTCTAAAAGAAAAATAGACTGAAGACCTGCACTTTGTCAAAATGTAGGAGCGACGCCAAACACTAGCAGTCAATTAGTGGTTTTCCAGATCTGCTCTGGATTCTAGAAAGCATCTTTTTTGACAGTTTTCTTTGATACCGAGTTGAAGCAACCTCCGGGTAATAAGCCTTCTAAGGGGAGTTGTCACACGATGACTGCTTCATGATATTGTTGACGTACTTCAATGGGCCACGGTCAAAAAAAAAGCAACATAAATAAAGGTATTGATCTTCTACTGTATTTGAGTTTGGACACTGCTCATCTCATGATTTTTTTTCCCATTTTCCTCACTTGGGTATGCAGAGACCAGTCGGAAAAAGAAAACCCAACAATTTGAACGACAGCTCTTGAGGGAAAACGTCATAGCAATAGTGGAGGTCAGGGAAATGGTCAAGCGGAGAGAAAGGCGGCGACAACTGAAATGCCCACTCGTTCTGGCAGAGGTCTACTGAAGGGCAACTCTGAACGCTCGCCATATGAAACCTCAACGCTCAGGCTGCCGCACTGGGATGACAAATAGTAAGCAGATGGGACTTTATGAAGTGTAAAGCATGGATCTATCACACCACCTATTAATGTTTAAGGTTCCTGGTATGGTGATGAGGAAATATTTATATCCTGGCACACTTTGAGCCACTTGGTCCCAGATATGAATCTATATGAGCCCCACCCCCTTTTATGGCAAGAGTGTACCATCTTCTGGTTTAATTCCAGATAGACGCTTCCCAGATAGACGCTATACACACACACACATATATATATTAAATTTTTTTTGTTTGTTTTTTTCCCCCCTGGCCGGGATTTCTCCTATTTCTTTTTCCCCCTTAAAGGAATACAGACTATTTGTCATTTTGTTAAGTAGTTTGTAACTAGGTGCTGGACAGTGTCTAGGAACTCATCTGTGCTGATGTCTCCATCCCTGTTTCCTCCCGTCGTGTTCACATATGTGTGTGACTTTGAGCGTCTTTTCTGAGAAGGACCCTGCGGAGCGTTTGTTTGTACCTACAGAGGCATTCATTTCAGGAAATGTGTGTCTTTATCTGTAAAAATACATCACTATTCATCCTCGGTCACTGAAATATTACAAATAATTGACTTATTATGATAAGGAGTCTAACTGGGAAGCGTCTATCTGGGATGACGCCCGTCTTCTAATAGCTGCTCCGGAGGAGGCCGGCGCACACGTCACTAAGCTCATATCGACTCAACTTCCGGAACACGATGACGTGTTCCCTGCACTCAAACGGCCTCTATAAGTCACCAGATCTCAATCCAATAGAGCAGCTTTAGAGATGTGGTAGAACAGGAGATTTGCATTATGAATGTGGCTCCTCACAAATCTGCCGCTGAATGAATGCCGCCACTCTCTGCGAGTTTAGCGTCGGCTGGCGACAGATCAGAGGAACTTCTTTGTGGACTTTGGTTAATCGCCGACAGAGGATCCGACAAAACCGGGGGAGCCACGTCGAACCGCGCTAACGGCACAAGGAGTCCTTTCAGGACTGCTGAACGCCGAATCGCCGCATCCTTCTCTCCGTCTTTGTCCATTAGAAAAGCTTGAAGTGTAAAAAGTGACACTTTGGGCCTCCGTCTTCTTTTTAATCTCCGCATCATTGCTTGAATGAGATCCATAACTCCCAGTGCTTTCTGTACACGGGTGGCTGGTCCAAGTAATCTCTCTGGTCGCTCTGTGTGTCACACACACACACACAGGCTGCACTCGACCCACACCAGATGACCAACTGTTCCGCTGTCTCTTGCTGGCCAGCCTGTGGTTCAGGGATCACAACACGGCCTCCAGACAGTATAATGACTCACCCCTCACACAACACACACACATGCGCATGCACACACACACACACACACACACACACACACACACACACACACACACACACACACACACACACACACACACACACACACACACACACACACTCACACACACACACACACACACACACACACACACACACACACACACACACACACACAAGAGATGAACGTCTGTCCGGCTTGTATGGGTAAAAAGATTTAAAAATAAAAAATAAAAAATGCTAAGCAGATGATGAAAAGAGTAAAGGTTGAGCCAAGGTCTCATGCTGACCTCAAAGGGTTTCTCTCTTCCCTCATTTCTTTTCTTAGGTTTCCATTCCTGCATAATGGTCAGCTGCGAAAGACATTTCCAGCGTGACAGCGACTTTCTCCCTATTTGCAAACTTGTTGTTGACACACAAAGTATTTGTATTTGCGACTTTCCTGTGACTGCAGCTGTTTTTCATAAAAAGGAAAAAAAACCAAAAACTAAACACTGGGGCCTCTCATAAATCAAAGGCAAATTAATAGACATTTCCTGAGACGTAACTTTAATTTCCATTTCTGTTTATGAATCACAGCTGCCAGAAGTGTTATGTCTTTGGTTTGCCAATTGGCTGAACCGGGATTTGATGCAGGAGAGGGATTTTTCTGTGCTCACTGAAAGAGGGGGCACCTGTAAGACACAACAAACACTGAATAAACTCGTATGAGCAGTTCTGTGCTGAGTCCATTTTAGTGATAAATAGTGGAACTGAATAGACGGAAACGATATGACCTCAAACTATAGGTAGCATAACTGTCCTGTGGAGACTGTTGATGACTATTATTAAGATAAGCATCAGGTTTACAGTTATAATATCAACCATCTGCTCGTCTGCCATGTAACCCCAGACACAATGTCGGAGCGATAGACAGAGTTTAGCATATGGCTTCATGATTGCACATTCTTTCCAGGCAGATTTTTCTCCAAGTAATCGTGTTCTTCACAACAATCTAAAGACTTGCAGGTTAGGTTGATCGGTGACGAAGCTTGTTTGTGTGTACGTGCGTGAGTTAGCCTTATTATGTGACCAATTTTAATAGGTTGAAGGCACCACAGGGTTTATTACGTCTGCCAAGAACATAATAAAATCATCGGCGTATTTTTGTCTGTACGGATTTTGTCAAAATTTTCACCACATATTAAGCCCTGGAAGATTCCATTCAATTTTAAAGGTGATCTGGAAATGTCTGATTGAGCTTGTATAAAGAAGGCAGTTGTAGATTGTTGTCAAGACCATAGTTTCAAGGTCTTGGCTTTAACTTGGTCTTGGTCTCTTAAAGTTTTGGTCTTGTCTTGGTCTTGGGATGCTCTGGTCTTGACGACAGATAAACATGGTCAATTTTCATGTATAGAACCCGTATCAGGTTGTTTACGTTGAGCCAATATTTAAAACCGGCATGAATCTAACCAAACTGTGGCACAAAATTTGTATCATTTCTGTAATCAAATTGGTCCAGGATACCACCACCCACTTGAATATTTAGTTGTTTAACGGAAACATTACACAAAATCCATTCACGGCCTCGTAATTGTGCTTTTTAGGTATAAGCGGCCTGGTGTTGTGAAATAACCACCTCAGCATTGTTAAAAACACTGTTTTTAATTATATATTGCATCCTTATAATTTTTTTTTCAACATTGTTCATGTTAATGTAGCACGCGAAAAGACGGTTACTTTTTAAGCTCTTGCTGGGCAGATGCAGCAGGGAAATGTCCAAAAAAACAACTAAAAAACAAGAGAACATGATCTGGGAACACTGTTGTTTGTAGTCCTTATATTGGGCACAGTCGGGACCAGAAAAATTATTCATTCAACAAAGAGGGCAGAAATCGATTGAAGGAACAAACTGACAACAGTGAAATTATCCCAACTCTATTTTGTGACAGACAAATTTATCTTCATTCAAATGATTTCGTCCCTGCTGTGTGCTCGGGGCCGCTAAAGCGTCTTCAAACGTACTTTGTCAAATAGTGCCAGTGGGAAGCCGAGGCAAAAATAAAAACAACGTGTTTCACCGAGAAAAATCTCAAATGAAGATGTGGCGGTCTGACGCAAAAAAAACCCATAAATCAAGACTGGGGGGGGGGGGAAAGAAAAAGAAAGAAAGAAAGAAAGAAAAAGAGTGCGACTATTTAAGCTGATGCTGTGGATAGAGAGTGTGCAGAGCGGGAAGAAAGACAGCTGTCAGAAAGACTAAAAACACTCACGAGTCCGAGGACCAACAGTGACGTTAAATTGAGGCTGATTGTATTCTCGGCGTAGACTTGCCTTTGTCCCTAAGCTCTGTCTAAATATTGAAGCGGATCGTGGTGAAAAGAGCCGGCTATCCTGAGGATTCAACCCAATCTGCATATTCATCACAATTAATTAGGATTCCTCTCTCTGCCATCATTTTTTATCTTTCCTGCTTTATTTCTCGAGAGGCAACTACAAGACAATGGTGGGGCGGTGATCAGAATCAGTTATTAGGGGGGTAGAACCCCCTCCCCCCACACACACACACACACACACACACACACACACACACACACACACACACACACACACACACACACACACACACACACACACACACACACACACACACACACACGCACGCACGCACACACGCACACACACACGTCAGGCTTGAGACCGATTCTGTCTGCATCAGATATGATGATGAGACCGTTATGGGCTCATCTCTCTGTCGATGCAAACTTCCAGAGCGTCCTCTCACTTTGTCTCCGTTCCCTCCTTTGTTCCCCATGTTGCATCGCGCCTCCGCCGGAGTGACGGCGAGGCGGCCATTGTCTGGCGAGACGCGCGAGCGAAGTGCCGCTCGGCAGCCTCCTCGCGAAGGCTAACTCTTTTAATTGCTCAAAAACGCACGGAAAGAGGAGGCGAGCGATGGCGTGAGGCCTCGGGGTGAGAAAGTACCGGAAGAGTTAAGTTTTGGCCGAAATCTGTGCGCATCGCGGCGCATCCAGGCGCTACAAGTAGAACAGCCCGATGTGTTTCTGCACACCAGCGTGCCGCCCCTCACTCGAACAGCGAGTTGATTAAACTGTACACAGAGAGGTGAATAATGGGCTTTATTACACTTCAGCGTAAACAGCTCTGGAGGAAGGTCAGAGATTATGTGCACGGGGCGGGGGGGGGGGGGGGGGGGTCTGTGAAGAAAGTAGTCGGAGAACGGAGAGCGAAAATATGGCGATGAACTGTAAATGTTTAGAACTGGGTGTAAGCTAAATGCGATTGTATCCAAGTCCGACGATCCGCAAAAAAAACGTACAACTTTGTGTGATATAGAGCATCAGTAGTTTGAGAGAGTTAGTTTAGACTGAGTTGGCAGCTCTGCTTTACTCAGAATTTTCAAAGCATTGTGTGATCTGATAATAGTATTGGTCAGGCTAAGTAGAGGGGATATGTTTTTATCATTCCAGGTAAAGAAGTAATTTAGCAGAAGAGGGGGACACATATTCTATTGGGGAGATCTAATTCCCATCTGGAGCACCGTCATTCACCGAATGGTAAAATCAAACTTGTAGTGGTAAAGCGAATGCACACAGGCAGACTAAAATGGAAGTTGGACAGAAATTGTTCATCGTAATCCAGAAAATTGCAGCAATGTTTTTTTTCCGACTTTTTTTTTTTTTTGATAAAAGCTCTTCTTTAAACCCTCATCCACCAAATACATCTCATATACTATCTGAAATGTCTCAACGGAAACATACAAAAGTCCACTTTCAACCAAAAGAAGCTTTAAGTTCTCAAAGAACTGGAATTGTGTCCCACAATTGTGTCCCAAGGCCTCAGTATTTCACAGTAACATAATTTTTGGTGAGGGAACAAGCGTGATTGTTAATACTTACATCAAAATCAAGAGGATTTTCACAGCAAAGAATATTTTATTCTTCAATGAAAAACGTGAATCGTGTACAGATGTCTAAACGTGTGTCAACATTGTGAAAGTGAAAAATTATTTGAGATCATAAGGCCCTTAGAGTTAACACCATATGTGTGGATTCTGTTTATATAATTCCTCAGCATCTTGGAAAGGAATTTCCTCCAAAGGGATTCACCCGTAGGAAAGTCCAACGAGCTGGTCCATTCGCTCTGGAGTTATCAGATGATGACAAGTGGTGCCTAAAACCATGCTTCATGGTGTCTGGATGATTTCATAACGACACTTAATATTGATTACCAGTGCACGTACAATATACAGATAATTTTATTTATGATTTCTCCCCCTTATTCTACCTATTTTGACCAAAGAACAAATGTTTAACCACGTGAAATAATAGAATAACCTGCCAACACCATAATATGCTCCTTTATGTCTCACATTTGTCATTGTTCGACATTAGAATAGTTTGCGTTAGACATTAATAAACTAATGATACAATTGTTAGAAGGTACAGACATCCAATCAACCTTGGTCTTTCCTGTGAGCTGTAATTCAGTGAAAAACGGCGATAATACTCAGACGCTGACGTCTCTCAAAGCCATTTCGTTAATGTTTCTTCAAGACATTCTCCTCCGTGTTATTTATGTTGGTGATGACTTCGCTATTTGGCACCCCGGGGCGATGAAAGTGTTGAAAGCGCAGACAAAAATAAGATGGGAAAAAAATAAATAAATAAATATGTGAGGGAGTGTGAGACGGATGACAGAAGTCGTCCATTAGGCGAGTGGAGCAGTCCTGGTGTGAATATTGCATTTCTGCGTTTACCGCTATTACAGCCCTGTTCGCTGGTTCCCCTCCTGCAGAGGATAAAAATGGAATAGAGACTCTCCTGTGGGACGAGGAGAATATCTCCCGCCCAGTCGGCGATGTGAGACACGGACACACGAGCGCGCGCGCATGCGTCTTACTGGCGTTTCACGGCACCGCTGTCACGTCGTCAGTGTCTCGGCGGTTAAAGTGATCCTAATCCGTCTGCGTGTTCTGCAGGGAGCTAAAAGTCACTGCAGTGTCGTCTTCAAGCACAGTTTTTCTTCGGTTCGCGTAGAAATGTATCCACAGAGAATGAGACGAGTCTTTAACAGAGACCGTCTTTCTCGAATAAAGCTGCATTTTATTGAAATGGAAACTCTGCTGGCAGCTTAGATTTCTTTCCAACTTGCGTTGCACACACAAAGATGTGTGTTGGATTTTTTTTTTTTAAGATGATGGATATCAACTTGAATTCTACTCTATCCTTCACCATCTTATTTATTTGACAGTTTTTTGATAATATTGCATATGTGAGAAAACACGTTCGGCTCAGTATTGGCACTGCTTGCTCTGTGGCTAAGAAAGATTATCTAGAACATATTTAATTCTGTTTGATGATTAAAAAGATGAGAAATGAACATTGGTATTTGCTTGGAAAAACTGGTTTTTTCCAATAAATGGTGACCTGAACTAAATTGTTAACGATCCACTGAATCCATCTTCTGCCGAATTATTTTGAAACGTAATCGTTGACTTGACTCGCGTTTTTTTTTTTTAATTGTACATTTAATGTCAACTCATTATATTAAGAATGTAAGTTAAGTTAGTCAGTATTACCATTTTTTGAACTGCAGACGAGAAACTACCTTTACTGAAGATACTATATGAGTACATAATTGCATTGATATTTTTATTTAGGGTACTGTGGACACATATCAATATGTCGGGGGACATGATATGTTAATTAAAAAGTTGCACTTACAGTAACTTGGACCTGTTTTTCAATTGACTGGAGACTTGTGTTTGGATTATAAACCGCGGACGCCTCAATTGATCGTGAATAAATCCCGCGCTTTGATAACAATCGAGCTTAGATCAGAGATTTTAGACGACTCAGACTTGAAATGGACTAACCCGGCAAAAGACTTTAAAAATTGACTGGAACATGTGACCAAAGATATAAGTTGGACTTGTGAGCAAAGCATTTACTCCTGACTTCAGCGTGTGGTCGAAGGCTTGAGACTTTCCTGGACACGTAATGAAAGACTTGCATTGGACTTGTGGCCCGAGATTCAAGACCTGGATATGATCGAATGCCAAACAACTTGGCTCTTGACGAGGACAGTGATGAAAGAGTTTTGACGACAGGCTACCACTGTCCGACAGGACACTCTGAGAAAGGGTGATTTCCCCATGAAGAGCCATAAAGAGTTCACTCCAGTCAAGCACATATAATAAAGCTTTTTATTGCCACTGAAAAAGCACGAATATTATGGACATGGACATGCGAGATGCAACTAATAGGCTGTGCCACGGGAGACTGTCGGGGCCAAAGGTCAGCCAGATGACAACTTTGAACCACGGGCCAAAAAAAAAAAAAAAGAAACCTCTCTGTAGCTCCTAATCTCAGCTAATGATGTCCCTATGGGCTGGGAGCCGCTCTACCAGGCCCCTCTGTCATTACAATGCTCTATTTCCCTCACTTTGAATATTTCGTGTGACAGGGTGGATGCCTCATGCCATCAGGTCTGGTTGTCTCTCGCGTCTGCGCCGCAGCGATGTTTATTTCTCATTCCCACCGTGAAAACAATATATGACTTGAGAATTCATGGAAACACAAAGGATCTTCAGTGCGAGCCCGTCCGTGCTTTCATTTGCCTCCACATACTCGGTCCAGATTAAAATCAAGGGCGTCAGACTCTCCAACTTTAGATCGATCTATCTAAAGAAGCTGAGGATTAACACCCCCCAAAAAAAATCCATTTTCATACAGTAGCTTTCATGTAATTATCTTTTTTTTTTTTTTTTAATTATCTTTGACCTTGCTTTCAAAGCTCTTTTCTTCGCTTTTATCCTTCCTACCTGGCTGGCACTGACTTTTTGCTGATTGCGTTATGGCCTTTCTCCACTTGCGTCTTTATTGCCATGTAACTACGGAATGTGCCGCACAATTACAATAATGTGTCAGCGTGAAACCGAGGCAGCTAAATTGACTGTCGTAATCATTCGTGTTATTATTCGCACGTGTGCTTCTTTTCTGCGTCTTCTGGGATGAAACGGCTCGCCGACACCAACAAGCGTCGAAGCCTATATGATTCAGCCCAGCGGGTGACCGACTGCACACGCTCGCGCCGCCGAAACGATTGAGAGCAGTGCAGATAGGAGGAGGAGGAGGAGGAGGAGGAGGAGGAGGAGGAGGAATGGATTGATGGTAAACAATTTTCTTTAAATTGAGTGTGCGTCAAGTTGAACTTACTTTCTTTTGAAGTGCTGGATTTTGTATTATCGGCAATCAGATACAGGAGTGCAGGGATGGAAAGCTTATCCCCATCTTTGGAAGAAAAAAGAAGAAGGTGTTATTATTCTGTAATGTACAGAGCTGTGAATCAGCGTGGTAATCAATAATCCTTGGTCCAAATGTTTGGAACGCCGCTCGGGGGATGAATGCCAGTCTTCCAAAACTGTTTTTGTTCACACGGAGTATTGACGCTTGCAGCCGGGAGCAGATCTATAATCATCCGCAGGTTTTAACTCACGATGAGATCTTATTTATTCCGGTTCTTCGGTACAGCAGCGACGGGCCTCTCGTAAAGACAGAAAAAAAAATATAAAGGGGCTTTTGAGTTTGCCAATGACATGAGGTGGCCTTGTCCAGCTGAACGTGGAGAGGAAACGTTATTTCAAAGAACAGCTGCGTGGCTTTGTTTACTCTGTGCGCATCAAAAGCAGACAAGCACCCGGGGATTATGGCGATGTAAAGTTTGTTGTAAAAGACATGAAGTGGTCGTAAATGTAGATTTTCTTTTCTTTTTTTTTCTTTTCTTTTTTAAAAAAAAAAAAAGGAAAAACAAGGGAGCAGATAAGAAAACGCTCGAGGATGACTACAACCTCCTTTAGACCTCCCCGGCTGTGTCCTTGCCACACAACAGATACATTTCCTCCGTTTTGGGACGACTTTATTATTCTCCCCTTAACCGACTTAACAGCTGGGAAGCTAAACACCAGACACGGTTTGTGACACGAGGCCCCGCAGCTTTTATTTGCTTGTAACAACATGTCACGCAGCACATTTACTGCCACTTTACATGTCTTTATCACGGACTAACTTCAAAATCAACACTAGCCCACAGTCACTCTTTAAAGCGCACAGGTGACGCAAATACAACGCAAATACACAACTCCTAAAACACTATCCTCCCGTCTGCATATCTCTGGAGGAGCTGTAAACACCTAAATAGCGTATCTGGTTGTCTTCTGACTAAATATAAAGTTAAATATGAAGACTAATATGTAGAGGGCCTTCTTTTTTGTTTTCTATGTAGATTGCGTGTGTTTTTGGTTCATTTTCAGGGAAATTTAGGGATGTGTGGCAAACGGAGTAATACCACGGGTGGCCTGTGGCGGCAGTGTTGAGCAGAAGAGCTCATGTGCCGCCAGCGAAAGGAGTAGAGACACTAGCAGAAGGTGAAGACATAAGGCAGCAGATCATCCCTTCAGACCTTCCAGACCAAACGTCCCACAGGAAATCAACAACACCAGCGCTGTCCTCTGCTGGGAGTACGACTGTAATGACTCATGAAAAGGTTCGGAATGCATGCAGCAATTTAAAGGCACAGTGGAAGTATCATCAAGGACAAGGTAAGATCAGCGTCGAATTGTCGCAAAACCAAATGTTTCGCCAACAACAGGAAATGAAAGAACGAGTGAACAGATCAGTGACGGGCTGAAAATGCACGACTTCAACCAATAAAGTGCTAAAAATAAATCAATCTAAAAATTAATTACTATTGATTAATAAAAAATCATTTCACATTCAGTCAGATATATCGCACATGTTTTTTTTTAGATTTGAGATTGTTAACAATATTTTCCACAGAAATATGACGCTTTGAAGACGAGACCAAGAACCATAAGTTTTTGCAAATTGACAAAGATTTGCTGGGAATTGCTGCAACGAAAAGTCCCGGCGATGGTCAAAACTGTGAAAAAGGAGATGTACAGAGCTTGCAGCAAAGGGAAAGCAGCTGTCACCTTGAGAAAGACAGTATTATTCTGACAAGAAAAGTGTCAAAAGTGCAAATAGGAGCGGTGACATTTACTTTGGAGTTGACTATTCTCATCATTTAGATTTACATTGTGTTGAGAAACTGCTGTGAAGTAACCAGAATTCTTATGTTCATTATTGAAGATGAACTGCTGTAAAAGTGAAACATTAACTTTAGGATGTCTCGAAGTATGGACTTAAGGACTAACGATACTGACGTATTTTAATCCTTCATTATGTGACATCAGAAAGACTAAGTTTAATTAAATATCTAAGATTTATTCCAGGTCTTCTTATCATGCTGTTCTTGTACAAATAGCTAAAATGGCTTCATTATATGGGTTAGAAATTGCTTGGGGTGGGGTGGGGAGGTGGACCCCCTGAACACTTCATGTAATCGCTCAAAAAGTTCAAAAAACTAAATGTGAAAAACACTGTATTAAAGGTTCATTCACAGCATCATGGGGTGGATGTGGTAAACTGACTAGTTCTTACTGTAAGATGTTTGGAGTTTGACACGACCAAAGCCGAAACCACATTTTGCCACTGGGAGCTACAAACAGGCTGCTCACTGTGGTGATGTAGCCCGAGTCCGACCCAAGGGTGGAAGCAATAAATTTCAGTTCCTCTCCTCATCTGCAACAAACGCAGAGGTTTTCTTTTTTTTTTTTCCTGAGCTGGAAGGTTGTAATTTTCTTGTTATGAGCAAAGTATTTTTTCCTCACATGGTTTTCAAATTGCTTGCAGGTTGTTTGTCCGCGTCATTAACTGGACAGATGGGATAATATTGAATTAAATGTGCTGACTACAGCTTTCCTCGTGTAAGTTGGTGTATTTAGTGGACTTGAGCTGCCCGTCTTCTCTTTTTTCCTTTTTTTCTCCCTTTTTTTTTATTGCACTGAAGGGTTAGGACTGATCAACAATGGCATTCCGGGAGTGTTGGGAAAGCCATTAGGGTGTCCTGAAGAAAGTCCCACAATCATTAAAGCAGATGCAAATCATAAAAACTAATCAAATTACAGGTTCTCAAGTTGCCAGCCATGATGTAAAACCGGTTTTATTTCGTTAAATGGGAACACTTAGAGGAAAACTTTATGCATCTAAATCTGTTCGCAGGTCTTGAGGAGTATTACGGCGGATGAGAAACAAGCTGTTTTAAGCCTCTCGTGGTTCCAGTGGGAGCCATGTGAAAGTTTGTAAATTAACTTAAATATCCCCCCCGGGCATGTTTTAAGATGTATAGAAAACACCTGATCTCAATACCAATTTGTGTCTGATGTGGTGATTTCCAGCCCCTTAAAGATTAAAAAAAAAGAAAAAAGAAAAGAAAAGAAAGAAAAACAATTATCTCGGAGAAATCCGTGAAATGTCATGTTTATCATGTTTATCAACCTCATTAAGAAGTTCTCAATCTAAAGATAAGCGGATATGGTTACAGTCCTTTAGTGTAACTGCCTCATATTCCTCGGGTACGCGCACAGGACATTCCAGAATTTGGTGACTGGTTGTACGTGTACGTCGTGACCCTTTCCGAAGTCGCGCGGCAGCAAAACGAGGCCGCCGCCCCCCCACCCACCTTCGTGGCCTTTAGCAACATTTCGGGCGCAGGCGGTGATTGGCAGCGTGCCGAGTGACTGACAGGTTGAACGTTCAGATTGTGGCTCCACCGCCCTGTGACTCCATTTATCTTGGACACGCACTGAACGCTACCGTGAGTGAGTGATTAAATATGGAGGAGTGGATCATCATTTTATTTAATGGCGCTGCCAGTAAAGCCGGCGAGGTCACCTTGGATCCAAAGTGAGTAAACTCGCCACTGGCCATGTGTAAGGACTGCAGGTAGCTTTTACCTCATAATGCACTGCAGTTAATACAAATACTGCTGCTTTCATTAGGGTGATTTCACTCTTGCAGTCATTTTAGGTGTCAGACATCATTTATACAATGTTTTCAAGTGAAAACGGAAAACTTTCACTGTCGGAGTTGGTGAAAACACACGACTTCAATGATGGAACTCTTGTAAATGTCCTGGAACACTGCACATGCTCAGCACAGCCATAGTAAACTGTTCTCTGGCACATGCACGAGTCAGCTGAATAATAACAATGTCAGAGTGTCATGACTCCCTGGGACTTGATAGTTTTGTTGTTGACATTTATCCAGAATATCAATCCAACTTCGCCTTTCCATGCAGATGTCCGTTGTTAAAAGTCTCATCTTATTCAAAATCCACTTCCTAATGGTTTTCTAACAGTAATATGTTTCCCCATAGCCTGTGTATGAGGCAGCAGAAGTGAAAGAAGTCTGTCATTTCCCTCACTTGTTTGCTCACACAAGCGAATCAGAGATTTTCCCTTCATGACATCATATAGGGGGGGGGGGGAAACTACTCCCTCTGGTAGTGGTGCTAACTTTGACCCTCCCACAGGTAAATGAGCTCTTCCCTGTAAAATTACAAGCGGGCGCCATTTATTTATCCTCACAAATGCTACTGGTAAACAAACCTGGAGTAGGCATGGACAGACACCGCTCATTAGCATTTAAAGGCACAGACACGGAAACCGCCTGTTCTCAGTAAAGCTCACCAGAGGGACTTTTACACTGACTGAACTTCAGGACCGAAGCTACATTTGGGAAATACAGTATGAATACAATGTTGTTGGACTTCTGTCACCTATTTGAAATAGTTGAAAAACTGTATAATACGAGACATTTAATGTTTATAGTGTATTGTTTTCTGCGCGCATGTGTGTGTGTGTGGTGGCTGGCAACATCTGGATGACCATGATCTGTTGGATGGAAACTAACTGGTGTCACAGTTGCCCATGTCCTAGTTAGTAGGAGGTAGTTCATCTCCTCATCCATGCATTTTGTATAACAACTGTACCTAATTTTCAGGGAGCTGGAGCCTATCCCAGCAGACATGAGGTATAATGTGTGGCACACAAATCCCCAGTCCATGGAGAAGCAACACACACACTCACACACACTCACACACACACGCCTACAGTTTGAGAAACCCCATGCAAACACCTCTGCACCCACAGATGTGTTGACTCATGGTCCTGTGCATTGTTTTGTGGCACCTGCGAATGATTACAGCGCGCTCTTGATATTTTAGAGGCATATTTTTAAGACGCACACGCATAACAGGCATAAATCTTCTCCTGTAAAAGCAATCCATCAAGTTGGGGTGAGCACACCTGGCTTTCAAACCTAATAGGAGGACACTCTGATTAGGTTATTTGATATTATCCCTAAAACACAACTAGAATTATTACTGAGAGACTCACGACCCCTTAAAAACCTGCACTCGGAGCTCAAATTATCCTCCATTAATGGATTTAGTAATTAGTGAAGCCCTGAATTTACTTCTGTCATGCAACCCAGACTGTGCACATTGAGTAGTAATAATACAATTTAAGAGTGTGTGGGGAGGAATGAGTCCAAACAAAAAACAAGATTTAGAAACATCGGCGGGGATTTGGATTCTGTTGAAGGTCATAAATACACGGATACTCCAATCAAAAATAATGCAAAACAGTGCATAAATATGATGCAAGTCTCTCCACCTGCAAGTAACTGACAATGATGTAGTAGGTATGCCAGGCCACAGGAGGGCGCTGTCGCTTGTTTTTATAATGAAACCACACAGACGTGTGCAGAAAACAATATCCTGTTAACGTGAAGAAAATGGAGAGAACCCGACATCCGTATGGACTGTTGACGAATCGGATGCTATCAAGGGGTGAGTCTCAATTATTAAATCAACGATATGAACAAGAAAACTAGAATACGGACCGCGAGTCAAACCACCACAGGTCAACCATGTTTGTTTATAAGCGCATGAGCAGAAGGAACTATTTACGAGAGGGGAGAAGAGAAGAGATAGTGCATGCAGGAGGGAATCGCAACCGTGCAAGAATCTTTCCACCTTGGGGGCCGGTATAAAGACTTTGCGGATACAGTGGATCCACACACCGGTGTTGTGTAAACGGGAAAAGGAAGGAACGTTTTGCGGATACACTCGTATTCATTGTCGTGTATAACAAGGCCTTATTTACTATGGCCGTGGTGTGCATGCGCAGTTGCGATGGCCCCCGTTTCCAAGGAGACAGGAGTCGGAGCTCTTTCAAAAAGTTCCTCCTTTGGGAGCCTTTTTTCAAAAAGCAGTTTTTTCAGTCGTGTTAACGGGGGGCCCAAATCTTCCTCTGGTACATCGTAAGGTCAGTGGGGTTGGTTTTAATCGAGCGGCGTCACTTCAACGGGAGCGGGTCGTACTTTTGGAAGTGCTCCTGGTTCTCTTTCCACCCCTGCTCACCAAACAGCACTTGGACTGCCCCGGCCTCACAGCGTGCTTCCAGTAAAGGAAACTGGTGGTACCAGCCGCTTTCCAGTTCACACACACACACACACACACACACACACACACACACACACACACACACACACACACACACACACACACACTGTGTCAAACCACAACACTCGCATTGCCAGGAAGGGGTCAAATTAATGGCTGACTTTGCAGCTCTCAGGCAGACGAGCGAGCGCACACACACACACACACACACACACGCACACGCACACGCACACGCACACGCACACGCACACGCGCACACGCACACGCACACGCACACGCACACGCACACACACACACACACACACACACACACACACACACACACACACACACATATTCATTTTCATTTAATTTCTCCCCCTTTCACCGCCCTTCTGCTCGCTGCCACCCTCTGCCCCCCCGTTCTCTCTCTAATTTGCATAATATAGTCTCCTTCTGAAGCTCTGGGTGCACAAAACACACACACACACACACACACACACACACACACACACACACACACACACACACACACACACACACACACACACCCTCTCCGCAGTGTCTGAAGCCAGTGGTGCCATCTGTCAGTGCTGTGTGTGTGTGTGTGTGTGTGTGTGTGTGTGTGTGTGTGTGTGTGTGTGTGTGTGTGTGTGTGTGTGTGTGTGTGTGTGTGTGTGTGATGGGGGGGGGGGGGGGGGGGGGGGGGGGGGTGTCGATGTTCTGCTAAAGTAAACACACACACACAATAATACCGTAATTATCCTGGGCACTGGCCTTGGCTCTAACCTGGGGAAAACCCTGATGTGCCAACTCACTGCACCCAGTGACCTATGGCAACCAGCGGGGGGAGAAAACACACTGTCATAGGTATGTACCCATGCGCGGGGCTTAATTATGCAGAGACATGCATGCATGCATGCGCGGCGCAAAGTCAGTTCAGGGGAGTGGAACTCTTCGGATACTTTGGAATCGATCTCTTCTCCTCCAGTGGCGTCTCCAATCTGTCTATTTTTGTGTGTGTTTGTGTGTATTTGGAGGAGGGTTGGGGGGGTTTGGGGGGGGGGGGGGGGGTTGACAGGGTGGTGATGGCGGTCGGAGCGTGTCTATTCTGTCGAGCTGAGTTATCCTCTTAAAGCTCTGGGCCTGATTATCCTGCGATGACTCATCGAAAGAGAGAGAGAGAGAGAGAGAGAGCGAGAGAGAGAGAGAGAGAGAGAGAGAGAGAGAGAGAGAGAGAGAGAGAGAGAGAGAGAGAGAGAGAGAGAGAGAGAGAGAGAGAGAGAGAGAGAGAGGTGAACTCAGTGCACAAGAACCCAACAACCAGGCCACTGGTTACATAGCTATAAACGGAGAGCGAGGGAGAACTAAGAGAACTGGGCCTTGAAAGGCATCAAACGGTACAATCCCCAGCCCGGGCATGTGAGAGCTCAGCTAGAATGAGGACAAACTGCACACAAGCTTTTGTGGCACCAGACGCACACACACACACACACACACACACACACACACACACACACACACACACACACACACACACACACACACACACACACACACACACACACACACACACACACACACA
Source organism: Lipophrys pholis (assembly GCF_963383615.2). Lineage (NCBI taxonomy): Eukaryota > Metazoa > Chordata > Actinopteri > Blenniiformes > Blenniidae > Lipophrys > Lipophrys pholis. The sequence goes on along the minus strand of NC_137643.1, from coordinate 17,390,686 downwards.
AACGAACAGACGGACGTCCGTCGTTTAACCTGCTTCTTTTCAAGCTTGTTTATCGTGGCTGTGCAAGATGGCCTCTCTGGCTACGAAGCGCCGGCGCTCCCGACGCGATTCTCACCAAGCGGTACATGTCAGGTCATATAATTAACTTGCTAATGTAGTCAGTAATCAGAGAGAGAGAGCGAGAGAGAGAGAGAGAGAGAGAGAGAGAGAGAGAGAAAGAAAGCAAGAAAGAGCTAAATAACAACAACAACAACAACAGGCTGTCGCAGACAGCTCTGCAGCCGGCGGGCTTTGTTGACGCTGCAAGAGGTTTTTGGTCGCTGGGATGAAGTTGTGTAACATCACCGGCACTGCACAAAGTGTGTGTGTGTGTTTGTGGGGGGGGGGACATTTAGGATTGGCCAGACGGGGGGGGGGATCGGGATCAGCGACAAACACATGTTGACACGTGCACACACGCCTCTGTGCACAACTGTTCCCCACACTTTTCAACGAAGCTCCTCTTAATTCGTTCTACTTCATTTCCCCCTGCAGTGTTTATTGTGTTCGGGAAGGAAGGGGCGGGGTATTTTTATTTTTTTTTCCCCACTTCTGCACACTTCCCATTCAAGCTGTCAGACCTCTATACTTTTCACACTTAAGCCAAGAGTTTAATTTTTGTTTCTTTTTTGTGCACTTCCTACACACTCACAGCGTATATATTCACAAACATATGCAAACACCCACAACACCACGGAACCGTTGTTTTTTTCATTTTTTTCTTTTCTTAACTAACTTCCTCGTATTTGACTCGATGGACTCGGAGCAACGAACCAAAACTTCTGCGTCTTGTCGTAACTTTTAAAGCCGTTTTTGACTGGAGGGGGCTTCTTATGCGTTACTCCAATATTATTTCCCGCGGGAGCCGCTCACACTTTTGGACAACTTATATATTTCGCTGAAGTAATATTTGCTCTATTGGAGCTGAATATTTCAGAAGGCCATCCACTTATGCACACACACACACACACACACACACACACACACACACACACACACACACACACACACACACACACACACACACACACACACACACACACACACACACACACACACACACACACAGATATCTGTTGAGCCTGATTGAACAGGACTGAGCAGCGTTCTCACAGCACCAACTGTCACCGCAGTGAGAGGTCAAACAGAAACAGTAGCACAGCTTATATAAGTCACAACAACGGGAGCGGGGGTGGAGGTGGCGGAGGGGGTGGTGGGGTTGCGGAGAGCAACAGCTGATTTCATGTTCGCTTCCTGACAACCTCCTAAACAACCCGAGACAGCGGTGATCTTTCGCAAAAAAGGAGGACACCCATGTTGCTTCTACATTATCTCTCAGAAATGTGCACCACGTGTAAATAAACCTCTCAACCTGCGACGACCTTTAAGGTCAGTGTGAAACTAGAAAAAAATAAATAAAAATTCCATCAGTTATACAATGGAGTATGTATTTTCCATTTCTTTCACTTTATCGACATTCTTGTGGAAACAGCATCCGAGCTCCTGACTTGTTATTGTGTGTCGCTCGCCGGCTTAATTGTTTTCCTCCGTGTTTTTTTGGGTTTTTTTTTAACAAGCCCAGACTCCACTGAGTACGCAATCAGTGATTTTAGGTTGCCCGGTTCTTTATAACATTGAACATCTGGGAAATCTCAACGCGCCGTTAATTTGGCACTCCACTTAAAATCGCCAATTAAAAAGGTAACTATGAGTTAATGTAGTTTGCAAACATTCATAGATTCCCCATTAGAAGGTACTTTCTGTTTAGCTTTTCAACACTTGAGAGACAGCATATGTTCCCACACTTTATTTTGAGACGGGGAGGCGGGCTGGCCAGCGTCTCCCTTCAGCGGTTGTTTTGTGGAGCCACCGTATGCGACACCAGTCAGAGTATTCTGTATACTTTTAGTCAAGTCACAGTGTTCGAAAGAGAAGATGTTATCTGTGCAAAACTGTGTGTATGTTATTGTTGCTAATTAACCCAACTGGTAGAAAGAACATAGTTTTCCCGTTTGTTTTTTAATGAGTGCGACGCTTTTAAGCAGTTTCGTTCCCAACTTTTTGAACATGTGTTGCGGTCAGTTCAATTTTCATCAAACTGTGAATCGTCCGACATTAGACGCAACTTATGTTTTTTACATTCTTTCATTGGAAAGAAATGTGAATTTAAGAGATTTGCGATCTGTTTTTATTTACACTTTATTAAAATTAAAAAACAGGCACATCGTTTGACCAGTTTCGTATTTCAAATGGCTTAAATAGCCCAGAAAACAACAAAAGTCTATTCCGGGTAGTTGTTAGTTGAATGCTATTGGTTCCTTTGCATTAGAGGGCGGGTCTTAGCCAAAGGTCAATTGTAGTGAAGTAGTAATTTACGCCCTAAATCAACTTTTATCCAGTATATTGGCGTAAATGGAATGCATGTCATCCAGGAAACAAATTGTTAGAAAGTGAAAACTTCTTTTAGAACTCAATAATTAATTTTTCAATGTTTTTCAAAGTCTTTTTCCTGAAAAACGTACATTACCTAGTAATTTCATCAAGCCAAAAAAAATAAATCATCAGTATAAAGCTTCAAAAAATCTGAAAACCTTAAAAAGCTGACAAGCGAGCTTCAGCGCGATGGGTCATGTAATACCACCTCGTACCACCAGATGGTGTATTGAGCCACTCTGCCATGCTCCCCACGTTCAGGTAAAACAAAGGAGCTCTACAATAAGAACAAGTGAGAACATGAACTCCAACGAGTGCTTAACATTTTTTTTTAGCAACAACAGCTAAAAACAATGACTCACTGCTGTCAGGCAGGGCTTTGAATTTATAAACTGCACCTTTAGGTGTGGTTGTTTGAGGTTTTGTGATGTTATTTGCACTGCGAGGTCACTGTTGTGTGTTCATGCCAAAGAACTTCATCGTGGAACCTTACCCTGGTTTTTTTGTTCTTCACAAAACTTTCAATAACATTTCAGTTTTGAGACTTTTAGCTGTCGTCAACTCAGAGAAGATGTCCTTAGTCGGTTCTCATCATCTTATGAACGCAATCAATCAGCGGATTAAGTGTCTCCACAAATCATCTTCAGTCAGGGATTTGGACAACTTTTCGAGGTGATCTCCACAGAAAGTAATCGCGCTGCTGCGGGAAGAGAAACTGAAGGGGTCGGACAGGCCGGACAAAGAATGTGGAAAGTTCATGCGTGATTCAGAGTGACAATTTTCAAATGGAGGGCGGGAGAGGACAGAAGGCCAACGCGGGGAGGGCGAGTAAGAGGTGTGGAGGGGATTGACGGGGGGGGGGAGGGGGAGGGCGAGCGAGAGAGGCAGGGAAAGGAGATCTTCTATAAGCAGAAGCTAAAGAGGTCAGACTGCAAGTTTCTGGGTCAGGGCGCATTAAAACAAGCAGCCGCGCTGAGCCGTCGTCCTCGGGCCCGTGGCGACGCAGCAATGTGGACAGGCCTCCACCAACTGTGACCGCACATTAGGCACTTACTGCAAGCCTTGCAGACACCGCTCAGGGCGTCAACACATAAAGTTGCCCTTTATTTTAATCCACAGCATATAGGGGAAAACACACACGACCACGTACATGCAAGAGGCCAGCAGCTAGCAGTGCAGCATGAGTGTGTGTGTGTGTGTGTGTGTGTGTGTGTGTGTGTGTGTGTGTGTGTGTGTGTGTGTGTGTGTGTGTGTGTGTGTGTGTGTGTGTGTGTGTGTGTGTGTGTGTGTGTGTGTGTGTGTGTGTGTGTGTGTGTGTGTGTGTGTGTGTGTGTGTCCGTGTGCGCCGACTGGCACAAATGTTAACCTTAACTCTCATCAGTAACGGTCCCAGGAACACCGCTGAAGGCATAAACACTGGAAGGTAGCGCACTCAGGATATGGTATGGAATAAATGCGAGATGAGAATGATTTGCAAGTCACCGAGTTGTCAGCGGGGCATGCGTAGCTTATTTTCATGTCACATTCCTACGGTTGTTAAGCGGGGGGGACTTGTCTGACAAGCGCGCCCGACTTCAGCCTGTAACTCTGGCGGTGAAATTTAGCCCGACTCCTGTTGATGCTCAGCGGCCGACAGTCACGCAGGGTTAGAGGAACATGTTGAAGGTTCCCTGTAAATCGTTTTTGTTTAACGAGATGGAGATGGTGGTTTGAGGTGGAGTTGTAAAAACAAAAAGCTGTTTCATACATGGATGTTTAGAAAGAAGGGAGAGAGAGAGGGACATATTCAGCCATATGGTGGTCTTACTTAACACACTGAAAGAAGTTTGCGATCACCGTCTTATGATCAAAGCTACTCTGGAATAATCTGACAGTGACCAAAAAGTTTCCCTGCATTACGGTTGCTGTTGGTGCCGTGTGACAGAAAGACACAAGCACTCAAACAATGGTTTGCGGGCTTTCACTGAGACAAAACACAAGAGCATGTCAACATATTTTCCATCATTTCCATTGAAGTGGCCTGATCTTGACTCTTACACGACAACGGATTGCTTTTTGCGTTTTCGTTTCAGGAAGGTTTTGCGTTTACATGGCAACATTTTGAAAACGACGAAACGACAGAAATGCTGAAAATGAAAGTCATTTTCATGTTGGACCACTAGCGGGTGCTGTTGGGTCGACTCTCAGATACTAAACGACCAAGTTCCAGGAGAACACAGACTCGGAGTCATGACACTCTGGAGGCAACCATTGTCGTCGTAGTCCTATTTACTACAACCGTAGTGCGCATTTCCACCGAGACGGAATTTTTCCAAGTTCTACCTTGGGAGCTATTTTTCAAAACGTTGCATTTTCAGTAGGCTCGGAGCATCGTCGTGTAAACGGGCAACCAAAACACAGGTTTTCCATTTATCCGTCCAAGTTTTCATCACCACCAATTCATTGGAGTTGTAGATCCAAACTGTCGTACTCAGGTTTATGAGTGTTTTGTCACAAAGTGTTGCATTTAAACTAGACAGTGCGCAGTATCAAATCAACTTAAAGCACACCATAAGCATCAAGCTGGTAGCAATGTTTTAAAACATATTTGATAGACCATCTTGACGAGAATTAAGTCAGCTGCCGATCGACGGAACAAAAACCAAGTCTTTACTCGACTGCAAGAGCCAGAAAGAGTGTGAGCGTAGCTTGTTGGACAGTTGTTTCACTCAAACGCCACTGGTGAAGGTTGTTGGGTTCAGTCTGTCCTCAGAGCTCATGAAACACGAGCAGCAGGATCTATATAACCATCTAAAAACACACGACATCCATTTACATAGTGAAACAACAAGTACCTACAGTATTGACAGGCGTTTTGTGTTTTCCTTTGGTCCTGTCCATCACAGCTGGTCACATAATTGCAATGTATTGTGGCGCCACGAGGCCCATAAAGACTTAACTGTGTTATTTAGTGTTTTGTCCAGAACGCACAAATGAGTCAACACTGACTATTAACCATTTTTTGAAATACAAAATAGACTTTTAACATGTCTAAATGCGGTTTCCCTTACAGGATACATTTTGTCTGCGTTTCTCACAAATCTGCTAGTCTTTTGTGAAACGTACTCATTCTTAATATTTTGCAGTTTAGAAATACTCCTTTCAATGCTTCTCAGAGCTACTGCCCTGCCACATTTCTTTCCTGTATTTAAAGACTTGTTGTAGGTTGACAAGAAACCCTTCGGCGTTTACGTTTGAATGTGTCGTGCCATTTGGCCAAATATATCTCAAGGCCCACGTTTTCTCCCTCATATTTTTGTGGCTTATACGGTCCACATCACCACTGGCATTTGCCGGGTTGTCATGGCGATGGACCTGTTGACATGAAAGCTCAGGAGCTATTAAGAAAGGGTTGGGGTTACGACTGAGAGCCCTGGAAAATGCTTCTAAGTAGACCTCGAGTTGAATGTTTCATTAAACTGCTATTCTCCTGTCGTTCACGCTCAGTTTTAGTTCAAAATCATCTCTTCCAAAAAAAAAAAAAAAAAAGGGACAGACGTTCCGAGTGGCGACAACAGGAGAAGGGAGAACATGGCACTTTTGCCTGATTCATAAACTAAGCTCTGCATAAAGAGGCAAAACAAGGACTTTGAAAAAGGAGAAATATTCTTTCACGGGCAAATAATGGACCAGACTGAAGTAAAAGCAGCCATTATACAAAAAGAGACAAGAGAGGGCAAGAGAAAGAGGCAAATATCTTTCCAATTATCAGCTCTGGAGCATGTTCTTAAGAGTGAGCTGAAAAGACAGGTTATTAAGCTTTAATGCATCACAGCATAGGAACCATTCAAGGCCTTCTCCCTCATTAGACCTACCACCAGCCTTGCAGCACGTGTGTGTGTGTGTGTGTGTGTGTGTGTGTGTGTGTGTGTGTGTGTGTGTGTGTGTGTGTGTGTGTGTGTGTGTGTGTCATGGCGTGCACGTACGGGCATGCTTTTTGCAGCTAAGCACCTCACACTATACTAAACACTTAAACACTGGTAATGAGAGTGTGAGTGCTGGCTAGTCCGCTTACAGACGGAATAATTGCAGATTTAGCCAACAAGGGCATTTTCATTCCCGGGTATAGATTGGATTAGCACACATACAGAAAACTGGAGTCACATTTTCCTAATAAAACCACTCAACGGGAGAGAAAATGCTTTAAGAACCATGCCCAAACAGTGTATATGCAATATGTATGAAAGCCTTTGATAAATCCTTGAACAAACAGTGAGAGAGAGAGAGAGAGAGAGAGAGAGAGAGAGAGAGAGAGAGAGAGAGAGAGAGAGAGAGAGAGAGAGAGAGAGAGAGAGAGAAAAAAAAGATTTAATCACATTTTTTTTCTTGGTGCAACACTTTCTTTCATGAAACAGGTGGAAGTGAAGGTAATACTTATAGAAAAACACCACAGAGCAGCAACATAACAATTCCTCTTGGAATATAGGTCTGCTTCTTTCTTCAAACTTCAATTTCTTGCAGGTTTTTTTTTTTTTTTTTTTTTCCCCTTTTCAAACGCAAACAAACAACCTGATGAAATTCTTGTGGACGATATATATTGCCCCGGCTGGTGCCTCGCACATTTAAGTGTGTAGCGTTGGGCTGATTCCAGAAAGCCCGAGTTGCTCCACCTTATTGAAAATCCACTGCATAATATCAGAAGGGAATCCGTCGGCCTCGACAGGAAACGGAGTGGAAAACAGGAGCCCCTCTGAAGAAGAAGGACTCTCTGATCAACCCCGGGGGGAAGGATGCGGGGGCTTTTAACGATCTGGCCCGCGCGGCATGCTGGGACTTCGGCGCGGCCCGGGAGTCTACATATGAACACATTAGCGAGACAAAACACCGTCTAACACTCGGTCCAACTTCCAGGGATCAATGAAGAAGTATTGGCTGTGCCGCTTCTGCTCAGTCAGCCACTAACTCTCCTTCTGTCCGTCCCTGCGTCCCAGTGATCATCGCCATGTGTGCACACGGTGGCCCCGAGTCGGATGAGGATGACTTTCCCGTAGATGAGATGATTAATGCGCCCGCTCTAAGATGCTGAGTGAGATTGATGCCGCCCGCTATCCCCTCCGTGGATAATCTTTCATCCTTACAGTAAATATGACACAATGTCCATATGCACGCAAAAAAAAACAAAAAAAAACGGCCTGATTACAAACAGCTTGCAAGTCCTCATCCCTTTTAATGATTACATCCAAAGGCACTCTCCGTCAAACGGCTGTTTGGCTTAATGAAATTAGCGGCTCTCACTATCCTGCCTGTGAGCGCCGGCTAAGGAGTTTCCGTTGGGGTCACCCAGCTAAGTAACCCCAGTTAAGAAACCCGAATGCAAATGAGATGTAAATCAGGCTAAAACAGAACACTGGTTAATTTGGCCTCCTGACATTGCAAACAGTCACAGGGGGGATCCGATGCAAATCACATGCAAATGACAACTGACGGTCTTTGTCGGGATTGGCTGAAGGCTAAGAGCCCACGGGCTCGGGTTCACGTCTGGTTTTGTCTATGCAAATATTTGATTTAACCGAGTGGAACCAAAGAAAGCAAATACCCCGGCGGAGAGCGGGGTGGAGTGGTGGACGGGGTTCACGACAGGTCACGGGGGCTTGTCATCGCTGCAGCCGAAGCGTTATACACCCACACCGGCGCGGGAGAGGAAAAACACTAACCTCAAACAAGAGTGAACCAGACGCTACATTCCGACCACAGAAATCCAGGGCCCAGCTGTGTGTGAACCGGCCAACTCCTACATCATCTGGAGCCATGCCTCGCATATTCACTCCCGAGATCTGAGCCCCGCAAGTATAAAGGGCTGCATAATAAGGCAAGGAACCTGCAACCCGGGTCGTATTACGTCTTGACGGAGACCATATCTAAAGCCAGAGCCTCCTGAGAAGAGGTCAAACCTTTGTATGGACAAGCCCCGCAAGGCCGTGACAGAGAAAAATGACTTTCTCCCTAATACAGTATGGATTCCTGCAGCCGCTAATTGATCTCCCCTCCAGAGCTTCTATCAACCATCTGCAGAGGTGGAAAGTAACTCGTGGCAGCCTGTTTTCCTTTTACAAGTTTGCGTTAAAATCCAAACCCTTGAGTCACGATTTGATTGGATTTATGTTGCCAGGTCTGCTTCTTTCATGGGAGACGAGTCAACAGCAAACATGCAGCGGAGCCCTGACAGACTCTCCCAATCTAATGGCCCCCTGCAGTTTTCTGCACTCCGAACCGCGATTCCTACCTAGTTAATTGTTTCTGTCAAGACTCCGGGAGCAAACCGGCAGCAGCGTTACCGTCTCCTCCAGGAAAAGTGGTGCCGCACCAACTTCCCCGCCTTCAATTCTCTGAAGGCCACCCCTTGAAGTGGCACAGCTGAGGAGTTAGTCGCGTGGCGGTAACCTCAGATAGCTTCTCGTCTTCTCGCACTCTGTTGATGCACACATGAGGGGAAGGAAAAAAAAAAAAAAAAAACCTCCAGAAGCATTTGGCCTCATGTGATCTCAAGCCATCTCCACCAGAGTGTGGGAATAATGAGATGATACGCTTTGAAAGGAACATACCGACTGTAAAATAAAGCATTCTTTTAATGCCGTGTCTTTGAGCGCTTCTATTTAAGTCATCTTCTCTGACTGCTGAGCTTTGTTCCTATAGCTTAGTGTTGTAGTGGATTATTTCTACTAAAAAAGGGGCATTCCGCAGAATCGCGGCCTTCACGGTCTTTCCATTGTAATAAAGTATAGATGACACGGTCGGGTGGGGGGAGGCTAGAAGATCGACTATGAACTATGGAATTTGTCTTGTTTTTCACAGAACAATGCAAATCATTCAACAGAATAAAATGATCAAAGTACGACAATGGGAAATACATGCATGTGAAATCACTGAATTTGATCAACTCAATTGAACTCCGACATGCAGATTATTGTGGGTCTTTAAAATCTACCTCAGAATGAACATGGAGCCACGCTGTACCATCGTTAACCGTCGTGTGAGTGGTGGCGAGTGGTTTCGGCGCAAGGCCCAAGTCAAATTTTCCATTTTCTCTTGAACACGTGAGAATTGATCGTAGCTGGTAAACAACGATGTCCTTCCCTCCATCTTCTATCCTGCTTTATCCTGTTGAGGGTAGCGGGACGCTGGAACCAATCCCAGCCTCGACGACGACGTGCAAGAGCAAAAACAAACTCAAAAGTTCCAGCTCCGAACCGTTGCAATGAGTCAGAAGAACATTTATTCGGCAGGTTTTTCTGGTTGGTATTTCCTCAACTTTTCAAATGAACTTCACCGTATGATGAGACACTGTGTTGAACGAGGAAATGCAATTAAGCTGTAAAACACAAAAATTCAGAAATTTTTTTTCATGAAAAACAACAAAAATAAATAAATAAATGGAATCTGGAAAAAGTGAATTCCGACGGTCTCATTATCAAAGTTTATTACTTGTGTTCCACCACCCAGCTTTATTTAATCTCATCTGTTGCAAGCATAGATGACTCCTAAAGTGCAGTAATGAGTCAATGGCAAAAGTATCTCTTGTGTCCTGGATGAACTTTGTGAACTTTTTTTTTTTTTTTTTTTTTTTCTTCCTCCCAGTAGAAGCTCAGTTTAGGAGCCTGCCCACAGAGTGTAGCTTTCCCCCGTCCTGCAGGCACTCTCCAATGAAACCGTACACAGTTGTGGTAACAACCCCAGTGTAGAAACACAAGAAGCTGGTGTCGGCCACCTCTGCCCCCACACTCCCAAGCTTGCATGCATGTTAATAGTTCGCCAGTTCAAACTGGCTACAACATTTACTCTTTAATCATTCAAGGAACCAGCCCCAGAGGCAAAAGTGCCCTCGGTAACCCAAACTGACACTCTAGACTCTGCAGCTCTGTGTAAGCACACTGCATGCTCGCGGAAATACTGCACACTTCAGCTTTATGCGAGGTTTAACAGCTCACATTTTTTAACTTGTGCCTCGCTGCAGCAGCAACTCATTTTTGTTATGCGATCACCATATATTGCAGTTCTTGCACTTGTGGCACTAAACCAACGTGACGTGTGTTTTAAGCGATGTTACTCTGACTCCACTCTGACTTCAGTTTAGGACTCAGCAATCAGTTGTTGCCATGAATTTAAGTAGTTTTGTTAATATCCGTTACTGCGTCTTTTCCATTTAGACCCATTACAAGAATGACTCGCCACACCATCTTGTGGAACAAAGTGGTATTACAAGACGGGAGCTTAACTTGTCAACAGTCAGGTATTGTATACCTATAGCCCACGCTGTACTCATCTTTGTGAGCATGTGTTAGTCCGAGCATATGACCAGCGTGCAAGAAAAGACTTGTGCATTTTGAAAAGTGAGTGTGACCAAGGTGATTTTCTGCCCGTACAATCACACACAACCCCTCCACGCTCCTCATATGCACCCATCAGTTGGTCTTTGGTAGGTAGGCAGCTATGCAAATAACTCAGAAGGGGTATTGTGTACAACAACAAAAGTCCTTGTAATGAAAGGTTGCTTTATTGTAGTTGACTTTGTCTGGACAGTCTGACTGAGTAAAGGGAAAAGATCTGCTGGTTGGCAGAGGAAACCACCAAGTGGTTGGAGCTTGGAAAACAAAGTTAGAGAGGAGTTGAAACCCACATAACAAAGTTATTTTCTTCTTCGAACAAAGTGTCCTACAACTACCTGTAATTCTAGCCGCTGAGATCTGTTGCTATCGTATTTAATGTCTTTGTATACGGGGGCTGTAATTTACATGTTTTTGCTTGGGCTTTTTCCACTAATAACGAAGCAGTCATTCTTCCAAGATTTGCTGTCACAGTCCAGCGCAACAAGAATCCTCTTCATCACAGTGAGTCAGACGAAGGGCTTTAAACTTTACACGCAGCCCGAAAGAGCGGCTCTGCATCGCAGCCCGACAGCAAAGATCCCTCAACAGGTCTTGGTTGGCTGATCCCGTTTCTTCTCTGTGGAAGAATAAAGGCAGGTAGAGATGTGCCCGCAGGTGCTTCCACGGACATCCCAGCACCGCTGTCCATTGATCCTTCCAGTCTTGCGTCCGGAGGGCCCCGTCGGATCGGATCGAACAGCAAAACCAGCGCGCCAGTCTCTTTCGGCAAGATCCGCGCAGCCCGAGCTACTGGTGATGAATCAAACTACTCCTGTCCTGCCTTCTCACTATTCATTCATAAACCCAAAATATTTCGAAGGTAGCCCATTGGCTGGGCCGACGGCTGCGTAAAAAGACGCCGTGCTCCCAGTACCAATGAGAAACAAGTAGTACACTCTCTCTCTCTCTCTCTCCTGCTTTCATGCTCCCTCTTTAACCCTCTCTCATTTTTGTTCTCCCTCTCTCTCTCTCTCTCTCCCACCCTCCCTCACGCCCTGCCTCAGTACATTACACCAGTCAAAACAACAGCCTGGCTTGAAGAGAGAGCGCAGCGCCGTAACAAGTGTTTCGTTTTGGGGGACGGGGACAGCCGGACGAGCACGTCGACCTACACCATTGCTGTCAGAGTGGATTGCACTTACTTGGAGTCACTCCTCAACCCCCCCCCTCTTAAGGGGGGAGGGGGGGGGGGGGGGGGGGGGGGGTGTCTTAAGTGGTGACATGGTTCTCTCTCAATCTCATAGTCCAGCCATCTGTGTCATTACGCTTCGAACACCTCTCGCTGTACGTCATTTGCCCGATAAGAAAAAAAAAAAAAAAGGAGCACTCAAAAAATGAAACCTAATTGACCGATCGATCGGCAAATTGACAACTATATTGACTGATCTTTAACCGAACTCTCTCGAAGTGGGAGCAGGCTGACGTCAGGCCTAATTCAATACGACCCGATTCAATATTCGCTTGTTTTTTTTGAAAGAAAAAAAAAAAAAATCTTGGTGGCAAAGGATTTTAAAATAAAAAAAAAACAAAAAAAGAAGAAACACACATGAATCAATAATAGCAGTGATCCAGTGACTCTCCATGAACTAGCCAGTGTGCCACTGTTTGTGGGGAACTGGGTTGACAGGGTTGTTTGGGGGGGGGGGGGGGGGGGGGGGTGATTTGGAGGTGCAACACTGCCATCTATGGACGGGTCTGGACACTGCAGGCGTCCAACAGATTACATCATCATGTTGAAGGTGTTTTTCTAAGATGCTGTGTTTCAGACAAAGAAGCAGGGCAGAGATGGTTGGACTGAATATAAAAGAGAAGCAGGAAAAGTTTGAAAGAAGTGTATGTGGGCGTGTAGAGGATAAAGACACTTGAGGATTTTAAAAGAATAGGTTTATTTATATATCTGAACATTTTTTTTGTAATGTCACAGGTATGATCCTTATAAAAACACTCAATATTTTGGTACATCAACATTCATATGCCATGATGGTTTCAATCTGCACTCAGTGACATTGAAATTATCTTAAATATGAGATTATCTGCCTTCTCCGATGTCCAGTGAAAGGGCCTCAGAAGGTCGCAGCCTTGCTTTACCCTCTGAAGAAGCCGCAGAGAACTCTCCGCTCTGCCAGAAACACCAGCAGACACACCCACTCACCAACATGCAAGAGCCTTCAAAACTCAAAGCCATGGGGGAGTCTGCACATGGTTTCCAGATAAACAGCTTCAGGATGGTTTTTCCTTTGACAAATGGAATTCTCAGAACCACCCTGTGATCTCTGGTGACTCCCTGAAGAGGGTTGCTGACCCCGGCATGGAAACCAGTGATCTGAGAAGTAAAGTCATCAGGTGAAGGTTTCAGTAGGTAACCGTCTCCAAAACTATTGTGATTCCATTTGTGGCAAATTCACTTGGACAAGATCCAGTCGCACTATAGAAACGCCTCATTGTCCCAACAGCTCAAGAGGTGACGCAGAACGACTGAGACATACTCAATGTGACGTGAGCCCACTTTCTCCAATTAGCATATCAGCAATGACCCCCCCCCCCCCCACACACACACACATCAGCCCATTTCCCCAGGAATTCATAAACGCCCGTCTTCATAGAGTGAAACGATTCACATTTACAGTGTGAAAACATCACCAGCCTGCTCCTGTGTTCTTGATTCGGTGGTTTCTCGCTGCCTCCTAGTGTCTCCATCGGCAAACTGCACCGAGCCGGGCGGCAGCAAGAGTCAGAAAGAAGCAAACGTGATCATTTGAACGTTGTGAATCAGAGCACACAGACCAGGACTGTTCCCGTCGTGGAGCGAAGAGCCGATAAAAAGAGGAAAGCTGCAGTCGGGGATTCTAACGGAGCTGCGATTGAAGCCGACAAACGCGGGCCGCCGGCTCAACTGAACAGCAGTTCCTGTGTAGAAACAAGTCGAACATGCTTGTTTGGTTAACTGAAGGCTCCAGAGTTATGACTTTAACAAGAGTGAGATGTCCCCTGCAGTTTTATTGACTATGACTCAACAAATGAGAGACAAATGTGAGGACTGACAGGAAGACAATCAGATGCAGAGATTCTCCAAATTAACTCATTTTCTGAGCGAGATTAATCTTCAAATCGAACAAAGACCGTATTGACTAAACATCTGGAGCCGTTTGGCATTCCGAAAACATCTCGACTTTTAATATGAAACAAAAGCAGGAATTTGTCGTGTTCTGCATAACAAATTGCGTAATCCCAATAAGCAGCGAGGCGGGCAACTCGCACAGCTGTAACACAAGTATTGAACATGATCACAACATGATGAGCACCACCGACATAAAGTGGTCGTCAACCAAGACATAATCCAGCACGTTGAAGCTTACTGGCTAAAACGACCTTAGCGTCACGCTCGGGGGGGGTTTGTTTTCGCCGCACAACGGCGCTCTTCAGGGCGGCGCGACGCTTCCGTCCTCCGTCCCAATCACCTGGGAGCGTGTGCGTTAAAGAACTACCGTTGTCTCTGCAACGTTTGATTTTCACAGCCCGCGTGCCGACAAGCGTCTTGCAGTGGCCGGGCTTCTCGTCAGCCGCAAACACGTCGCAGAGCACTTCAAAACTGTTTTCCCCATCGTTGGCTGACCAAATATTTTGAAGGCCGCTCGTGAAAGTTGGAGGGAAACACTTAATACGCTTCATATTCAAGCAGAAAGCCTTTTATCCTGCAGGGTTCATGGAGAAACCGGCGTTTTGGCGCCTGGCGATAGAACAGGACCCTGGACTCATTCATGCAGAGCGGGTCGTGTGTTGTGAAGAACGTTAATTTGACGGTGAGAGCTGAGCTCACCTGGCCTGGACAATGGCGGGCTTAAAAAAAAAAGCACAAAAAAAAATTGCTTCTCAAAGCAGACCAAAGGCTTTTACTGATGAAGAGTAAATTGCTAACACTCTCTCGTCGTGGCCGCTCGTCTTTCCCCACGTCGTTTGGTCCGGGAAAAGCCGTCAGGTTTCGCCCGTAATCAAGAAGTATTGCAACGATGTCCTGGTACAATATCAAACTTTAGGGAACACTGGGGAGCACACTGCGTGAACCGGTCTCTCAATAGATCAAACTGCAGTACAGTAAAAGTCGCCCGACTCCTGAGAAGAAGAAGAAGAAAAAAAAAAGAACCTCTGGAGGACTGAGATATGAGCGGACTCACGGAGGAATGAACCGATCCAACAGCAGAGTACCGGCCGGTGGGGCTGGCACGCCGCAGAACAAATCCAAACTCAATCATTTCTTTGTTTACGTAACGAAATTACAAGTGTTGGAGTCCATTTGGTGAAATGGGGCGAGCAGGACATGGATTTTGTGCATGTCAATGCAGGTTGAGAGGAGTTAACCGTCTGCACGGGGGCACAAGATTTGATTCTGAATGTGATTGATTTAGCAATAAAACACAGCCTCATCAATCATACTGTTGTGCACTCTGAATCCTGAAAGGACGTTTTTTTTTTTTTTTTTCTCCTTCTTTCACCACGCATGCAGCACATGGACGAAAAAGTCTTGCAGACGACTTCCTATAAACGTGTTTAAAGAAAAACTTTGGGACCGGACCGAGTGGGTTCATCCATCTCCTGTAAGTGTTTTATATCCCGACCAAGGTCGCGGCGAGCAGGAAGGCAACATCCTCCGCGGGGTCCAACACAATCACGCTCACAGCCGATTTAAGAGTCTCTAATACCCCTCGTGAGCTCGCTTTTTAGATCGGCTTCCCCCGCGGAGCGACCCGACCGAACCCCTACAAACACAGAACATGTGAACTTTACACAGGATGAAAGTTAAGCAGGTTCAGATAGAAAGAAGCTCCTTTCCCGTGGTGTTCCACCCAAGAGTGGATTCGTCCCCATCCAAGTGCAAAAAAAAAAAGTTCGGTACTTAAACGACCTCTTAAGATTAAAACTCGACACGTCGAGCGTCACACCGGCGCCTCCTGTGGGTCATCGCGGCACATAAACACGTCGATGGGCCCCTGGCTGCTGCGGAGGTGAATCCGGAAGCTCTGAGAACGTGACAGAACAAGAGCCTTTTTTTTTTTTTTTATCAAGAACAAGCGCCGCGGAACCATCCCGTCTCTCGGACTACGAGTGGAAACGTACCTCGCGTGGATGCGACACCTCAAGTTTGGTCTCGGCGGGAGCTTTGATCACGATCACGGCACGGTCCCTCAGGGTGGGAATCGCCCGGAGGTCCTCGTACGTCAGATAAGCGAACGTGCGACACGGAGTCAGGGAGGACAACCGATGGGAGACTGCCGCTCGTGTGCGCCAAACATTTCATTTTCAAGCCATTAAAAAAAAAAAGAAGTAAAAAAAAAAAAAAAAAAAGAGGATATCCATGACGGTAACTGTCTTCAAACAGCCGGTGCACCTGCAGCCTGCGGTCCTCGATCAGCTCGTCCAGCTTCATCTCCTGCTCCACCAGAGCCTCCATCTCCGTATTCAAGGGTTGATTTACTGGCGGACCCCTGCGCACACAGCCAAAACGACAAAGTTCACACTCTACACCTTCAGGAATCGATGAAAACAAGAGAAATAGAATTGAAAGTTAAATACGTGGTTTGCTTTAAATAAGTCGTCATTAAATGCAAGCAAAACAAAATGTATGTCGTCTGGTGGAAAAGGGGCAGACGCTGAAGTAAAACTGTGTTTAAATAATGTGGAATTTGAAAGGGTTTATGAAAGTACCTTTTTAGGAGTAATAGTAGATGACTGACTTTGTTGGAAGCCTCACATCGAAAACGTAAAACGAAAATCTATTTCTGTTCTTTACAACACTGGAGATTTACGGGATATAAAAATGTCTCCATGTATTGGACTGTTCACCTGCGCTGCCTTATGTGACATTTTGTGTGGAAATACATATAAAACTTAACTTGGATCCAATAATCAAGTTGCAGAAAAGAGCGATTCGGATCATGAATAGAGCAGGATACCGGGATTCTACCTATCAACTTTTCATACAATCATCCACATTAACATTTCTGGATATTATATATTTAAAAACATTAGAAACGATGTTCTGTGTGATGAATAATAGCATTCCAGATGGTGGTCAAAGAAAGGGAATCTATAATTTAACGGGGGCGTTAATGTTTGAAAGCTGGAAAGTAAGAACAAATGTTAACTGTGAATGTGTGTCCGTTTTGGGAGTGAGGTTATGGAATGGACTTAATGATGAACTGAACCGGTGCAATTCTCTGTGTTTTCAAAACGAGTTTAAGATGTCGAATAATTAAAGGTTATGCTGTGAATTGTTGATTTGATATTTACTTATAATCCGAAAACTGATTTATAACTTAAACTGTCATTTAGTTTTGTATTTGATCGTTGATCTTTCTTTGTAATCCTTCCATGGTACAGGATCGGCTAAAGAAGCCACAGGCTTCAGCACATTCCCTTTTCAGTTGCTGGACGATTAAAATAAAAACAAATGTTGGAATTATGTTGTTTTCTGCTTTGAATTACTGCAACTGAAATAAACCAACTACTACTACACTTTTCACATTGGGACTTTGATGCGATTACATCTCACACCACTAGAAATCCTGTATATTTGCTTTGTGGGATGAGCAGCACGACAAAGTCCATCAGCTGCAGTGAAAAAAAAGCGCGCGAATGCCCACAAACTAAACTCTGCGCTTCGAAACGAATGCTGCGAGCTTTTGAAAGACACAGAATAATACACGCGGCTGAAAATGCGACCAACCACGTGGAAATATACTCACAACCAGCGCATGAAGCTTTTGGAGACCTTCTCGAGGAACATGATCTCTTGCAGGACGTTGGTGACGTCATAGAGGCGCCGCCTCGGGACGCCGAGCTCCCGCGCGATCGCCTTGAGGTTAAACACCTTGTTGGGACAGCCGATTATCGCGGTAATCTTCTGCGTCAGGTCGCCCAGAGCGGAACTGTCGAAAGGTCTGCTTGCTGGAGGGGACGGGCGTTTGTCGTGCAAACGCGGCCTGTTGGAGCCTGATATGTAACAACGACCCGAATTGTTAGAAAATATAATGTAATAACACCCGGAATGTAATAACTGGTCGACAATGTAACAAAAGTGCTGAGTCCGAACTGTAATAATAATAAAATTTAAAAAAAAATAATAAAACAAAATGTAATAACTGGTCAATGTCATAAGATTTACCAAGAATTTAAATGTGATCTTAATATGTTTAATATTTAGACATTATTTCGTCCTGATGACTGAAGAAATAGAGAACAGAAGACTATTAGTGACACGAGCAACACCAATAATACATAAATTATATATAGATATACGTATATGCAAATAGTCCAAACTTTTAGAGCTCATTCTTTCAGTGTGATTCAAGTTCAAACCATAAATCACTGACTCACGTTAACATGTAATACAATGAGTACAATAATGTAATATTAAAAGTTTAACTTTTGGCCTCAGGGTCTATTTACATTAATGACCCTTTATTACTTTTTTTTTTTTTTTTTTTTTGAAATGACATTTCGGGATCAGCCCTTTGTGACGTCATCCACAGGGTTAAGGAAAAGTGGATAGGAAAGGACATAGGCGGGACTATTTGGAACCACCCAATGATTTCGTGGAACGAAACCGTTCCTCTGGTGCGATATCCTGCAACCTGCAATGGTTTTCAGTCCTGTACGAGTACATCCGTGTATTGGAACGATATGACTTACGGCTGGTTTTCTTGGGCGTACTCTCCTGTGCTTCGCCGATTTGAGCAGACGGGTCACCGTCCTCAATGTCCTCAGCCTCCACCTCCAGTTTTCTCTTTGCCTGTGGGAAAGCATTTTATCACAGCTTGTTAGAAACAACCTATTTGACCGGTCGAAGACGACTCGCTACACGAGTAAATAACACGCTCCAATCGGCTCGGCATGGAAAGGACGGTCTGTTGAATCCTGCACCGTGTCGTCGTCATTGAAAGCTTCCTGCATGGTGGAGAACTCGTCCGCCTCGTCCTTCATTGGCAACGTCTCCACAGTTGCGTCTTCTGTTGTTTCCTCATGAACTCCGTTTTCGTCACCTCCGAGAGTCTCACTTCCGCCCTCGTTTCCTTCGACACCGTCGCTGCTGTCCGCGTGCGCTTTCTGAAATTCCATGTAGCTGTGGATCTTTTGCTGGCGTTGCTCCGGTGAGAGAAATTCGAAGAGACTCGGAACATAATCCGGGTTGAGGGGGTTCTCGCTTTTCCTCCCTACAGCAGGAACGAGACACAGACGACACATCGCTGGACTGAGACATCCTCAGATATTCAAAGACGAGACCCGGCGTGACATGGAGCGACTTCAACGACACGAGTTCAAAATTCAGTTATGATTAAATATCATCATCTCCCTACAATCTAAGACACAAAAGTATGGAGAGACGGGGTTGCCAGGTCTGAGAGAAAACAAGTCAAACAGTTGATTAAAAGCAGCACAAATCAAAATATACCCATACAAAATGTATTTAGAGTACTTAAAGAGTCCAACAAAATAGTATTTAATAAAGTGACTCCATATTCATGTAGTGTGCCAGCATTCCTCCCAAAATATCACTGTTACCAACCTCTGTAGAGATTTATCATTGAGGCTGTCACCAACTTAAAGTATCTATGTTCGATTGTCAGTGAAGAATCAGTTTTTATAGTGAACTCAGAGGAGACTTCTTAAATCAGAAATATTATTCATGGAATCAGCGGGCAAGCTACATACACGATTAAATGACCCTCCTGCAATATTTAAATTTGTGGGAAAACCTATGCGTCTGGTTCTGCAATGAGTCTTCTCCTCTGAGCCTGGTTCTGCAGGTTCCTTCCTGTTAATAAAGGTTTTGTTTTTTTTCTTTCTGCCGTTTCTTATGTTTGCTCTTGTTGAATTTTCCTCAGTGAAAGTGCATTTAGATTATTCTTGTATTTTCCGCTATATGGATCAATTCCAGACCGTCTGAAGCTGTCTGTAGACTTGAACACTGTTTCTCAAACCCTAAAAAAAAAATACTAATAAAAACCAGCTGTGTCAGCATTAGTCTGTTAATTGTCTATTGTGTTGTTGCATAATGTATTTTAGTAATTTGTATGAATTTTAGGAATCCAGGTGTTGAATTTTAATGGTTATTGTTAATGATAATGATAATAATAAGGTCACTGATCTTACTGGAGGTATTTATAATGTGTATTATTGTGTTCCTGCTCGTTGTGTTTTCTGTGTTATGTGTTCCATAAGATTTTTAATATCTGTAGAAATGTTTTTGAAAGCAGGTGTTATAATTTAATAGTTACTGCTAATGTTCTAAATTTTTACTGTATATTTGTAAATATGTCTTGTGTCGTGTGGCTGCCCGGGGACCGCAGATGGAAACTAGCTACGACTAAAATCTGGTATGAAGCATCTTTTCTTTAAGGTAAATGTTTTTGTACATGGTCCCTACAAAATAAAATAAATAAATAAACAAATAATTAGTTGAATTACTGGAAAGGAATAAATAAGTACTCTTTTCTATGCAAAGCCCCTGTCTGTTCAAGTATGTCTTTAATAATCTTTCAAAAAAAAAAAAACTTTTAACTTTTCCATTTATTTAAAGACCATGTAGGTATAAGTGCAGCACAGCGGCTAAGCTAGCCTCACGCTTCCTCACCTGAAACAAAATGTTCACTGCACAGCCTGGAGTGAGCCGTCGGGACCCAGTCCTTCCTTTTCATGGCAGCCACCCATCTCTGTCTTCGTGCAGTCGTTTTGGGGAAATAATAGAAAGTTAATCCCCTCTTTTGGGCTTTGGTGTGGCTGCAGCCCACAGCAGCGCAGAGAGATGGCATGTTTTGTTTTGGAAGTCGGTCCTCAAGATGGCGCCGGAAAGTGCGCGAGTTTCTGCTTCCAGTCACAAAAACGGCCTCCCGCGTGTCTCCCTTCTGAAACGCGAGTCTACAAGTTCACCTGGAGATTCTCCCGTATTAACGTGGGATCCTGCAGGATGCCGTTTAAATGTGGAGTTTCAATAAACTCACGTCAAGTTTATAGTGTTTCCGGAAACGCTTTCAAAACAAGAGCACACAATTTAAACCTCCAAATTTTCCCATTTTAAGATTAAGGTGAGGTTATTATAACTTAAACCATAAACGTTCAAAGTCGCTACCGTGACATGCATCTATGACGCTATCCTACATTATAAAACAAATCCAAGGGGTCAGCGGGTGGAAGCAAGTTGCACTCTTGGACGGCGCCATTCGATCTCACCTCAATACCAAGAGGCGATACAATTTAAAGTCACAAACTACCTGAACCACATGTTTTTAGTGAAGAACATAAGTGCAAACGCCACATTTAAAGACCCTCATGCCTATTCTTGAACAGGGGATGATTGCCCTGCAAAGACACTAAACTAATAATACTATTTGTAGGATTTGGTGGGCAACCGTGTTGATGGTGTCACCACCATGCAGCCTGTCACTGTAAAAACCTCTAAATAAATATAAATGTAGAATCATTTCAACAATCAGACTGTTTTAACAACGCAAGGGTCTTTAGGCTGCCTTTTTGTGTAACTATTCCTCTATACAACTCAATATAAACTGAAGATAGAAATGCCTACAAACACACTTTCTTTTTCTAATTTCAACAACTCCAAATAAGCTCATGAAATTTGGCAAAATTTATATTTATACACATTGTAGTGTTGTTAACTTAAGAGCAGTCGTATTGAAACCAGTCTTGAGACTATATTTCAAGGTCTTGGTGTCAGATTAGTTGGTCTTGGCTGTAACACTAACATATCAAGCATAAAGGAATATTACGTGAGTTGTCAACCAAAACATCAACGTGCTTTTATTCTTAAAAACATTCACAGAAAGGTTCCGGTGTTGACATTCGGGGCTCCTTCGTGTGACGTAGTGCATCACGTGAGAGGAAGCGCTGCGGCGCTTATTAGACACAAAATAACAGTAGATATCCACTCTGGGTGTGTAAAGTAAATAAATGTTAATTTTCTACATTCGCTTATCAACCTCGGATGTTATCCCACACTTTGTTTTGTGTCCCTCTTACCGAGGCTTCTTCCGACGTCTCGAGCTTGTGGATCAGCAGAGAGGTCGGTTCCTCCGGTTCCCCGGCGGCCTCCGGGAGGGACACGGGGCCGGCGGAGCTCGTCGCCACGAGCCGCTGCGAGCAGATGTCGGTGATTACAACGGAGCCTCCAGAAACCGATGGAAGGCCTTCCGTCGCGTCGTTTTCTCCAGTCTGCTCCGCCATTTCCTCAGAAGATAATCCTCCGCCGTCAATACCTGAGATTTACTTTAAGTACTTCATAAAAGGTTGTTTTCCGTGTCGTGACTCCAAACACCGATTCATTCCCGCGGACACCTTGAAAGTAAAACTGCACGTCGGTTGTTCATTGGTCAAATCTGTACGTGATGACGTAGGTTGACAGCACGTGCTGCAGCTGACCAATAGTAAACATTCTCTGTGAGACCGAGGGGTCAGAGAGGGTGTGGGGGTTTCTCTGTGCTGGAAGGTAGAAAGTAGTTTTCTTTATTATTTTCTTAAAAAAATGTGTGCGAACACTGTTAATTTACAGATTAATTCACAGTTATTGTATAAAATACCCATATCTAAACATACACATAGAACTACAAAACAAGGTATGTATTAATACACCATGATGAAGAAAACAAAATGAAAGAAGGAATTTGGTGCACTGAAATGTAATATATATCTTAATAATAGTATCAGCTTTGGAGAAAATGTGAAACAAAAAGATAACGATAATCCCCGTTTAAATGAAGATGAGTGGCGTTAAAAAAAGCTGTAAAGTTTCACATCTTACCATTTACTGGTACAAATATATTAGATTAATAATAAAATAAAATAAAATAAAAATAGATAACTGAGGCATATTTCACAGCAGAGCATGACAGGGGAGCTTGTTGCAGCAGTTTTGTTGTGTATATTTCTGTTTGCCTGTCTGATGGTTTTGTAGATTTAAAATGCATTTCTCTTCAGATGCATTTGAATGTTATGTATTGTGCAGTATATATAGTAGAGGAAACAAGAGAAAAGTATGCATTGCTATTCGTGATGAAACTCTTCTAATCACTCTTAAAATAATCCAACTATAGCGCAGACTCAATCCTTTAATACTTCAAACGGTCAGATAAACAAGTCAAAACAAAGCACTCCGATATAAGAATTGTTTGCCTTCGACGGTAAAGAAATGTGTACAACTGTTGCGTCAAGTGTTGGATTAAGCAAAGACTGATGGATTCATCCACTTTATCGGCTTCTGTTTTAGATGTCTGCTTCAGCAAAATGAGTCGATATCATCCCTCCGTGTCGAGCACTTAGCACAAACCTCTTTTCAAACCATTTGAGCTATTCAGTTAATGTTTTATTCAAAAGACTGAAAGATACCTTTGCACTTTATTTTGTTAGA
Source organism: Lipophrys pholis (assembly GCF_963383615.2). Classification (NCBI taxonomy): domain Eukaryota; kingdom Metazoa; phylum Chordata; class Actinopteri; order Blenniiformes; family Blenniidae; genus Lipophrys; species Lipophrys pholis. The sequence goes on along the minus strand of NC_137643.1, from coordinate 17,367,397 downwards.
CTGAATATTAAACGACCCCTTACAGAACAAGAGACGGTAAAATGTATAAATTCACGAAGGACAAAAGAAGGAAAACTCTCAGTCGTCGTCATCAAACTTGATCCTCTTTCCCTGGAAGGCCAGGATTTGTCCCTGCTGCTCTTTTCTTTTCTTACTGGCCTCCCAGGAGGGATGCAGCACCTGGCGTGGCGCCTGATGGGAAAAGCCTCTGGGATCTTTTTGCCTGAAAGCGTCCCCCCTGCCGCGGCCCCTCCCTCTTCCTCTCCCGCCTTTCTCTCCGGACTCCTGATGCCTTGCTTCAGGACAGGGCTTGCTGTACTTGGACAGTGAGCTGCTTTCTGAGCCTCTCTGGTACTTTGATTGTTGACTGAACTCTCTACTCGGTCCGCCGCCGCCCTTTGGACCTCTGAACCGATCCCCTCCTCGGCCTCGGCCTCTGCCCGGCCCTCCTCCCCGGCCTGCCTTGGCCCCGCCCAGAGAGGAGCAGAAAACAGACTGGAAGGCTTTTCCTTTGGACTTCAGCCGGGACTCCAGCTCGTCCAGTTGGCTCTGCAGCTGATCTGAAGGTTTCTCACTGCCCTTCTTTACCTCCTCCTTCAGCTCTTCCCCTTCTGCTTTCGGCTTTTTCTTCTTGAACTTGCTCACTTTTCCTACAAAGAAGTCGTCGTCGTCGCTCTCCTCGGACTGCGATGACTGCTTGTGGAAGCGTTCCTCTGTGCTGTCGTCAAAGTACTCTTTCTCCTCCTCGTCTCCGGACGACTCCAGGTCGCTCTCGTCGTCGACGTCGTCGTCTGTCATTCTCTGCGGCTCAGCGGCGGCCGGCTTCGGACTGGGCGGCTTTTTAGCATCTTGGCTTTCAATCTGCGTGCTCTCGGTTTGCTTCACGTCACGTGTTTTTATCTCGACTGGCTCTTCACTCTTAGGCTCTGATCTTTCTGGAGCATCTGAGCAAACTTCTTCTTCCGTTTCGCCAACGGCAGCATCGTCAGTGTCTTCCATTACTTTAACCCCATCATCCTTCGCTTTCCGAGGCGTCGCTGCGATGGCTTCCTCTTTCTTCTCGATCTCTCGTTCACTCGTTTTGTCCGCCGGCTGTTGGGATGCCTCTGCAGGTTGCGTTTGCACCTTTTCCCTCTCTGCCTGCTTCCCGCCTTTCCTCCGCTCATCTTTAAAAGCCTTCACAGCAGCTTTGATGGTCTCAATCTTCTTGTTGAACTGAGGGTGTGAGGCTATGCGAGCCATAGCCCGGTCAGAAATGGTTGACTTGGGGTTTTTGCACACGATTTCGAAGCTGAGGTTTTTCTGCAGGGCCGTCTTAGTCACCTGTAGGTATAAATAATAATAATAATAAAAGAAAGATTATTAATTATTAAATGCTTTGCAGGTGGAAAACCAAGGATGCCAGCTCCCCCTTTACAAACAAAACCAACTTACCAGGTCGGGTACGAGCTCTTTCATAGCGTGCAACTCCTCCAGCAGCCTCGCCGCTCTCCTCTGATTCTTTTCCACCACGGCTTCTTTCCCCTTCTTGTTCTTGAGGGCGACGATCTGACGCGTCAGCTTCCTGATGGTCAGAGCCCGCACCCTCTTCACCTCCTTCCTCATCTTCACCACCTCATTGTTGAGGTTCAGGACGTCAGATTCTTTCTTATTCTTTGCTTTAGCTGGTGGTGCGACTTTTCCGTCTTTACCCTGAGGCTTGGCTTTAGGTTTTACGTCTTCATCATCTCCACCATCTTCTGGTTCAACATCTTCATCCTCACTCTCTTCTTTTTCTTCTTCCCCGTCTTCTTCGCTCTGTTTGTCTTCCTGCTCCTCGTGCTCAGCAGACAGCATCATGTTCTCCATCTCGCCTTGTGTGTTTTTCATCTGTTGGAGAAATCATTTTAGATTACTGCTAAATAACCACATCGCTACCATAAACTACTGCCCCAACCCGAATAAATGTATTCAATAAAAACATAAAAACAACAATAAAGAATGTCAAAACTCAACTTTTTTATTACTATGTAGACTAAGTCTGAGCTCATTTAGGATTAGATGACAGTTTAACATTTCAAATAAGTTGTAATAAGTGCAGGCAAGTGTAATAAGTACTATAGGTGTTTGCGCCCTCAACGCAAAACACCAAATTGGAACATCCTGCAACTAGTAAAATTAATTAGCAACAGATCAGTAGCATGACAGTAAGAAAGCACTGGCACTAAAGACTAGTAGTGCAACAATTCAAAAGTAATGGTTTTTGGTGTGAAAAAAGACAAATTATTGGTGGTTTTTCAATAAATAAATAAATAAGTTAAATATTCCAAGAACGACTGATACACCTGCATGTCAGTGACGGAAGCTGTAGCAGAAACCTGTTCTTTACCCCAATAAACTATATTTCCAGCTTGTAAACAGCACTTAAACACCAGCTGCAGGTATGACATTAAGATAGGTTAGTGCAACCCAAACATCTGTGGTCATCTGAAGGTACAACCAATGTTGAACATGTTTTGGAACAGCATATGCCTCATCTAGCTATTTTTAGTCGTAGATAAGGCGTTCTAAGGCAACTTAAAAGCATACAACAAGGCAGAAAATGTAGACTTATAATGGCACCACCTATTGATTTAAATAAGAATTGTATTATACATGATTTATTTATTTTTCTCTGGCGAGAAGAGGGAATGTATTTGTGGTGATGATGACGCTTGTCTAAAAAGTAAAACGTTGGGACATTACTGTGGGTTCTACCGCCGAGATAACTTTATCTAAGGCAGCTGGACGACAGCAAGTCGATGTCAACTTATTGACCAGATCCCAAAGCAAACTGGAAACAGAATCGACAGTGCCAAAATAGCAAGTTGAGGAAAACTGAAATAACAAACGTGGTTGAGTACACATGGGGGATTCCAACTGCGAAGCGTGAGGCGTAATAACTCTATATTGAATCACACAAGCATTATCAAATTAAACTAAAAGAACTGAAGTTAGAAAACCACATGATGCTGTTAAGAATTATCTTACCGTAGAGAAATGTGTTTTACAACGTTAAAAGCGAGAGGATCCTCTCGAATCGCAGGGGGCCGCCATATTTTTCCTACGTCGTGGACACACTATACGCAGCGTCACGACGTCAGACGTAACCGACGCAGCGCGTCGTCAAAAAAGGGGGGAGGGGCCTTACGCGGGACTGTTTTTATTTATTTCTTTGTTTCATGTTGCATTAAAACAACAACAATGGTGGATAATTGGAAGGGAGCGTGAATGCCGGGATGAGCGGATGACATTTCCAGTCACGGATTTTTTTATTTTTTTTGTTGACCAGCGCGATATCACACGTGAATAATCAACAGGGGGGAGGATGAAGCGGCGCAATGCGGACTGCAGCAAACTCCGACGGCCGTTAAAACGGAACCGAATCACCGAGGGTATATATAGCAGGTATGGAGGGACGGGGTTGTGTAACAATGGCGCCTCGCGGGGCTGATACATTCAAACATGTCCGCATATTCTCGCAATTACAGGCCCGACGTGAACGTTTACATGTGTATTATTTTATTTTTTTCCCCCTTTCTTTTTGTGTGTGTGCTTTAGCTTTTAGCTCCTGCTCACATTTCCAAATGAATGTCGTTGGCATTGAGTGTGAATGGCGCTCGGTCGATTCGCGTTCAAGTACAAAGAAGAAAACTCGCTTGAAAGGGGGAGAAAATAATAATAATAATCGTTAAAAATAACGTTAAGAGATGACAGCTGCGGTGTTGGGAGCGCGCGTTTTGTAGCCCGGGTGCTCCCGGCTCCTCTCACCTGCGCTTTGTCTGGCGCGGGGCTTAATTGGTAATTGTTAAAACGTGAAGGGGGACAATTAACGGTAAACGAGACAAAGCCGCGCGGAGGAGGAGGCGTGTCTTTAATGCACGAGGCTGACTGACGAGGAGATAATGTGGAGAATTGACCCCAGCTTGAGGGTTTAACATGTCCAGACATGACACTGGGTACATGCTGCACTCTCCTGTCAACATGTGTGATCTTCAGCTTATTTAGTGGGTTTTACTCAAAGATCTGGCTGCATCAGTCTTTATCTGAACCTATACTCATCATTAAAGCATCTAAACCCCTCTCTAATCTGCTTTTCTGTCTTGATTTCTATTGTCCCTCCCCACAGTACCTTCCTGTACCTGAAGTTCCTGGTAGTGTGGGTGTTGGTCCTGCTGGCAGACTTTGTGCTGGAGTTCAGATTCGAGTACCTGTGGCCCTTCTGGCTCTTCATCCGGAGCGTCTTCGACTCCTTCAGATATCAGGGGCTGGTAAGAGCTCGGGCGCTACACCCGCCTCGTGTTTCAACGTTGAATGTGAAATATCGTATTTGACTTTTGTTGTGTTTTCCCCTGCACACAGGCGTTCTCCGTCTTCTTCGTGTGTGTGGCGTGTACATCAGACATCATATGCCTCCTCTTCATCCCGGTCCAGTGGCTGTTTTTTGCTGCCAGCACCTACGTATGGGTCCAGTACGTCTGGCACACAGGTTAGTCCCTCCCTGCCAAGTTTCTTCAGGGCGAGACCTCCGAGCACTGATATGTTGTTTTTTTTCTATTTTTCTTTACCTTCCACCCAGAGAGAGGAGTCTGTCTACCTACAGTATCGCTCTGGATCCTGTTTGTGTACATCGAAGCCGCCATACGGTTCAAAGACCTCAAGAACTTTCACGTGGACTTGTGTCGCCCCTTCGCTGCTCACTGGTAAACAGAATTTATAGATTTTTTTTGGGGGGTATTTGCACTATTAGGCTCATTCTGTCTTTTTTCCCACCTGTTTTTGTTTTTTGTATTTGTAAGATGAGCAGCAGACCTGCGTGTTTGGGTTTACCACAGATTCTACCGAAAGCAGATAGATTCTATAGAGAATCTGATGCCTCCACCATTAGGGAAACGTCATTCAAAAGCAGTGGAGCCCATATCTCCCAAAAAAAATCCTCCAGGATTGACCGTACACACCCCCATGGCGACAAATGCCACAAGGAGTTTAGGCTCCGTTTACATGCTTAAACGTTTTTAGGTGAAAACGGTGAACTTTTGTCGTGTTTTGGGTGTCTGTTTACACGACAACGGTGCTCGGTGTCACTGAAAATTCCCCCCTTTTTTGAAGCCACTCTGTCTTGGGGCTGGGCCAAAAATTTAATCGTTTTATGGAATTTTTCACCCCAGATTGCCCAGCCCTACTGTCTCCACGTAAGGAGGGGTGCTACTGCACGTGCTCACCACGACCGTAGTAAATAGTCCTTCTGCACACGTGTGAGTAGATGGAGACTAATAACAATGTTTGCTTCCAGAGTGTCACGACTCCCAGTCCATATACAGGACTTGGTAGTTTTATTGTTAAGAGTCACTCTTTAGAGCAACCCAACTTCATCATCTGTCCATATGAATGTCTGTCGACTCACCATTGTGGTGTGTGTGTGTTTATTACAAAAACAACCAACAGCGCCAACAAGTGACCCAATGTGCTAACGTCGTTTTCAAAACGTCCCTTAAATGCGAAACGAAAATCCAAAATGATGTTTTCACTTGAAGCATTGTCATAGAACCGGGGCTTAAAGTGTCTTTTTGTCTAAGTTTCATATAAATGTTTAAATTTTACTGTTCCAGGTTGTGTGTTTTGTTTTTGTGTTGTTTTTTTCCTTGTCACATTAGTCGGTGGGTTTTTTGACATTTCAGTCACTTTGGCTGTTTTTTTTTAGGGGAGGGGGGTTTTCAAGCATTTATAGCTGTTTTAGCTGTATTTGTCATCTATTTTAGATTTTTTTTTTTATCTGCTTTCACAGTTTTTACTGGTTTTTTTTTTTTTTTTTTTTTTTTTTTTACATTTTATCCATTTTTCTGTTTTAGCTGTTCCTCGCAATTTCATCTGTTTTACCTATAAAAAAAAAAAAAAAAGTTTATTCACACATTATTTTGTCAAAGTTTCGTAGAGCTACTACAGAATGGCCTATCGAGGCTCCCCTTTCTTGAATACACTGGTTATTTACCTGTATGTCTTGTTTCTACATACTGAGCTCTGCTGTTCTCATCACAAATGCATATTCCTTGTAATATGTCAGATCTCTGCCACGAAGCATTGTCACAACAAAGAATTCTACCCTGAAACCAGAACTCCCCCTACCTTTCCGTGACACGTTTATCTTCTCTTCTCATGGTCCTCCAGCATCGGCTACCCCGTGGTGACGCTGGGCTTCGGCTTCAAGAGCTACGTCAGCTATAAGATGCGACTGAGGAAACAGAAGGAGGTGCAGAAAGAGAACGAGTTCTACATGCAGCTCCTCCAGCAGGCGTTACCGCCGGAGCAACAGATGCTGCAGAGACAAGAGCGGGAGGCGGAAGAAGGTGAGACCTCAATGAACACAACAGTTTGTGCAAAGTGAACAACAAGCTGCTGTGATCAGGATACTTCTCTTTAATATATCAGAGGATTTGCATGTATCTGAAATGCTAATTTACTGTGAATTAAACATTTTTTAATAAAATTGCCCTCACATTGCAGAATAGAGATTAAAGTCTCTAAGGCGGAGTCTCTGAGTTTTCAAAAAGTTAAGTTTTCAGTGGCTCCAAGCGCCGTTCCCGTGTAAAGGGGGCCTAAAGGGTTGCCATTTGACTTACTATTTACTTATCAAAGTGTCATTTGTTAGAAGTATGTGGAACCACAGACCATGACACAGTAAGTATAAAAGACAGCTTGAGTAATGTGAAGTAGATGTGTGTCAAGTAATTGCAGGAAACTGGAGAAAAGGGGGGAAAAAAAAAAAAAAAACGCTTTTTGAACGCCTCAAAACGTATACAGACCAAGTCATCCTCATGTTTTCCTACTTCTCGCTGAGAAACGTACTATTTGCATTACATGCTTCAAAGCCAGCAGATTCAATTGACGAAAAATGTCAATTTCACCTGAAAAGTAACGGGGAAAAAATGATTGTATTGTTGAATATTTGGGACGATATTTTCCAAGTTACTTGCAGTGTGTCACATATTGCTGAAACGCCACGCATTGTGCTTAAGACGCTTCAACTCGCACGGACAGGAGAGTTTCCCTGAATGAAGCTCATCTTTCAGTCCGCTTCTGTAAAATCGTTTTTTTCTTCTATTTAATAACCTCATATCTGCTTGCTTTGGTCCAGCTGCCTTGGCTAAAGGAATCTCGGAGGTAGAACCCACAGTGGTGTCCCAGAACGGAGCGCCTCCCGGAAAGAAGGGCGCCTCAGTCCCGTTACCGGAACTGGAGTACCGGGAAAAGGGGAAGGACAGTACTGCGAAAGAGCGGGAGGGCAAAAAACAGAACACAATTGGAATCAATAACAACAGTATTGTACACGCACTGGACTCCAAACTGCAGGAGGCGGAGTACATTGAGAATTACGTCGGGGCAAAGAGACTGAACACCGACCTGGCGGGGGAGAACACACACGCGGACAGCAACACACACACCGCGTCTAAAGAGGAGATGGGGGGGGACGGGGAAGAACTACAAAAACGCCAGCGGGGGGAACAACTCGTCTCCGCGGAACCACGTGTCGGCCAACGGCAGCGTGCCGCCGGGATCCTCCACCAGTAAGAACGAGAAGAAGCAGAAGGGGGCGGGGAAAGGCCAGAAGGACCCGGTGGAGAACTGCATCCCCAACAACCAGCTGGGCAAGCCGGACGCTCTCGTGCGGTAAGACGCCGCGACATCGGGTCTCGTGCCCGCCGCACACTGGTATCTTTTGTCTCGGACAGCCGAAAATATCACAGGGATTCAGCGCCATAAAAACGATGTTTGTCAATGTCGTTGTTCTCCTGGCAGGCTGGAGCAGGATGTGAAGCGTCTGAAGGCCGACCTCCAGGCCAACAGGCAGCTGGAGTCGGAGCTGCGCAGTCAGCTGTCGTCTCTGAGCAGCCAGGACCGCAGCCTCCGCACGGAGCTGGGCCAGCTGCGCCAGGACAACGAGCTGCTGCAGAACAAGTAGGGGCATCTCTGCTTTCTTATGTGTTTTACCTCACTCACACAGGACGCCAGATGTTGTTTCCTCCAATTCTGGTTTATTAAAATGTCTTTTTCAAGGTCCCCTTACATTAAAATCGTCAGAATAAAATTAAGTACAATAACATTAAAGAGGATTATTGTGAGGTGGGAAACAAGCCTGAAAATCTGTTTCATGTACAAATTTAAAGATTTCGTATGAGTGTGTTAAATATAAATTTAAATAGTCTTGATGTAATATAAAGGGCAATTATGTGAGGTTCCTGCAGGTAAACCTACCTGCAATACTAGTTTGTGCCACTAGATGGTGTGTTGAGTCATAATTTAAAATAACAACGTGGACTAAATAAGGAGTAAATGGGGGGGTTCAAGTACTTTCAGGAGGGACGGAGACATTCTGTTAAAAGGTCAACATGTTTTAACTGAATGTCTCCGTCCCTCCAGGCTCCACAGCGCCGTCCAGGTGAAGCAGAAAGACAAGCAGACCATCTCCCAGCTGGAGAAACGGCTGAAGGCGGAGCAGGAGGCTCGGGCTCTTGTGGAGAAACAGCTGGCCGAGGAGCGGAAGAGGAAGAAGATGGAGGAGGCCACTGCGGCCCGGGCCGTCGCTTTGGCTGCCGCCACCAGGTACAATAAGTTTCCCCCCCTTCGTTTGTTCATCTTGCGTCTCTCGGACGAGCCGCTCAGAGCCTGAAACGTCTCGTCTGTCCGACAGAGTGGAGTCGACTGATTCTCTCCGCGGCCGCATCAGAGAGCTGGAGACGGAGTGCAAGAAGCTCAGCATGGACGTGAAGCTGAAGGAGGAGCAGATCCGAGATCTGGAGGGAAAGTGTCAGGTGAGTCAGACACTGAAAACTATAATCGGGCTGCGATACGGCGTGCCAGCGGCTTTAAATGCCCCCGTCCAACCCACCACCCCCTTCTCATCCTCCACTCAGGAGCTCCGCAAGTACAAGGAGAACGAGAAGGACACGGAGGTGCTGATGTCGGCGCTGTCGGCCATGCAGGAGAAGACGCAGCACCTGGAGAACAGCCTCAGCGCCGAGACCCGGATCAAGCTGGACCTCTTCTCCGCGCTGGGCGACGCCAAGAGGCAGCTGGAGATCGCTCAAGGTCAGGAGGCGGCTGCAGCCACGTACTCGTGTTATTAGGCTCCGACGTGAGGATTCCTGTAGAAAGACTGCTGGAGGAGGGAGATGAGTTAATTATTATAGTAACTAGTGGCTGTGGGAAGTTGAGATCGTGCTGATAAGAAAAAAGATAGAATACTAGTCATTTTCAATATCACTGTAGTGGGTGACTGGGGGGGGGGGGGGGGTGGCTAAAACCATAAGAAATGGGAAATGATGCAAAAACAACTTGGAAAAAACTCCTAAAGTGACTAGAATTACTTAAAACAAAGAGCCAAAATGGTTAAAATACCAAAATTGTCCTAAAAAAATGCTGAAAAAGGGTGAAACTGCTGAAAAATGAGTTTAAAAACAAAACAAAAAGAAACGCTGAAAGTTCCTGAATTGTAATTTGAATATGCAACATAAATTTAAAAAAATGTTGTATTTTTTAACTTGTATCAAATCTATACCTGAAACTTTAGAAGCGGTCTGTCTCATTTTAAAGGTTAAGCATGTTTTGTTTCTTGTTTTTTTTCTTTCCGGCTCCAGGTAGATTTAATCTGCCGACCCCAAATCTTAACCCCCACCAACTTGTTTCCCCTGCGTGCGTCATTCAGGTCAGATCCACCAGAGGGAGCAGGAGATCGCCGAGCTGAAGCAGAAGATAGCGGAGGTGATGGCGGTGATGCCCAGCCTGTCGTACTCGTCGGACGGCGGCAGCCTGAGCCCCGTCACGCCACACTACTCCTCCAAGTTCATGGACAACAGTCCCTCCTCCCTGGACCCCAACGCCTCGGTCTACCAGCCGCTCAAGAAGTGACTCTGACTCCCAGGCGCCGGACCGGACAGAACTTTTCCTCTTTCTTTCTTCCCTGTTTTTCAGTTTTTAAAGGTCCCGTCCCCCCCCCCCCCCCCCCCCCCCCCCAGTCGCCCCGACAGGTTTTGCACTCCTAACAGTGCACACAACCCCTCCACGCTCTCACGGACTCTTCTTCCGTTCTATTACGAGAACTGTTATCTGTTACGGGGGTTGTGTACATTTTATTTAGCCTTTTTTTTTTTTTTTGGTGGCAGTTTTAGGGATGGAGCCATCAGACAGCATGATCTGTTCAAAACAGGGGAGAAGGGAAAACGCGGGGTCACTTGGAAAGATGTTTACAGAGGAGCCGTCATGCATCAGTTATTTTTGTTTACAGTGTTGTACTCCTCCTCCTCCTCCTCATTCTAGAACGACGCCCAGGCTGTTAATTTCATAGAAACATTGGCCTTGTTAAGACGGAAGGCACGATTTCAGTTCCAGCGGGCGTCGGAGGCTCGCCTGGAGAGTGAGAGATACATGAATGTAATCCTGTTCATGTTTGATATCAGCATTACTTTATATCAGTGATTGTTTTTGGGGGGTTTTTTTGTACGACGTGTCTCTGGAATATAGTGACATTGAGCAGTTTGCTGTGTTCCTCAGACGTAGTTTCTGACTCATTTCTCGAATGCTGGACCAGCCGATCCTCCGGGAGTCCCTCGAGCCGGTCGAAGCCGATGTGGTTCCGTTGGTCCCCGGGTGTTCCCGGCTCGGATCGGACCGGGCACTGCCAAAAGGTTCCCCCTCGCCGCTCCGGACCAAATTAAAAACCCGTTAGGCCATATTCGTTCACTGGATTGAAATGATGTCGAGGTAACCGGACGTTACCCTTACTTTCCAGAGTTTTACAGTGCCTTGCTGTTTCTCTTTTTTTTTTTTAATTATTATTATTAAAGGTGCAGAAACTTTGCATTCCTCCCATCCAAAAGCTTCAAACTTGTCAATCTCGAGCTCATGTCTGATAAAGGGGGGGGGGGGGGGGGCTGTTATCACAGTTTCCTTTTTATATGAAATAAGAAAAATATTGTTTTTCATGACGCAAACTTTAACCCAATTTCTTTCTAATTGGCCTGCGAAATTCATCATTCAGTGCTAGTAATTTGACACCAGCCTCGTTCCAGTTACTGCTGTGCCTTGAGCAGATGTAAACAGCATTCACACTAGTTTTCCCTCATTTAAAGGAGCTCGTTTTAGGCCCCCTTTGCAGAATTTCTCTCTCCTTGAGTCAGTATTCCTTCAAAAGAAAAAAAGCGAACCACATTAGCGAAGGCTTGAAAAGGGAAGGAAGGAAACGAGTCGTCTCACGGTATCGATAACGCCAACCACACTGATTGTCTGCTCTCATGCCCTGGCGCTGGCGTTTTGTTTACAACGATGTACATTAACTTACTGAGGAATGTTTTGTTTAGTTTTTGACTTTGTTTTTCAGTTAAGTGCCAAGTGTTGATGTTGAGTTCCCATCGATGTAGCTAGCAACGTTTTCAAGAAGAGTGTTGTCATTTTGATTTTATTTTTTTTTTGGGGGGATTTCCCGTCGTCATTGGAACGTATTGGGGTGGTGTTGTGTTTACAAGGTCCGAGCCGATCGCCAACGAGCAGCAGATGGTCGGCCGGGCCGATGTTGTGTTTATTCACCCGTTTATTTATTTGTTACAAACTTTTACTGAGTGGCACTTATTTGATAGATCCCATCGTGTTCATTTGGATTCCTCTCCTTTTTTTTTTTTTTTTTCTTTTTTTTTTTAAATTTTCAACCAGGAAGGATTTTGTGAATGTGTTGTGTTGGGAAAAGGTTAAAAAAAAAAAAAGGGAAAAAAGCTCTCCGACCCATTTGATCACGTCGTGCTGTCATGTCGCCTACCTGGGGGAAAAAGAAAAAAAATACCAACAAAAAAAAAAACCAAACTTGTATTGTTTGTGGATCGCTCTGGCGTTGTGAATTCAGTTCTCGAGTTGCTTTTATGAGTTTGTGTTAGAAGGAAGAGAAGGTTTTAAACAAACAAAAAAAAAAAGTGCTTTGTTTTACATTTTTATTGTTCCATGTTTCTTTTCTTTACTCTTGAGTGATGGTGGCAGTGTCGCACTTCTCACTCTGATCATCACTATTAAAGAACGTCTTGCTGGTGGCAAAATGAAAGCTGTTGAGTCTGTTTCCTGTGTGTCTCTTTTCACGTTGAACGTTACCAAAACATGATATGAGGGTCCGGTCTGGCCAGCGGGATCACATTTGAGAGATTCATATTGCAAAAAGCCTTCATACCCATTTTAATCTGAAGGGAAACGCTGCTGCAGATTTCTCAAATGCAAAACGATTTTTAAAAAAAATCAAAAATACAGGGAGAGTTTGGTTCTGGACATTTTACTGCATTTTTCTTAATTTTTTAATCACAAACAGTGTAACAAAAATACAGTGAGACATCTCCAGTATGTGTTTTTCTTACATCTGTTTATTTCTTGGCGTCGTGCTCCTTTTAGGTAAATGAGTCATCTTTTCCATTGAGTAATTATCCTTGATCTCAAACCGTTGCTCCATGCTTGATGTTTCCACCTTGTGCCAGTTCCTGGTTATGGCCTTTTTACCGGCAATAAGTAAAATTTTAACCAGATATGTGTTTCCTTTTCTGCATGGCTTCGTCAGGTTTTTACAGACGCTTCAGAACACACTTGTTTATGTCGTAGGTCAATATATTATTAATAGTTCTATTTAAAATTGTCCATAACAGGGTTTTATTTTCAGAACAGCACCAGAAAACATGTGTGATGTTCCTCTTGATCACCACAAAGTCTCCGGCATGGTTGTTGGGTTTTTAGTTGTCTGCTCTCCTTTTGGGGAGTCATGACGAATCTAGTCAGATTCTTCCAACCAGACTTCCTCCATGTCTGTGAGCCGGTGGTAGATTGTGTCCTGCACATTTTGGACCGATCAACGTCTGAAATGTCAATCTTTAACTCTGATTCCCATTTGTTTTTTAAGGTAAAGTTTTGAGCAACACTTTACGGCATTTTTCACCACTGGAATATACAGCATGACGTTGAAATTGCACTTCATTTAAAAATATCAAGCTGTTCAGGTTTGTGGGTGTTCTTATTTACTCAAAGCACCATCCGTCCACCTCATATGCCTTTTTATCTAGTGTCGCATGAGCTGATCACAGCTTGGAGAAAACCGTAGGATACACTCAGGACAGGCCACCGGTCACAGGACAAACACAGACAACACTCATTCACACCCACTGGTGATTTAGGATCCTGAATTTTCTCAAACGCATATATATATGTGTGAACTGCAGAGGAAAACCTAGAGGGAATGTATGAAATCCACTCAAACGTCTTGATACCAAATCAATTTGAAATAATTGAGTTGTTTCTGGTCTGATCCACTTTAGATCAAACGTTTTAAGGGACCCAGACTGGGTTGAGATCAAGACCACGGCACACGACACAACACTCTCCCGTGCATTTTGTATTACTTTTTCCATTTACAGCAAAAAATAAATAAATATAATTTATCCACATGCACTTAAACACTTGTCACTCGTTCAGAGTTTAGATCATGCTTGAAGCACTTCTGCAAGATAAAATCAGGAAAAATAAATGTTTACATCCCAATGGGGTTGTTCGTGCTGCTTTCAAAGCTGCACGGAAAATTTAAGATAACATTTATGTTATTCCCATCGATAAAATTAAAGTAGCGTTTTTATAATAAATTAATAGTCTTTATTTAGAGTCATATAAAAGTTATATAAGAAAAAGATATAATACCAATTGTATTTGGTTGACCTCCTGTTTGTCTCGTAATGTCCCATGTGACGTGAACGCGGCGCCGATATAAATAGCGGGGTGTCCGAGTGCACTTGAAGGCAACACCGGTCCATCCTCCACAGCGGCGGCTCTCCGGACAACAACAACACTTCTTCCCCGAGAACAAGCAGCGAACTCCGGCTTCGAACTCCGGCGGCTCCCTGCTCTCTAACACCCCGACATGGACGCACTCAAGTCGGCCGGGAGAGCTATCATCCGGAGCCCGAGCATGGCGAAGCAGTCGTGGACTGCCGGCAGACACAGAAGTAAGAAAAAGTTGTGAAAAGGAGGTTTTTAATCCCGTCGTGTCAGAGTCGGATTATTTACTCGGTTTAAACTTTCAGCAAACTTTAGATTTTTTTTTTTTGTTTAAAAGTGACAAAGATGGGAGTTTGAGGGGAAAAAAGTTGGTCTTTTTTTTTTTGTGGGTAATCTATTTATTTCGAGAGTTGTTGGTCGTGTTTGTTTTATTAACTTCAGCAATAATAACGACGTATTTTCTTTTTTTTTTTTTTTAAACAAATTTAAACATGCCAAACAAATATCCACCCACTATTTTACACCCAACATAAAAAAAAAATTCACATTTGATTTTTTCAGAGTTCATTTTTTAACAGAATCCTGTTTGCTCTCTCACATCATTGCCAGCAGCAGTAATTTGGATTTATAGATAATCCCAGTCTTCACCCCCCCCCAACTACCACCAGAGGAAGTGCACAGGTCGGGGTCAGCCCTAAAACTACTGTGATTTCTCTATCTGCCTTTTTTCTCTTGCTCGAGGGCACTTCACCCAGGGGCCAAGATCTGGCCCACACAGCGTTGCATTACCATAAAAGTCTCCTTCAAGACCTATTGTGGGTCCTCAAGGGCCACTTTGTCAGCTAAATCTTACTTGATCCCGCCCGTAAAAAGAAAAGTGTGTATGTACGGCTGTGATGGCCGGAGTGGAAAAGCCTAAAAGCTCCTGCAGCCGGTAACCAAGAGGACAAGCCAGGAATGCTGTGGGTCAGTCGGTGCACGGCCCCCCTGTTGACTCCAGTTCATGCGGGTCTATTTGGAATTCCAGAAAGGCAATTGTTAAATCTGAGAAGTCCAAGAAAGATCAGATAAGTGCACTCCTGTTTTATTGGATGTGACCTTATTGGAAAGACGAATTGTGTCTGAGGAGTTTGAGATCCGGCCTCGCATGCCTCGTCCACACTTTGTTGGGTTAATGGCTGAAGCGCAGATGTTTGGCGGTGCACATCTGTCATTTCAAACTGTGATCCCTCCAACGGGCCACGCCTTCGCATTGTTCCCGGTGAGAAAACCTTGAGCTCACCAAGTACGACTAACCCCAACATACAGCAGCTGTTTATTTGTAATGTGAGGATTGTTTATTGATCTATCAAAGCTGTACTTAAAGTTACTTAACGTCACCTCAAGAAGGTGCGGCGAACGGAAATAGGGATTTTTGGTCTGCACATCTTTGTCTAGTTTCTTGGGCCCCGTTTACACGACGTCTCAAGTTTTTGCGTTTTCAACGACGTAGTAGTTTTCATGTTGGGCGACCAGTGGGTACTGCTGTCTGGTTTATTTAATGAAACCAGACGTGCACGCAGAGAACAACACGCTGTGAACATTAACGCAAACACTCATTCTCGTGGACACGCAACCAAGTTGGAATTTTATTACGGTGACTCTCAATTATAAAACTGCCAAGTTCTGGGAGTCATGACACTCTGGAGGCAGATGTTGTTGTTTTTCGGGCAGAACATCCATTTACTACAGTCGTGGTGCACATGCACAAAAGTTCCATTTTTTCCACGGAGACCGAGCGTTTCCCCCAAAAAAGTAGCGTTTCCAGTGACTCCGGCCACTGTTGTCATGTGAACAGAAGCCCAAAACACAACGAAACTTTTCGATTCTCCCTTGAAAACATTATTATTGTGTAGACGGGGCCAAAAGGTCGGATTACTTAAAGCAAATAGGAAACAAAAGGTCAAACAGCTAAAACCACTTAAAACAGTGGTTCACTAACTTTGTTGGTTGCCCCCCCCCCCCCCCCACGGAAAAGGAAGTCTTTACAGGTGCTCTTACGTTTTTCTTTTTTTAACCTGGTTTTAATCCGGCTGAAGTTTTTGCAAAGCGTAATCTACTAAAAAATTTACAGTGAACGCAGCTCCTGACCCAGTTGTCGTGTTTCGGTCACCAGGTCACCTCCTGGCTCACATTCCTCACCAGCACTGACCCACATCATCCGGGCCAGATTTGACGATCCGGCTCTGAACCGGGTTAGGGTTAGGCCCGAACTGACCGGCCGGCATTTTCCATATATTCAGATCGTGTCGGGTGAAAGCAGAAAGGCGGCGACTGTCGCAGGCAGGAAACCCTGGAGTACTTGAGGACCTGGAGAAAACCTCCTAACGTTTTGTACATGTTGGCGCCGACGGGCTTCCGTCTCGGCTCGGCTCTCTCTTTCTAACCTGTTGAGTTTGCATTGAGGGGACGCCTGTTGGGCTGCCATTGGAGTCGGTCCTGTTTTAAATGGCAACGGCTTTTACCACTTCTCTTTCCCCTCTTTTTTTTTTTTTTTTTTGTTGTTCCTCACAGTTTATTCGCCCTGGACAACCTGTGGCGGCACGCTGCCAGTGTGGAGGACGAGCCAGAGGGTGTTTGTATGTGGCAAAAAGCCCCTTTTTTTTTTTTTTCTCCTTAAAGGGCCTCCTTCACTGGCAGCACGTGACTGAACCAGTATATACCGACACTCAATATAGCAAATCACTGCCAAATAAGTGTATTTTACTTTGCTCCCTTCCCACCTTCAGACCTCCCCTATAGCTGTTGCATTGTTTAGGTTTTTTTTTTTTTTTCTTTTTTAAAAACTCACCCTGACAGCACGGCTTTGAGGCTAATGCTCGTCTTTGATATCAGCATCATCGATATCTCATCTCGTGTCTCAGTGTTGTATTGTGTTTAGTAAATAAGAGTTTTATTTAAAATTTTCACACTATCCTTCGTGGTTTGGCTCCGATTGGAGCCTCGTGTGGACCCAGTTTTATCTTCAACATCCCTGTTACACACAGAGAAGATCAGGCGAGTCATTTATATCTCCTTTTACGTTCTACATATAAGCAGCACGAGAACAAAATCCCAGATTAACAGACTGTGGGTGGTTCGACGGGGTTGGCGGGCACGGAGCCAAACAAACCTTAAAAAATAAAGACTTGAGCCGTGTTTTTATTAGCTCTTATGGGGTCGTGGAATGACGTGTCGCTTCTTTTGATGAGTGAAGTCAAACCAATAAAACGTCTCACTTTCTTGACAGACGTCCCCCCCGTTCCTCCGGAGTTGTTGCTTTGGTTTTTTTCGTGTTCTGCATCACAGAAGTTCATCAAGTTGTTCTGATTCTTGGGGCTCCACACGTCTCAACTTTTGGGTGAAATGCCTCTGAAATCCTTGCTTCACCGCGTCCGCCCCGGGCTTCAAAAACAAGCGCGTTATCTCTGATGTTTACATTTTTTTTATTTATTTTTTTTGTCTCCTCCCCCGAACGTCGAGTCAAACGCATTCGGTGCTCTGTGTAGATCAGTGGAGTTGAGAGTGAAATGAGCTGTAAAGGGCGGGTATAAATAAAAAAAAAAGTGTTTGGCACCGTGTGTTGGAGCGATCCTAAGTTGCAGGAGCGCTGCTGGTGGTTTCCCCAGTGACTCTGTGTTTGGTAAAGACACACAAATCAGTCCGGACATGAATTGCCCGTCAGCTTTTTTTTGTTTTAGTTGTTTTTTTTTTTGTTTGTTTTTTTGGGGGGACGGCCATGTTCGCCGCACAAAGACGTTTTCTTGTACCCGGCGACGTGAAATAGGTCCTCATCCATCAGCGTTGGATGGAATGAATTGCAACAGAGCTGAAGACTTTGCCTCGTCTTTAAATTCCTCCTTTTCTCCGTCTCCTATAGACGTCTTCATTAACACAACGGTGACTCACACGTGAGGTTTTTTTATTTTTTTTTTAACACCAACAGATGGTAAGTTTGCTTTGTAATTTCAGAAGACGTCACCTGGTTTCACTCGGTCTGGGTTCACACGTGAACGCAGCTGTTTCCTTTCACGTGTAGTCGTTGCCGACCTCTGACCCCAGGGGCTCTTTTACACTCTGGAGCCGAGCGGCGCCTGGTACCTGTACTGCTGCTGCTGCTGCTGCTGCTCTGCTGCTGCTCTCATGAGAAACTACTGCAAACTGATGCTGGAGCCACTTTTTTTTTTCCTTCTTCCTTAAATCTGTTTATTGGTATTTTCACACATAACCAAAGGGGGAGAAAATCAAGCTTAAAATCTGGAAAAAAACAAACTTGCACAAAGGACAAACTATGACTAAAAAGGAATCAGAAAATAGAGCGGAGGGGGGAGGGGGGAGCAGTACAGTGGGTCAGTGTTACTAAATCATGTCATTGAAAAGGTATAATATGCTGGAAGCCTACTTCTTGAACATATTTAAAGAGGGAGTTCCATATACTATGAAACTTCCGAAGTGAGCCGTTCTTTATTTGTCTAATTTGACTGAATTAAGGACGGCTTTTATCCAGATGTGAGGCAGGAGTTGCAGATTTCCACTTTAACAGAATTGACCTTCTATCCAGAAGGGTGACAAAGAGCTAATGGGGGGAAAGTGTCAGAGCAGATTTAGCGTTTCGTTCGGTAGGTTTCCCCAACAACCCCGGTAAGAGATTGAACACATCGCTTCTGTCATTCTGAAAATTCTCTTACAAGTTATTTTCAGTGTGGTGCAAAAAGCATGATACTCTGAGTTTTTTTTTCCTTTTCTCATTTGAGTTGAACTGACTCTGGGTTTTACACAAAATTGGAGTTTTATTATTAGTCCGTCGTCTTGTCGGTACGTCAAGACAGACTCCAGAGTAAAAGGCACAGAATTGTTCTCCACAATAGTCCATAATGAAAGTCAGTCATCACAGTTGTATGAAGCATCAACGTTTCAAAATGATCTCCGCCTCTTTGGAAGGCTGGGAATGGTTCTTAAGGCCCCCATTTTTTGTCTCCGTTTGCATGACCACGGTGCCCGGAGCCACTGAAAACTCAACTTTTTTTTTGAAAACGCTGCAACCGCGAATGCGCACCATGGTCGTGGTAAATAGTTCTTGGACAACAACAACAATGTTTCCTTCAGAGTGTCATGACTCCCAGTCAATATTCTCCTTTTAATAACAATCCCACTTCTTCGTCTGTCTGTGCTTTTTTCTGTCGACGGGGCCTAATAAGGGTATTTTAACTAATATATATTTAGTTTTTAACTAAAGTAAACCTTTCAGACGATGAAGCCAAACTCCTCCGATCAATAACAAACTTTTTGTGCAAAGTCGGCAGGTTTATTTTGGACTTGCTCGATGATTTGATTGCTCCTAAACCGGGTTCTGGATTCCCACAGAGCGGCTCCACACATCACACTGGGAACCTGAGGCTGTACCTGCTCTGGGAAGTTAACAAAACCCATAATGAGGAACTTTCTAGAATCTGAAGCAGACGTGGGGGTGGTTGTGTCCCCCAATGGAGAAAACATCTGGAACTTTCTTTTTAGGCAAGAAAAATGGCTTTTAATGCTTTTTAATGTTGTGGGGCTTTTAAAGCTTTTAGTGATCCAACTTCACGCGTTGAATTCTCCACATGGCACCATTACGAGACACCATTATATGCGTTTAATGTAAAGTCGTATTTGGATCCCCCCCAGAGTGGACATGGGGAAACGGTTTACCAAATTCTTTTCACCAACATTCCCTCCAGTACTTTATGTGATTACCTTGAACTTAAACCGACACTGTTCTGAATGACTGCGCACCGCTAACCCCGTCGAAGTTTATTTTCCCCTGTGTTGTAACCGATTAACATTCCTATTGGCCTCGACTGTACGATTCTGTAGATCTGATTAGGCAATATTGGCATGTTAAGACTCAATAATCCAACGCCGGAGCCGAAGCACCACGGCTCTGTCTGGAAAACGAATGGCGGAAGCGTCACAGTCCCGCTTTGTGTCCAAGCATTGTTTAGAAATACAATGCTTCACCTCCTCCTCTGGAAACTATCCTGAAAATTACATATGCAGTTGTTGGGTTTGTTTGTTTGTTTTTTTTGCTCGTTGACATGCGTCATCGGCCGATGAGATTTGCAGCGTTGAGAGCAGTCTGCTGTATCATGTTTCACGGAACAGACGGCTCGTTTTCATCATCAGAGCCGGGTCACCGTGGGTGCACTGACTTGTTGATGTTGACTTTACCGCCACGTGCCAAAGAACAGCAGCCGGACAAACAAAAAACAAAAAAAAAACTCAGACATAATTCTTGTTTCTGTTTACACTCCTGACAGACAAAGCAAAAAAAATCATGTTGTACGGCTGGAATTTAATCAATTGGCAGCATCTTGAAATTATTAAACACAAGTTGATCGTCTATTTACACAAACAAAATAAAAAATCAGGATTCGGTTGGTGTCGGAAAGGTTTTTTGTTTTTTCCGCTTTTTATTTTGTTGAAATGTATTTGCTTGCAAATGTTTTGGTGGAATGAATCCCAGCTGGAAGACGAACCATCACTCTCTTCTCGGTGTGTGTGTGTAAACATGTGCCGGCAGGAGTGTGTGGTATGCACTGCGTCCCAAGAGGAGGATGAATTTCCAGGTATTGGTGATGTTTTTCTGCTCTTGCCTTCCCTGACCCGCCCCTCCCTCCGTCTCTCCCTTCGATCCCACCGACTCCCTCTTTTCGTTCTCTGAGGAAATCTGTGTAAACACCGCTCCAGGGTCACGGCCAATCGGTCATCACACACACACACAACCTGATAAGAAGGCACACGGAGGGATCAGACGCTCCTCGTCCGCTTCAATGAGAAAACGTGACATTAGCAGACTGAGACGTCCCTCTGTGAACTCTGATCTCCATCAGAGGAAAACCACGCGCTCCTCTTATCGCAGCATGTGTGCCCCCTTTTTTTTTTTTATTGTCGCTCCCTATAAGTTGTTTTTGGAGAGGAGATATTTACTTTACATTCACAGCCCCTCTGACCTACATACCCTGTTTTTGCCTCTTTTTCTTTTTCACTTGGGGAAGAGAAGAGCTCGACTGGAAGTTCAACACAGGCTGTTTACATTTCTGCCGCTCTTTGAATGTTCTCACCACTAATCTTTATTTATTTTAGGGCATGAAATGTGTGTGTGTGTTGGGGGGTGGGAAGAGAGCGTATAAATATTTGATGTCTTTAACTTGGAAAAACGTGATTAGTGCTGATCAATGGATTGGCCCACTCGTCACTGAAAATATTTATTTCTTTATTTTTCTCTCGGCAGAGCTTCCGGAGAATTGGACCGACACACGCGAGACGATCCTGGAGGGCATGACCTTTAACCTGCGTCACCTCGGCATGACACTGGTGGACCAGCCCAAGGGAGAGGAGCTGTCGGCGGTGGCCGTGAAGAGGATCGTGGCCACGGTCAGAGCTCGGAGTCGACCTCTTCGTGTTTGCATAGAAACGGATCCACCGTTCACACCGCCTGAGTTAATTCCAGAGATTAACGTTTTCACTGGTTAGAAATGAGCCACAGCTAGACCCAGAGTCCACCGTCGCTCTGGGTTCTGATCAAACCCAAAGCGGAGCTGCTTGGGAACACCGCTAATCCGCTTGTTCTCGGGCCACACGTGTGACGTCATCTTACTGGTAAAGCACGGCGGCGGTATCATCATGCTGCCGGGCTGCTTTGGGTACATACGAGATGTAAACACTAATTTTGAGAGGAAAATTACCGAAATCTCGTAAAATCTTCAAATGAGATTTTTAAATCCCGATTCAAGATTATACTGTAAAACCAAAGACTAAAAATAAATAAGTAAATAACATGTCTCAAAAAAATTTTTTTAATCTTGGCATGTGCCAAAAACTTAGCAGTTTGAAAATATAGACATTTTCTCTAAATTTAAAGGTTATTGTGGAACTATTTTACCAGTCCGGTCCACTCAAGATGAAATTGGACGGTATGTGGATCCGGGATTAAAAAAAAAAATTGTTTCTGCTTTGAAGTATGAGCGAAGCCTGCCACCATTCCGTGGGTATATTTTTGACTCATTATTTTCACTAAAGAAGCGTTGTTGAAGAAAATGTAGATAAATGGTTGTTTTTTTTTTATTCCTCATGATCCGGCCGGATTATTCCCCCACTGTGCTCTGATGTGGAACTTTTTAAAGCTGGTGTTTCACTCTCGTCCCCTTGCAGGCCAAAGCCAGCGGAAAGAAGCCTCAGAAAGTCGCTCTCAAGGTTTCCCCTCAGGGAATCGTGCTGCACGACAGCTCCACCAACAAAGTCGTGGAAAACGTCTCCATATACAGGTACAAAGTGGCTTCTGGGATTGAATGTCGGTGGGAGCCTTGCTTCGCAGTGGGGGGGGGGGGGTATGGTACAAAAAGTAAATGTGACGCGTGGTCTGCGGCCCGCAGGATATCCTACTGCACGGTGGACAAACTCAACGACAAAGTCTTTGCTTACATCGCTCAGAACACTCTGAACGGGACCCTGGAGTGCCACGCCTACCTCTGCTCCAAGAGGAAAGTGGTGAGTTTGGAGCGTTTTTATATCTTACATTTTAACGATTCGCTTCACTTTTAGTGCTCGACTTGACGATATCGAGGAGGCTCGTAACGTCTCTGGCGGGGCTGTAAATGCTGCAGTGTGTGTGTGTGTGGCATTAAACCATCCCATAATCTCGTCTCGGGGGAATCAAACGGTTAAATGAACGATCTTGTTTTGTCAGAAGCAAAATGCCCATCTTTATAGGTAAATCGGCTCCTTGCACTTTCCCTGTCGCATCAGTTTTCTCTCTTAACCCCCTTTTTCTTACTTGGAGAGAAATTCAGTAAAATAAGATGAACCTTCAAACTCAAAGTTTTGCCATAGATACAAAGACTCTGTGGTACGAGTCACATTAAGAGCAGTAAACATTTTGTTGGTTTTCTAACCGATCATGTTTCTGTTTTGTGGTTTCACCTCTTTTGAAAACAATTTTCAAGGGTTTTTGACTGTTTATAGCGTTTTTTTTTCTTTTTTTAGTGGTTCAAGCTGTTTTTATATGTCAAATTATCTGACCTGTTTAACCACTTCAGTAATTCTTACTTGCATGTTTTGTTTTTTTTTTATCCCAGTGGTTTAAACTGTTTTATACGTTCAAGCTTTTTTCACCGTTTCTCGCTGTTTTATCCATTTTTATGTTTTAATTTACGCCTTATCTTGTGTTTTTTTTTTTTGTTTTCTTTTTGTTTTCACACTTGTTTTAGGGCTGACACATACGAACTTAACAATGTTTATAAACCACAGATTATGTGGCGGCTCCAGAGCAAATAAGCCAATGTCTTTCTGACTCCCGCTACATCTGTCCTTGGCTGTAATCTCTCTCGCCCGTCGTATCGGCACAATGTTTCAACCGGAGTCCCGGCAGCGACAGAGTCTTCTCATTCTTACTGGAACTGGGAGTCGCTGGGAAAACGAACAAATACAAATGTACCATCTTGTTCCGACCGTCTGCGTGTCTTGTGCCCAGGCTCAGGCGGTGGCGCTGACGGTGGCTCAGGCCTTCACCGTCGCGTTTGAGCTCTGGCAGGTGGCCAAAGAAGGTGAGCGACATTGCCTCCACCCCTCCCACGCACCTTCTTTACTTTTCTTTTTGACCTGTGGCTAGAAGTGGCCAACACTCGCGTCCAATCGCTCTGACCCACTGAGAAATGTCGGTTACAGTAAAACTGCCATCCGTCTCACTTGGGTGTTTTTTTTGTTGTTGTTTTTTTTCAGAGAAAGAAAAGAGAGTGAAGTCTGGTTCTGCTGGCGAGGGCAGCAGCAGCAGCAGCTCACATTCAGAAAGATCCAACAGCTTTGGGAGCCTGAAAGGCACAGGTAACACACACACACACACACACACACACACACACACACACACACACACACACCTTAGACAGTTTGTATAAGTCTGTCAGAAATGGTCCATATTCACTCTTTTAAACTATTTTCAACAATATCTAATCCAACTTTATTTCTAAAGCACATTTACAAACACTGCAGTGGACCAAAGAATGAATAAGATATATGATAAAACAAATTTAATAAGGGATTAAAACATGGGGTAATTTAAAAGACAATTAAAAAGGCGAGCGCTCCTGTGGCGTCGAAGGCCAAAGAGGTTAAAGTATGTTTTTAAATGGGACAGGGAAGGGGGTCGGTCCGATGGACAGAGGAAAGTCATTCCCCTCTCAGATTACACTTGGTATCATCCAATATCATTGCACATGGAACAAAAAAATGGATAAATTCACAGCCATCTTTTACATGCGTGCTTCCAAATCATTTCCATTTAGATCATAAGAAACAACCAGAGCTTTAAAAAGAGTATTCAGTCAATAAAATATGTCGTGAATCCCCAGATGTTGCCACAGACAACCTGCTGGACTTTGAGGACGGTGTGGCCGTGGCCGTGGAGCGCAAAGGGAACGTAGAAGAGGATCAGCTGGATAACCACAGACCCTCCGAGACCAATAACAACACTGCCTGGGTACGCTTGCTTTGCAGATCGCTGTTCTCTAATTAACTTTTTACACTTTCGATCTGGCGTCGCACACAAAGTACAGCTGTGTGAACCTTTTGTAGACGTGGTGCCGTGGGACAGTGGTGGTTCAGATAAAGTAAAGTAAAAGGTCATTTAAAGTACAAAATCTGTTGTTTAAGGAAAAGCTTGAGCAAATAATGGTGTTTTTAAGTCCTGATTTGAAAGATTGAACATGTTTATTATATTATTTGACACTAATTTTAACCAAGACCGATTAAACAAAGACCAACCAGAGTGTTTGAAGTAAGCGTGACCCACTTTTTGGAGATGACATTCCTCACGTTGTCACTCAAAAGCAGCATTTGCATCATTCCTTCACATTTTTTTTTTTTTCATTTTCTTTTACCTTTATAATCCTAAATTAAGCAGTCTAAAGTCCGTCTTCGGTGCCATTTGTTTGACAGAATCAGAAGACATATCTAATCGTCTCTGAAAATCTTAGTTTAACATGTTTTACCTCTCTTGTTCGTGTATAAAACCTCAAAAAGATTCACATCACGCTTGTCCTTTTTTTTTTTTTTTTTTTCTTCCAGGAAATAGAAGATGGTTTGGATGAAGCTTTCTCCAGGTGAGATATTAACAGTAACTATTAAAAAAAAAAAATAATTCTGCTTGTTCATCTCCAAAAAGAAATCAAGCCTGTCCTGCTTTGTAGCCGCGCTGCTTCACAGTGCCACCTGCTGCTGATGTCTGTGTACTGCGGGGAAACCAACTGCAGCCTGATCATGTAGAACCTTAAACTGGGAGTTTGATCTTGGGGTTGATTTGATAAACTGTCCTCAATGTGTTTGTGTCTCCAGCTGTGCTCTGGATAACTATGGTTCACTTCCAGGTAAAGTTACGAGCCTCACTTAGCGTGTTGTTCGTCCTAATTCACTAACCCGGCATCAATCCCATTACCCCCCCCCCCCTGTCAAACCCGATAACGCGGCTTTGCGGGTCAGGACTGGCTGGCCGCGAGTGCGAAATCGCCCTGTGGTTGTGTGACAGTGGAGCAGTGGGCCACCGCAGCGTTTAGTCCCAGTGAGTGTCTCTTGAGTAATCCTGCCGACCTTCACTGGGACTCTGCGCCCGTCGTTTCAACAACCTGAGCCCTTTGTTGTCGAAACACGTCTGAGATGCTGAACCGCTGATGACCGAGGATCAACGGTATAAATTAACTAAGCCCCCCGTCCCTCCTCCCCCCCGGCTTAGTTTAGTTTTTTTGTGCACAAAACATTTCAATCTGACCGTCTTCAATGTAGAGTTCAGATTTGTATTTCTTTATTTTGTCCTCAAGATGTTTTCATCTGACAACTTCCATGTTCAAATCTGTCCCCGAAACCCTTAATCTGAAAGATTAGTGAAAATGCAGCGCCGTCACCCAGTTCTTGTTGATCTCTGCAATAACCCCGAGGGACGCCGTTTTAGACAAAAGTCAAGTTCATGGGGATTTGAGCTGAAATCTTTCGGACGCAATTCACCAAGACTTTTTGGTAGAAAAGACATTTTTCGCGCACAAACTTGAAACCAAATGTCACCTGAGATTTGCCGTCGCGTTGCACCAGCCTTAAAGTCTGGATTATACAATCCTCATTGTTTTTTTTAATCCAGTTCATTTCCTACGTTTTCTTTCCAGTGTTTCCTTTAACTCCATTAAGATTTGTTCCATAATCTTTAGATCCTTTGTCCGTGGTGTTTCTTTAACCTAATCTCTCATTAGTGCTTTCAACTAATTAGTATTTTCTTAACAGGTATTTCTTCATTCTGTGGGATTTTACAAAGTTCTCGGACCAAACCGCTCTTGGGGAGTTCAAATCTAAATATCTGTCGTTAGTAGCTTTGATAGGGGAAGACCTTGAACCGCACTGCACCCTCCCAACACTCTTTCTCCTGCATCAAGTCGGCATTTTTGTTTCAATATCAGACTTATTATGTTTTTGTGAAAGACAATTTAGATATACCTGCAATAAGAAGTGAAAATCATTGGTTGTTAACTCTGGCTGAACGATATGAACAAAATGCATTATGAATTTTAATGCACATATAGCAAAATACCAAAGTGAAATTTAATTGTGTGTGTGTATATATATATATACTCTACACTCTGCTTGTCAACGAGTGTGTTGCCAACAGGTCATATTTAATCATTATTTCAACACTACGTCATATCTGGTGACGATTTAATCACAAAAAAAGCCTCAAAAGGAATGCCTATAACATTAAACAATTGGAGTCAAAGAAGAAGAAGAATGGAACAAAACATCAACATCTCGTGTTTCTTTTTTATTATTATTCATTACAAGTCAAATTGCTAACTAATATTGTGCCACCTTTAGTTAAAATCTCCTTATTCCTTTTTTACAATGAGGTGAAAAAATCCTCCCGATGACACCCGGATCTACAAATCCTGGTTTTTCAACAGCTTTTGGTTAAATCAGGGGTGAACATGAAGCCCGTGGGCCAGAAACTGGCCTGCGAGAGGCTCTAATTTGGACATTTTACTGTGTTTTACACCAGAAAGTTTCATTAAAAATTGGCTTCATGTTGAGATTGAGATCATTTTCAGTCTTTGTTTGTTTGTGAAAAGTTAAACATTTTCATCCTGTGGACGCTGCGCCACCACGACGAAAAAACTTTCCAGATAATTAAACAAAACCACACATCAAACTTGTTGGGTCACAGTCGCGAGATCTTTAAAAAGAAGTTCACGTTTAGTTTTTCAGTTGAATTACATGGTGCTCTTTGATTTTCGCTCCCTCAGACTGGCAGTGTCGCGTTCTCACCCCGAGGTCCTGGACATTGGGCTGATGCCTCAGGACTGGCTGGCCGAGCCCGACTGGGACCGAACCAACGGGAACGCTCTTTTCAGCCAGTGTGAGGACAATATCTTAGGCTTCTGACCCCCCCCACCTTCCCTCCCGCCCGCAATTGGAGCAGAGGACGTCTTCCAGCGACTCGGCGAGATGCCGTCGTGCGTGTTTTAAATCGGAGAGGAGGACGAGACGCAACCGGGCCTCTTCACTCGCACCAAAGCAATAACGCCGCCTCCAGTGTTCCGTCGGCTCCTATTCCAAACGTCACATCTAACTTATGTTCTCCGCGTGTCTATGTCCGTTTTGCCAGTGTACTTAGTGTTTTGTTTTTTTTTGCGTGTTTTAGTTGTTTTTGTAGGGCTTCCTGTGCGCTGATCATTTCACATCCGCCGGCCTTAATAACAGTAGGACAATCAGCTGGACTGTATATTCAAATCATGGAAGACAAGAGGAACTGTCATTGGATCCAGCGTTCTTCCAATCATCTGAAAATTTGTATTCTTTTCTTTTGTATCCTATGAAATCTTTTTCTGATATTTTTGTCACACAATTCACTTTTTTTTTTCTTTTTTTTTTTTTTTTTGCAAAAGTGATCAAAACCTAAAATGTGTTAATTTTTAAAAAAACATTGTGACCATTTCTTTGTACTTTATAATCCACCGGCATTGTACAGAATTAAAGTATATTCAATATTAGTAAATGGTCTTCATGCATCTTCTGGTTGAGTCGAGGGGAAAACTTCACTTCCATCCTCTCTGGGTGTAAATCGCCTCTTTTTCCAGTAGGGGGGGCCAATGGGCTGACAGCTTGGTGGGTTTTAGAAATGGAAGTTACAGCCAGACACTTTCCAGAATTTAAAAAATAAAATATGATTTGGAGACACGTGACTTTTATAGATATCTTTAACTCTGAGATTATTACAGAGAGGAACTCCAGGTCGATCCATCCAGAGGAGTGAGCGGCGTGATTCAAATCGTAAGAGCGTTTAAAGTGACACCAGAATAATTTAAGCCATATATCAAGAGGTAAACTTACAAACATTCATGGAATTATCTAAGTTTATAAGATTCCAATGTGCTATAATGTCCTGTAGGTGTGTGCAATTTCACTGAAAAGAATGTAATGGGAAACAATAGATACTTGATTAAAATGCCACCAGTGGCATGTAAAAAAAAAAAAAGCTTTTTACAAGGAACTGGGGAAGGACTGAACCACCGACAAAGGAACAGTGGATGAAGATTATTGAATAAATCTATTCAATGGAAAAAACTAACACAGACATTGTGACTACAAGGACTAATGGATAGCAAGTGAAAACAATGGACGGAATACAAGACTGGTGGAAGGAGTAATTAGTATATCCAATTGTATTGTTGATACCCAAGCCACGTTCACATTTTTGTTCTATGTATGTTCATAAAAGCCCAACAAAAAGTGGCAAATTGCATCTTTTCCTGGAAAAACCATGACGGATTCTTGTGTTATACGATGTGTTTATCATATATTTTTCACCTTTAAATCACAGTGTTGGTTTGTCCAATAATTATCTGTTTTTTTTGTTTTTTTGCCAAACTTATCTGCACTAAATGTGCATTTACAAACCTGTCACGTTACTGATTTGACCTTTTTAAACAGAAATCGTGACCCCTGGAAGGGTTGTCAGGGATGCAGCTCGGCGCTCAAGACAGCAGGGGGCAGCACTGCACCGTTCAAAGCGTCACATCTTCTGCTCTGGCCCAAGACAAGTTTGTACTCCTCACTGCCAGACCATGATGTTAGAACATGTCTAATTGTGTCTAATAAGCCTCCCCGTCCTGCTTCTGCTCAATCGGAAGTGACAGTGCAGGTCAATAAAAGCGGTTTTAGGAGCTCTGAGAGAAAGAAGCTGTCATAAGCAGGGAGAGGAGCTTTGTGTGTCTGATTGATCTGGAAAGCAGAAGCGTGAGGACACCGGGGCTTCGCCGCGGAAAACACACACGTTTCCTGCCACGTTCTGCACTCAACTCGTGTGTGTGTGAACAGGACTCTGGAGGCCTGAACGTCATGCGCTCCCTCCCTCCCTCATCCTCTCTCTAACAGGCTCAGTGAAGCAGGAGGATTTTTTTTTTAACGATTCGTCCCGACAAGCTTACTTAACCACCTGCATTATTTAGCAGCCTTTCCTCAAAGGGAGCTCCAAGCCTCTTGTCTCCACTCTCTGGAAGTTTGATGAAAGCGCGCACGCTGAGAAACAGAAAGGACCGAGGCGGTAAATGGGTTAACGGGTTCTACGAGTCTTCGGCCGTCAAGGTCAGGTGGCAGACGATAGGCAAAAAGCCCCTCCAGATTATCACTTTTCACAGCACCGATCTCGAAATCGAGCCGCCTTTTCGTACACGTTTCTCCCCCTCCGGCCCTCTTTGCGCTCCATCGCTTTGAACTTTAACAGCTTCTCCCACACGATCCACAACGAAACCAAAACGGGCTCCCACCCGAGGTCAAGACGGAGAAAACACCGGAGACGCGTGTCGAACACGAAAGCGGCAGGAGACGATGCGTGTCTGACGGGAAGCTGCAGCCGGGCAGCAACGGCCTCAGACCATCATCTTTGAAGGTGCATTCAGAAAGTATGCAAAACTGGCGAAAAAGTGAAGGTTAATAATCTGTTTGAACAGAAAGTGCAGCGAGCGAGGAGTTAGCTTTATTCTGATTTGAAACGGCTGAAAATAATGTAGTTTTCATGTTGGGTCACGACTCGGTGCCGTTTCTTTTTGTGTGTGTGTGGCGTCATAAACCACAGTGGCGAGTACACAGACATTTACACAAACACCACGGAGCGGGACTGCCATCACAGGGGACTCATTTAGTAAACCACCGAGCCCTAAGTTCTGGAGGCCGCCGTTGTTCCTGTACGTCTACGGAGCATGTGCAGAAAAAGACAAATTCACTCCGGCCGTGGCGGACACGCGTAGCAGCAGCGTTTCCAAAAACTTGCATTTCCCACCCTTTCCACAGAGACCAAGTCGGGGAATAAATGGACCTTTTTCCACTTGAAATGTTGTGTAAATGGGGCCTAAGGCGTAGAATAGATGATACGCCCTGAGGACTCGCCGTTCCAGACACTGCTAAAATCTGGAAAAAACCCCCCCCCCCAAAGGATCACAAAGATAACAGGAGACTGTGTAGAACAAACACGGAACGCACTGCAGAGCGACAAACACAGACCAAACCAACAGCAGGAGCCCAATATAAAGCACAGCCACCAGGTGAAGACGCTCACTCACTCAGCCGCAGGTGAAACTCATCAGGGAAGCAATCAGACAGCAGGAGGGCGAGTCAAGGACAAAACAAGAGACGGAATGACAAAATAACACCAAGAAGAAAATACATACGTATATATAAGCCTCATGAAACTTTATGTGCCACTTATTGCCTGATAATTCATTGATTTCTGTCTTTTTAAACAACTTTTCAAGTGAAAATATTTTTGTTTTTGCGTTTCCATATGGCAACGATTTGACAGCAACGTCAGCTTAAGGAAGACAAATGAGTGATAGAAAAACCACGTTTGCTTCAGGGAAAAACGACAAGCAGTTTTAAATCAAGTTTTATTTCGACCGCCGTTGCACTTCAAGCCAATTTGTGAAGATGATCAAGTTTATTAACCGAATGAAAGCCACTTTGAAATGTTTGACAAAAGGCAATAATCTAGTGTAAAAATGCAAAAACAGATTATGAATGCTAATTGATTTTTCCATTAACCGTTTGGAATGGAGTTAAAATTGACATTTTAATGTACCAAAAAGAATCAATTATCTACTTTTTTAAGAGACGTCTATGACGGAATCCCTCAGCAAAACATCAGCACTTACATTAATAGTTCCCTAAGTGGGGGGTGCACAGCGTGTGTGAGTGTGAGTGTGAGTGTTTGTGCATTGGGCGTGTGAACTTTCCACATTATACAGGTGAGAATTAAATCAATAAGTCAATACATTTTCTTTAGCAGTGCACTTTGCATCTCTTAATTTCAACGTGCTCCATCTATAAGTCAACAAAGATGATCAGATTCAGTCTCCAGCATGAGCTTATTTCATTCACATTCATTCTTTTATGTCACAATTTTGTATTTCTGAGGATGGACCTGGAGCGCAGGATGAAATGAACGTGTTTTTGTTCTCAGACTCGTTGTCTCACAGTGTCATAGTCCTGCCAAGACTCTCTGGCCTTTAGAAACACCGATTCTGGGACGAGGGAGAAAAGTTTTCCTCCCCAAAGTGACAAAACAAAACCTCTGTCGTTTCTTCAAAGTTCGATGCAATAGTTGCAACATTTGTGCCATTTTCTGGAAGTAGAACAAGATTGTTATAAAGAGAACGCTGTAAAAAAGAAAAGAAAAGAAAAGAAAAGAAAAGAAAAGAAAAGAAAAGAAAAGAAAAGAAAAGAAAAGAAAAGAAAAGAAAAGACAATACGCTTAATTTGTTTCACAATCTAGATAAAGCAGGATGGATGAACGATTGGATGAATGGTTGGATGGATGGATGGATGGATGAACGGTTGGATGGATGGTTGGATGGATGGATGGATGGATGGATGGATGGATGGATGGATGGATGGATGGATGGATGGATGGATGGATGGACGGTTGGATGGATGAACGGTTGGATGGATGGATGGATGGATGGATGGATGGATGGATGGATGGATGGATGTATGAACGGTTGGATGGATGGATGGATGGATGAACGGTTAGATGGATGGATGAACGGTTGGATCGCTGGATGGATGGATGAACGGTTGGATGGATGGTTGGATGGATGGATGGATGGATGGATGGATGGATGGATGGATGGATGGATGGATGGATGGATGGATGGATGAACGGTTGGATGGATGGATAGATGGATGAACGGTTAGATGGATGGATGAACGGTTGGATCGCTGGATGGATGGATGAACGGTTGGATGGATGGTTGGATGGATGGATAGATGGATGGATGGATGGATGGATGGATGGATGGATGGATGGATGGATGGATGGATGGATGGATGTAAACCTACACTTAAACGCAGTGATCTTTGTCATAGTAATTCAGTTGATCTGACTCATGAGATCAATAAAGCCTGAGAAGGTCAGGCGCTGCTGGGCAGCTGCTCACTTTGATCAGTCGGAACATTCTAACTGATATTTTTGGATATCTGGAGATTAAACGATGAATTATTTTTCAAAACACCCAGTAGAATCCATTCATTATTCACTAAAGAGTTTGTGGAGTGCTCTTCAGCTGTCCTGGTGTGAGTCAAAGTTCATCCAACAGGAGGCGACGTGATCTGATCTTAATGAAAGACCACCTTCGGCCCCATAAACAGGATCAGAGCAGAGCTGGTAACAGCAGACGCTCCCTCTCTCTGAATGCTAATGAAGGGTGTGTGTGTGTGTGTGTGTGTGTGTGTGTGTGTGTGTGTGTGTGTGTGTGTGTGTGTGTGTGTGTTTGTGTGTGTGTGTGTGTCTGTCTGGCCAGAGCTGGCCTCCAGCACATGAGGTGTGACAAGGTTAGACTGCAAAGGCCTTCAAACTCAAGGCTGGATGTGTAAATCATTAGAACACACACACACACACACACACACACACACACACACACACACACACACACACACACACACACACACACACAGCTGATGGCGTTGTGTGGAATAAAATGGAAATATTTGCTCGATAATGAACGGGGTAAACAGCGGCGGCAGATGATGACTGCGTACATTGTCAGACGGGGGCTGACGGCGGCTAATGATGCAAACGCTTCAGTCGGTTCTCGCCTCGGATGGCGTCTGTCTGAAGTGACGTCGGAAGCAAAGACGGGGACTGGACGACAAGAACTGAACTCTGCTGGCCGTCCGGGTCTTTAAAGGACGCCGCGTCTTTGTACACACACTGATTTACATGTGATATCTCCAACCAGAACCAAACTTCGATTGAAGCAGTTTCGCTTTCAGTGTTGATTCAGTGCTAAGCTGCACACTGCGGAAATGTTGGTGTGTGTGTGACATAACGGCTGTATTCGCTCTCTGACCGCTGCACTGTGTGCTCCCCCACTGAGAGTTGGCCGGGAGCCTCGGTCCTCGTCGCTGTATGCATAATGCTCACAGTGAACAGGGTTTTCCTCCGTGTTCTGTTGACTCTTGCACAATATTTGAACCTCAAAGTGTTTCCTGAGTCTGGCCCTCAAGGAGAAGCGCCTCAGCATACATTAACTAAAAGGAGAGGTTCGGAAGGAATAAGCTCCACAGAACCTTTGGTATGACCGAATAATCTGAATGGAGCAGATGTGGAGGAACGCGTATGACGACATCGTTAAACGATTTCTTTAGTTCTGCCATGTCACATCGTTTTCAAAGCATGGACGTGTAAAAGCGAAACTTTTCTGTAACCAAAATGCAGAAATGACGTGTTTTCACTTGACATGTTGTCATGGAAACGGGGCCTTAAAGTCTGTGAAGATCCTTCGATCACACCTGTGAGGTTAAATCCAATGATTCGAATGAGAAATAAAGCTCTGTTAACGCCATTGTTAATGTTTATATTCCTCTGTATGCATGAAGTGTGTGGTTTCATTACAAAAAAAACAGCACCCACTAGTGGCCCGGCATGAAAACTACATCGCTTTCTGTAACGATGTGTTTTCACTTGAGAACGTCGTCGTGTAAACGGAGCCCGAGGTGCTGCTGTCTTCAGACCAGCATCTAATTTATTCTGATCAGTTCTCTTAAGACGTAATATCTCCAGGTACACGAAAGTGAAACATGCTGCTAATCTTCACGTTTGAGGAACCGAGAGCCGATTTATCCTGCATTTTATTTGATGAATTGCTAAACTATTCCTGTTGTTTGACCTATTAATCACCGGGGGCAGGGGGGGCAGGGGGGGGGGGGGGGGCTTTAATTCCACCTTGGCAAGTGTGATTACTCACACTGCTGAGGATTTACACACACACACACACACACACACACACACACACACACACACACACACACACACACACACACACACACACACAGACGACTCGTGGACGGTGCATTGAAAATATTTTATTCCTTCTTCTGTGTTAATACATAATTAGACATTTATATTTCCATAGAAATAGTATATACGTATATATTTATATATACCATGAGTGTGAACAATAGCAGAGTCATGCTAGCCCTCATGAACAGGTTTTATCCCATAAACATCAAAATGGCTCAACACGGACGTGGTGATCGTACATAAAACACTGACTCCATTATGCTGCTGTAAATCCATGCTTCTTGGTTATTTGCTTTGACATAAAGTACAAATATATGCCATTAAGTAGGAGGCCCTGTTCTGTACGGGTTTATGTAGGGCCTCGGGGGTGAATATTCCGAGCTCTCGCTCGTCGGTCATCTACGGTGGGAAAGAGTCGATCTTCAGCCATATTTCAGCCGGTACTTTATTAAATTAGCAGGGGTTTGTAGTAATGGGGTTTCTGAGAAGCTCCGTGGTGAACGACTGGGATATTTCTCATTTTAAGATGACTTTAATCACACATCGGTACTCGGGGCTCAGACGTTCATACAAACAGCTTGTTTTAGGGAGATTGTAAACGGGATAGAAGAAGAAAAAAAAAACTCCTGGATCCAGATATGATTTGTTCAGTGTGGAAACTTAGACTCGATATTCAGGTCACGTTCGTTCGGATGACGATCAAATCCGAATCTCTTCCCATCCCAGTCGGCGGACAACCGATATTCAATCGTCGCGCCGTGACGGGACGTCGACACCGCGGAACCCCGCTGTGTGTAACGATCCCCCCTGCCCCCGTGTGTCTGTCGGCCTGTGTTCCCTCTGATTCTGACTCATCCCGCCCTTCATCTCGCTCTTCTTCTTCTGTCTGTCTTCAGGTGTCTCGCTCTCTCCCTCTCCTCATGTGTGCACATGCCTCATTGGTCGTTCACCTTGAGCAGCTGTTGAGTCGCCTCCTGCAGCCTCAGATAGACGGAGACTGAGCTGTCTGAGCCAGACACTCCTTCTGCTACTGCGCCCCCCCCCCCCAGTGTCTCTTTGGACGGGACTGGTGTGTGTGTGTGTGTGTGTGTGTGTGTGTGTGTGTGTGTGTGTGTGTGTGTGTGTGTGTGTGTGTGTGTGTGTGTGTGTGTTCTCAGATTAGCCCATTGCAGGAAAATTAGCACTTCAGACCTCAGAAGTATTTCAGCCGCTTGTGCTTTTACTGCCCCCAATGTGCGATAATCCCGACGACGTTCACTCCCTGTGCAGCCAGATTAACGAGAGCGTTCACTAGACTGTCTGGTAAGTCTTTATATATCGTCTGCAGCTGCGGTAACTGTTTTTTTTCTACGGCATCCAACATTAAGTTAAATATCTGTTGACTTGATGAACTCTTTCAACACATGGAGCCACACTTTCTATACTAACTCAAGTCCAGGGAGAGCATCTATAAGTAGTGTTTATTTTTTTCGCGTGCAGATGAAACTGCTTGATTGATAATCCTCATCCAGCAGCTCTTGTTCCCGAACATCTGTGTATTTGTTCGTTTTGGCTCTCAAAGGTTTCTCAGATTCTAAACAGTTTCGAATGCAGATTCTATAAATTTATTTTGTAGCCTTCGGTTTATTTCAGTGAGATACAGTAATAATGGAGGTTTTCCTGTGCCATTGTAGCAGTATTCTGTTGTCATACAGTGACATCTAGTGGTCCCCGATGGTATTTGTTCCAGTTTTTTTATATCTAGAAACTGCTTCTTACTATAAGTCACATGACCAAACAAAAAGCAAAAAAAAGGGAGGCACAGTCTGGAAAATGCAGTACTCAGGTTCAGACTATCAATTTGATATTTTTACAATATCAGCATCGGAATCGCAAGAATCGATCTCGTTCTCATCCCACATCCTTAACCTCAGAGACGAGCTCAAGCACTCACCACGGAATTTGTGGACTCTTCATTTACAGAGCACACATTACGAGCAAGAGAGAAGAAGAAAGAAAGAAATTAAAACGGCTATAAATAATCCCGATGAGGAAAGCAGGTGCAGACGTTGACCTTTAAGTTAATTAGGAGTGTTTTTCGTGAATGAATCCGTCCCGTTCTCCTCTCTAGAGCCGCGGGGAGATTAAAGACAAGAGCGAGGAGGGGTAACAGCAGGGGAGGGCAGTTTAAAAATACCCCCTAAAAAGAAACTTGCTGACTTTCACCTGGCGCGCCCGTGCCGACAGAGCGTCAACCATTTAACAGGTCTCCTTAGACGCCCTGAAAGAGAAGCTTGACGTTCGCCTCCCCGGGGTCTGCTCCGTCGGGCGTGCCCGTTCTGCTAATTCTGCTGCGTTCTACCGAGCAGCCGGCCGTGATGCTCCACTTCTGTCACCGCCTCAGGTATCATATGCTTCACAATAGAAAAAAAAAAAAAAGAAGAAGAAGAAGAAGAAAAGAAAAAGTGTCCGTCCCGCTGTGTGGCGGTGGAACAAACTTCATTTAGTTTCTCAAAGTCAGACGATTTGTCTGGACTCTTGGTTAGCAGACCACCGCAGCAGCGCAGGCACTTACTCATTCTATACAGTCGTCCTTTCAATCTGTCTGCTCTGAGGTTCACATCTATTTATATAGTGTTTGAACAAAGCGTGTTTTTCTCTTTTCGCCCTTCATCCTGCATTAAAGAGTAACTGATCAACACGAGCGCTTCTGGATGGCGTGATGTGTCCTGAGGTACGCCGACGTCAAACACGCAGAAGGGTGATTTAAAACGGGAGGCTCCGAGTCGAAAGGTTCGATTTTTTTGCCGTTTTCGTTTCAGAAAAAGTTTTGCGTTCACGCGGCAATGTTTGGTCAACCCCGTTTCCATGGAGAAGGAGTCAAGAGCGTTTCTGAAAAGTGAAGTTTTTCTTATTGCCATGTAGACGGAGCATTTTCACAAGTTCCACCTTGGGAGCCATTTGCAAAAAGTTGCATTTTCCAGAGACATTTTCATCACAGATACCGTAATTTCCAGACTATAAGCCGCAACTTTTTTCACACGTTTTGAACTCTGCCGCTGAAACAACAATGCGGCTAATTTGGGGATTTTTCCCGGGTTAATGATACATTGGCGATGTGTTCAGGTGCATCACGGAACTCCGACCTCCTGCGCTCCATGGCTGACCATTCGTCCTCCTCAGAGGTAAATCTTCCTTGTCAGAATCACAATCAGCAAATAACCAATAAAATACTTTAACAACAGAGACAAAACACTCGGCGTTTGTGTATTTTTGCAGTAATTCTCTCTCTCTTCTGTTGCAATGTGGACCCTGCGGCCTATATATATATACATACATTTTTATTTTATATTACAATTTTCTGGGTGCAGCTTATATTCAGATGCACTCAATAGTCCAGAAATTACGGTATTTCCTGAAAGCTCAGAGAAAAACAGCTTCAAAAGAGGTGCTTTAATTATCACCATCAACATTATAATTAATCGTGTAGAACTAACTGAAATCAATTATATTCCAACTAAACTACTTTCCAATGTCAGTCACAAGCCACCGTGAGTAACAGATTTCATCATATTATTGTTTACAAACGCCATTATAGCTTGTTCATGTCCTCTGCCTTTACAAATATAACAACGGTCACGGATGTGCGGTTTTTAATTTGACGACATGTTTGTTTTTAAGGTCGTAGTTTGTTGTTTTTCCCCCGTCGACACACGAGTGGAGCATCGGAGGCATCGAGTTCCACTTCTGACTTTAAAGGTCATAAATGCTTTCGGATCACCGGCGAGCTGATGTAATTAGCGCAGTTTGAGAAAACGCTGGCTGGCGTTGCTCATCCGGGGCCAATAGAGGAGCAAACATCTGGGATTCTAGGAGCAGACATCCTCACAATGGGACGTGCGTACATCAAAACACCTTTTCATTTTCAGCGTGTATAAAAATCCTGTATTGGTCCTGCTACGTTTCGATGAAATTAACGCTGTAAAAAAAAGTGCTTTACTCATCCCATCTCTCCAGTCATCTTCTACTCATCGATTCTCTCGTTCCCCCTCCTCCCCATGGTCAATTTCTCCCCGCTTGTTTACCAGGTGAAGCACGCATCCCGGCCAGTCGGAGGCGAAGAGGTGATGAACGAGCGGAGGAGCGAGGGATCGGGGGGAGGCGGCTGACGGGGAGTCTGAGAGCGGCCGTAATGAGAACCGGGGGAGAGAGAGAGAGGGAGGGAGGGAAGCCAGTCTGGTTGGAGGTGGAGTGAGGACGAGACCGGTGAAGAGGGAGAGACTGGAGTGATATATGAGAAAGGGAGCACTGCGACAGCGAGGGTGAAGTCATAAATGGGGGAATGAGGGTGGCCGGAGATAACGGAGGGAAGGAGACGACGGCTGATAAAGGAGGGAGAGAGCGCTGCAGGATTGAGATGAGAACATAATGACCGTTTCTCTGTTTAAATCCACTGTGCGTGTGTGTGTGTGTGTGTGTGTGTGTGTGTGTGTGTGTGTGTGTGTGTGTGTGTGTGTGTGTGTGTGTGTGTGTGTGTGTGTATGTGTGTGCTCTCCTGATTAGCAGTCATCTCAAGCAGCGAGGCATTCAAACGTTCACTCATTATCTCTAATAAGGTGCAACTCTGCTGAGTTCAGCTTGGCAGCATTTTTCTGTCTGACTTTTTTTTTTCTTCTTATTTTTTTGAGTCAATTCAACTAGTGAACGGAAGCAAAAGGGGCCAAGATCCGACAGATTCACAATCGTTATTAAAGACGAGGCTCTGAAGAAGATAATGGCGCCTTATCTTTAGCCGCATAATTCTGATGAAGTCCTCTGCCCCTTAAAAACCTTCTGGATGAAGCGATTGCTACAGCGGTGGGAAGGTCTTACAAACAAAGCTGAAGAGCGTGTGAAAAAAAATGAATATGGTGACTGCTGATAAGACTAATGTCCGCCATACTTAAAGAAAGGATGCTGCTGTTGTCATTTCCTCTACTGCCCTCCCCCCCACGACTTTCGATTGCAGACTTTGTTTCCTATGTACTTTTCGCCAAATTCTGATTTATCTGCTGTAAACTGCTAAAATGTTTGATAGAGCCATCCACCAACACCTCAATGAAAACCAGCTCAAATCTCAGCCTGTGTAGGAATCCTGTTAAAACCCCAAAACTATTATATGTGTGATAAAGAACACGTCAAAATCACACAAATGCATGAACTTTAAAGTTAAAAGGTAAGAGAGTCCGGCTCGCCAATTGGGGGATAACCGCCATATCTGGCAACGCTGGTCAGCGTGTAGATCCGTTTTCAAGTGGTTGTTAAATACGAGCCGACAAAATCTGGACAACATGACGAGGGAAAGAAGAAGGAGAATAAAGAAATAAAAGAGCGCAGCTTTTAGCAGTTTGGCGGCGCCGCTTCACTGGCGGGTGTCACTATTATTACTTTGAGTGAACCACCAGCAAAATATACAAAAATTTTAAATGCTATCCACGCCCGTTTACGTGACATCTTTTGCTGCATTTTAATGGCGCTTAGAGTCACGGGAAAACACAACTTTTTGAAAATGGCCTCCAAGGTGGAACTTTGGAAATTCCGTCACCGTGGAAACGGAAGGAAAAAAAAAAAAGTTTTTAGACACGCTGCTGCTGCGCGTGCGGCTGTAGTGAACAGTTCTTTTGCACGTGTGAGTAGATCGACACTAAGAACAATGTTGTTTATAGCATATTGGTGCATGAGTGTGTGTGGTTTCAATACAAAACCAAATGAACAGCACCCACTAGTGGCCCTACATGCTGACTGCATTTTCTTCAGCGTTTCTGCCGTTTCCGTGGAAACGGACATCGCTTTTAAAACGGGCAGAGCATGGCGCATACATTTTGCATGCTTTAGGCAGGATCTTAGTAAATCAAACTGTTTTCTTCATTGGTAACACAAAGTGCAGGTGTGCTTAATAATAAATCCTCCTTCTATTTGCTCTTTTCTTTCAACGTCTCACCATAAAACACCAAAACCACAAGCTTGTTTTTCATTTCTTATTTATGTTCCTACCGACGAGGCAGACCTTTGAAAGCAGCGTAAAATTCTGAACACACGTTTGGCTCTCTTGTGAGTTTTTACCAACGGCAGGCTGCAGAAGGATTGACCAAAAAAATATATGTTTACACCGACGTGTCGTCACCCAGTGCAACGGCTCAATAACGTGTCAGTGTTACCTTTTATCAATGAACGGAGCTCTGCGAAGTGTAACTATTCCAGGCTTTGTGCACACTGACAAGACTTAATACTGAAGGCTTTAGTCTTTTTTTTTTCTTTCATGGATATAGAGTAAAAATTAACATCCCGCTGTGGAAAACTCCCAATATAACTGACATTTCTGGGCTGGATCATCCAAAAAAGTAGAAAAGCAGAAAATCTGCACACATCTGTATCTTCAAACTGTCGCCAAACCAGATCCTATAAGGCCGGCTAATCCTTCAAACATAGGACAATTGTCTCTTTGTCACAGTGCGAAGGCGACAAATCGAGTAAGACGATCTCACGCTGGCCACTTGTGCACCGGACGCTAGTAAAATGAAGATTTTGAGATAAACTGCATCCGAAACAAGCACACTGCATTATGCCAGAGCAGGAAAGTATGAACTCAGCATGAGACAATTGGAAAAAATAATTCAGAACTGAAGGCTTATGGTCTGAAAGTTGAAGTATTATAGGATTTATTTTTTTTTTTTTGAAAAGTGCTTTTTTTAATGTGTTCTCTGTCGAAATGACAGTATTTGAAGCAACAGGAATAAAACTGAATGAATTTTCGGTAATGCTTGATCAAACTGACGTTTCGGCTAATCCCAGCTTACCTACCAAAGACAATAAATGATGTAACACGAACGCCTTTACACTGCAGGTCAGCCGGGAGGAAAACCAGACCCGTAGATAGATCATGCAAACTCCACAAGGTCTTCCCACTAACTGCGCTCACCACTCATCATGCACGGGAACGAGAGCCGCGAAGAGGGAAAAACACTATTTCAGGAGAGCCGAGCGCATCGTGGCCGAATTCCTGTCATCCGGCGTCGGCCAAAACCACACAAACTTTGCGTGTACGTGGGGAGCGATGCCCGGTTCATCTACATCCACCCCCTCCCACCCCCACCCCGCCAACAGACGACATATGGTGCTGAATATGCAGCGATGGAGCGGCGGCCAAACACATGAAGTGAAATCAGCTGCTCTCCAGCTGCGCTGCGCCGCTCCGCTCGGCGTTTGGCTTCGGTTTTAGGCTGCCGCGTTTCCAAGCTGCTGTAATTAGCATTATTCGGGCAAGTTTGGGTTCAGTTCAGTAATTTAACTCATGACAGGGGAAAAAAAAGTGCACAAGAGAGGAGAGAGAGAGAGTAAGACGTAAGACGAACCTGATGTGCAAAACTTGGATGAAATCAAATTGTAATCAGGAGTTTGAGGGCTGAAACAACCATGATGGGGGGGGGGGGCACCAAACAGCAATGTGCTTATTTAAAGAGACATCGACACAGACAGACGGAGGAAGAGGTGAGCTGCTACACCGAGGGCTGGATCCAAGAGGTAATGGCATGTGGACCGGTAGAAAAAGAGAGAGTCCTTGTTTTAAAACGGAGCCTGTCCTGTTGTGTTGTCCCCCCCCCCATTCCCCCTGTACTCCCCCCCACCACAACCAACCCGCCGCGGCTGTCTCCCAAACAAACCTGGATCCGACCCGTCGCGGGCGAGGAGGAGCCACCGACGAGGGAGGAGCAACCGGAAATACGCAGGAATCGAGCAAAGAGGAGTCAATGGAGTCTCTCTGCATCTGAGTCGGCTACGAGCTCGTCTCAATCTGAGTTTTTGGTCACGACAAAAAGTGAATGCAGTGTCATCGTCCTCCGGATCTGCGTCCACTGCATTGGTAAAGAGTTCTCCATCGTGTCCAGAACAGTTTCTGTGATGGTTGGTCTTTTGTTGTTTTTTTTTTTTCTTTCTTCTGAGAATGGCTTTCCGTTGGTCTCAGGGTCTGGAAGAAACAAAATGAAGGAATTGGCAATGGGAATTTCAGGTTTTCATTTTCTGTAAGCCACAATAATCCAAATACAACAAAAAAAAGCTTGAAATATTTCAATCTATGTGTCATGATTCCATATCATATACGAGTTTCGCTTAAAAATATAGTTTTTCATTATTTTCACATTTTTTCAGATGTAACTGTACTCGCTATACTTCTGTGTGCCTGTCTCTTTAAGAAGCAAGGGGCAAATATTACTATCCTATGTGCCTGTTTTTTTTATTTTTTTTATATAATCTTTTTTTTCATCTCACTTTCAGTGCGTGAGCAGCCTCGCACTGTTGGGAGCACGTACACAAAAACTCAGGTTATTTCAGGACGACGTTCCTCTTAAATTTAGGCTTTTGCCCTAAAAATCATGAATAACAAATCAAGCGGAAGCACTCCTGATGGGAAGACGTCGACGTGCCCACCTGTCCTGAGGTTAGAGGAGTTGGTTATTGCAGAAGGCGATGCAGGGCTGGTCTCAGACGTTGCTGCGCAGTAGCCCCCCCTGTGGATGCTCGGGAGTACTGCACTCCGAGGAGTTCTTGGCTTTGTCCTTGTTGTTGTTGGGCTCGTTGTCTTTGATGATGTCGTACTGGCGACAGAACAGGGCGATCACGCCTGAGAAGTCAAAACCATAGACGTCAGTTCAGATCTCAAGCGGGGAAACGACCACAATGTCCCCGCAGAACAAAGAACAACGTCTTTTCTGGAAGAAAAAAAATGAAAAAAAATCGGTTTCAGAATGTAATATTGAGACCAAGCAGAGGTTTTCCCTCTCTATGTCTATGGTTAACAACTTTAAACAACACTTTTACATACAAAGGTCATTGAGCATAATGAAAAACATGATAAAAACAGATCTTAAGGCCCCCCAAAAAAATAACAATAATAATAAAGAAACAGATCAGATCAGATCAGATCAAATCAAATCAAATCAAATCAAATAAATAATAGAAAACCTGATATTATTGACATGAATGAGACATAATCAGACTATATCTCCTTCCTTTCTGGCCATTGTGTGTGGCCTTCAATGAACTGGCGCCGTCGCACTCCTTTGTGGATTTTGGCCCTTTCAAATGTTTTATCTTCAAATTGTTTTCACTATTTATTGTTTTAATTTTTTAGACTGTAATTGCTAGAAATGACAAAAAATGTGTGTGTG
Source organism: Lipophrys pholis (assembly GCF_963383615.2). Taxonomy (NCBI): domain Eukaryota; kingdom Metazoa; phylum Chordata; class Actinopteri; order Blenniiformes; family Blenniidae; genus Lipophrys; species Lipophrys pholis. The sequence goes on along the minus strand of NC_137643.1, from coordinate 17,324,035 downwards.
TTGGGGGGGGGGGGGGGGGGGGGGTAAAAACATCTGAAAAAACAAACAAAATCCTCCAAAAACTGTTGAAAAAAGGGCTGAAACTGCTGAAATTGTACTAAAACATTTACCATTCTACAACTCTACAATCTCCTGAGCTGCTATTTGAATGTTTTCTGGCTGCAGTAAACCTGTTTGTATGGTGTGAAGATGATTTCTGTGCCAGTTTGTTAAGTTTTCTTTCCGCTTTGTAAAACGAATCGGTTTGCACCAGTTCCACCTTCCACGCGTTTTGATATTCCCCTCACTGCCGTCACCGGTCCGGCTTTTGACTCTCCGCGGGCCTGAACACGACGAAGCGTTCCCACGCGGCGGCGCCGCTTCCCTTCTCCCCGGCTGCGGGAGGCGATGGTACGCACCTCGGATGTGTCAATAAAAAACGATGGCGTAGTGGAGGGCGTGGAGCGGCGTGACACCAGCAGATGGCGATCGGAACTCGACGTCGCGATAGCCGCGCGGCGCCCGGCTTTGGCAGAGGAGATTAAAGAACATGGCAGATGCGAGGGCGGAGAGAGGCGAGGGGAATAATTCATGGCGGCGGAGGAAGCACGTGGAGGTTGAATCCAGACCCGTTCTGCTTGTGTCAGCCCCTCCGTCGTACCAGAGGGCGAAGTGGGATATCTGCCGCCGGTAACCCCCAGCATGCCCCACAGGCCCAATTAAAAGCAGAAAAACACAATTCGCCTCTTTCGCTTTCAGTCTTTTTCACTCTCCACTTTCTCCGCAACTGGATGGGCTCGGTGTTTCCCCCTCTCGGGTAATTGGTGAGGGAGCCGGGGAGTGTACTGTTCTCGTTTACTGTACACACTGCGTACAGGAAAAACAAGCATATTTGAATCTCATTATACTCGACGAAGTGGGTCAAGAGGGAATGTTTATAGCTCTGGTTGAAAGGTGGCCGCGCTGTAGCGCTGCGAGGGAGGGAGGGGCGGGGGGGGGGGCTAGAGGGAACAGAAAGTTTCCATAAGTATCGTAAGGCCCCAGTTTAAGAAAAGTTTTGCGTTTACTCGACGATGTTTACACCGAACCAGCTGAAACGCTGAAAGCGATGTAGTTGGTATGTAGGGCCACAAGAGGGTGCTGTTGTTTGTTTATGCAATAACGCCACACACACGTGCACGCAGACAAAAAAAATGCTATAAACATTACCAATGGGAGAACGCGGACATTCTAGTGGACAGACGACCAAGTTGGATTGTCATTACAGTGACTGTCAAAATAAAAGTACCAAGTCCCAGGAGATTATGAACTGGGAGTCATGACACCACGGAGGAAACATTGTTCCGATTGTCCATCTACTGAGCATGTGCAGAAGGTCTATTTACTACAACTGTGGTGTACATGCGCAGTAGTAGCGTTTCATGAATGTGCCACGCAGAATGAGTTGGAACGTTTTGGAAAATTAGCATTTTTCCTCCCGTTTCCACAGATTATGAACATTTTAAAAAAAATCATGTTTTCACTTTGTCGTCGAAAAGTTCGTTCTCGACTGTCGAGTCCTCCAATCCTGAGCAGCTGCTTCAATCCAAGTGATCTGAACCAGAAAGGGTTTTTTTTTTTTCTGTTGGTATCAATGTGTTCTCATTATAATTCATGAGCCGGACTCTCTGCAGATGGTGGGAATTAAAAACTGAAGGCTGTCAGTAAGTTTTACACAGACTGACGGAGACGGTTGGAGGTTTTCAACCATCATATTTGCAAAGAAAAAGAGTGAGAATATGAATTGATACAGCGGGATATCAATTAAACTTGTGAAAAACAAGTGTTTTTTTCCCTCTTTTTTTGGTCTTTTTTATGTTTGTTTTTTTTTTGTTTGATTATCATCTTGACTTTGTTTTTACATGAAATATGATCCATCAGATTGACACACAGAGCATGGAAACATACACTGTAATTAACGTCACTGCAGTCACCACCTTGCTATGTGTATATTCTGAGTCAATTTGCAATATATCATGCAGCCTTTATGCAAATCTGTAGTTTTGTCTCAGTCTTTGCATAATTGCAGCCAAGTGTCATTTCCACCAAAGACGACAACGTAAATCGAGTCAATTTTGTGACATTTTTGCTGATGCAGCAGGTAGAACGACATAAATCACAGTAGTTTCCCATCACTTTGTGTTTGTTGAGGCCGGAGCTTCAAACCCGACTGTTTAATTACTAAAGAAAAAAAAGTGATTTTATTTGAAAGTATGTTGTGTAAATGGGTCTTAGTTGGAGAAAGGGGTTATCAAAGACGGATGGATAAGTCGAGTGATCCCGAATCCCGAATAAAATCACATGAAGACAAACGCCAGCAATATGAAGTGGAACTGGAATGAAAATCAAAACTTCAAAATTGTTCCTGCTGCAGTCTTTGTTGACTCTACAGAGCCGAGACCCGGATTTATTGCGCTGCTGCTTCCTCCAGAATGCACACAGGCCGTCTTTGCGTCGTCCCGAAGGCCCCCCGGGGAGCCGAACCCTCATCAGGACCAGAGCGCACCACCGGCGGAGTTTGTCTCCTAATAGCAACCCCGTGACAAATGTGCGTAGCGGCGGAGGGATATTACCTGCCCACATGACGAGCACCACCACGATGATGATGAGTTCTCCGGCCCTCAGCTGAGCGGCCTGACCCACCTCCTCCATCATCACCTCATCTGAAGACAGAAGACAGAGGAAGAAGAGAGAGAGAGAGAGAAAGAGAGAGAGAGAGAGAGAGAGAGAGAGAGAGAGAGAGTCAGCAAAAGCCTGCAATTGGAAAGTGGCGTCCCTCCGAAACTCTGCAGGGTGAGGATGACAGAGAGGCGGGTTGACAGGAGGGCAGCGGGGCCGGCCGGTGTAAATCCTCCTCTCTGGTCAGTGTAATTAAAGCTAAAGGAGAGCAGAGGTCCGCAGAGACGGGGAGCGCTGGACAGCTGCAGTCAGACACTAATCACAGGGTGAAAGGTCGTAGCACTCTACAACACCCCCCCCCCTATCACCACCACCACCATTTCGTTCATTTCATTTATTCATTTATTGGAACGGGACAGTGCATACTGCCGATGGGCGATTTGGCCTAAAAAACAAACCAATGTTATGGAATTTTAAAGAAAAATTCGAGTTTCGATTAAATTTTCGATCTTGTTCTCAACGCACGTAAGAATGGCTTAAGAATGAGTTAAAATGCAGATAAACGATCCCAAAATAAAAAGTAAATGAGGCTCCGTCATTCAAGAAATTCAAGCTTTAACCGAGGTTTAAAGAAAAGTGCAACAGCAACGAGGGAAACCCACAAGGAACGGTACGACGAAACGCGACAGATGACCAAAAACTGTGGGATGGAAAAAAAATCGAATTTGCAAAATAAAAATCTTTTTTTAAGCTACTAACTAAAATGGATTTTTTTACCCAGCCCTAGATGTAAATATGCCAGATTTAGCTCAGAGCTCATTTCCATCTGCCGTCCCACGGGGTAAAACCAGACCGCCAAACACAAACATATACATAGATACTATAATACATGTAAAACACACCACACACTAGAAAACACACCCCGTTACAATACATACATGACATGATACACGAGGAAATATTCCACATTACCAAACAGACCGTAAAGCGTTTAAAAACATTACTACATCTATTCCTAAAGTGCTAAAGTGAGTTGCCTTATCACATAGTCCAGATATTACCCATACACCCCTGATACAACATGACAATAAAACGATATAAATACATATACAAAGTCATGCCAATATCTTTCAATGATATGGTGGACACTCAATTTAAATAGAAACCACACTGTGTGTAATAGAGAAGCACAATATTGTGTATTTTGCAGATATCCCATAACTTTTTACCTGACCCGCCTCCCTTCTCCACTCTCAGCCAATCACAGGCCAGTTCAGGTAACACCAAAGAATCAACCAGCAAACGTCATCACTAAACCTGAACACTGCAACAAGAACACAACTGCAGAGAAGTTACACTCTTTATGTAATTTTCTGGAGTAGAAACATTTCGTCAGGAAGCCCCGCCCCTTTTTTGACAAAATCTGTTGTCATTTTAATATTGAGACGATGTCAGGTGCTGCCGGCAGCTGCTGAAAGTAACAAAAAAGTAACTTGTAATCTAACCTAGTTACTTTTAAAAACAAGAAACTAAGTAAAGTAACTAAGTTGCCTTTTAAGGGAGTAACTCTCTTTTTTAAGGTAACTGTGGCAACACTGTCGATTGATGGCGTCCAACTTCAGGATTCAGGCAGGACATTTTGTTATTCAGCAAATATAAACCTGGTTCACACATTCAACAGGTCAATAACTACATATATGTACAGCATATTATTTTACACTGATGACATGGTGATATCTTGAGAAGTAATGTGAAGTAAATACAGACCCCCCGTCAAATACACGAGATAATTAGTTAAATTCTGGTGTCTTTAATGTTTTACTTTGAAATAAATAAAACCGAGCCATTGCAGCCACCAACCTTATTAGATTAAAGTTCCTAGTTACTTCTTTAAAAAGTGGCTACTTTAGTAGCTGCCTAAAAGAAATATGTGAATGTGTAACTTCGCTGAAACGAGAACGTGAAAACGTTTTGACTTGAAACGTTGTTTAAACAGGGTAATCAAGTTTCAGGCAAAATGTTTGACTTTACAATGACACACTAATCGCAACACCTTTTACTAGGGCTGCAATATATATATATATATATACTGTATATATAAAACTCAATTGACTGCCGTAATTATTCTATTTAAGTGTTTGTATTTATCACAAATCATACTGCAATACTCAAGATGTTGACCTGATGTCTCCCGTCCACCGCCTGCCGGGACGCAGCTCTGTTTTTGCCCGGATGAGTCGAAGACGAATTTATTGACGCTCCTCTGGTCTGACTGCCTCGCAAGTCTCCTGTTGCCATGGCGATCCCTCTGAGCTAAAACTGAGGCCTGGGGGCTCGACGGAGGAGCGAGGCTATAACTCTAATAACTTTGGGAGAGAAAATTACATGGGTTCTGTTGCGGGGGCGGATCTCTGCTGCCGTGGACATGAAGCTGAGGACTTTAGTTCCTAACTTGGTGAACGCAGAGACAACACGATGTTCTGCAGACATCGGTGTTGCTGTTGGACCAAAGCTTTCACGCGAAGTCGTTTACAGAGATCCACTAATCGGCTGACCGAAATCCATCTGATTGTCTCTGAAACTCCAAGTGTGAGTCAGCGGTTCGTTAAAAACAATTGGACCATGCACACGGTGCATACCGGGGACTGGAGTACCCGTGGACGTGAAAGCAAATCGGTTGGCAATTCTGATTCGGAGGCGTTTATAGGTTGTCTTGCCCGGTTCACATGGTCAATCCAAAGATGTGTGTTTCAGAATTGGCTGTAATCTTCCTGTAAATATTTATATATCTATTTTTTTTTAAATTCCTTTATCAACGTGTTCGCCCTGTGATGCGCCTTAACGTTCACCCAGTATGAGCAGAGGCCCCGCAGCAACCAGGAAAAGTAACAATACCGGGAAAATAACATCAGAAATTTGGGCAAAGTTAAATGAAGATAAAGCAAAGAATGGATCAACTTGCCAAAGGTGTAATAAAACGTTATAGAATTATTCTGTGGTTACTTCACGTTTGAAGTAGTATATAAAGAAAACTTTGGAAAAAGTAGTAACTGCTGCCAATAATGTAAGAAATTTCAAAAAAATTATAATTTTGGGGAAAAACTACATATGGATGGATGGATGGATGGATGGATGGATGGATGGATGGATGGATGACTGTAGAGTTTTGTTGTATGTGGAATAATTAAAGTCTGCACTGTTCTCTCCCTGTAATATGTTGGAAAACTCTCATTTTCTTTACCATTTTATTACACTATCGGCTTTATTACATCTGAAATTGCCCTAAAATAACAACAGCGTTTTGGCCTCATTGCATTATTTGTCGCTACAGACCCCCAAAGTTAATAAATAGGCTGCCATCCATGGTCAAAATTGGGACCCAGTTTCGGGGGGCAATTAATGCACAGAGTGTCCAAACTTCACGGCGGCTCCACGGGGAAGAGCGGCAGGCTGTGGTTTAACTGGGATTCCTCCAAGCTGAATGCAAATGAGTGCGAGTGTGAGGCAGCCTGGTGCTGCAGAGCGGCTGCACAGCTCAGCGCGCTGTCACAGAGAAATTAAAGACCCGCACTTCCGACGGCACGGAGGCTGGACAATATTTTAAACTGCCCGAGGAGACTGATTTACAAAACTTCACATCCCGCAGCTCTCTGTATAACGTTATAGCCGACATTACCACGTTACACGTTTAGAGATTTTTTTTACCGCATTGTAAAAAAGATCAGTGCCTTCAGAGCGCCTTTTTTTTGTTTGTTTGTTACGCCGCTAACGCTCACGAGTCACAGACGGAGAGATAAACCAACAGGGAGACGAACAGACAGGTGCTTGTGTTCTGTTGCATCGTGTCTACAAATAAGAAAGTGTGTCGGCCTGATTAATGCCCGTTTAGAAAGGGGAGAAGAGCAGTGGTGGCTGGGAGATTGAATCAGGGGAGCTAATGAACGCTCACATCAACACACACGCGCACAATTTGTTAAAAAAAAACAAGAGATCTCACGTTAAAGTCAGATACCTTAGCGTCCAGCCAAACACCAACAAATCACCGGGAGAACGTCCAGACACAAGACTGGAACCTTTAATTTCCTTCAAACAATTCAAAATCGGGAGCTACATTAAGATATGGTGTTTCCCTGCTCTTACAGATTAATCAACAAAAATTACACAATCTATTTATTGAAAATGTTGTCTTGCACTGTAAATCGCGAGAAGAAAGTGTATAAAAAAGGTGTGTTTTTACTTATCGTAAATGATGACCTCATTACAACACTTGATCGCGTCAGATTAGGTGATAAGACCATCTTTATAAGGAACTCACTGAAATAGTTGAAATTTAAGTTTTAACTCTTTCAAACGCGTGTCGAAGGTCAATCTCGCCAACGCAATTTCGATTTGACAGAATTTAAAGAGATGGACGTTATTATTTGACATTTATTCAATCTGTGGTAAAAGTGTAAATCATATCAAAGTTGCACATGTTTTATTATTTAAATCTAAAATTGTATATGTTTATCTCAGGAAGTCGATAAAAGGTGAGAAAAACTACCACTTGCTACAAATGAAGTGACAATATTATGTTATTTGTGTTTTTGTCAACTTATATGAGATGTTCAATGCATAAATTTCAACATTTACAAAAAAACAAACAAGCAAAACTGATTGTTTGTTTTTTTGTTTTTTCCCGACTTATTGTCAAAGCAAAATATGATCAAATAAGCGCAAGAAAAGTCTCGAACGTTTCATTTCTACGTCTGTTTTCACAGCTTGTGGCTGTCACGTTCAATCCAAACCAGATATGATCTAAAAGCAAATCGCCTTTGCGATTGAAGCCGGAGCTCCGCGGGCTGATAAAACGCTCCATAATTAGCAATCGACCGTCGACTTAAAACCCTCGAAACAAACGCCGACTGTCCAACAGTGACTCGGCGGCTTTATGCGGCTCATGAATCAGAGTTCTCTTCTGGTGAAACACTGTAGAGAGAGAGCCACCGTGAGATTTTCAAATACTTTAAAATCTTCGAAGGCAATTAAAATAACTTATTGTTGGACTTGGCCGCAGGGCCTGTCGCGGTCCGGCCTCGTAGCAACGACTCAAGGGTTTTTCTTAGTGCGCGGGCTCGATCCTGCCTTCACTTCTATACGTATTAAAGACGGATGGATTGTATCATTTGTACAGACCTCCAAAATGGAATGAATGTTTTCCGTTTTCACTTGGGGCCCTTATATTCCTGGATAATCATGAAGGTCTGTTGGTCAATCAGCAACGCTGTGCCTGATTCAATCTGGACCTTTAGGAAATCTCTGATTGGAAGTTCCTGCTTCAGAAACCCGACGCATTGAATATCATGATGGAGTCGATTAGGTCAAGGCACACGCACTCGATTCAGCCGGTCGGGAAAAAAAAATATATAAATCAGCCTTAAAATGAAAACAATCGAAAACTTTCGGTCAATTTGCCGACTTTTTAACCCCTTCGAACCCCGACAAGCAGCTTTGAATGAGAGAAGCTGATGTTGCTGTGGCAACCGAGTAACAAACGACGCTCTGCCGTCCTTTCGGGGAAAAGTTCTAGATGGTTATTTTGTCGCAGCAGAACGAGGCTGGACGGCTTTGCGTCGACACTTCCGCAATTCACATCCATCACCGCCGGACGTGTTTCCCTCCCGCTGACGTGTTTCCAGGAACTCCGCTGCCTCACGACGCCCAGCGTCTCCCCCTCTTATCACCCCCCGCTGACGAGTGTTTAGCGTTCAGCTGCTTTTGGCGCTGCAACTGGGTCGGACATGATAAAATTGGAAGTACTGCGAGCCCCCCGCTCCAGATAACAACAGCCTGTGCATTGGAGGGCGAGAACAATACATCGAGGAGGAGGAGGCGGAGGGGGGGGGGGGGGGGTCGAGTCAAATACGTCCTGGTCCTTTTCCAGCGGGGGGGGGGGAATTAAAAGGTCGCATAGAGCACGTAGTGCAAATAAATAAAGAGATAAATAATGCAGCAGACTACAGCTATATCACCGGGTAATTAAAAACCAGTTCTAATTGAGAGTCGGAGCTGAGATGTTCGCCACCATCACAGTCATGCACACATAAACCAAAGCGGCTCAGTTCAAACAAATCAGTTAAAGACGCGGCGATTCCGTCTCACCGGGACTCTTGGACGCCATCTTTTCCGACTCCTTGGGCGTCCTGAACAGCACGGGCTGACTGGGGGGGCTGCTGCCGCCCATGCTGATGCTCTGGACGTGGACGATGTACTCGGTGTCCTCGTCCAGGTCCCAGAGCGCGCACGAGCGCGTGGTGGTGTTCACCTCCTGGATGAACCTCAGCATGCGGACGTCCTTCTTCTGCTCAAGGCGCAGAAACACACGGTAAGAATCTCTCGTTTCGACCGAATCACAGGCTTTTTTTCTGCTTTCATACCAACTGAAGACGGTCTAGATTTCCTCAGTGACGATAGAAAATGTGGACTAAAATTGAACCTCTTGGGATTTTTTTCAATAAGTAATTAAGCCTAAGAAGCGGAGTGCTCTTCTGGTCATGTATACTCTGCAAGAAATGTACATTATTATCCAGCCGGGGCTGCTTGCTCGGGTCAATTGGTTCCTGTTAGATTAAGTGCACGGCTCCTCAGGGGCACTTTTATTTACCGGCCAATTAGTGAAGGGAATTTTTCACACGGAAAAAATCTACATCAGAAAAAGGATCTACGTTTTTTGTAACTTATGCAATCAAGTAATTGTCAAATCCTAATTTTTCTCCCTTTTTTTTTAAAGGTACAGTTAGAAATATGTATGCAAAAGACAGAAAGCTAACAAGGTAACCCTGTAATTCTACTTTGTACCACAAGATGGTGTAATGAGTCACTATCTTGTCACTAGTCAATGAGCTACTTGACAGTAAGGAAGCATGTTTGTACGGACCAGTGACCACAACACAAGGAAAATCAAAGAAAACTGTAACTGTTGGTGCTGGATAGCAACTAAATGCAGAAAATATTAATGACATTCTTCTTCCGAGTGACTCGGTTGTCCGATAAAAAAGTTTCACACCGCCTGAGATAGCAATAAGGAAACAAACTGCCACTACTTGAAACTCTTGGCAAGAAGCCACTCTTCACTTGGTACTAAACAAAAGTAAATATCATTTAGATATCATTGAGTGTCAAGGGAAAGTAAATCTTTAAGTTTACTACATTTGGACAAGAGAGAGGAGACAAAGTTTTACGATCAAGAGCCTTTTCATTTGGAGCCAATCTGGGGGAGCTTTAAGGGAAAACTGTTACAGACGCTATCGAAACACACTACTGCCACCCAGTGGATGGAGGTCAAAAGACTTCTATTTTCAACTGTTTTTTTGTTTAGTTTTTTTTTTACATTAGCTATGAGGAGCTCCTGTCAGAGAGTCTGAGGCACATCCTGGGGTCGGATGGAGTGTGAAAAATATTAAATATCCGCAAGAATTCATTGTTGGGATGCGACCAATCTACAGTTTTTGCTGGAATCAAACAATTTTAAATGAATGGAAAAAAGAATAAATCCAGATATATATATGCTCAGTAGGATTTGGGTTTCTGTCTACACACTCACTCAAAGCAACACAAACACACACACACACACACACACACATATACGCTGGGGGTACCTGTTGGGTGATGGCGAATCCAATGACGGGGTCTCCCTCCAAGATCTCCCACGTCACCACGGCGGAGTTGACCTCCAGTTCTCTGATGGTCACATTCAGCGGCGCTGACAGCAGGGCGTCTGACACACACACACACACACACACACACACACACACACACACACACACACACACACACACACACACACACACACACACACACACATTAGCACTATATTGTAGTAGATAAAGCCACGGTGTTGAACCTGCACACGCCTCCTCCTCTCTTCGTCAGTCTCTCTGAACTCCCTCAGTGCTCCTTCACTCAGATCTCCTCTTCCCCTCCCACACATTAATCCTTCTCCTTTCATTAACAACAGACCTAATTAAGCACAGACAAGTCCCTCTGTGGTTCCCCTTCTTCTCGTCTGACTTTGTGCTTCTCTCTCTCACTCTGTTTCCCTCATCCTCTTACCTTCTTCTCCCTCTTCTTCTTCCCTCCCACGCACTTCTCATTAGAGTGTGACTCATGGACCCCCCCCCCCCCTCCATTGATCTCAATGTTCACGCTACGAAAGATCACAACCCTGAACGCATCGCGTGCGTTGATCGGGAGATTAACGATGATGGATTCAAGTCTTTTCTCGTCTGTCCCACAAATAAACCTGAGTGTGTGTGTGTGTGTGTGTGTGTGTGTGTGTGTGTGTGTGTGTGTGTGTGTGTGTGTGTGTGTGTGTGTGTGTGTGTGTGTGTGCGCGTGCGTGCGTGCTGAGACTAAACTCAAGGTCCTCCACCGTCACAGTCAGCACTGTTTCCCATGAGTCCGACTTGTAAAAGCAACATCAGAGCCAGACCTTGACATTATACTTGGGAACACACATGGCTGCTCATGCACACACACACACACGCACACACAGACACACACAGACACACAGACACACACACACACACACACACACACACACACACACACACACACACACACACACACACACACACACACACACACACACACACACACACACACACACACACACACAGGCGCAGCAGCTCTGAAAAATGCCTTCATCTGCTCTGTGCTATAAATACCCAACACGGACACGGACACGTACACATTTTAGTGTTTTGGGTTTTTTTTAAGTCTCCCAAAACACAAATGTTTCCCATCCAGGGCCCATCTGAGAACATAAACACTGCTGCTTCACAGGAGAGACTATATCTCCTGCTTTGACACTTCAGGTGTGTTAAAGCAGATAAAAATCATGGTGCTTGAGGTAAAGAGGCTCGTCTGTAATGATTAAAAACTGGTTGTTTATATTAAAAGTTGACATTCTAAGACTTTAAAACTCAACTAAGTGTTAAAAAACACCATTAATGTATTGAGAAATCAGTTAATAAGTGTAGTATTCAACTTAACTACACAGATTTCTGTGGGAAATTTAATTTGCATCATTGACTATTGTTATAATAAAAACAAAATTATCCAAAAGATATACTAAATACAAATTGAAATAATGTGAAATAATCTGTAGTGTACATTTTATGGCCATTTTCTCTTGTGTTTCTGTAGATATGTTAAGATTTGTCAGATTTCAGTGTCAATTTGTTTTGTACAGTGAACATTTCCTGCATTTGCTTTGTACCTTCATAAACACTGAGACACACTAAATCCAGTGTACCTGTAAAGTTTGGTCCCTGTTCAAATGGCGGTGAGGATCTGATCCAATCTCTTTTAATAGTGTTGAAAAATGTTGCGTAAAGTCAAAAATCTGACAAATTGAGGAACTACTACAAACACAAACACGGTGTTTAGTGTTCAGCAAAGCTGCTCAGTAACACGCTATGTCAATGTCTTCTAGGTTAATAAAGCAACTTTACTTGAGAGCTAACAGCTGATATCCTATAACAGAAAATATCAAAAAGCCTGGTTGGAGATATAAAACGAAAGCGAAATTGCAATAAAAAAAAACAGTTCCGTTTTCAACATGTCTACTGTCATAATCAGGACCCGATTCTGCTTAAAAAGTGCCGAGTTCAAGCAATTCGATGGCTTTCTGTTCGTGTTGAAGGTGACTTAGTAAGAACAGCGTGAGTGACGTCAAATAGGAGCATTTAGGAGCAAATAAAGTACTTGACTTGACATTTAAAGTGTTTTAGATCCTGTTTACTCAAAGACGCTCAGCATTCATATGGACACGTTGGTACAGGAAGCTATTACCCTGCAGCACAAAAACAAAATCCACTGGCACTTGATGACTAACTATGAATTTAAAAAACGTGAGACAAAAAGTGGAAAACATCTTTCACCAAATAAAGTCTGTACATAAAGCCCAGTTTACACAACGTTTCAACTGAAAACAGATCGTTTTTGCAGTTTCGTCTCAGAAACGTTTCGCGTTTCCACGGCAATGTTTTAAAAACGACATCCGTTTACATGGAACGGCACTGAAAAAAAAAATGTAGTTTGCATGCTGTTGTTTGTTTCTATAATGAAACCACACACACATATGGAGCCATTGGTGTTATTGGCCATCGACACATGTGCAGAAGATCTATTTACTATGGTAGCGGCGTAGCAGCATTTTCGAAAAGTTGCCTTTTTTTCCTCTGTACCCATGGAGATGGGGTCGGAGCATTTTCAAAAAGTTGTGTTTTCCCCCCGTTTGCATGGAGATGGAGTCAGAGCATTTTCAAAAAGTTGTGCTTTACCCCATTTCCATGGAGATGGAGCATTTTCAAAAAGTTGCGTTTCCCCCCCATTTGCATAGACGCAAAGTGGGAACATCATCACAAAGTTGTGTTCTTCCCTTTTCCATGGAGACATAGTCAGACGGAGCGTTTTCAAAAGGTTTGACCTGGGGAGCCATTTTTTAAAAAGTTGCATTTTCGTTGGCTCCCACCTCCATTGTCACGTAAGCCGACACCCAAAAGGCTGATAAAGTTTTGCATTTTGACTTGAAAACGTCACGTCAACGCGGCCGTTAGGGGAATGACTCACCACGGTCACACCTTTAGCCTCCTTTTCAAACCACATTAAAAACCGACTCAGTCGTCAACAGAACCAGAGTTTTCCAGGTAATAAATCACATTAATATACTTGCGTGAACTCTTTTCCATCTCACGTTGAGATATTCCATATCCATGAAAGCGACCGAGCAGAACAGATAGTTTCTATACCTGCAAACCTTTAATCGATGAGATTAGTGGGTTTTTACTGTTTTGAAGTTGTTTCTGCAGCACTTAGAGGTTTATAGTCTGTTTCACTGACTTGTGCGTAAAACTCTGCCACGGTAATATAAACTCATGTTGTGGCGGATGAAATGCAGCTTTGTGTTTCATCGGGAGATTAAGAAGAGGATTAATCTGCATACGGCGCTTGTAGGACACCTGCAGCAGACACAACATGACTTATGATCTTTCAAAGACTCGGGAGGTGGAGAAGAAGAGTCGATGTGTGTCGGGTCTCAGGAGAATCATCGATTATCCACTTACAGCCTCAGACAGGCGGCTTAAACTTTGAACACTTTTCAGAAGCACATTTCCCAACGAGCAGGAGTCCTAATTTGAACTGAATTATTGAAGGTTCATGTTTGGTGTAAATCTAAAGGTGTCCTTTTCGCATATTTTAGATATAAGTTTCCAAGTATTCTTTCTTTTTTTGGGGGGGGGGTCACACAGCTCACAGGCTAATAAAATACAATTACATGGGTGTCATTTATCATAATTTTAAAGACTTGATAGAGTTTTGTGTGGAAAAAGGAAAACATTCAGTGGTTCTTGATATGAAATGACGTCAACAAAAATGTGAAAAAGTCCAATAATGTCAAATTTCAAGCATTTTAAAGCGACTGTGCTCCTGGCAGCACTATTTTGTTTTGATAATTATTAATGTTTTGACAACTTAGGAACTAATAAAGGATGATGTGTTACTTAAAAACAAACCAAATCTCAAATTCACAAATTTCCCTAAACTGCACTTTTTGGTGTGAGAAAGCTCGACTATGTTTTTGAAATATTAAGATGGGAAACTAAACCGTGACTCAAGTGAGTGTGGTAAACCGAGTGGTTGATTTAATAAACTTCTCCTTGAGATAAAACTGACTGAAAAATATCTTTAGTTTTAATATTTCTTCAGTAAACACTAATAAACAAGTAAATATTGTGAAATTGTTTCATACACGTGACTTAAACTTCACTCCATCGCACCGACAACCTGAGCTGTTTCTGCTCTTCGAATGCTTCACGTTCTCATTCTCTACATCTACACCTTCATCCCATGTGAGGTCAGTTTCTTTCGGCCTGGTTGCACTTTTCCATCCACGGCAGGGAGCCCGACCCGACCCACTGCCCTCAAACAAACGTCTCTTCCTCTCAACGTGGCTTCCTTCCGGATTACCGACACGAAACGTCTACACACCTCTACGAGTATTGAACCCCCCCGCCTTGCAGCATGAGACTCGTTCACCGAGTCATTACGGTGAGAACAATGCACTCGCTCTTCTTCCCTCCGACCGCCCGCTCAATGCTAACACCATCATCGAAATGCAGCAGGAGAAGCGGCGCGCTGCACACGGCTGGCTAAATTAGTGTTTTCTGTGGGTGACAAACTCTCCCAGAGGCTCCATGAGTGCGTGCGTGTGTGTGTGTGTGTGTGTGTGTGTGTGTGTGTGTGTGTGTGTGTGTGTGTGTGTGTGTGTGTGTGTGTGTGATGTAGTTCTTATGACTGACTCCCCCTCCTTCTGTTTATCTTCTACAGACGCCCAGAAACAACAGTATTGCAGGAGAGGGATTCCCGTCCATTGTCAAGCCGTTTATTGCCAAACAACCAAAAAGAAAATAGCTGCAGAATTACAAAAAAAAAAAACACATACAAAAAAAATCCCTCTTATAACTCCACTTATCTCCAGCCTGAAGCAGCCAAAACATCAAATCTCTGGAGGCTGAGATCAATCCAACACGATCTTATCGCCACGATTTGGGCTTTTTCAGGGGACCGTCTGTCATCTCGGCTTATCGCCGTGTAACCAAGATCCCACGCCTGGCACAAGCGCTCTCCTCCGGCGTGTGAGCCTCCGCGGGTTAAAAATATGCAATATCATTAAAAGATGGATGAGATCCTCTCTCTGCACATGCATGATATATGATGATCAGGGCCGAGCTGCGCGTGGAGTCGGAATAACTCCCGTCTCATTTCCAGCTCCCCTCAGGACACTGATGGAAGCTGCACACTTCGAAAAAAAAAAGAAAAAAAAAGAAAGAAAAAGCTCTGTGTGAAGATCAGTCCTCCAATTATTGCAGGAATTGCATCTTGGATGTCAGGAAGATGGTGGGAAATGACATTTTTTTTTTTTCAGATTGTAAGGTGACGCTGCTGAGATGTTTAGCAGAAGAAAGTGATGAAACCAAAGGAAAGATCAATGAAGACTCTTCATTATTAATCTGTTAAAGGACCCCCACCTCCACCCCCACCCACCCCTGCCGCCCGTTATTGAATTCCAGATAGCCAAAACACAAAAAATCCCAGAGTGGTCATCTCTCAATCGGAAGGTTGCAGGTTTGATTCCCCCATGTCCACGTGTTGAAGTGTCCTTGAGCAAGATCCCCCAATGGATGGATTGAGCCCCTCGCATGGCGGCTGCCTCCATCATGATGAGTGAATTGGTGATCGCAGTGGAAAAAAACACTGTGTAAGTGAAATCCATTTAACACTCAATGTAATGTTCTATACACTTGTGCCTAATCAAGGTGGTAGGGGGGAGGTGTGTGTGTGTGTGTGTGTGGGGGGGGGGGGGGGGGGGGGGGGGGGGGGGGGGTGACGACGACGACTCCCCCACTGAATTAGAATATGCATTTTCCACTTTGCATCTGGACTAAATCATCCAACTTTCTGCACTCCAGCAGTCCAAGTCTTGCATTCTGAGGACAACTTGTATCAGCCATGAATTGTTGCACAACACACATGCAAACGCAACGCAGGTGTCAGGTGTCCCCGCACATCGTGCATCTCTGCCCCGGGAGTGTGTTAAGAGGGGCCGGTGCAGCAGAGCCCACCAACCTGTGGTTTAATAAAAAAATTAAATAAAATAAAAATTGAAGGGGGGAAAAAAAAAAAAAAAAAAAACTCACCGGCGTGAACAGAGGACACGGAGAGCGAGCCCAGCACGAGCAGCAGCAGCAGCAGCAGCGCCGCAGACGAGCCTGGTTCTGCCATCCTCCCGCTTCTTCTGGCGACGCTTCACATCCTGCACGGCCCATCTATGGCATCGCTGTCGGCGGGGAGGGAGCGAGCGTTTTCCCGGCCGGAAAAGGAAAAAAATAAAAATAAACCGGAGGACCGAGACGGACGGAGGCGCTCACCTGAACTTGGACGCTGCAGCTGCAGCTGCAGGAGGAGGAGGAGGAGGAGGAGGAGGAAGAGGAGGAAGAGGAGGAAAGGGGGCAGATGAGAGGGGAGGGAGGAGGTGAGGCGGTGCTTTGGTTCGGGTTGTGTACCGGTGGAGTCTAGGTGATGGTGATGGACCGCGTGCGTCTCTCTCTCTCTCTCTCTCTCTCTCTCTCTCTCTCTCTCTCTCTCTCTCTCTCTCTCTCTCCAAGACCACCGGCGGAGCGCAGGAGCGCGCGCGGAGGAGAGCGGAGCGAAACTGGAGTGCGCAAGTGCTGCAGACCAACGTGCACCCCCCCCACCCCACCCCCCGACAAAAGCACCATCACACACACACAGACCTCTCTCTCTCTCACTCTCTCTCTCTCTCTCTCTCTCTCTCTCTCTCTCTCACCTGCAGCAAGTTGCAGGAGCAGTGGCGGAACCAGACTTCCAGGCACGAGGTGCCCAGAGGCTTCAGCAGGTGTCTTCATGTGTCACACCACACACTAAATAAGACAACCTCGTCACACATCAACATCGTGTTGAATATCAAACGACCACGTAAACCGAGCCACGCCACGGTATTCTGGCCAGGAGCCTCGGCCATCACGGAGTCCAGCTGCTCACAACAGCTTTTCATTCAATTCCATTCAAATGTTATTTCTATAGCGCCAACACAGTCATTTCGAAGCACTTTTACAGAGAAACTCTCTTAAAAGCTTAATGATAAATGGCCTTTTTATGCACAAATGCATTGAAAATGAAACTGAAATTCTTTTGTCTTTTTAAATAACAGATTTAAGAGTGTCTTAGTTCAGTTTGTTTGTTTTTCAAGAACCATATTTTTGCTGTAGCGAGTTTCCATCTGAAGTCCCCAGGCATTATAATACATATTACGAATATAACCTACAGTAAAAATGTGTAACATTGGCAAAAACCATTCAAATTTATCACCTGGTTTCATAAAATTCATACAGAATACAAAACATTTTGTGCAATGCATCATACAAACAACGCGACGAGCAGGAACACAACATTACAATACACATTATAAAGTCAGATTATTATTATATTACATATAATATATAATAATGATCTATACTAACCATTAACAGTCATCACCTGGATTGATAAAATTCATACAGCATACTAAAATACATTATAGTCCTGCACATGAGTGTATAAAAGATTAAATTGATCTCCCCTGAGGTTTTTGGTGTATCTCGTCTTCACCCATAGTCAGCTGAGATTGGCTCAAGGGTCAACGCATCATTTTTAATTGTTTAGTTTTTGCGTTTTTCAAAATTTTTGCATTTACGCTGCAATTTTTTTTAAAATGATGTTTGTTTACACGGGAACGGCAGAAACACTGAAAACAATGCAGTTATAGCATTCCACGTATTGGCTCTGTTGATTGTTTTTGTATTGAGTGTGGGCTGGAAGTCAAGACACTCTGGAGGCAAACATCGTCCCCACTGTACGTCGAACATGCGCAGAACTGTTTACTAATGTGCAGTATTTAGCAGTATTTCAGAAAAGTTCAAAAAGTTGCGTATTCAGTGCCTCCAGGCCACGTTGTCGTGTGAACGGACACACAAGATGCAACAAGATGTTGACTGTTTTACGTGAAATTGCTGCCATGTAAGCTTTGAGACACCCCGGGCCCGTGGAACTTCCTGCAGCTCTTCTTGTGGGAATCCAAACTGATCCATCACTGAACCAAAGATATAATCGCTCCAGCAGCAGGTCCTGGGACAACCTCAAGGCCTCCGAACAGTTCCATGTTCCCAGGCGATCTGGAGGGCCGTCCTAATCGGATGCCTGATCAATCTCAACCTTTAAATGTGGAAGATTAGCAGCTCAACTTAGAACCTCTATGAGAATCATTAATTTCTCTATCATGAAGAGTGAGGAAGGCCACCTATTCTTTCAGTTATGACCCCAAAGTTCATGACCAGATAGCGTGGGCATGTACACCGACACATTTCAGAATATTGTGTATTAAGAGCAAATTAAATTCCCCAGGCGAACAGAAAGAAACGCCGGCCTTAGTGTATTTCTGTTCCATAAAACATGAGCTCTCTGCTGTATAAATTAAAAACAACGATAAATCCTGCATGTACAGAAAATCAATCTCGAGTGTGATCCGTAAACATTAAGGGGTCATATTGTAACTGAAGGATGTTTATGACTCCAATATCTTGTCAGTTAAATAATACTTGTGTTTTATATCTGGTCTGAAGTGGCAGCATGGCCCCGATGTGGTCCATTAAGGGGAGAAAGAAGCAATATCATGGAGGTCAATAAAGAGGAAACACATGTTAACAATAAAGCCGGACCAGCTCTGTTCCAGAACGACGGCCACTGCTCAACATATATGTGGACTCGGGGACACGAGTTAGCCATAGATTACTCAGATCAATACTTGATTAACATTTCTAACAGACTCCTCCTTCATTTCAATGAGAAGAGGCCGAGGTGTCAGTCTCTCTCTCTTCCTCTGCTCCTCTTTGCTCTTCACCAAGGTCACGAAAACCATTTGAGACCTGGACAGTCGTATCTCTCTGCCCCGCCGCTGACGGGTTTTATCACTCGACTTAGGTTCAGACGAGCGAAGTTTCCTCCCTCCAGTGCAGTGGGAAGAAAGAAAAGTCCCTGAATTTTCACTCACTGTTGGTCTCCTCAGTTATTTTGATGAGACGGGATGCTGAGAGATTTATGTATCTGGGAGAACTTCTTCCAGAGGTTAATGCATTTTTGAGCAATGATGGGAGGTTGTGTGCTGATTTGATGCGGGGTGTGACAGTGAGGAGAATACACTATCAGCTGAACCACTGAGGAAGATCACTGCTGCGCCTGCTTGTAAACACCAGGCTTCACTCACTTCCATGGCAATCCACTGATACTCCCAGGCCCCGTTTACACGGCAACAAATACGAGTGTATCCGTAAAACGTTCGGAGCTTTTGGGGGGTCCGTTTACGCGTCCATTTTATACCGGCTCCCAATGTGGAAAGATTCTTCCATAGCCGCTATTCCCTCCTTCAGAGACTGCCGGAGGCTACGGAGCTTGTCACTGCGCATGCGCACATATCTCTCCCTCCCTCCTCTTCCTTCTGCTCATCCACTTGTAAACAAACATGGCGGACTGATAGCGGCGCGACTCGCGGTCCGTATTCTAGTTTTAACGTCCATATTGCTAGTTTAATAGTTAAGACTCACCCCTGATAGCCTCCGATTCGTCATCAGTGGCGTATTGTTCTCTGCATACGTCTGTGGTTTCATTACACAATTAAGCAACAGCGCCCTCCCGTGGCCCGGCATACTAACTACATCGTTGTCAGAGTGTCCGCTGCTGCAGTGTAAACGCACCACCTTTTTTTTTTTTAAACGGATTAGGTGTTGTCACCTGAATTGTTGTCAGGTAAACGGGGCCTCAAAAGACCCCGACTGGGTTTAGCGGAACTAAAATACGTCTTTCCAATTGAAAACGTAACACACTTGCTGGTGAGCCTCCCTTGATGAGAGAGATCCTTTAGGCCAATAAGTGGAGCCCCAAAATTCCCTAAAGTCATTATGATTCACCGTTATTGTATGTGTAGTTAAAGAGTCAAATTCACACAATTACTCACTGGAATCAATAAAATATATCAGTAAACAGCAAAAAAAATAAAAAATCTACTTAAAAGACAATCATATAACAAAGATGTGTACTTTGGGACAGTGACAATTTAAATGAAATTTAAATCCATCTACCATTTTGCCTTTATATTCCTGTAAGACACCTGAAGGTCCCAAAACCAGGCTCGAAAACAGGATCAGCAACCCATTCGACCAACAACTCCTCTGTGGCTCCAAGGAAGAAAGCCATCTGCAGCAACTGTAGATAATATGCAGCTTGTATACAAGAGATGGCCGTACCAAATTAGCATCCATGTTAAATTTAATTTCTGTAGATAGCTGGAAGAAAAGACCTCGAGCAAACAACTAGAAATGCTGAAATATATGTTGTTGTTTTTTTGTTTGTTTGTTTTTTAAACTGAAAACGTTCCTTTATAGTTTTTCAAGACCATAAAACAGGAGTGACAAACGTAAGGCCTGTGGGCCGAAAGTGGCTCACAAACCACCAAGAAATGTCTAGAAATTTCAAACCCAAAATTTCTAGGGGGGGGACGATCCACTGTATTTTGCTGCAGAAGCTTTAATTAAAATTGGCTTTATGTTGACATTGTAGTCATTCCTTGGAGTAAATGTTTTGTGTTGCGAAGATATAGACATTTTCATCACGTATATAATAAATACAATAATAAATAATATAATAAACTGTTGTCCTCACATGAAGCCGGTGGATTCAACTGTTCACTCACAGAGGTATTTCAATAACAACCCCATGAAGGGTTAAATCCTCAGTAAGTGATCCTGCTGCTGCGTTTCTTTGAATTAAAAGAGTTCAGATAAGGTTCAACTCCGGAAGAAGAAACACAAACTTCCCTCTGGAACAATAACAAACTATTCCACAATCTAGTGAGTCCACGGCAGTGACGTCCACGGCGGCCGCGCAACTGCTCCTGACAGCTCGTTCTCCAGGTCGGAGTTCCACTTTGCAAGCAAAAAGGCAAAACGTGGGGCCAACACGTGTTCCCAGCGAGGAAACCGGAGGGGGAAGCTGGCGAGGTTCAAAACAGGCCTGAAGTGGCCTTAATCCATCTGAGGCTGCCGGGGAACCGGCGAGTCCGCGCTCGCTTTGAAGTGGCGTTATCGCTTCCTCTCTTCCACTCGTCTCCTCACGCTGCTAACCTCCCCGAACTGCCCCCCCCCCCCCCCCCCCCCCCCCCGGGGGCACTTTAATTACACTGCACTTTTTATGTTTGCGTGCGTGGAAGTGGCACGTGCGTCTTTTTTGGGGGGGGGAGCAGAATATTTATGGTGGAGTCATGCAAATGACGACGAAGCAGGATCACGGGTGAAATGAGGTGATAAATTAGAGTGGAAAGACAAGGCTGGAAAGAAACTGGAATGATAGAAAAGTGGAGTCAAAAAAAAGAAGAGAACGGGACTGAAAGACGAGTGTGTGGTGAAGATGTTAAATGGGGCTTCTGCTTTATCGCCTGGCTCCATCCGAACCCGATGCCAAACTGAACCTGTTCAACTTAGCAGGCGCCTCCGCAATGTCACGTACACACCTGCACGTGTGCACCCGCCAAAAAAAAAAAAAAAAAAAGCAACAGCAAAGAGCTGCTGACATCATCAGATCTCCCCTCATTCATGAATATTTGGCCCTTTTCTCCTTGGCACCCGCAATTCAATTTTAAGGCCCATCTCAAGGGACTAAAGCGGTTCACCTTTCCCCATCTCTCCCCTGCACAGCACTGCAGGTGACGGAGCAGGCGGTGCGGAGGAGACACACCGGGACACTTTTTTTTTTTAAACGTTAATGCGGCAATGTTTTGGCAACATATGGAGTCACTGAATTACAAATAAAGCGACAGAAAGCAACAGAACGTGCGCAAACCGAAACACGTCCGTTTTGTTAGAAAAACAAGGATTCAGTCGTATAATGTCGATAAAGGACAGAAGAGTGCGCGTCAAGTCTTTTCAAGGTTGTCGTCAGTTTATATCGACCCAATGGAGATTGGGACGGTAGCGTGAACCTCCACCTCCGAGGTTGCAGTTTCATTCAGAAACTTTCCAAACCTTTATTCAGTAAAAGCACAGCTGGAGCACGTCGGGTCCCGGTCTGCAGTTTATTATTGAAGAGAATTTGCTAAAAACCCAGAAAGATTATGTGTACGGGCCAATCAGCAGCAGGTAGAAACAGTCAGAAACGAACTGTCGGTCAAAATTTGCCCTCCACTTAAACTGAATAAAACTCAATGATCTGTCAGTTCAGGCTCTGAATCAAGAAAGGTCTTGGTTTGGATCCAGGAAAACGGTTTGTATGTTAGAAAACCAGGGGAAAAGGACTTTTGTCCTCATGCCAGCCTCAACCACGGAGTGAAACCATCAACCTTTGATTTGGAGTCCAAATCAAAATCCGATAGTCGCTGTAGCCGGATAGACGCAGGGCAGGACACCAGCCATGACCCAGCGGGTGAAATTAGACATGAACGAGAGCGCAAAACCTTTGCCGACGCCAAATCCGTCACCATGGAAACCAAAGGATTACAAGGTTATTTGATCCACGCCACTCCTCCCATCATTGGTCATGGCTGTTTGAATTCCTTCATGTTATCACTGTTTAACACAGATGTACACACCTCGTACTGCTTCAGTGTGAGCTGACGCGGCAGCGCGGTGACCTTGCATCGCTAGCATGTTAGCCATTAGCTCATATCGATGCTAACTAGCCTGTCAGACAGCAACATCACTGTGCGAAACACCGATCAAATCGATTGGTCATTGGTTGATGACAAATCATGCTTCATTCTTTCTTTCTTTCTTTCTGCATACATACATACATACATACATACATACATACATACATACATACATACCTACCAATAAATACATGCAGATAAAAACAAAACCTTCACCACACTGTTTGTTGTTGAAGAGAATAACTAATATAACATAAATCAAAATCTTCAGCCAAAGTTAAAAACAACTTGGCAGAAAACAATAACAAAGGAATGTTTTTGTTTTCCGAAGTGCCTTTTTTTTTTTTATCAGTGACATGTTGTCCTTGGGGGATTCTGCAGCCGTGTAATCGGGGGGCAAACCAAAACAATCCATATTTGTGTTCTCTACTGCTGCTGCTGATTCTCAGTTAAAATCTGTGAGAGAATAAACTACCCGAGTTTTCCAAGAGCCTGTAGGTGGGTTGCTGCCGTGCTTCGGGATGCTGCTGGGAGTTTCTCTGCAGGGTGGGATGAGTAAATGGATGGGTAATTGTCTGACGCAGTGGTGGAGGTTTAGCTCATTTGAAAACACGCCCAACCTCCCACCAAGAGGAGAAGGACAACTTGTAATTTTCTTGTAATATTTGCCATCAGAGTCAGTCGGTATCGTTTCTCCTCCGTTCTCAGTTCAGATTGGTTTTCATTCTGGATGCAGAACACTGAGCCCCATCTAATCAGATTAGATGAATACGTTTACCTCTTAACTCCTTAAGCTCTCAGATGGTATCAGCAGACGATTAGATCGTCTTCATTACCAGATCTTGATGACCTTTGTCAAAATCTGTTTTGAAAACCATTATAACTTCAGATTTAACCTTATGTACTTGAGATGGATTTAATTTTGTTATCGCACAACTTTTATCTATCCATATCTCTACTTTATCAACAGTGTCACCTTGTACTCCAACTGAAGGATTTCTTATATACCATACAGAGTCTTATGCAAGTTACTGAAAATTACTCCTTGGTCACGTCATCTTCACTGAATGGTGAGATTATTTTGTCCTCACTCGGTGGAAAATAAACTATTATCCAAGTGAAAATGCATCATCATGTCTGAGTTTTTGTTTCAGAAGAGTTTTGTGTTTCTGCAGCAACCGTTTGAAAACAATATCCGTTTTCATGGAAACGGCAGAAAAGCTAAATACCCTGTAGTTTCCATGTTGAGCCACTAGCGGGTGCTGTTGTTTGTTTTTGTAATGAAACCACACACACGTGCGCAGAGCTATAAATACGGTATAAACTTTAACAGTGGCGAGCAGACAGACATTTATATGAACAGATGGCGAAGTTGGATTGCTGTTACAGGCGACTCTCAAATATAAAACTACCAATACCTGAGAGAATGTGGACTTGGAGTCACGACACTCTGGAGGCAAACATTTTTGTTGTTGTCCTTCTACTCGCACATGTGCAGAACTATTTACGTGATCATTTCCAACGTGACCTGCCGTGTGAACGTGATCGGACCAAATGTTTTCGGGGCCCAGAGAGCAGAAAACGACACGAAGTCACACCGAGCACGCTATTTACGCATGGCACGCCGGTCAGCACCAGGGTTGCCAGATGTGACTCACTGTTTCCAGCCCAAACAACATAAATCCCACACACACCTCAATAAAAACCAGTTGAAACCATAAAACTATTGTATGTGTAATAATGAACATGCCATAAACACACAAATGCACAAAATAAGCAAGTTAAAAGGTAAGACAGTTTGGCTCCACAATAGGGGGATACTAACATATCTGGCAACGCTGGTCAGCTCCTGTAGATTCATTTTAAAGTGGTTGTTAAATACGAGCCGACAAAATCTAGACAACATGACGAGGGAAAGAAGGTTAACTTTTTGGCGGAGCCGCTTCCTCCGGCGCTGATCTGTGGCGTCAGTCAATGATGAAGCGGTCGCATGTAGAAAAATATCCGAATTGGTTCCACGTATGTTCAGGCCTGGATCTGGTGGGAAAAAATCGGAATGGCGCTTTCACACGACCACAAGACAGGTTGGATATGAGTCACTTGTGAGCAATCAATCAGGATTGGGTCGCTTTTCTCTGCCGTGTGAACGAGGCCTTGGTTGAGGAACAATGAGGAGGTCATCCACCAGGATACGGTAGTTCTGTGACAACAATGGAACGAGACAGGGGGAGAGCAGCTCTTTAACTGTTCAATGTGCAAATGTAACAAGACACAAGCCTACTGAACCTTTAATGATCACTGGGTTTCTTAGTTACTCTTTTTTCCAATCACTGAATGTAACTGTTAAATTTGTGCTCCCGGAGTCGCATTATCAGAAAACACCCTTTAATTTGCTCTCTTGCTATCAAGGGACAAGACAGGACACTGTACTCTTCCTTGGTGAACTTATTCACGGAGACATTCTGCACCTGCCTCCCCGAGGACTCGCCGTGTTACATATCGTAGCAAAGAGCAGTCGGAGGAAGATGGCAGCGGCTTATTTCCTTAAGTGGTCCCGATTGAAGTGCTGGCATCATGTGTGTGTGAGTGTGGGTGTGAGAGAGAGAGAGAGAGAGAGAGAGAGAGAGAGAGAGAGAGAGAGAGAGAGAGAGAGAGAGAGAGAGAGAGAGCGAGCAGTATAGGCCCGATCGTCCTGACGTCAGTGTCTTTTCTTAGCCGTCCCTCGGTGTCTTTCTTCCTACAAGGACAGATGCCCGGTGCTGAGGGTGCAGACCCTCCTGTTACCTAACGGGGAGGAGAAGCTGCTGGCGCAGGTGCCGTGACAGCCGAGGCGTGCGACAGGCGGCGGGCACACGTGTCTGCGGAGGAGTCACTTTCAGCCCGCGCGGATTTACACGGAACATCTCAACACGTAACTCACAACTGTTGATTTACGATGAGATCAAAATGTGACCAGATCCGTCTCTTCGCCCTTTCGTCGTCCTGCTGCGGATGATTGTTTCGCATGGAATTGCGGAAACGCTTGCTGTGTATCCAGGGATGTGCAGACAATAATGGCGATGTCTATTATTAAATCATCCTCCCTGTTCAAAGGGTCTCATGGGCTATGCTCTCGTGAATTAAATTATAGTGAAATTAGACTCGTTTTGCAAAGGGAACCCCTCAGGAGGCCCCCAGCCGTCCTGGAATCCCTCTTCAGAGAGTACTCTGTCAGTTTCCAACTTCATTAAAGTTACATTCAAATCAAACCGCTGTTTTCCTTTGGCACAGCAGAGTTTAATGCCTACATGTCTTTACAGTTTCAGCATTACCCGTTCATAACTATAATTTAGCTTTCAGGAACTGCTCTGCGAAGTCTGAGGCTACAGTGAAATGACAACGTTGTTTTGTTATTGAACTTTTTATTTGAAAAACACAGATTATACATGATGTATAATATATAATAATATAATATATATAAACACGAAACTTTTCTGAAACAAAAAAGTAAAAACGATGCATTTTCACTTAAGATAATGTATAAATGGCGACAAAGTTCAAAAAGCTTTTCAGCACATTTGTCATTTTGAAAGATTTGTAATCACAACTTGAGATTCAGGAAAAAGCAGTATTATGGTTGGAATATGTTAAATCATTACATGACTGAGGTTGACTACTGACTGCTTTAATATGGAAAGCAGATTTTGAAATCTTTTACCCTCACTGATCTCTCTTGTTTTGTAGTAATAATTAAGACCACTAGGGGGCGTTGCCTGCACCCAGAGTGAATGCTAGCATTTCTTCTGGAGTTTCAGAAGACCTGCAGCTGGAAAGCAGAATTACATATCGAAAAATAACAGATACCTTCGATGGTTAATTAGATTTTGAAAACGAATCTTCTGCAAGCAGAGTCAGAACTGGTGCGTTTCGCTCAGGGGAAGACTCAGGACACCAGACACTGCTGTTGGTGGAACGGAAGCTCATTTTTAAAAACCAAAAATCCAAATGACTAAAATAATAAAGTCTAGACACAAAGACACGCAGACAAACCATCAACCAGAACACGTGGAAGATGCATAATATATAAAAACAGCCACCAGGTGAAGACAATCACACACTCAGGCACAGATTAAACAAATCAGGGCAGCAATCAGACACGAGGAGGAGAGACATTGAGCCTGAAAGGAGAGACAGAGTCAGAATTTCAAAAAGAACACAAGCAACGGAACGTGAACCGCGACCATAACTCAGCAAGAAAACACCGTCTTCAGCATTTTTACAAACTTATTATTGGAATAACCTTAGGCTTATCGTATATTTACTGGGATATTTAAAAATGCAAACTGCCAATTAGTCTATATCATAAAAAGATTGATGGTGTGACAGCTCAATAAAAGCAATGGGTATTTATTTTAATTCCCCCTGATGGCGAGCAGTGGTTTACATCATAAATCATTCAGGTAATTGTTTTCTTATTCTGACTATGAGGTAGTTGACCTGTATTCCCTATATTTACGTCAAGTCAATGGCTGCAGCCTTAAAGAACTTCCCAGTCCCATGCTCAGGATGTTATGTTTTTGTGTCTCAATCAATTTAATGGACCTTGGACTGGGTTACAATTGTTTAGCCGGAACAAAACCATATAAAGAGTCGGTGGCACATTATTTCCAATCGGATTGCGAAGCTCAAATTTGCAAACTGATTTGCGACTAATAAAAACCAGCTAATCAGTGAGGAAAACCTCCCATTGCTTGTTGGAAATGACTGAACCTCCCTGACATGTACAGTATATCAAGCCGTCACTCAGTCGCTCCCGCTCAATCAATCCCTGACAGGTTGCTCTGCTCGTCGTCTCTCTCCCGTCTCAGAATTACGCTAAAACCAACTGGATCCCGGTCGTTGGGTTTTTACCGGACGTCTGACGGTCGACCTCGGCCCGCGAGCTGCACCGTCATGTATGTGGGAGCAGAGGAGAGGAAGAGGGGCGACGAAGGGGAGGAGAGACTTTGATGAATAACTGCGGTACCGATGCTGACAGCACAGTTCAGGATCAGACCTTGGGCGTGTGTGTGTGTGTGTGTGTGTGTGTGTGTGTGTGTGTGTGTGTGTGTGTGTGTGTGTGTGTGTGTGTGTGTGTGTGTGTGTGTGTGTGTGTGTGTGTGTGTGTGTGTGTGTGTGTGTGTGTGTGTGTGTGTGTGTGTGGCTGTTCTGAGGTCAGTACTTGGTTTTAGGATGATTTTTCTTTTGTTCTTGATGGATATGTTTACCTCCATGTCTCTCTCTACTTCAAAATCCTTATTTTATAATCTGTTAACAACACAGACCTGTTTTCCGATCCAGAAACCACCACTGAATCCCCCTGAATACACACATGCCACCATTCTCTCCCCTCTCTCTTTTCTTTTAGCTCCAGGATTTCACATTATTACCAGCGTCCTCTCATTAGGGAGAAATAGGGACACATTTACCAGCCCGTGCTGGACTGAAAGGACCTGATAGGACTAAAATCGGGCCCTCAAATCATCGTCATCATCATCATCATCATCATCATCATCATCATCACTAGATTCCTTTTCTACCTCCACACAGTTTAATGACTCCGCTGCTCTGTTTCTTTCATTAGCATTGCACAAAGAGCGCAGCCAGTGGGGAACATCTATCGATGTGAGAGTCTTATTCACTTGATCATATTGAGGTTCTCTTATTATAATTTCGCTTTTGGGGCAAAGGAGTAAAAGTCATTACCATTATATCTGCAGGGGCTGCACATTATCATCAAGAAAACCTCGCTGGAAAACAAAGCCCTGTGTCCCCTCGCCTCCTCCCGATTGTGTTGGAATACAACCGCTGAAATAAAGGGAAGACCACAGTCTGCCCCTTTACATGCAGGATACAGAAGTGTTGCGGCAAAGCAGAGTTAACAAACCTGCTTGTTCGTCTTGTTTGCACGGCTTTGTCGCGCTCAGAATACAAATGGAGAAGATGTGTAATGACAGGTTGCATCGGGCTCTGTGTGTTTTAGCCTGCTTCGCTTCGCATTCCTGATGGCAGCCTGCAAACTTTCACTCATGCGCTGCGTAAATGGAAAAAATTATCAGGTTGGGAAAAAAAGGACTTCAGTGGCGCCCACCTGTAGTTCTCTCATACATTAAACCTCACATTTTGTATTATATGATAACCCACCAATTAATTATTTGGGTGGATTGAACATTATTCACTACATCCAACATTGAAATTGATTTCATTAAGCAAAACGAAACACATCGAATTATCCTCTATACAAATAATTTAACAAAACCATGGAGGTGATGAGTACAGGTACACCATGGACAAGTCAATATCATAGAAAGACAGATAGTCACACTCTTATGGGTGATTGGGGCTCATTTACACAACAAAGTTTCCAGTAAAAATAAAAATTTTAATATTTGTACCTGCACAAGTAGAAATAACAAAAGTATTTTCAAACAATATAGGCAAATGTAGAGAATAACAAAGTTAAACCTCTTAAATCTGAAATTAAAACACCTTCAAACTGACTCCATTTGTTTTCGTCACATCAGCGAAAGAGTCACAAGAAGTTGATCCATAAGACGATCGACAGTCATGAAAAACACAGTTAAGAAGAAAATACAAGGCTGGAAAGTGTCTTTGTAATGTTTGATGAGCAATCCTGTATATACATATATAAATGAGTAATCTAATCAGCTGCAATGCGGTTGAGCTGTTTCAGATCGTGATGCTTTTTATTAATCGTTTACATGGAGACGGAGTCGGAGCATTTTTCCAAAACTTCCACCTTGGGAGCCATTTACAAAAAGTTCTGCTTTCAGAGACTCCGAGCGCCGTTAAAATGCAGGGAAATATTTCCATTTTTCACTCGAAAACAGTGTGTAAATTGGGCCTTGAAAGCAGGATAAAAACAATTAAAAGGGTAAAAGGGGTTTTTCATTTAAGCTAGTAAAAAAAAGGAATAAAGTCTCAGTTCTTGCTGCCCGGGGTGTTTGATCTATCTCTGTTCCACGGGGATGTTGTTGTGCATCAATAGCAAACCGGAGATCAGAGACGAGCAGAGTCTGTTGGGCCGTTTGCAAGCTGCAGGTCAAGTTCTTCGATGTGAACGAGGATCATGAAGTTGATCCCGTGAAGAAGACGGACGGCCCGGCCCTGCTTTCATACCATAAACTGATGGAGGGATGTCCAGAGGCGGAGGTCAGTGGCGGTTATGTAACAGTCCTCTTCCTTCTGCTCCTGTACACATGTGCGTGTCTCTATATTTAGCAGCAAGGCATCAAAAAGGTAAAACAGCTCTGAGACTCCAGCTGGAGCCATTACTAATTCACAACAATGGCTTTGTAAGCAGAGGGAGGATTTGGTAAATCCATGCTGTCACAAGAGCAACACGCATATAAGCAAAAAAGTTTCCCCAGCAGCAGAGTTTCAGCATTTTGAAGCAGGATGGGGAGCGACTTTTGGCTTTTGATCATAAAATAACTGTTGACTAATTAGTGTGGAAGTTAGAAACCAAAACTGGCTTCCTGTTCTTGCTCACGTCTCCATCGGCCATTACATTCTGACCTAACATGAGGTTGCATCTGATCAGAAGCGACATTGACGTCTACGTTTTGTTAGATACCCAAATGCATCTCGCCGAGACACCTCAGTTTTGCAACTTGTCAACGTTTTATCTCAGTGCAACAGGAGGACGCAACGCTGGAACGTAGTGAGTGACGGGAGGAGGAAGGAGGAGGGTGGGCAAGGACACAACACATGACAAAATGAGAAAGCAATGAAGGAGCAAGCATAGTACACCACGGGAAGACAGATGGTGATTGTTCAAAAGAAATATGGGGATCCTTTTGATTGAATGTGGTCAAGTAGAGGAAAAGAATATAAATGTAGGCAGCAGCAGTGTCGGGCGAGACGAGTGATTTAACTCTTTCTGATGGGATCCATCTGTTCTTTAGAGTCTGATCATATAGACGATGTCCGGTCAAGTGATTATTACCTCCCAATCCCAAAGTTGGGGGTTTGATCCTGCATCTGTTCCTGTTCACAAGTTGACGTGTCAAAAGTAAAAAAGTAAATGCCCATTTATCATTTGATACTGTTTGTCCCACCCTCTGTAAAAATGGATGTAAAGAAAGGTTGGGATTAGGGAATTCCCCATCGGGGAATATTGAACAGATCAATAAAACTGAACTTGGGTATGGACTGAGTAAACACAACAGTATGGACAGATGATGCCAAACGATGGGAGGCCGCATGACCCAAGATGTAAATTTCTCATATAAGTGGAGGAAGAATTGTTTCTTAAATTTAACTTCATTCTTTGCAATAAATGGTAAAATAAATGGACTTCACTCCTATTGTGCTTTTCATCTGTGTGAGCAGCTCCAAAGCGCTTTACATTGTTAATGACATTCACCCATACACCCACACCCACACCCACCCATACACCC
This sequence comes from Lipophrys pholis, assembly GCF_963383615.2. Lineage (NCBI taxonomy): Eukaryota > Metazoa > Chordata > Actinopteri > Blenniiformes > Blenniidae > Lipophrys > Lipophrys pholis. The sequence goes on along the minus strand of NC_137643.1, from coordinate 17,292,661 downwards.
ACACCCACACCCCCACCCACCCACCCACCCACCCACACACACACACACACACACACACACACACACACACACACACACACACACACACACACACACACACACACACACACACACACACACACACACACACACACACACACATCCATGCACCAATGGATGCTGCTGCCATGTATCAGCGTCTTGCTTAAGGACACTTCAGCACATGGACGGGTGGAAATGGGAATCCAACCTGCAACCTTCCGATTGGGAGACAACCGCTCTACCCACTGAGCCTATAAAATAAATAAATCATTTAAACTTGATATTTGAACTCCGGCTTCTTAACGACTTCACGAGTCCTCTCTGTCTGGATCAAGATCCTCCATTGCCTCAACAAGTTGAGCTCTTAGATTGTTTATTCAAGAAAAGAAAAGTTCAAGATGCAAAGTTTACCGCTACTAACTACATGACGTGAAAAATGAAGTAAAACATAATTTCCCGTTAAAGTGGCGGATGTATGTAAGGAGCATATTGAAAACATGGTCTCTGTGTGGGCTTCCTGGTATGTCGTGATAGCTACTTATCAGAGGTAATTTAAAAGAAACAAGACAAGAAACAAAAAGGGAATCAGGGTCTTCAGCAGCTGAGGTTGACTCATATGTGTTCCTCATGACAGTTTGACGATACGATCTGATCGCACAGTGAAGTAACAGACCAATGGCCGCCATGCTGACCCACGTGTTCAACTATGGATGGAAGAGCAGGATCATTCCTGTTAAAGCTACAAGCAGCACGGCCTCTCCGATATTAGACAATATAAAGCACTTTTACTGATCTAATGCATCTCATCTCCTGCAGCGACATTTACCTGTCTGGGTCAGAATGAGATGGAAAAAAAAAAAAAATCACTAAAGTGTGGATCCGTCTGACGCTGCTGGTAGTGATGTGATGGTGTGGGGGGGAACTTCAATACCACCCTGTGGGAATTTAAAAACGAGTCCGAACACAACTAAAACGTAAAAACTCAATATGGATCTAATTTTGTGGCTGATGACGGTTTCTGAGGACTTTCATTGCATTAATGTTTATGGTGTTTTGTTCTCCGCGCGCATGTGGCTGGTTTCATTACAAAAAACAAGCGACGGCGGCAAATAGTGGCGCGGCATGAAAACAACGTCGCTCTCAGAGTTTCTGTGTCAGTGGACGTCAAAACCTTGACTTCTCTGACACAAAAATGCACAAACAATGTATTTTTGCTTGAAAAGCTGTCGCATGAATCCTGTGCTGACGATTTCACAACCAGAAAAAAAGCGTTGTTCAAAAAGGCGTCTAAACAACTTGTGAGGATGAAGAAGCTGGAGGAATACAGTAGATGCTGCAAAAAAAAAAAAAAAAAAAGAAGTAATGGATCAAATGTGTCAACATAATCCCACTGTAAATTACAGTCTATTTAGTCGCGCTCTGGAATTAAAAAGAAAGACGCGTTGAGGCAGTGCGAGGAGCAAACACAGCTTTGGTAACTGATATGCAAATACTCACCTTTAATACCAGCGACGATAAAACCACTGATGAGGAAATGTAAGCCGTAATAAGATCATTTGTCCTTCCACTCTGTACCCAGAATTCAATCTTGGCAAGATTACATGAGTTTTTTTTTCTCACTCATTGAGTAACTTAAATACGTCCCCCGAATACCCTTTCGAGTTAATGCCACATTGTAAAAGAAGAAAAGCGTCAGAGATTATCAGAATTTCTGTGGGAAATAACCGGCGCTGAGCCGGTGAGTGAGCGAGGGGTGACACGGCGGCGGATTGAAACGTCATTCTGACTTTTGAAAAGCGTGCTGAGCGGGCTGACGGCGACGAATAGCACTCATCAGATGTGATTGTGATTGAAATGCGTCGAAATGAGGCTTAATTGCAGCCTGTTTTGGTAAAGAGGCGAACGCCAACCTGAATGTCTTTCACAGGAACGATTTGCGGGCGAGAGCCGAGCTTTATCTTCGCGCGCATGAAGATCAAATCAGTTTTTCTTGTAAAGGAACGCAACTCAGTGGATCCCTTCGACTGGCGGCGGCTTATTTAATCCTTTTGCAGAGCTCATTTCATTCCTTTTGAATGCTATTGACTGTCACCGAGTCAGTTTTCGCACTGGAAAGACGAAGTGATTCAATTTCTGGACGCTGTTGGTGATGAGCCACCGTTTTTGCCGCCGGGAGTTGCCTTCGGACCGCACCGGAGCCGACGTGATTTGGCAGCGTGGCGTTCTCCGATCCTCCTCCTGGCGGACGCTGATGGCTGCCAGCTGACTTTTGGCGAAGTTACTTTCCGATTTGCACCTTATTAACTGAAGTCGCTAATGAGCATGTGCGCCGAGCCAAAATTCAATTAAAGTCATAATCGGCCTCGGCAGCAACGAGTGAACATGACAAGAGAAAGTGTGAATGACAATTAAACGCTGTCATTAAACATACATTATGGAACACAAAATGGAACAGAGAGAGGAGGCCGGAGAGCCGCTCACGTCTAATGGTGATTGAGCTGGTGTCGACCGGAATCCATTACTGGTCCCATTAAAAGGCCTCTATTGAAACGCTTATTGAAAGAGGCGGGGGAAACAGATCAGTTGTTCTGAGCTGCTCCGGCGTGTGAGAGGAGGGAGGGGACGTGAGTTATGGCAGAGGCCAAGTCGAGAAGGAACTTTATCCTCCCAACAAGCAGGGTTTTTACGAGAGCGGCCTCATTGTGGAAAATGGCTGTAAGGTTTTATATCTGCCTTCAAACACTCGTAGAGAAACTCCTATTTGAGGAAGGGCGTAAACAGTCTTGGGTCTCATAGTTACACTAAAGAAAAAGACTTTCGGTCTTGAAAGGACAGCGCTTCCTTTACGCTGCTATAAATGTTATCAGAAGTACAGTTTGAGCAGAGTGAGGTTGTATATGATGGGAGGAAGACTGGAGCATGTCATCCACCATGTCTCCTCCTTTTGAGGGGATCATTTTCTTTACAGTGTGTTGTTATTTAGCTCTAAACTTTCTTCTAACCTTTTTAAGCAACATAATTGTTTTCTGTGGATTGGCAGGATGGCGTATGAAAAGGCCTTAACAATGTATGAAGAAAGAAACTGTGATTGAGTGAAGCACAGGAAAGAATTTCCAAAATAAAACTCAATGCAGACGAACAGAAAGTTAACTGTACATTCTCAAAAACAAAATAAAGCATTTTGTACTCTCTTAGTGGTTGGGGATCCCTGTCTTAAACCCCATTTACGCGATGACGTTTTAAGTTTTGCATTTCCATTTCAGAAAAGTTTCGCTTTTATACAGCAAAGTTTTGAAAATGATATTCAATAACACAGAAATGGCAGAAGCGCTGAAAATGATGTTGTTAACAAGTTGCCGTCATTTGTAGTTTTTCTAATGTAAACACACGCACGTTTTGGCCCATTTACATTCCGATTCAGTTGAGGTGTTTTTGAAAACTTCCGCCTTGGGATCCGTTTTCAAAAAACGCGCTCTTTCAGCGACTCCGAGCACAATTGTCATGTAAACTTACAACCAAAGCGCAAGGACCTTTTGCATTTCCACTTGAAAACATTGTGTAAAATGGCCCAAATTTCAAACCTAAAGCATGTTTTTTTCCTAATAGAACGTCAAAGTGTGCCTCCATTATAGTACAAGTCTCCATGGTGTGGTGTACAATCGCAGCAATGTCCCCATTCATGCAGGAAAGCAAACGCACATAGATTTATGTTTTCGTTCCACTTTCTGATTGCGCGCTCACTTGAATCATTGACTCAGTAAATCTGCAAAGCCTCTCTTCACCTCAACAATTACTTTAATGTCAGCAGATCCGGGAAATGCAGATTTCTGTCCAATATTCAATAGTAATTTTATAATTAACTTTCTGTTTTAAGAATAGTTAGTGTTAAATATGTAAATATAACAGTAAGAATGTTATGTAATATAGAAGACATATATATATATATATATATGTATATATATATACACACATACACTGCATTATCGCTCACCCAGAAACACACACACACAAACCCGCATAGGAAGCATGTCCAGGTTATTACCTCCTCTTTGTTTCCAGTTCATCCTCCCATTGAGCCTCTCGCCGGCAGGAGCGCCGGAGGCAAACTGTGATTTAGTGACAGTGTAAACTAGAAAGCTGAGGCCCGCAGCTCTGCTTTATCAGCGATGCTCCATCTTGCCGTTGGGAGGGGGACACGAGAACTCATTTAGGGTGTTGCCAGAGATGGTCTCGCCTCGGCTGATAGCACGGTTGAATTACTATCGCTCCTCTTGCGCTTTTATTTCTCTCCATTTGCCTGCCCGTGCAGTGTATGCTGCTGCTGCTGCTGAGAAGTGCAGCAGCAGGTGGAGAGCCATTTTGAATACTTTGATGCGACTGTGCTGGCACATGCACTCGTGCGTTATTTTAATAGAAACAGGCAGAGACACGAGCTGCTAACGGGAGACTAAATCTTGAGTCTGAGTCTGTTGGGACTGAAAAAGAGAGTTTGCAGGGGCAGATTCAAGTGTGAAAGTGCATGTGAGGGGGGGGGGGTGCTTCATATTGTGCGCCAGATGGTTTCTGGGGTCACCATGGAGACCGGTGACATAATGGGGATGTGGTGGTTCGGTTTCAGCTTCCTGGGGTGTTGAGGGAAGAAGGTGCAGGGAAACTGTTTGATGGGCACAGTCGCTGTCATTTTAGATGCGATTATCAGTCAACTTTATTTATTCTCTTATTTAACGTAACTTCCAATGCAGTGGCATCCACAATGACGCCCTGGCCAAGAGGCAACATATACAAGAAGAAACGCAATGCAAGCAATGCTGTCATGCATCATTAAAACATGGATTTATTTAATTTCCACAACCATATCAAACACAATTTCTTTTTAAATGTGAGGAAGCCAGTGTAGAAAACCCATGAACACAAGAAGAATAGAAACTCCAAGAAAGAAATCTGACTCTCTTTGAGAGGTGAGACCCGTCACGACTAAATCACATTACATACATACAAGTTCAGCGAACAGATCCAAGATTGCTGCTCTTGTGCTTTCATGATCTCTGTAGTTCACAAGTTTAAGAACTGTCTAATAACAGGTTATGCAGATGTTTTCAAAGGTGTAGGAGGTTAAGCCAGCAGGTTTTGTCTCATGGTTGACAGAAATTTATGGTTGAATTGGGCTCGTTTTCAGTGCTGGAGCCGATACCAGCTGACTGGGTGAAGGCGGGTTACACACAGATGCACGCATGCACTTAAACCGATGGTCAAATGAGAGTCACTGACCCTTTATATACAGACTTCACCTGGTTTTCCTCTAAAATGTGTGTGTTGCTAAAATAATTAATATTTTTAGCCTTCATTTATTTCTTGTTATCAATTTTTTTTTCAAACTTTTGAGGGACAAATAAACGATCCCCTGTGCCCTGGACTTTAGATGTTGCTGTGCCCCCTCTGCAGCTCTCTGGTGCCCCCTAGAGGAGGCCCGCATCTCATTTTCAGAACCAAAGAGTTCATGGAAAGCAGCACAAGTCAAGCTAGTTCTTGAGAGTCAGTTTCGTGTCCTTGCCTTCGGGTTGCTGTCTCCGCACCGTTGACAATACATACTTAGTATGTGCAGCCATAACCTTATAAAGCTATTTAGAGCCGGTTGATGAAGAGCGAATCCGGGGGGAGGGACGTCACACTACTTTACACTGTTTGACTGACAGGCCATCTTAGAGAAGTGTCCGACTGTACCCTCCCTCCTCTCGGGAGGCCTCTTAATTACAAACTCCAGGAATTGTTGTGCTGGCGAAAAAAAGAAAAAAAAAAAACTCTCGACAAAGTCAGAGAGGACATCCGCACGGTCTTCTGTACGAAGAAGCATCGGACTGCGGCAGATTCTTTCATTCGCCGTTGTGGTGATAAGTAGTTGAACATTTGTTTAAAAAAAAAAAAACCCAGGCCACTATTTGGCAGTTGATTCATATAATTTAGACTAATGGTTACCATTTTTCAATTAAACTATCAATAACTTTGTTGCTCGTGAGTCCTGCTGATGCGGCATCGCCACATCTGCCTGCTCGCTCAGCTGCACAGAAGGGAATCATTTCAACAGTACACAGCGTTGATGATAAATGTCTGAATTTGTTCGCTGCCCGTTTCTTTTTCAGCAAGTTGTGCCAAGTTGTGCCGAGTTGTTTAATGCTGACCAGATGATCATTACACACCACAAAGAAATGCAAGTATTTAAATACGGCATAAACCACTGGTGGGCTACAGGTTAGGGAAGCAAGCTTGAACCAGGTTGGCATTACTGACGGGTCACCACCGTGAGATCCTGAGCCTTTAACACTCAACTACTCAGGCTATTATATGAAGGGCACTGTGAGGTCTTGGACAACTTATTGGTACAAAATAAACAAAACCAACACGCGTACTCAAATAAAGTTCATTATCATTACGTCTTGAACAAAACCAAAAAGGCTGCTGCTTCTCCCTGCGTGTCTCAGAGCTGTTTTCTATCCCTCTCTGATACGCTGCAGTCTCTTTCTTCTCACTGTGGCAATCAGCTCATTCCCTCCAGCTGGGCAGCGACCTTTGTCCTGATTATCCTCAAGACTGTGGTTCTTGTAGTCTTTTCCTGGATGCCATGATGGGTTGCCTGTTGCAGCTACAGACAGGCGACGTATCTCCCCTCGATGGCGTGACGTCACAGTACGTGATGAGCAACGCACGTTTATCATGTGTTGGATTGACCCCAGACAGGAACAGCAAGATCAGTTTGTTTCTGGGATTGTTAAGAAGGGGCGGGGACAGCGACGGGATGGAAACATTACTGTCATTAAGCATTTGTTTTTGTTAGAGAGGGTGTCAAAAAGTGGCATTTTTAGTGCGTCTGAGCACCGCTGTCATGTAAACGGACAGCAAAACGCAACAGAAGCTTCCTATTTTCTTGTAAAGGGGGTCAAAAGGTCAAAATTTGACAAGACACCAAACCCCCTAGAAGTTTCTCTCTATGGGGTGAAAGCCTTTTTTTTTTTTTTTTTTTATCCTTGCAAGATCCAGTTAAAATTCCATCAGTACCACTTTACACGACAACGTTTCACGTGACAACACCGAATCCGTTAAAGAACAAAAAAGGCGTTTCGTTTCCACTGCAGCAGCGGACGCACTGACAACGATGTATGCCGGACCACGGGAGGGGGCTGTTGCTCGTTTTTGTAATGAAACCACACAGACGCGTGTGCAGAGAACAATACGCTATTAATAAGACCAAAATGGAGAGAACCAGACAACCGTTTGGACTGATGACGAATCGGATGCTATCGGGGGGTGAGTCTCAACTATAAAACTACCGATATGGATGATAAAACTAGAATACAGGCCGCTTGTGGATCCGCACGCCCATGTCATGTAAACCTGCTGTATACCTGCTATCAATCATCTATTTTTTGTAAAGCAAAACTTTAGCTTGTAATTGAGTAAAATTTAGGCAACAGTCACACCAAGGTACTTCTTTTCAGCACTCTTTCCACCTCTGATGCTTCCCCATACAGTGATTCCTTTTACGTCCTTTCAAGGAAAACTTCTTGAAGAGCTGTCATATATTCAAACATCCACTTTGTTTTATTCATAACGCTTCAGTCGAGGCCAAACGTCTTAAGTTGTACCGTCTTTTCTTCTGTGTAATTTAAAGAATTATGCTGCCTTTGATATGATTAGACGGCGGTGTCAAAACTTTTCTCTCCCACGCCGAGACGACTCAGGATAAAACGTTATTTCTTCAAGCTAACTTCTTAGTCGTGCCGTTCAAACAACTATACGCACAATATCACTCGTTTTCAGGTCTTCGTCACTCCTGTATATTACCACAGACAAAGAGAAAATTCCCTTTGGAAATAAGGAGTTCTCGTCATGAATTTGGTTCTGATGGTGGGCTCTGATATGATCACAGACTTTAAAGTCAGAGAAATGCAGCCAAACATCGAGCTTCACAAGACTTTTCAAAGGACTTCGAAATGAGCTCATGAAACATTCAAATCTCCCGCAAACAACAACATGTTTTTATTTTTCAAACTGACAGCGTAATGTTAAAATTCTTCTTCAGGCTGTAAAAAGCAACAGATGAGCTGAAGGTGTGAAATAACTGACTGGTGAATATTAACACACGAAGAAGAAGAAGAAGAAGAAGAAGAAGAAGAAGAAGAAGAAGAAGAAGAAGAAGAAGAAGAAGAAAGCACAGTGAACGTTAAGCAGAAAATAGAACGGAGGTCCCGTTTCCATGACAACGGTACTCAGGGCAACTGAAAACGCCACTTTTTCTAAAATGGATCCACTCTGTCTTCATGTAAAGGCGGGAAAACACAGCTTTTCTATAACGCTGCTCCTGCACATCGATAGTTCTTCTGAACATGCTCCAGTAGATGGACAACAACAACAACAACAACAACAACAATGTTTGATGGGTGTCATGACTCCCCGTCCATATTTTCCTGGGATTAAATATTTGAATTAGATTTACAGTTGAGAGACACCCATAGGAATAGGAATCATCTGTCCATATGAATGTCCATGTGTTGCTAATGTTTATAGTGTGTGTGTGTGGTTTCATGACAAAAACAAACAACATCGCCAACTCGTGGTCTGGCATAGTAACTGCACCATTCTCAGCAGTTTCTGCTGTTTCTGTCGTTCTCAAAATAGAAAACGTAAACATGAAACCTGTCTGAAACAAAAAGGCACAAACAATGCATTTTCACCCGAAACGTTATACGACAGTAGATAAATCACTCTCTGTGCCGATTGGCTGGTGTTGGATGATCACCGAAGACCGCGGCACAATCACCACCTCAGCATCCCCATTCTGCATGAACAGATAATGGCACAGATTTTTTTATGGATTAAAGGTGGAGTTTCGCATTAGAGGAGACAGAAAACAAACATACGGCCTTAACTGAGCTTAGCACAAAGCCGCTTTTAAAAATAAATATATTACGCCCTTGGCAAAGATCTTGCTCCTTATTAATGAATGTTTTCTTGTACTGTTCAATCTTATATCCTTGTGAACCATCCAATAACCTTAGTTCCAACCAGGAGTAACAAGTGAATAGTGTTCTAAATTCTTGATGACTTTATGTCTCAAAATGTCTTCAATATTCACCTATTTTCTTCTTTTGCCTTCTGAAAACCTTCCCCTCTCTCTTATTCCAGCGCAGTGTGACGTTTGATGCGCCGTTCATCTCCAGCATTTCCTGCAACTGAACAAGATCCGGTGGCATAAACTATTTTAAAAAAAAAAGAAAGAAAAGAAATTCAGTTTTAAATCCAACAAACCTGGTTCAAGATCTGCTCCTCCCAGACGCGGTGAGTGATGCCAGCCTCAAACTTGAACTTCATCCTGAAGGTGGTTTGCTTTCTGACCGGTGGATAAAACACATTTTGACAGATGAACTGTTGCAGTTCTTGACAGTCGTCGTCCAGCCAGGCACCCTTGGTGGCGCTCACCGCGCCGCACGACGTCACGGTGCTGCCATAGTTGTTGGGCTCACCGCTCGCCCAGTTGGTGTAGGTGGTGGGGGTCTGGTCGGACCAGCCGGACCACAGCTTTCTGTGGAGGCCGATCCAGTATTTGGTGCCTGTCAGTTTATTGATCTCCTCATTTTCCAACTTGTTCAGCACAACAGCCAGGTCTGTGTAATTGGAGCGGCAGTAGTTCTTGGCCTGTTCCCACGTCATCTTGGTTTTAACTGCCACAAACCTGGGGTCACCTTGTTCTGGTAAATACAGACACACACAAATAACAGTGAGTTTGGTTGTTGAGGAGGAAACTTCAACTTTTTTTTTTTTTTTTTTTTATTAAAGTAAAAAGAACATAAGAGCATCTTTTCATAACATACTCATAGCTGTGTTGAAGCTCTACTAAATCAAAGGACCCCATTTACATCCTGGAGTGCACTGTTGGGGGTGTTTGTGTAAGCTAAGCAATTTGATGCTCATTTTATCACAACGCTGTCAGTTTTTCTTCATTCATCACTTGCTTGAGAAGCAGATTCCACATTTATGCATCTGACTAACACAACAAGAGCCTTGGAGTAACTAATTAATCAAACTTTACTCAATCCTCACCACTAGACTAAGGTGGAGCACTGGTTGCAAACGGCAGATTTGTCAAACAGCAGTGAAAGTGAAAGCTGGAGTTGATGCTACTGCGTTGCTAATATATTCTATCTATATCGGAACTCATGATGAAACACAGGTCTTAAAACCCCAATATATGTTTGTGCAACACAATAATGTGCTTCTTACGATATTTTTCCAATCCTTTAGAATTGTCTTGCTCACCTCTTCTTCTCACGATTGGGACAAAGCCAATCAAACCCTTATTAGTAAAATAATCTGAATTTATTGACTTATGAAGCACCCTGCTATGCTTCAATGAACGAGTCTCTTTCAATCTTGAGGCAAAGAACCAACAATGCGCCTGAACGCACCTCATTATGGGACAAAGACAGCGATGTGCAGACAAAAGCGTTGCTTTTTTTGCCATTTGTATTATGAGCGCTATGGCAAAATAACAGCTGCTTCAGTCATACACACCGTGATGAAACTGCCCAACGTATAGGTAGAACTCCTTCCTACCGTTAAGGCAGACTGCAAATCGGATCGAACTGCATCTATTGTCGCGCCAATATCCACCGCTGGTTATCACCACACATCCCTCTGAGGACATTTTGTTGTCAGGTTCAGGTGCTTTCCAGTTATTGTAATCTACATTGTTATTGTAGTCTTTGTTTCCCTTTGACCACTTCCATCTGACCATGTCATCGTATAGGCCGATCCATGCATGTTGTCCGGTGTCTGAGAGGACGCTGTGGAGCTTGTGGCTGTCGTCCTGGTTGTCTACGGTGGCCAAGTCGTTGAACGTGTTCCTGCAGTATTGCTGAGCTTCAGCCCACGTCTTGGAACTGTTTACATAGTGGTACTCCCTGAGGATTTTCACACACAGACAGACAGACAACCCTGATGGGCAGAGAAGTACTGCATAAATGCGTGGATCCATAGAAATTGTTTCCTCGACTTTATGAAAGGTTTATGCTTTATTTCATGTGTCCATCACAATGTACAGCATGTCCATTCACCCTCCTCTTGTAAATATGGCCATCCAACACGTGATTTTGACCAACTGACCTGAGAAAATGAGAACCAGCAATCGCACCATTCTGCAAAATGAAACACATCACTGGATATTAGGATTTCCTCAAAATGTGTCTGTGCCTAAATGCAAAAAACAAACAAACAAACAAAAAAAACCTGGGGTCACAGTGTATGTTACATTAAACTTTAAAAACCCTCCTGGGATTTGACCTGATCTCAAACTTCAATTTCAAAGCTTTTTATTTATTGTAACTGCCTGAAAATAATATTCATTTTCAATGTTTTGTATGTTAAAACTAAGACAATTTCAGTTGCCTGGTCAATTTGAGCAATTAAGACAACAAATATATATATATATATATATATATATATATATATATATACACATATATATAAAACAGATTTTAGACTAGTGAGCATGTCAGTGGAGTGATGAAATATTTGATCTGCCCGCCAACTTTCAATTTATTATCATCGTCAACATAAAGACACAGTCACTGAGGTTTTATTATTACTCATTTTTTTACATGTTCATTATCACCACAAACAGTGTTTTAATGTGCTATTGATGTAGTGGTGTATCATTTTCATTTAATTTTGGACAAAAATGTAAAAAACAAATGTCAATGCGTCAGAAACAAGTTCACGAGTGAGGTGTAAAATAAGGAATAATTGATCATTTGATATCTTTCTTTTATATGTCATCTTTTAAAAGTAGTCAAAACTAAGTCAAACATGATTGATAACATCTGATATCACTGTTACATTTGCATTTTGTCACTCAAATGAAGTATTGCTGGTAAAAGTGGCATGAAAAAATCCCCATTAAATGCAGATGAAGCAGAGGCCATAATTCTTAGTAAAACAGGAAGATGAAATCTATCAGTGAAGTATCAAGTCAGAACTTGAGGCTTACCTCAAATGTTAAAAGTTGCCGTACATGGACTTTCTCCGATGTTTTGTCCGTGCTGATGTCTGCCCCGGTAGATCTCAAACCCTCAGTGAGGATTAGCTTTCTTTTTATTCAGGGACCCAACCCACTTCACCGAGGATATTATGCAAAGCCAAAGCCATTCATTTGCTCCTGACATTAACAGAGGGGGTAAAGACATACAAATCAAGATGGTGAAATTGAGTGTGAGACCTTTAACTTGGGCATTAGGGACATTACACCCAAAGGCATCCAGTGACGGCATTGTTAACCACTGAAACTGTATGGTAATATATGAATCGGTTGCGGGTCAGAGGGGGCTGGAGACTGCTGAATGTCAGGTGGTTGATATTTAACTTTTGCACTCACTGGGGAGTTCTTCATTTTTCTTTTAACATTTCCACCACATGATGTTTCTAATAATTAATAAAGTGAAAACTCTGTCACATCATTTTATTATTATGGCGACTGGGGCATAGCTGTGAACACAGAACGTCTGTGGACGTACATCCGCCGGGTTAGGACACAATCTTTAAGTCCATCAATCACCAGATGAGTTGATGAATTACTTTGACGAAAGCAGCTCAGCCACAGTCTTTCTTGATGGCTTTCCTGGCTCCCCTGACAATGACCTCCAAACATTTTCTTATTAGATTGAAGCGACTTTTCTGCTCATTGAGTGAACTCCCCTCAACCCATCATCATGTTCATGAAAGCAGTTTGCTTGGCGACATGGTGCACGGTGCGTCTTTAAAGCCAGGATTGATTGAGGACCTAAAGAGTGCCAAGTATACATTCCCCACACCATTACCCCCCTACAGCAGCAGCAGCAGCCTGGACGGGCGCCACGACGCAGGTTGGCTTGATGGATTCATGACGATGCTGCCAAGCTCCGAGCACACCATCTGCAGCCTCAGCAGAAACGCCGATTCATCAGAAACGACGTTGTTTTTCCCAGTTTTCACCCGGCCGTTCGCAAATAGCAGGTACTGCAGGTGTTTTTGTCTTTTTCAACCATCAGCTTTGGGTTTTCAGCTCTACAAATCAACAACATTGGGGATTTATGTAAATACCAAAGATCAGGGGTGTCCAACACACTTTATTTCAGAGTTCACATAAAGCACAATTTAATCTTGAATAGGCCAGACCAGTAAAAAAGTGCTTTAACAACCTTTGAATTTAAAATGTAAAGTTTCTGTTTGTCGTGGTGCAAAGGGTGCATGATAAAAATGTCTATATCTTTTTCGGCAAAACCAAACAATTACTACCAAAAATGACTACAATCTCAACATAAAGACAATTTTACGGCAGCGTCAGTGATATTTCAGCTCAGGTCTCAGTGTTGTGTTGTGTGAAATTTGTAAAATAAAAAACATTAAAAAAAAAACTTTCTTTGAAATTCTTACAATTGTTTGTGTTTGCTGGTTTGGTGGACAGGGTTGGAGCCTCTTACGGGTCAGTGTAAATATATACTTGTTTATCAAAATTAAGTTGTAGTCCCTCCGCTGTCTGATGTTTGCTTCATTCAAACTATTCTAATCATGCTCCCCTGATCACATTGGACCCCAAATTGAAATAAATTGAGTTGTGCACATTAGTTTCAGCTCGTGAGCTGACTGGATAATTGAGTGGTTGAGCCGGGTATATGGGGTGTTTTAAAAAAAAAAAAAGAAGAAAAAATCTCCATCCATGCAAGTGTTTTTATATGATCAGTGCTTGATCTAAACATTTAGTGGTGCAGACGTATTCACAGATGGGATCAGACTTTCTATGAATTCTGGAGACACACAAACTGAGCACAGCTTGATTCCTTCCCAAAGATATTTAAACTTGCACAAAGAGAATTTGTTTAGGCTTCATATCAGTACTCTTTTAAGCTTCCAGTTCATATTTGGTTGCTGCCGGAGTTTCAGGAAATCCCAAAGTAATTATGTAAAAACCAACCTTATCACTTCATTTGTAGGGTGAAGAGCTCAGCCTCTTATTTCCATGCACTATCAGGCGATGAAATGAAGCGTGCGACCTTCCGCTCCAGGGGTCATTCTGATTATTAGGTAAGCAAACTCGAGGTGACACACCGTTTATACTCATCAAGAGTCCTGGAAGCAGCCATTACAATCATTACACACCAAAAGAAACAATTTCCTGTCCACTCAGACAATCCTGTACGTACTCAGACATTTTAAGCTTTGAAACATTTACATTTTACCCACTGGAGAACTTCTTTGGACGATTGGTACCGAAGTCAATTTTAAATATCTATAATAGAGACACGACCGCTGTGATGTTAAATTAAACACTTCAAATAAATGGCGAATAACATTTCGTGCCCACTTTTCTCTCCCCCTCCTCGATTGAGCTGCGATTTCTTAACACGGGTTGAAGTTTGTTACACAAACCTGCACCGCTTGACTCGTTCCGGGAGTGCTTCGAATAGACAGGGCTGGCCTTTTACTGTTCTCACCTCAGCTCCGTCAGCTGGGGAGGTTTGACTGTGACCTTTAGCTTTCTGACGGTTCCTCACCAGGTGAGTAAAGTCTGACAGCTCCTGCTTTTGTACGATCTGAATGTGGAAGCTGAAAACTGCAGCACTGAAGGGCAAAGCTGCTGGACGAGCGCTCACAAGTGCTTGGGTTGAGCTCCAGCTCCCTCTAGTGGACAGTTTACCAGCCTCGGTCGATGGTTTTAAATTCAAGTGTCCGTGCAGAATTTTTGTGTAGGAGTAGATGTGTATTTTGATGTGGCCATGATGTAAAGGGATCTGTGAGGTCATAAAGCTAATAAGGAGTCAGTGACATTTCTTACTTTTCAGGTTTATCCATTCTAAATCATTGCTCCCCAAAACTAGAGAACGCGACAAATTATAGACCGTGTCTCTCATACAGAAAATACATAAGGTTAGCTTTACAGAAAGAAAAACAAAAGAACAATGTTTCATCAAGCCTCAGTTCAGAGTATTCGCCTCTCAATCAGTAGTATTCAGATGTGCCAGCAAAGAAAGAATAATGAGATGGTTTTATCTACCGTCTTCAGAACAGAACATTTCAACTTTAGAAAAAGAAAAAGTAAAATAATTAATTAAATTAAATTATCTCATACACTTGCAAGTGTGTGTGTGTGGTCTTCTATTCAAACTTGTGTGTCAAAAATGCAGGGTCTCACACCAGTTTGTGACGCTTTATGTGAAAAGTCCCGCAAAGATATCACTATGTGTGTGGTCTATGTAGCTGAAATAGTACTAATAGTGAATAATAGGATTAACACCGTACAAGTTAGTCAAGTTTAAAATATGTTACATGTTGATATGTTACTCTGTTTAAGTGTTAGAGTGGTTTTCTCCCTCGCTGTGTTTGTCCTGTCGTAGACTAGTGACCTGTCAAAGATGTACCCCGCTCACCCTGTGTTAGCCGGGATTTGGTCCAGCAGTCATTTTCAGCAATGATGGACACTTTCAAATACTCACAGAAGAAAAAAAAATGAAAGCTCAGAACACTTTTTGGCATATTTTATGAGAGCCATGATTCTAGACACCTAAATGTTTTACCTATGCTTTAATAGTGAGATGAAGATTTAGGGCCCGTTTACACGGTGACGTTTCAAGTGAAAACGCACCGTTTTTGCATTTCGTTTCCCAAGTTTCGCATTTACATGGCAACAGTTTGAAAACCATGTCTGTCTCCATGGAAACGGAAACGCTGAACGCTATGCAGTTAGCATCCCAGGCCCTGAATTGGTGCCATTGGTCATTTTTGTAATGAAACGACAAACACAGAGAGAGAATAATATACTATAAACATTAACGAGCAAGTACACAGATATTTGTTTGGACAGACGACAGATGACCAAGTTGGACTGTCAATTATAAAACTACCGAGTCCCAGGAGAATATGGACCGGAAGTCAAGACACTCTGCAGGAAAACATTGATGTTATTGTCCATCGACTCGTTCATGTACAGAAGAACTAGTCGCTACATATGTGGGGCCCATGCTCAGTAGCCGCATTTCAGAAAGTCAGACTCATAGTGTTCTTAAAACGTTGTGTTTTCCCCCATTTACATGGAAACAGAGCATTTTTGAAAAGTTTCACCTTGGGAGCCATTTTCAAAAAGTTGTATTTCCATTGGCTCCGAGCACCGTTGTTGTGTAAATGGACAACCAAACCTTGATGAGAGATTTCCGTTTAGACTTGAAAACATAGTAGTGTAAATGCGGCCTAAAACTGGTAAGTGGATCTCAATGTCTAAATTGTCTTTCTTTGTTTCTGTCATTTTCAGCCACCAGCTATACCACCTCCCTTTAACTACATTATAGAATATTACATTATTTTATAATGTAAAAGCACTTTGTCACTGTTTAGAAAAGTGCTATACAAATATAGTTGATATTATTATATTATTATTACTACCCTTCTTTCATTTAAAAGCAACCATTTTAAAAAAATATTGTCGCTTCACCTCGTGTTCAGAAATATTTAATAGTCGCAAGTTGGTTGAATCACTTTATGATTTTAGAAATTGTTGTGGAAGAATTACGTTTGCGTGTGTTTGCGTGTGTGTGCGTGCGTGTGTGTGTGTGTGTGTTACAAAGGGGGGTAACTTCTGTCGGTGTTTGCCAAAAACACTCTTGTGGGTGTTAACAGAGATGCATCAAGTCAATGGAGTGAAACGGATGTGTACCCTGAATAATCTTCTCCAATGTCGGCATGGATATCTGCCAGTGTGTGTGTGTGTGTGTGTGTGTGTGTGTGTGTGTGTGTGTGTGTGTGTGTGTGTGTGTGTGTGTGTGTGTGTGTGTGTGTGTGTGTGTGTGTGTGTGTGTGTGTGTGTGTGTGTGTTTTGCATACATATGGGGACCTAA
This sequence comes from Lipophrys pholis, assembly GCF_963383615.2. NCBI lineage: Eukaryota > Metazoa > Chordata > Actinopteri > Blenniiformes > Blenniidae > Lipophrys > Lipophrys pholis. The sequence goes on along the minus strand of NC_137643.1, from coordinate 17,275,730 downwards.
AGCTCAAAAGGCACTCACATGATGGGGACTCCTTCCTATAGAAAATCCATATAAGTCATTAAATTCAGTGTGGTGACACATTTTACGGTTCGACTAAGGTTAAGTTCATATAATAAATGCAGTGTCTCTGTAAGGAATGAGACATTAACACGTGTGCTTATAAGTAAACAGCTATTATCTGACACCAGAGGGCGGTGTCGCCTATGAGATTCAGCCCCATTCCCCGGACACTTCCCCTCCTCCTCTTCCTCCTTCTCCTCCTCCTCCTCCTCCTCCTTCTTCCTCCTCCTCCCCCTCCTGCTCGGTGGATCCGTCGCGACAGTCGAATCCTCTCGCCATGCCGGTCACGCCCCACACAGATATCAGCCTGTTTTCTCCCCGCGCACGTACAACTACATCTCTCACACACTGTTGCGTGCACTGTTGTGCACTATCACACACAGACATCTCTAAAGCTCGGACACTTGCTCAAGCATTTTAACCCCCCCCCCCCCTCCTCCCCCACCTTCCCCTTAATTCAATTCACATCCAAGCTGCAGCTCCTCTAAGTCTATTTTCAATAAAGTTAAAAGCCCGCCATCATGCTGTAGTGTTTCCAAACCAAATGGTAAGACATCATCAGCCCACTCACTACTATTTTTAACCATTATTACAGTCATCAGTGAGTAGAAGCCCGGATGGTCGAAACACGTGGAAAATACACTGATTCTTTGCAGTTGATCAGCCATGATTGCACCCCTGTGAGAGCGGGTTGGGATGGGTGGGTGTTGGTGGGCACAGGCTGGATTTAGAACCATAGATTCATGAATATTTTATATCAAGCAGGAACATTTTCAACATTTTCTTTTTTTTTTTGTAAAGCAGAACTCCCATCCGAGATATTCCAAAGCACACAGACAGTAGATCTGTTGCAACATGGATTTACTAACTGCAAAGATGTATGCCTTTAAAAGAAATTGATCCCTGAAAATCTGAAAACCTTGTAACCGACATCACAATCTGTGTATAAGAGCTGCCCTTTATTTCAATTCGGACTGTGATCCTGTACGTTGATTTGTGTAATAGCCGTGCTTGAAAAAAAACAACAACAAAAAAAACCAACAACTATGAGCTTTCACTTCACCATGCGAGGTGTGTGTAGTATGATACAGTGTGAAGCCCGGAGCGTTTTGGAGTGCCAGCAGGGATCATTCACAGCTGTGGTTTGACTGTAATATCAATAAAATATCCACTATGCCAACAACTAGAGCTTGGATATTTATTGACCCAAAATTTAAAAAAAAAAGACATTTTACACACACACACACACACACACACACACACACACACACACACACACACACACACACACACACACACACACACACACACACACACACACACACACGAAAGCACCATCTCCCTACGTGTGGGAGACAGAGAGACCATCACCATGGAAACAAACGTCATGTAGCCTAGTCTCCCACCATCTACCACCACCCCCCTCCCCAATATGAACTCACCCCTCTCTCTCTCTCTCTCTCTCTCTCTCTCCCTCTCTCTCTCTCTCTCTCTCTCTCTCTCTCTCTCTCTCTCCCTCCATCGCCGCCTGTCTACATGCTTCTCCATTTCTCCGCCTATGTTTCCCCATTCTCAACATCATCCATCTTCCCAAAATACCCCCGCTGTCACTCCCTGCCTCCGTCCCCGTTTGTTGTGCAGCACATTTCTGCAAATCTACACAAAGCCTCTCAGTTACCATGCAGCATTTTGTGGACCCCCCACCCCCACCCCCTGTATAAGACTGTCTGCAGCCAGGTGAGTAGTCCATGTGGGGGGGGGGGGGGGGGGGGGGGGTTATTTCTTCTTTCACTCTCCACCTCTTGTCGCCTTTACCTTTCTTACTTTCTTTCAAATTCAAAGGACAGATCAATAGATCAATACTGTGGCCACGTGACCAATTATCAGGTTTGGAACACAACATGTATCATCAGCAGAACACGGGGCGTTTTAATACATGTGAAACACCAATCAATTGCATGGTTCCTATAAGTTTTTATAAGTATAGCAACATTAAATTAAAATCTGCAGCCCAGATGTTGGTACATTCCAGACTTTGGATTCTGTTTTATTGAAGAATTGGTGTTGAATGTTGATATAAATCTGATTTTGGATGATTTGTTGTTGGTATGTGTTTATATGAAACAACTCTGGCTAAATAAAGAGAAATGACCTTATTTGTTAATAATGATAATAATCAAAATGAGTTTTCATTTATGTGGCTTCAGTAGCCTTCTCTAAAAGAGAAATTGTATTTCTACGCATTTTTGAATGAATATATATCATGTTCCAGATATACACTTTAGTCTCCAGATTATCTGATGGCAGATAAACACAACTTTTTTTGTTTTTTGATTTTTATTCCTGCTGCATTAAAATGCCAATTGGTTCTATTCTGTTCATTCTGAGGCATTTCTCAGGGCTTTTAACTCCGTTTCTTGAAATAGAATCACAGATATATGCATATTCAGCCACTAAGGCTTGAGGTGTGCTTTTTGGGGGAGCTGAAGCCACGTAATTCGTCATCAATTTGTTTCAGGTGGCCTGATTTTCCTGTTTCCTCCCTCATGTTACTGATGTTTAGTCTTGTCAGGTTTGTTCCATATACCACCGGGTTTTAATTGCTGGGGTTGTTTTCTAGTTGCTGGAAAGAACCGAGCTGAGGAAGGTCTGATTGAAGAGGCCAGAACCACCGTGGCGCTACGGTTTCTAGACCGACGAGTTTTCATGCAATTTCACGACAACTCCTTCAGAAACTTCATTTCACCCCCACCCCCACCCCCCGGGTGTTATGATGTCAAATCACTTCACCAGACATAACGATCTCAACGCAGAACTTCCAGAAGGTTTACGACGGCTTCGAGGCAACAGATGTCATCATTTAACCTGAAAGGGACTCACACACCATTGAGTGAAACGTCAGTAGATTGACGCGGGATTGAACCACCAACAAGGACTGGAACAGGACCTGTTCTTCAAAATGAGCCACAAATACAAGTAAGCGGTTATGAAGTTGGAGAAACCCTACGCCTGATTTATCAAACATTTTGGGGGTAAAAACTTATCGCGCGCAAACAATACCTGAAACCAGTTCTTCCGTTTATGCCATGACGATTGTTTACATCAATATGAAAAGAAGGTGCAACTCACCAAACCCTTAATAAAGGCTGTTACAGCAGAGAGATGTTTTTCAACAATTCTATCGTCCTTCCTCATCCCGGCAAAACGCACCTTTTTTTTTTCCTGTACCTCCCCAATATGCTTATCTAAATGGGTTTTTCTTGCAGCGTATAGATCACATCTAGCTGAATACCCAGTGGTTCTAAAGAGAGTTTATCTCCTGATTCATTGTCACAGGAACACGGTGTCACAGGGTTTATTTCAGATCTGTTTTGATTACCATTGGAGGGTTTTTATAACAATAGGCCTGAAAGTGAAGATGAGCCCATGAGGAACTAGTTTGTCACTGTGGGTTATGAGTTTAAAACAGAGGAACTGAAGCATGACGATAACCATCGAAAAGAAAAAAAATCTCTCAAAACGCATCCATTTAGCTGCACCGAGAGAAGTTAGTTACCCCCCATTTTACCTTATCCCTGCTCTTGTGAGGAGCTTTTTGTTTTTGTTTTTTGTTCCAGCGCACACTTTTCAAATTGGAAAGCCCGAATCCCTCGAAAATGTTCGTTCTCCTGGAAAGCTGCGGGTTGAAGTGGATTGTCGCTCATAAAGTCTTCAGCTGCACTCAAAACTCACTGTAGTATAGCAACAAATGAAATTGTGATCGGCTGGATTGCTGTGCTGACTTAATTTGGGTTTGTTGTGTGTCACTCTGTAGTTCCAAGTCACGACATGCAGCGCGCATGACAAAAAGACCGTTTAAAAATGAAACCTGAGTCCTTTTCTCTGAAATTAACTAATTTCTTAACATCTTGAAATGTCCCGTACGTGTCAGCAGTGACAAAAGTGCTCGTGTTTGTTAAAAAAATACTCCATTCTGAAAAGCTCCCAACCAACAGGACTTCAATGGATGGATTTATATGCTGCGCACAAGTGCCGGGGGTCAAGAGCAGGTTTATAATAATAGCACACAATGTACCCTTGAGCAGCGCTATAATGACATCCACATTTGTAACAGGTCAGAGGCACAGAGGGAGTATTTGTGCAAAATACTAAAATGCATAGTAACCACATGACGCGGTCACAGCGGAAGGAAAAGGTCCTGAACATCTGCACAAGTCTTCTGATTTGACGTATGTGTGAAACTCTCTTCACTGTGTGATGTCACCAAACCTCAGCTGCGCTAACTGGGATTTTGAAGGTCTACACAGTAAAGTAGAGTTAACCGATCACAGTGTGGACATGTCCGTGCAGTCCAGGGAAAACCTTTGTTGTGTTCTCGACGTCATGATCTGTTTCAATATCCTTTACATTTCAGGCCGTTTGTGATGATTACTATGCAATATGGGGCTCTGAGCCTACAGTGCTACCTATCGCGCCAAATGTGTGTGATATATTGAGATATTTTGAAGCAAAAACGGGCTTCTGGGGATAATTATTTACAGTGAAGGATAGACTTTTCAGATATTTCATTTTGTGCTTTATAGAGCACTTATTGAAATACTTATGGGAACATTTCAATCCTGGGGTTTTACTGAAGCATAATTTAGGTTAATATTCAATAGAAAAATCATTTCATAGTGTGAAATGGACCAGAAGTCCTCTTCAGAATTTAGAGAGGAAAACCAAAGACCAACATCTTTAAAGTTTTTACAAAACAAAAGAACATTACGCCATCATGACTTATGCCTATCACAGTACAGGTAATCAATATTACTGAGCATTATCCCTGTTCGTGAAGCAATACTCAATCACATACTGCTGTGTTTAGCCCCTTTGGTCTGAGTATGTGACCTTTAAGGCAGAACTTCTTGGTTTCTAGTTTGGAAGGGAGTACATATTCTCCTAGGACTTGGTAGTTTTACAGTAGAGAATCTCCTTTCATAACAATCCAACGTGGCCATTCTTAATATTTATAGTGTATTGTTTTCTGCATGCACGTGTGCGCGGTTTCATGACAAAAAAATAAATAAAAAATCAACAAACAGCACCAACTCTTGTACTGGAATGCCAACTACGTCGTTTTCAGCGTTTCTGTGGAAACACAATCGTTTTCAAAACTTTTTTCTGATGTGAAAATGCAGAAAACGATGCGTTTTCACTTTAATCGTTGTTGTGGCCTTACTTTTGTGTACAACAGAGTAAATATTGGTCATTTATGAAGTCGTCCGTGGTTTTAATAAGCAATGGTGGACTTTTATCTAGTCAAGGCGGTAAAATCAATCCAATGTGTTCTTAGTGAGTGCTGCTCTCAGCCTCCAAGGTCAACTCCAGCCATTTCAGCTACCACAAGGTACAAAGTTGCCTCCTGTCCTTGATTCTCCTCTTCTCCTCCTCTGAACTCTTCATGGTAATGCTGGAGTCTGAGCCTCCTGATCCATCACAGTTCACAACAAAAGGCCATCCTCTGGCACTCCTCTTTCATCTGAGTTTTCTCTCACTCCATCACACTCGCTATTTCTTTCATCTCCCCTCCTCCCCTCTAATCAAGACCCTTCCCTGAAGGTGAGGCTGCTCGACTCCGTTGTGTGTTTTGGAGAGGAATGAGTGGTTTCACACGTCACAATGCCTCGTGTCTTTTCCACACACAACCTAAAACATAATCACTTTTTGTCTCTCAGCTCCATCCTTTCCCATATAAAAGGAGTCTCCATCAGAAGTGTGCTCTTTGCTCCATGGCGATGTAAATTCCATGGAGAGTCTACGAGGTGTACTTCTTGGTTGCTGCCTCTTTCTCAGAAATAGGTAATCAATACGATGCGTAAACCCTTTGGTCATGGGCTGACTTCCTTCCTGGTTGTACATGGGTTCCTTTACTGTGCGTACTGAATGGATTAGCTCATTAGAAATGCACCAGAGGACACACAAATGATCGCGAGATTGATTGGTTCTGTCTGGACGCAGTACCCACAAGACTAATTGTGTGTGGTCCATTATCCAGGTCTTTTACCTGGTCTTCCACCGAGGTGCACTGTCTCATGTCTCTCTTTGGTTTCAAACCACTGACTTGGATTACTTTAGCGTAATGGTGCTGCTGTGTGGCATTTTACACGAACAGCGACCCTGATGAGGTTGTGCAATGAACCTGAGAGGAATTATCTCTGAACTTGGAAGTTTTTTGTTTTTTTTGTCGAGGTCACTATACGGTACCAACAGGTCCGCTTTATTCTGGATGTGATAACGCTTTGCTTATTGAAGGTCCGATTTGGCTCCCTGGTCTGGATCAAAGTAATAAAATGAGAAAATGAATTGAATTGAAATCAGGTTCAATTTGAATTTTACACAACTGTTGAAAACAGGCAAACTCCTCTTAATATTGTCTGATATTTAACATGAATAACTCTAATCTTACCAGTTTAATGTCCAGAGTTGACATGTTCTTCTTGGATTTTCTCATGTTTCTCATGTGAATGTGAGCGTGTGTCGTTGTCTTTCTGTGTTTGTCCTGTGATGGACGACCGACCCACCCCGACAGGAAATGGCCGAACAGATGGATGGATTTTAGCAGCTTTGACGGATGAAAGTTCATGTTTGCTTATCAAAACCATGGATGACTCAGAACATCAACATTGAATTACTTGGCTGCACACAAAATTGACGTCCCATGAACATGACGTTTCAAGTGAAAACTACATCTTAGCCTCAGAAAAGGCATCTCTAATTCCCTCCTGTCACATTTTTCTGATATATTAAAGATTTTGCAAGTAGCCAGGTTAAAAAAAACAAAAAGCGATTCAATATATTAAGATTAAGATTCTTCATTACTTGCTTAATATATTTCTTTCATTTCTTTGTAAACTGTAATCTGTATTTCTTTAATGTTTTTATTTCTGAGTAAAGCACTGTACATTGCCCTGTATTTGATTTGTGCTCTATATATAAATTTGCCCTGCCTTGCCTTTTATTCTCATCACAATTTTTTGTTGTTGTTTTGTTTTATCCTCGACCTGCTTTATCGAAATTACAGTCACAATGACCTTGTCCAGAAAAACAAAGCCATGAAGTCATTTGAAGAAATGCATACTACTGCATATGTCCTCCTCTCACCATATGAATTCTTTGTCATGTGAGGATATTTTGCTCTACAGCCTTCTCATATGTCTTAATCGACTGCAGTATTCAAATGTTATTGCTAAGAGCGTTTACAGGACCGCTTCCTATCGACAACCAGAACCCTGACTGATAAGGCAGCACATCTTTCTCCAGGTGTGAGAGCAGGAGCATTGATCTGCTGCTGCCGACCTGTTGAACGCCGGCAGTCCAGCCTCGAGCGGGTCACATGACTCGCTCTGCCAGTGGGAGAGGCGTGTGAGATTCAAGTGTCTGACGGTGAGAAACGTGACGCAACGTGAATATCGGGCCCATCTGGGTCATCGACGGAGCGAATGTGCATTGAATGTGTATAAGAGAGGGAGAGGGAGAGAGAGAGAGAGAGAGAGAGAGAGAGAGAGAGAGAGAGAGAGAGAGAGAGAGAGAGAGAGAGAGAGAGAGAGAGAGAGAGACCGAGGGTGTGTGGCCATCTGTCCTGACAAGATTACTAGAGTCAGACAAGGAGTCCGACTGGACCAGATTAGAGTAAGAATATAGGGCAGGAGAAGGGAAACGAGGAATGGAAAGGGAGCAAAAAAGGCAGATGAGGAAAAAAAAAAAAAGCAGGGTGATGGACGGCAGGAGGGAGAGACAGAGGAGTTATTTCATCTCAGCAGGAATACGTGAGATCTGTGTGGTATTTGCTGCAAAATAAACAGTCGCGAAAACGTGGGATTTCAGGGAGAGAATGAAAGACACACGTAAAGTTCAAGGGCAGAGATTCCATGTAACTGCTGAAAAGATTTTACCAGAAAAAAATTCTCAAAAGGAAAACACAGTCCTATGAAGGCTGCCAGAGACTCCATCCATATCGATAGTTTTGAAGCTTGAGCCATATCAATTCAAAGTGTACTTGTGTGTGTATATTATTTCCGTATAGCTTTTTCAAATGTGATATTAGAGGCGATTATTCAGTTTTTTTGAAGTCCCCCATCCCCCTTCTATTTATCTATCTACATATCTACATATCTAGATATAGATGTAGATGTAGATGTAGATATTTACTCCTATGGCAGAGGTAAACATGCAGCAGATTTTCTTTTAAGGCTTTCACGGTGTTCCACATTTGCGTCTTCATATATGTTTATTATGCAGGTAGTATCAAATGTTGACAGCGCCCAGGAGACGAGCGCTTCGGCTGAAAGCTGATTGCATTGCCATGGCAACTGGGTCCTACTTTCTCTTCCCCTCATCCCCCTGTCTGTGGCGGTTTGAGTGGCGATGGGTTTTTAATACGAGCGCCGCTCCTCGTCCGTTCATAAGCAGTCCGATTTACCGCTCTCCCCGGACACACAGCTAAACACATATGCCCCAAAGATTGCGTCATGAAACTGAAGTGTCGACACGCAGATGTGCGTCTCTTCATCATACAGAACAAGCGCGAAAGTAAACTGTCATTCTAGCGCCATTCCACTTTTCTCCTGCAAAGCCTGTTGGTGTTTTCACTTTCATTGTAAATCACTGTGTTCCTTCTGTTTATTACAGTTATTCACACACACACACACACACACACACACACACACACACACACACACACACACACACACACACACACACACACACACACACACACACACACACACACACACACACACAATCATTAACAAAAACCAAAAAAAACAATATATAATCATCTTTTTTCCCCCCGAGATGAGCGACAGGCTGGCGAAGAGTTCCCCAAGCTGTTGCCCTGGCAACCCCGGAGAACATCCATTGGTGGTCATGACAACCACTGATGCACATCCGGCGTGGTCGGCGGATTTTTATTTAGACACCTAGCAGGGGGCATGTGTGTCGGCATGTGTGTGTGTGTGTGTGTGTGTGTGTGTGTGTGTGTGTGTGTGTGTGTGTGTGTGTGTGTGTGTGTGTGTGTGTGTGTGGATCTTTGTGCCTATGTAAATATAACGTGTAATTTTTTCGGCCATAAACAAAGACTCATTGTACTGCATGCCTGCAAGTGTTTGTGTGCGGGGTAGCTGTGTGTGTGTCACACGGGGTTGTTTATGTGTTTATGGAGAGGGAATGTAGTTTCACTTATTCACACCGTACACCGGACAACGTTTGTGGAATGGACAATGGCAATACAATCATGTCATAAGTTGTCCAGTGTGACAATTGGCAAAAGTTTAAACGGAATGGTTATGAAAATTTGGACATTTCAAAGGAGAAATGATTGAAATTAAGTTTTTCAAGTGAAAATGGAAAACTTCCGCCGCGTTTCCATGACAACCGTCCTCGGACCCACTGAGAATGCATCTCTTTGGAAACACTCCGACTCCCGTCTCCCTGCAAACGGGTAAATAATCCCAACCGCAACCTAAATAGCACCAGTTTTATGTCAGATATAACATAAGGGGTGTTTACAATAAGAAAACTGTTGTTTTTGTTACAAATTGTGTGATTAGACGATGGATTGGATGATTTTAGTCTTGTTCCCAAAGTGTCACTGTATTGAGGGTTTTTGACTGTCAGCATTGGCCTATATAGCGTTTGTATTTTGGCAGCTACAAAAAAAAGCAAGTGGCACATTATATTGATTTTATCGTTTTGTGAACATGTATAAGTAAGAAGATGCTGTTCGTTCATTTGAAAAAGAAAAGTTGAATCTGTTTGTTGTTCCCATGCAAATGCTCCCAGCTCATAATCAGCTCTTTCCAACTGGTTACGTTCCAATTTTCCAGCTGTATGAATGCAAAAATCGAGAGTAACGCAACAGTTTTGGTTCATCAGAAAGTACGGATTGAGGACTTGCTGAGGCCAGCTCTGACAGATTAACATGTAGACTTTATGTGACAGGTCCTGGCGGCTCAGAGTGTTGAGGTTTGCTCAGGGGAGGACTCAAGATGCCAGATGATTTTATTTCTACACTAAATAAAAAAGAAATCCTGGAGATCACTTGAGACAATTGCTGAAGCACAGCAAAGCAAAACACAGGGACACAGACCGAGGCCACGTTTACACGTACCCGGGGTATTTAAAAAAAAGAAAAAGATATTTCTCTGCATTCATGCTTCTTGCCTTTACACATAAACGCAGCTATGACTCACCACAAACGATGATTCATGAAAACTCCGGCCACAGTGGAGATTCAGAAAAACTGTGTGTCTCCGGTTGCTTCTAAAGGGGGGTATGCAGATATTTACTTTTTTTTTTCCAGGATTCTGATTGGCTATCATGGCTTCATGCTTCTCGTTACACTGCCCCCTACAGGTTGGGCATGCTCATAGTAGCTCTGAACCAGGTGTATATATGCCGGTTCGTGTCAATGAAGATTTTTTTTTTTGTAAACATAGAGGGAGAAATATCTGTTTTTGTAAAAACCCGGGTACGTGTAAACGTGGCCAGTCAGAATATATATAAAAAAATAAACAAACAAAAAGAAATGCAAAAAACTAAATGACACAGAAAGTGATAATAGAGGTAAACACAGTGAAAATACTGTAGATAAAGTTTACATTAACTGTGAATGAATTCTATTTTTATTCCAACCCTGCTTAGGGCCGCTGCCCCCCCCAACCCCACACGCACACACGAAACATGAAAAGACCAACTCATACACTTTTCCTTTCACAGAACCCTAAAGCAGCATCTATAAATGTGTCACCGTGTTCCTGTTAATGGCCCCGATAGGACACAGGCAGCAATAGTGCCATATATACATGTAGGAATCCATACAGACCATTAGTGATGTGCGCCGAGCTTTGTGGTCAAAACAAAAACCCGCCACGGAGACTTCTATACAGTATCGGCTATAAGGGAGAGTGAGCATTTGAGTAAGCAGAGTGCTTCAGGGTTGATGGATGGGAACTGACATGGAGAAAGCCGACCTTTTCAGCGACACCTGCGTGTGTGTGTGTGTGTGTGTGTGTGTGCGTGCGTGAAGACCTCACGTCGCATCTACAGGGCTTGTCAGCACACATATCATTTAGCGATAAGCCACAGACGGCGTCGGCTGCCAGCGAAGGCGGGGAATACTCGTTCGAGGGAACAGCTCCAACTCTTTTCACTCAGCCGATCGCCGTTTGTTATTGTCGTTAGCCCCACAGTACACACACACACACACACACACACACACACACACACACACACACACACACACACACACACACACACACACACACACACACACCCTGCTGTGTGTGACGCTGAGAGTCCCTGACAGTCACATAAATAATCTATAAGTCCAGACTCCCACTGTCGTGCGCGTTTTCAAGCAAACCTCCTTTAAGCACGTCCAGTGTCGTGCGGACGAGCCACACTTGGCACGTCTGTCCACCATGAAGTCTGATGAAGGTGGAGGAGAAGTCGAGAGGGAGGTCATGGAGGTCAGCGAATGGAGGAGGAGGAGGACGACTAGCGTTGTTCATATACTGTGCGCGTGGAGAAGCCAACCGTGGAACGCTAAAGGGCAAGCCGGAGTAAAATGTCAGCAGGAAGGTGCGGAGCGGCCGGCTGCGGGACTTGATGAAGTCATGTCGATTAGGGTTGTCTGGGTTTACCATCAAAGGGCGCTGTTTTCCACCGTAATGCGCGATGTAAGTGACTGGTCTGGTTTCTCACAATAAAAGCACTCAATCCTCCCAAGTTCATCATCCCAGCTTGTGTTTTTCTTGCTTTGTGTGAAGGCGTCTGTTGTTTTGACTTTTAGTGAGGCGGTGCTGATTGGTCAGTCAACCATGAGATAAGTTCGACTGGTCATTACTGATTTAAGCTCCAAATGTGGTCCAAATGGCAGCACCACTTTACTAGAAAATGGCAGTCTTGCTCCGTGTACACCCATTTCCTTCCACAGGCTAAAAACGTACTTGTGAGGTCTTTTGTTTTATTTAAGGCAAAAGCATTCCACAGTGTAGTGACATGTCATATCAACATACATTTAACATAAAAAGAAAGCAAGCTCCAATTTTGCTTGAAAGGGAGTGGGAAGAAGAAAACTTATTTAATCCCACCCCCATTTTCAATTAATACTCCACACAATGAGCTTCACTGTTACATCTTCCCTTTTTCAAACTATGGACCCAAAACTGATTTGGCAATCATCCATACAACAATATTAAATAAATCATACAGCAATAAAATAAATAAAACATACCAGCAATGGCAATAAACAATATACCAACAGTGGTTAGGAAACAAAAGCACATATCAACACTAGTAGACAGAGTATTGATATAAAATGAAGGTTAATTGGTGACACTAAATGGCCCCTAGGTGGGAATGTGTGTGTGTGTGTGTGTGTGTGTGTGTGTGTGTGTGTGTGTGTGTGTGTGTGTGTGTGTGTGTGTGTGTGTGTGTGTGTGTGTGTGTGTGTGTGTGTGTGTGTGTGTGTGTGTCATCTCTCAGTTTGCTTTGTGACAGACTGGTGACCTGTCCAAGGTCTACTTACTATAGTGAGCTGTGATTGGAGGAAATACATCCTAAACGTGGAATAATTAAAGCTGGATGATATCGGGTTCCCAATTCCATCCAACTTCTATACCCCCCCCCCCCCCCCCCCCCGCTTTCTCCAGACTTCGTTTACGGTCAAAAATAAAGCTTCAGTTTGTCGATACAAAAGCTATCAAAATCTAAAGCTGAATTAAAATATAGCAATATCGCATTGTTCTTATAACAATAAAGGATTAACCATAAGCAGGTAAAGCCAATGATTGATAGATGAACAATGTCCTAATGCGATGACTGGAACAAACTCTTATCATTGATAACATTCAACAGTGGCCTTTCAATACATTGATTACTCTAAAGTGAACCATAGTTAACTCCTGACGTTGCGGGTGATAATGTTGTGTGACTAATTCTTTCCCACGCCGTACCCGGGGGTATAGTTCTAGTACTCAGACTTTCACTGCAGCCTCAGTTTTGTTGGCAAAAACTCCTGAACAGTTTGCAGTAGACCTGCTGACGGTGCAGTTCTCAAAAAAAAAACTAATAAAAACAATAAACAGCCTTTCCTATCATTGACTCTGACCTCGGCTGGCAGCCTTTACCTCGGGCGGCTGAATTAATGGAGAGGGTGTAATTGAGCTTGACTGTTCCATCCAAATGTTCTCCTCTTTTCAGCCACTCGCTGGAGCTGCGAGGTGAAGTGAGAGTCTGGCCTGCTCTCCCAGAGAAGTGCTTGTTGTTCCAGCCATTTGATTGCATGCTCGCTGTATCGGCGGGCGGCGCAACTCCATGTATGCTTTCTTGGCAGACAGAGTGCGCGGATGGGAGGGGGATGAGCATGAGGAAGGATCGATGGAAGGGTTGCTGGATTTTCACCCAAGGGAGGAACGGAGGGGAGAGGCGCAGCGCGCCAAAGAAAGGAGTCAGGAAAGAGAGACACAAGAAGGATGGAGATGGAGATGGAGCCACTCTCCGCTCCAGCAAGCGATGCCTCGTTGCCATGGCAGCACCGTCTCTCCCGTCTCCGTGGGAACGGCTGAATCCTGTTGCAGCTCGACTTTGCCCCTGGGCAAGAGAGGGAGAGGATGAGAGGAGGGAGGGGGGAAAAAAGGGAGGAGAAAAACAGTAACAGAACGGCGAGTTTAGCCCGGGGCATTTGGGCTGACCTGGAAAATGTTGGGCGTCTTCTTCTTCTTCTTCTTCTTCTTCTTCTTCTACCTTCTCACATCAATGGGCTTTTCCACACACTGTATGACAGTTAAGGGCGGATGCGCAGCAGCGCTGAAAGCCTTTAATCCTCGATTCCTTCCCTTCACTCTCATCTCCGAGTCCCGACAACCAACTGTCAGTGCACACGTGAACTTTTTCTGTGTCTAAAATCTTCCATCTTGTCTTCCGCAGGATACATTCAGCTCCCTCCTGAGGGTTTCGCCCATGTGATCCAAAAGTAACGTCCTGATTTCTCCCTGGATCATCGGGAAGGGGTTAAATGTGTCGATCACATTGGAGACCGAAACCATAGAGAGACTCGCATATAAATGGAAAATGGAACAAAAAATAAAAGAGGCAAACTCAGGCTCTTCTCGGCGCTCCAAACATACAGTTAAGTTTAAATGATCCCACCTGATTTTAATATTTCATCGCTGTGGATTTAGCAAAAAAGTATACTGTAAAATAAAACTTTATCCAACATTTCTCCAGTATCACTTTATTACTGGTTGTCAAAAACGTAATGTTGGAAGCGTGTGTCATGCTGATGATTATCTTCTACATTAGATTAGATTAGATCAAACTTTATTCATCCCACAACGGGGCAATTCACTTGTTACAGCAGCAGAGAAAAAGCATTATACAGGAGAAGCAAAATATACAATATACCCCACACAAAAATACAACTTATATAGAAATATACCATATGCAGAATATAAACTTGACTACTTAACTGTGGAACATACATACAACATATAATAAACCAGTGAGTTTCTGTGCCGGGGCGTCGCGGGGGTGGGACTGAAAAAGTTGTTGATGGTACGGAAAGAAACTATTCCGGTGGGGTGGCGGGAAATAGGGAACGTGAGCTGGGATTAAACCGTTGTGAGACAGTTAGATGATGATGTGTTGTTGCAACAGTAATTTTCCGCCACTCCTCCATTGAGTTACCCAGAACTGAGGAACGGGTCTGTGAGGAGGAGCGACAACGCTGCCGTCTGCTGATTGGTGGTGACGAGCGTCACTCTCGACTTGCTCGCAATCTTTAAATATTTCATCAACCGTAAAGCCTCCTGTTGTTGTTTACATGCGCTTCGTGCTCACTGGTTGTTTTGTTAACTGCACGGTGGAACCTTAGCTTTAATGTATTTATTATCATAAAGTGGAAGCCCCGCGCATCACCTTGATGACGAGTATGTGGACGCAAAGCTCAATTTGTTCGACTTTGCGGTAGTCTTTTAATGTTTTAGATGTCTCAAATGGTTATGAGACTAATGCATTAAAGGATAAAATCTCAATGGAATAAAAGGGTCAATAGTTCTTTAATGTAAAGATGAAGTTGTAATGTGGATGGAGACATGTAGTCTGAATAATACATGTAATTTGCATATCACCCCCCTTCCACTTTTCTTTTGCTCTTTTGCAGTATGGTTTTGAACACATTTTAGTTCAGGGGCCATAAACGGTTCCATTTCATCTGGCTGATAGAATCGTGAAGAAATAATCTTAATATTTAAACTTGAAAGTTTTTCTTTGTTAAAGTGCAGAATATAAGTGATGTAAAAATCGATATTTTCAGAAATTATTTGTACAAAAATGACTACGATCTCACCAAAAAGAGAATTTTAATGAGAAAAGTTTTTGTTTTTGTCTTTTTTAATCTTGGCACTTCACTATATTGGAGCCTTTTGCGAGCCGGTTCTGTTCTGGACCTCATGTTTGACACCCCTGCTCTTTCGGTTGTTCCGCCTCCAACACGTTAAATGTTTAAAAAAAGTATAATCTTCTTGCTGACGCACGCTCCCTTGCAGAGTCCCCTCCACTCCGGCCCCCCTGTTTGTTTGCCCGTTCGCGTGTTTTGTTTGTCCGTTTGTTTGCGGCCTGGCCCCGGCCCATCCGCGACACATAAGTAGCCCTATTAACGGGCCAACTCGCCAAGAAAACAGATGATCCCCGCTGACAGAGGTCCTATTGTTACCATCAGCTGCGAACAATGCGGCCCTGTCTGTACGCCACAGTGGTCGATTCACCCCTGCTTTCAGCCGCTGGTCACTACTCCATCACCCGGAGCCGCGGGGGGGAGGGGAGGTGTGGGTTAAGAAGCGGTATTGTATATTGTACACGCACAATTTGTGGGACGGAGTTGATTTATGGGAATGCTGCCGCGTGGGGGTGTGATGTGTTCAAAGGCTCGATTTCCTGGGATTCTGTGGCCTTTACATACTGAACTGTTACTTTACGATCAGACATGGTCGCATCTTTTATCTTCGGTGTAGTTTGTAGGATTAACTCATGTGGTTTAAAATAAAAGAATTATCCTGTCAATGCAAAAAACATTACTCATTGTTTTATCATGTTTTTGTTTTTTGAGAGGTAATCTTATTAGAAAAATGTCAATGAACTCAGCAAAGTGATTAAATTGTTCATGTTTTATCTTTAATTGCACTTTAAATCCAGAACAAGCGGTGACAGTTACTGTAAAACCCTTTTTTTTTCCCCCCAGAAACTCGAGTCGACATTTTCATGTCAATAATCACCGGTGGTTCTGCGTGTTCCCGCGCAGTCAATAACCAGTCAAGCTGTGAAAATAGTTGATTATTAGACTTATTTAAACAAGAAAAGACAATGAGGGCATTGATCGACGTGGTAGGAACTCGCTAATGTTTAATCTTTAATAGCAATAAAAGGGGTTTTTATTTCCAATTCCTCGTTGCTTAAAGAGAACATTAAAATCCTCTCAGTGTGATATTTCCTCAGGAGGACAGAAGCAATGTTGTGATTGTTTGTTGTGGTTTTATGTGCATGTGCAAAGATTCCACGTCGCCGTGAGTCCTCTCAGCGGAGGTCAGGGTGAAGACTTTGGCTTCACGTGTGTCCACAGCTGGTTTGAAGACGCGTCGTAAATATCTGGGAGGCTTCCAGAGGAGCAGCGAGCATGACGCCGTCCCTGCTCCCGCTTTATTTCAAACGCTTGAAATGGCCGAGGCTCTCGCACATAACCGTGTGATAGAAAACGTAAACCACAGTTTGCCTCTTCCCACTAACGTTTCTTCTTCTGTGTGACAAAAATGAACACAGGAAAACCGAATCATCTGAAAAGCTGCATGTAATTTACATAAAGGCCCCATTTTTACTACAACTGGTTCACGTGAAAAAGAACATTTTCATTGCGTCTCGGGCGGGGTCGATATCGAAAAGATTTTTACGACGGCAATTCCATTTTCACGTTGGTCGTATTTCCTCGCTGTGAAGAAACGTCCACCGCAAGGAAAGTTGTCCTGTCGTCATCCTGTCTCGTGAAACGTAAACAACCTTTCCAGCATCTGTGCCGCTTGGGCGCCATGTTTCCTGCAGGCTGCACTGTCGAATGACGCCGCTACGCAGCGGAGTCGACAGGGGGACTCCAAGGAATTGAATCACCGGAAACCGGTTCTCAACATGAACCGCTTCTTGGCGCTCCGAGCTCCGAGCATCTGAAAACACAACTTTTGAAAACGGCACCCAAAACGCTGCGACACCTCCCGCGCAACCGCAAACCTTTCCTGAAAACGAAATCGCAAAAATTGTCGAATGAAACGTTGTCGTGTTAACAGGCCTGGGGATTTGCACGTACAGGTGGAGTTGTTTACACCGTGGGGGAATCAGTGTGACACCTTTAGACCTGATCTACTGAAGCCTTCTGGATGTGAGAGCTGGTGCGAATGGTGGTATTGTACACACTTACGTGTGCAAAATCCTAACAGGATGCACAATAAGACAGACTGTCAAAGCAACATGCACGGATGTCGGAGTTGATTTTATTATTATTCCAAGTTTTATATGAAAGCGACACACAATTTTTTGTTTCAAGAAAGAAAGTAAGGGTTGGTGCGTAAAATCACTTCAAATGATTGTTTTTTTGTATCAAATATGGAGATGCAATTAAAATACAATTAATTAATTGATGTCATTAATCACAACAGGCCCTGGTGAAATAGATAATGAGCCGTTAACCTTGTGGATACTAAAATACTTTGACCTTGAGTTCGAGAGAAATCTTGCGACTCCAAAAGCTTTCCGTCTCCACCAGATTTGACGCATAAACATGCAAGTTTCTTTCAGGTCCGAATGCCTCAAACGCTGCGTGTTGTTGACCGACAGAAGCAGGGTCAGTCTAGTTTATGTTTATTTACACGCAAAGGTGTCCGTCCAGTTTCCTGTCTCCGTGTTTTACCTTCAAAACAAACAATTACTGTCTCTCTGTGTGCATTCGCCTTTTCTGTCGACTTTCATTGTCATCTGTGTGAATGGACGAGGTCACCCTATGTATTGAGTTCAGTGTGTGTGTGTGTGTGTGTGTGTGTGTGTGTGTGTGTGTGTGTGTGAGAAATCACTCCGTCAGAATTTCACCCGGCGCAGTCAAACATCACGTCGTGTTCATCCACTGTCTCACACCTGAATGAGATTACCCCCCCACCCCCCACCCCCCTAATCTATAATTCCCAGTAATCTGAGAATATTCTACAGCTCATGTGACATCAGGGATTTTAATACGGCGCCGATAAATAGCACCGACCTGCTAATAGATTGTCCAAGTCTCTCGTGTCACATCAAATCCCTCAGATACTTCAGCTTTGCCCGCTTTTGCTTCCCGTTTTCCATGAGTCAGCGACTTTTTTCTTTCTTCCTCATCAAATCAGTCAGATTTTAAAACTGACTCTTGGCGTATAAACCCAGGCATCGTTCAGATGTGCGTGTTCATCGCCATAGCTGTGCAGAAAGACGAGGAAATATGACAGTCTCAACTGTATGCATTTTGCAGATTTGTCATTCTTGATGTTGAGCAGAGAAATATTGGCAGCAGCTATAAACCCGTGCCTTCAACGTGTTGCGAGCTGGGACCATTTCTTGAAATAATTGAGACGCTTTATGGGGAACGCTGCATTTTACATTTCTAGTGAGGATAAGATTGATAGCTTGAGTTGATATGTGGGTTAATTTTACACCAGCAGACAATAACGCTCACTGGTGTCTGATTCATATTGAGCTCTGAGATGTGATTTAAGAAATGACATTCTTCACTGAGTCTCCGAGACTCTCTCACATTCCAATAGAAAAGCTTCGCTGGCTGACAAACAAAAGTACAGAAGGAAGTGACATTTGGTTCACGGTGCTTGGAGCCACTGAAAACACAACTTTTCGAAAATTCCCTCGACTCCGTCTCCATGGAAATGGGAGAAGGAGCCTCTTTTCTGAGTTGCTGCTATTGTGCATGCGCACGGTGCCAGGCAAATGTGAAACTTTTTTAAAAAGTGAATATGCAATCTATGTTGCGTCGTCATATAGCAATGCTATGGGTTGGGTTTGTCTCTATTTATATAGCACCACATACAACCTTGTGATTTCTAGATGCTTTTAACAAAGTTGAATTAAATTGAATATATTGCCTTCGACAGGTCTAATCTGTAGCCTACTGCCATCTACAAGACATCAACATACCAACAAAAATGTTCCTGGGTTACAATCATGAACAACGACAAACTCATCTTTGAAAAAGGGTTGAGGATTGTTCCGACACTTTACTATCAGGATTAGAGTGATGAAGGGAGATAAAACACAAGTCATGTCCAGTTTTGTTCATTTATGTCAATTTTTTGAGCAAAACCACTGTTGGGTTATAATCCTTTTGGAGTAGTTTTGCAGATTAAACCTAAATAAACTAGGAGACAATGGAACCAGTGTGTTTACTTTGGTGAATGTCGTCACTCTTTAATAATAAAGCAGAACTCATGTAGATAAAACTGCTTTTAAAGACCAATAAATCTTAGATATTCAGGCTGCGTTTCCACAGCGTTTTCAAGTGAAAATATAAATCTTTTCTAAAGCGTTGCTACTGAACAAGCACACCACGGCTGTCAAAAATGATTCTTCTGCACACGTAAACCAACATGTTCTGTTGGTTTTTAGCCAACTTGTTATTACTTAGAAAAAAAAAAAAAAAAGTATCTGTAACCGAGTTTTTATAATTCCCTCGTTTTACTGTAACTTGGTGTAAAACATAATTACATGCAATAAGACACATACATTAAAATGAAATTCTCATCTTTAGAAGTCCGTTGGAGGCTCCTCGTGAGATCATAGACAGTAAATGGTGATTTGATGTATAATCATTTTAGTCCTGGATTTCATGACTTTTTATTGCTACTTAAAGCCATTCACTCGTTTTAAATCAGTGATCATGAGCTTTACGAAACTCTTTTCTCTCACAATGGTTCAAAGTCGGAGGTTCTGGACCTCTGTGAGGCAGACACCAGAGGTTCACGGGGGATGGAGGGTTTTCTCTGCTCCGAGGTTGTCAAAGAAAACTATTATGAGACATCTTTTATAATTTACATTGGGATGTGGGAAGCTTTGGGAGGCACCAGATTATCTTTGTTAGTGTGATGTTTTGGCAAATCAGAGATTGGAAAAGACTCCATAGCTTTACTTAGACTTACACTTTCTTTACTTCTGGGGCGTCATTCCAGGTGTGGGGACGATTATTACTGTTGGAAAACCTTTAGAAAGTGAATTTTGCATAATATGAGCCCTTTAAACAATCTGAGAAAGAAAAAGAAAACCACTGATATTTTATACCTGTCCATAACAATGAATACCTGATCTTTGTCTTGATGGTGAGTGGGTACTTTAAACACATCGGGTCTGGTGTTAAGCAGTTTAATTGTTGATAAAAACAAAGTGAGTACCCAATAAGTGTGTATTTTTTTTTTAAGTAATTCAAAAATAAAGAATTGAAGAATGACATCGCGGACATTTGTGAGCAGAGCAGGTCTGTGGCGACATGTCTGTGTCGTAAGAGCATCGCCTCCAGAGGAGGTGAAGGTGTCTGATGTGCGAATCCAGCCTCTCCTCCATTTCCCCTGTCCGTCTCGCTCCTCGTCACCGCAACTGCCAAAGTTCAGCCCAGTTCTCTTCCTCTCTTCCCGAGCTCGCTCGTCTTTTTAAACTCGCTTCCCACCCCCACCTCCTCCTCCTCCTCATCTCGCTCCTTTTCTGTCAACCCATTTTCGCGCTCCGTCTCGCTGTGTTCTTAGTGCCGCCTTGGCGTGCGCTCGCTCCAAAGCGGGCATCTCGTTTCTCGAGAAAACACGGGTTTCAATCACATCCAAGAAGAGAGAGAGGCAGTTTAGCTCAGAGTTTGACCCCTTTTGGACTGAACACACACACACACACACACACACACACACACACACACACACACACACACACAGACAGAGCCAGGACAGGGAACCACTTCAACTTCCATTTTCAGAGCTGCAATCTGAATGTTTAATCATTCCCAGCTCTTTGCTGGGGAAACGCATGAATTTTTCACACCGGTGGAGAATCGAGGATTATGGGAAGGCAGGCTAAAAAGACACAAAGCCAACAGATATGACACGGCGGAGTACAAAAACACACCGAGCCTGTGTCGTTTCGCCGGCCGTGTGGATGCGAGTCCAGATTCGAGACTTTCTGTGACTTTGCCAGGAGCTGCATACCCCATCATATCTTTACACCGCAGCTGTTTGTACCAGGACGTCTGTCGCAATTTTTTTTCCCCGTCCATTTCGAGACCGAGTCAGAACATTGTCCAAAAGTTCCACTTTGGGAGCCATTTCCGAAAAAGTCGGGTTTTCAGACTCCGAGCACCGCCCAAAGGCCTCGTTCACACTGCAGGGAAAAACAACCCAATTCAGATTTTTTTACTCACAAGTGCCACGTATCCGACCTGTTTTGTGGCCGTGTGAAAGCGCCATTCCAATTTCTTCGCACCAGACCCAGGCCTCGTTCCTATGTGGTACCAATTAGGATATTTATGTCGCGCGACTGTTTCGTCATCGACGTGTGACTGATGAAAAGCACTGGAGAAAGTGGCTCCTCCAAAATGTTAAACGCTGTTAAATGCAGTGATCTCTTTATTCCTCATTCTCCTTCTTTCCCTGGTCATGTTGTCTAGATTTTGTTGGCTCGTATTTAACAACCACTTGAAAAAATTTATCTGCACGGGCTGACCAGCGTTGCCAGATTTGCCTGGTATCCCCCAATTGTGGAGCCAAACTCTCTTACCTTTTAACTTTGTTTATTTTGTGCATTTGTGTGTTTGTGGCCTATTCTTTATTACGAATATAATAGTTTTACGGTTTTATCATGATTTCTTCACAGGCTGAGATTTAGGCTGATTTTTATTGAGGTGTGTGGGTTTTATGTTCATATCTGGCAACCCTGGTGCTGCCCGACGTGCCATGAGTCAATAGCGTGCTCGATGTGACTTTTCTGCGCTCTAGGGAACGAAAACATCCGGTCCGATCACCTTCACACGGCGTTTGAAATGATCACGCAAAAAAAAATCGGATCCCGGCAAAAAAACGGACCTGCAGTGTGAACGGAGCCTCAGTTGTCTGTTTTGTGTGCTTGTGTTGATTCATGCTAGGTGATGTGAGATAAAACATACAGAGAGAGGAGTTCGCAAACACCTTGAGATCAACCCCCACATGGGTACAACACATTGAGCCATTCTCCTTTCTTACATATTCACCGATCTTAATCCTAATTTCAACCGGACTCTGACCGTCGTCTCACTCTAAAACGCGTGTTCAACTAAAACGTATTGATTTTCCCCATTAAGGATTCTACTTTTGTCAATAATTGATATACTGCATGTCCACACACACACACACACACACACACACACACACACACACACACACACACACACACACACACACACACACACACACACACACACACACACACACACACACACACACACACACACACACACACACACACACACACACACAGCGTATTGTCCTCAGGGAGATAATAGGCCATATTGATCGAGTCTGTGCTGGGATTATTAGTAGGGAATAAAAGGGCAATGCATCTTATATGCACACACATACAGACACACAAAAACACACACACACACACACACACAAACACAGATTCTGCATGACCTCTGTACCAGGGTGGTGTGAGTTCAGGCGGCTCTTCTCTTTGTGTAGTCACAGCGCTCCGTCGCCTCCGGCAGTCTCCGCAGGGGGGAATCGCGACCGTGAAAGAAAAGCTATAAATAAAGAAATTCCCCGATGCAGTGGATCAGAACACCAGTGTCGTGTAAACGAAGCCCCCCCCCAAAAAAAAAAAAACTGAGGATAGTTTATCGAATACACTAGTTTTCATGTAAACGGTAAAGAACATCCCTCTCTGGCCAGTCTTTGTTTCTGAGCCCTTCGTTTGTTGCGTCTCTTTCTTCCTCCAGTGAACATGTCAGTGACGACACACACAAAGTGAACATTTCTCACCACCAGCACTCACGAGTTCAATACTGTACTTTGTTGACGTTTGGTTTTGGTTCGGCCTCCCGAGACGGATTTAATGTGATGAATTAATGTTGCCGTCATCACCTGCAATTAAAAACACTTAATTCCTGAACCGCAGTTCGACCCGCCTAGCCAGAGGCAACGCGTCTTCCAGCAGCGCGCATAATAACGGCTCTAATGTGACACTGGGAGCACGATGAAGCTGGATGCGTCTTCTGATTATCACAAATCCCCCGACACGACTGTGATAACGGCAATCTTGTAGGTTCATCGCGTGTCACACTGCAACAGAAGGGCTCCATGAGAATCTTGACTGCTCGCAGTTTTGAGCGATGTCAGTCAGCTCTGAGTTGGAAGGCTGTAGAACAAACCGGAGATACAGGCGAGTGCAAATGTAACCTGCTTGTATCTCCTCTCTGCTTCTGGTGTTGTTTCCCTTTACATGTGAGGAAGTGTGACGGCTCCTCGTGGGACATTTGTACACCATGTAATATCCAGGCAAATATCTGCAATCTAAGGCGATTCTTGATGACGTCGTTTCACCGAGGATGTTTGGGTACAGACACGGCAACCTGTCAAATGTTTTCTATTTAAACCAAGACAAGGAGCGCCTGCTGGGGGCGGAGCCCGTAACAAGACATAAGAGCAAAGATGTTAAAAAGGACTTTTGAAGATTTGGTGAGTGTTCGGGGAGTCAGAGAGCAAAGTGTGGGGGAGGAGGTCTGGTCCTTTTCTTAGAAGAAACTGGAATTCCTGCGAAGGAGAATGTTGTGAACCATCAATCCAGATGAAGCCACGAAATGACTTCAAGAATATTAACGTCATCATCGAAACCTGGTTTGAGGACGTTCTAGTTTCTGCCTCTTGACTCATGACTTCATAAGCGAGTATATATAACAGGTCTATTAGACGTATCATTTAGGTACATGGGATCATCTTTGTGTTTTGGAGAACTCTTGCTTCTCAGCTTCAAAGGCGACGTTTGACATTTCTGCTCAAACTGTTTGTACACTCTTTTGTCAGTCCAGATTCATAGCCTCAGAAAAGCAAAATCCAGAGTTTTGATTCAGTGGTTTGGTTTAACGATTAAAATGAACTAGAATTAGTCTATAAAGTAGTAACTCCAAGGACCATTATGTTCCTACAGTGCAGTAATTAGGAGATAAAACATATTTCATAATAAAAACAGTAAGGAAAAGACAATTCGGAACCTCTAATCTGCACTGAGGTGTTTGTTCTCATGAATACATTTCCAGGTAGTTTAACAGGAGTAAATGTAATTCTCTGTAATGAAAGGTTGAACAGAAACTTCACACTTATTGTTCATTTGAGCAGATTTTTTCATGCTGATGGCGTCGAGTCGGGTCATTCTGTTGAAGACAGAAGTGTCTGAGAGATGTACATCGATTCCAAAACCTAAACTCGGCAATCAGGCCATCAGTGAAAATCCAGATTTTTTTAGTGAAGTCTGTTTTTAGTGATGAATCTTTGATACTGACTTGAACCACCGTACCAGCTTTTAAAAGTACCTCCTGCACTAGGTTTTCTATTTCTGTGGATGGAGGCTGATGAACATTACGCTTCAGCCTTCATCCTGGCCTTTGTCGCTCTTCAATCACTCTCTTCAGCATCACACTCTCGCTGCACTCATCCCCTCTTGTTGACAGGCAAACAGACAAACAGGCCGTTGCCAGTTTATTTGGTTTCATCTCGTCTGCCCTAACCTTTACCCCGCCCTCCTCTGGCTCTCTCTCTTGCGCTCTCTCTCTCTCTCTCTCTCTCTCTCTTAATCTCGGTGGGAAGCCTTGGAATTAACCGCCAGTTTCAATCAAGTCCAGCCAGATTCACCCTCTTGTGTGGCCAATGACCCGCCTCTCTCTCTCTCTCTCTCTCTCTCTCTCTCTCTCTCTCTCTCTCTCTCTCTCTCTCTCTCTCTCTCTCTCTCTCTCTCTCTCTCTCTCTCTCTCTCTCTCTCTCTCTCTCTCTCTCTCTCTCTCTCTCTCTCTCTCTCTCTCTCTCTCTCTCTCTCTCTCTCTCTCTCTCTCTCTCTCTCTCTCTCTCTCTCTCTCTCTCTCTCTCTCTCTCTCTCTCTCTCTCTCTCACACACACACACAGGCGTAGAAAGCATACTGTCGCTTAGTCAGAGATCATGAGGTGGACATCGCTGAGTGGCGCCACTGTCCATGTCACACACACCCTTCTGTCATTGACCGAGGAAAAAAAAAAAGATATTACATTTTAATCCCGAGTCTTCATGCGCACCCACGCTCGTGCGCAGGCCTGCATATAGGAATGTGTTTACTGATGTTAGTGTTTGTGTGTGGTTAAAAAAAACAAAAAAAACCAGTCTGTATTCCCCCGGTGGAGATCAATTAAATGATAGACATGCTTGAAGTCAATCTTCCCAGCAGCCTGGCGGATGTATATCACAGATAGTTAAAGGGGAGCTCACACAAATGGGCACAATGGTATCGCCCGGGATCAGCAAGCACCCATTTCCGTCTATATTTCTACATTTGTCTCACTGTCAACTGACAAGAGTTTGATTGTTGTCTCCATTATGCCAAATATCTTCCAGGAAATGTTAAACGCGCCCATGCCAGGGCTCTTGGGTGTGTTGGTCTTGAAACGGTGTGTGGGCAGGCGACTTAAGTCCCTATCTCACGGTGCTGCGACGAATTGCGAAGTGAAGGAGTTCTGAAAATGTCTTGAGACACCCGCAGGGGTTTGCAGTTTCCTGCGGAATGAGTTGCTGGTTCTCAGTTGTTCTCAGTTTAATTTCTGCCAATTGAAGAGTCTAGGAAAATGAGGAAATAAGCCTTGATTGTGTCAATTTGGTTTTCACCCGGGAGATTCTGCACTTCTTTTACAAGCTTCATTTACCAAGTTGCCTGATGATGGTTGGTGGATTGTACAGCAGTCAAGTAAACTTGATCGTATGTCGTTGGAAGACCTTTGGCTGTTGATCCATTGACAAGTTTCTCCACTCGAGTGTTGTGCAACCTTTGATTCAACTGTAGCCAGGAATTTCTGCGACTTCTATGCGGCAAGGAACAATTTCAGTCGGAATCCAGGTTGAAATTCTTTCTGAATTCTTTATTGTCCAAAGTTTTGCTGTACAATGAGATCAAAACTCCAACCATATAAAATCAGATGTGTGTACTATAGTTACAAGATACATGACACACCTCAGGCCAAATATGCTTCCTTTCTGTCTGGGGAGATAATTTGTTGTTTTATGGTTTCATCTCTGCTTGTGGAGACATTTATAAACTGTTGACAAAAGTTATCTGAAACTACTTTGTCCCGATGTCCAGGCGAGATATTGTCGTCCATTTATTACACATTCCCACAGTCTTATGTTGTCTTTGGTCTTTAAGCTCCCTATAAACGCACCACATTACACACGTAAGGAACGCAGAACAAGTACAGAAGGATTCATTTGGATCCGTCTGCAAAATTAACATCCATCCTATTTGTGGCTAACCCTTGACTTATCCGACTAATCACATCCTTTACGTATGCAAACAGGGACTTACACATGCAAAAACGCAAACAAAAACAAAAAAATAGACCCAAACTGAACATGTAATCTATTTACCTCAACATGCAATTTCACGTGCTTCATGCAGTGTCTCAGTGAATCGGGTCTTCCGTGTCTTATCCACATTGATGATATCATAGATCTGAGGAAGTACAGTGTGACCCAGTGCCGAGACGTATCTAGTTTTAACCACGTGCCTTGATATGCTTGTTGTTGTCTGTGTTTGCAACGCATGTTATCTTTCAAATCAGATTATCGCTCTGACATTTAGTTAGCATCGTCGCCACAGAGATATGAATGAATATGTGGGATGAATAGGTGTCAGTGGGTAATGTCACTAATGCAGCTCTATTGTTCAAAACACACATCTGTCGTGGATTCTTTACTCGTGGGTGGGATGAAAACATTGATAGAGGATGAATACAAAGAAACACACTCAAACAACAGGTGGGATTTTATTCTTTCACTATTTTCTTGCTTGTGAAGAGAACAGTGACCACACACCAGATTTCTGTCTTTTGGGGGTTTTATTTCTTTAGTTTGATGAAGTTCTTCCAGGCTGACTTTTTCTCCTCTTATTTAATTTGCTGTACCATCTCTCTGTGCACGGACCCAAATCATCCACCATCTGGCCTTAAATGTGTTCCTCCAAATACCTAAATGCTTAAAACAGAGGCAGGAATCTGTGTGTGTGTGTGTGTGTGTGTGTGTGTGTGTGTGTGTGTGTGTGTGTGTGTGTGTGTGTGTGTGTGTGTGTGTGTGTGTGTGTGTGTGTGTGTGTGTGTGTGTGTGTGTGTGTGTGTGTGTGTGTGTGTGTGTGTGTGTGTGTGTGACTTCTGGCATCAAAGCTCATTTCACAAGTTTCCTCACGGACTTGCAGTAAATAAAAATCTGCGATGCGTGGTGAACGGATCCATATGTCTTCACCGAAATCAGTTTAAAAAAAAAAAAAAGAAAAAGAAAGTGGTACATTGCTGTAGGGTGACAGTAAAAGTGACTTAGCCATGCTTTGAGAATATTGTACTATCCACCCGGATTACATACACCGTGCCGCTTTCTTATCGTGGTGTATTTGCTGAGAGGAGGAGGTAATAGCTGTGTCAACACTGCGGTTGCCATGGAGACTGCAGGGTTTCCATAGCCGTGCTCTCTTTTACCCGATGACCCAGTTTTTGTCGTCCGTGGCATTGAAGCCCTCCAAGAGCTCTCGTGGCCCCACTCCTCTACCTTTTACCTCGCTGCCGAGTCCAGCTGATTGATGTGTGATTTGAATGAGAGCGGTGTGTGTCACGAGCCTGGAGTCGAGGGTCTGTACCCAGGAGCTCCGCCGGGGAAACAAGGACATTTTGGCGGCGTTGTTCGGTTCAGTGCATCTCAGCTTCTTCCACTTGGCTGGCGGGAGACGAATTTAGGCTGCCGTTGACGGTAGACTCTCGCTCCGGGAATCGAAATGCAACGTCCCTGCTTAACAAGTCGAGGCAAACCAGCAGAGGTAGTGAAATAACACATTTAACACTGAAAATTGGTTGAGTCGTTCCCCCCCTCGCTCACAAAAGGTCAAACTGCATAATGATTTTCCATTTGGAGTCTTCAAGGTGATTTCATAACTTTAAAACAAGATTAGGTTAAACTTTTTAGTAGATTAAAGACCAACCAAGAAGTAGAGATAAATATCTAGATTTAGTTTTTTCCAACATAAATGTACATTAGTGGCAACATGAATTGAGGTTGAGGGGTAGAGAAAGTCTCGCATCAGCAGGAGGTTGTCAGTGATTATAATGTGTTAATGCTTCTGAATCCTGCATGACAATGAATAGATAAATGATTCATTCCTGCACGGCGGCGTCCAGATTATCGGAGGTGTGCAAAGCGTTGTGGAAGGTACCAAAACCAGAATTTTTGACCTTGCCCCTGAGCGTTATGTGCTGCTCTTGAATTTAACAGCTTCTCCAATAAAGTGCACATTTACTACACCATCATCTGGATCGCATGTGGAGCTTCTTTTTCCATTAAAGTCTTTTATCGTTTTTACATAATTACATAACATAAAAAACATTGAAACTAAACTATATAAAAGGTACAGAAAATAGGTAAGAAAAAGTAAAAAAATACAAACAAATGGCAGGAATAGAAATGACGTTGGGTAAAATTGGCCACAGTGAGACGAGTAATAAAAAATAATTGAATAAAACAAAACAAGAAAAACAAATAAAATAAAAAAACTGGACCTTCTTAACATGCCACATAGAAGAGCGGACCAATCACAGCCCCCGTGGTCTGCGCACTTCCTCTATCTACACATAGATGGCGCCTATGGCAGAGATAGAGGTTGTTGAAGGTGGACCTATCGGTTCATGGCAAAGCAAAACCTTTGTGTATCATTTGCATATGGAGCATGAATTCCGCTTTAGTCTTTCCCCACGCAATGCATCTTTTCATATTCATTCAGGTAGGAAACATCTTGTAAAAACTTGAAGCAGGTCACAGGAAGATGTTTTACACCACAATAGTATCAAGGAGCTGCACAATGGACACCACAATGTCCCCTTGGCACAGAAACCGTGGACCATTAGCACATGAAAACTTGGTGACACACCCAAAAGGTTGAAATACCAGAGATCCTCACCCTATAGGCCCTGTCCACTCCGGCCAAAAACATCTTTTTCTCCCTGGTGTTCTCAATAGGGATGTGTATGTTGAATTCATGTCTCATTGTGGCCCAGTCAGATGCCTGTCTGTTGGCGTTATGTGATAGACAGGAATCCCAAAAATGTCCAACTGGTTTTCAATCCTGCCTGAAGTTTTTATCGTCTTGCCACGTGAATCACAAAAACCATCAGTTTATGCATCATTTCTGTTCCCCTGAGACTTTCAAACCACAGACGCAAACATGTCGTGATCCAAGGTTTGTTTCTTTTGTCTCCATCAGTCCCAAGCATGCAGGCTGCGGACTGACTGCCGCATGGCTGTCAGAGCTGGCTGGCAAACAAATGAAAACTGTCACTCGCACCTTTTGGCGGCCAACGCTTGACTCGCCCAACCTCACCCCGACGTGACGAGCATCTCGAATCGGTCGGAGTCAGAAGGCCGACTCCCCCGATGACCGCTCAAGAAACGCGGAGTCTGTGTTCCACAGTGTGGCTGGAAAATGCGTCTGCTGAGAAATGTTGAATTTTAGATGAAAATGGGTGAGCCGAGACGTGTTTAAGAGAAGCTTCTCCTCTGAGAATGTATGTCAGGTTCACCATTGAAACGCATGCTTCGCCACCAGTTTCCCCCCTGGATATCTGTGAGCTTCAAAGATCATCTGACTTGGCAGAGATAATTGTGCTGTGAGCTTGTTGTTTTGTGTTTTTCCACTCTCTCCCTTCTTTGAATATCACTGGTTTTAGTCTTTACAGCTCGGTAACTAGAATACTGTGAAGGATGCTACAACTTTACGGCCTTATTTTAGCTTCCAATCCAAAAATTAAACACAGACGATTGATTCTCACGGTGAAAATAAGTCTGAACATATGTTTGAAGGACATAACATCCATCCACGTCCCCATGAGCCCGAAGTGTCTCGTCAACGTTCTCGCCAATGTTATCAAACATGCACAAGTTGTATCC
Organism: Lipophrys pholis; assembly: GCF_963383615.2. Lineage (NCBI taxonomy): Eukaryota > Metazoa > Chordata > Actinopteri > Blenniiformes > Blenniidae > Lipophrys > Lipophrys pholis. The sequence continues at coordinate 17,245,391 of NC_137643.1, read as the reverse complement.
CATGTCGACGCGCAGCACCACTTCAATTACCTCCAAAATGCAGCAGTGGGCAGATATGGTCACATGCCCCAATAAAGACTCAAAAAGCAGCATTGTGGAAGTTCCTAAGTTTGAGGGTCGACTCTTCACTGAAATGAGCGAACATCAACTGAAGAAATGAGTTTGATCCGAGATGTCACAACATTTCTCTTTGTGTATCCGAGGAGAATTCCTCACATTTTTTTTGTTAATGTGTCAGCCAAACCGTCCGCGGCCGGTGGTTACAACAAAATTGTGGAGTTACCAGAATGAGAATCTGTCTCGTCTGTCACTCCCTGTAACCCTCTTTCACACAGACCGCTGGCTGTGCTGCAGCAGGAGCTCACTGACTGTGGGTTTTGGCAGCGGAAACCACTGGACAGACTCTGTTTTTGTTTGTTTGCATGCAGCGTCCCTGCATTTATTTATTAGATTTTTTTTTTTTGGTGCGGCCTTCTTGCGAAGGGAAGTAGTGGGCGGGTAAAAAAAAAAAAAAAAAAAGAAATAAACCAACACAACATAAGTGAGATTCCTCCTCATTGAAAATCAAATATCTTTGTAGTAGGGAGCACGGGCGGCTTTTCTACAACCGTGACCTGCATCACAGCACTGCGCTGCAGCGCTACGATGATGGTAATTGCGGAACGCTGTTGATAGCCGGGGCATTTACATGTAGTCACTATTGTCCTTCCATGCTATCCGTATCCGTGATATTACGCTGTTCGCCCCCTGAAGCCTGCGATGTCTGCTGCCCAGCACCGAGCCTGACTGCCTTGTCCCCATCAAGATTGAAGCACAAACTCTCACAGTAACACAAAAAAAGACACAAACTCCTGGGGCGTCTTTCCTCTCACAGATGGTGCGCAGGACCTCTGGCTATCAGTCCCCGGGGGGGGGGGGGGCGTCGTTGTTTCCTCTTCCTCCATCTTCATCTCATATCTCCCTTTTCGAGTCGTTTAAGAACAAGAGCGCTGGCGTTGGTGGATGTTTCTGTGCGCTCGTAGCGTCTCGCGCTAAGTCCCTGTGCAGTCGACTTGCATTTTTAGCTCGTGACCCTGTTGAATTAATCTACATTTCTAGTTGTGAGAGTTCAGCCAAAGTGCGAGCCGAAAGCCGGGTTATCCTCCTCCAGAAGTGGGCTGAGCAACGTGTTATCCAACAATGTTGAGGAGCCAACATCTGAAGCTCCTGCTAATGTTAAAGTTTCTGTGCACACCAATGGGACCGTGTCCAGCAATAAACAGGGCCTTAATTCAAACTGTCCACATTGAGTGAAACAATCAACACGATCAAGTTCAAAGCACTGATTTCTTGTTTCCTACAAAATCAGATATGATATTTCGGGCAGAAAAAAGAATTAAAGTTTAATTCAGACCGTGTGCCTGAATCACTCAGAGTGAGCTGGTGTCACTAAATTCGACTTTATCACTCTGACTACTCGGTACTTAGCCACTGTTTTTCCAGGAATAAAGAGCGGGGCTTTCTGGATTGTGGACTTTGTGTTTTCTGTGGGTACATTTACTGTAATTGGCGAGGTAATCCCTTTTACCTCGGCCTGATTAGTCATGTGTTAGTGTAACTGGGGGAATGAACCATCAGTGTTTGATTCAGACCTGCGAGGGCCACTTAAGCAATCAGACACGGGGGAAACTAGACGTTTGGGGTGGGACGACCGTCTTTTATTTTACTCAAGAACCATTTTAATTAATTGACTTTTTCTTTAACTTAAAGCCCTTCAGATCTGTGGCATCCAATTTAGAACAAAATGGACGAAAAGCAGTGGCAATATTTTCAGAAATCAATCTAAACTGCATCAGGTGATCAGTTGGCAGGTCCAGTATCACAGCTTTTGCCCCAGAGGGAAGTTGTTTTGTTTCTTCCGAGCACACGACCTAGAAAATGCAGCTGGCAGTGCAATTTTCAAGAAATCGCTGAGAAATGTAGGATTTTCTTCTTTTTTTTTTTCAGCCTGTGGCACACTTGTAGGTGCCAATCCTCCTGCACTGATCCCTGATCCTTGTTCTGACACTCGCCCGGCTCGCTTAGAGCGGCTGGATGGAAATATGTTTTTGTTTTTTTGTTTTTTTTTAAAAAACACAGTGAGAGCTTTCTGTGCAGAAGAGAGAGATGAGATATATGCAAGCAAAGGGGTGAAGAATCATGAAGGGTTAAAGAGATGGCAGACTGTGCACAGTCGTCGCACATCCAGGCATGCCACTGCGTATGTGCAAACTTGCGCCAGGCAAATTATGCACAAATTCCCCAAACCTGCTTTACTACATTCCTTAATGGGACCCTTGTGCTTTCCTTTAAAGTAATTTAATCAACTCAATCAGCTCTTAAACTGGCTTTTTCTTTGGCATGGATGGAATAACATTCTTGTCTGAAGTTTGTTTTTAATTTTCTTCGTTTAAAATCCCCTCACTTGCTCAATTTTCTGACTTTTTTGTTATATAAATACCGTACATTCTTATCTTCACAGTGTCTTAGAAATGGATTTATGCTTCCCTGATAACGGTATAACACTCAGTAGGGCGAAAGTACAAAAGCTCCATCACCTTTATGTCTCTCCTCTTTACTTATTTTTGCAACTCCAGTCTGAGTTAAAATGCAAGAAGACATGCAGCTTTTACTAATTTGAGTCTAGCTGTTTGTTATTGACCTTAGAAACAGCAACTGACAAATAGGAAGTCTCACCTCAAGGTCCCGGTATTCATTGAATCCTGAGCTTCTGACCTCGGCTCACATAGCAGATGAATATCGACGAGGCCCCAGAAACTAGTTTAAGCACTTTATTTAGATTAGCATTGTACTGTTGGAGTTTTTTCTTTAGCTGAGATTTTGATGTTGAACAGAAAACGTGTGCATGTGAAACTTTATAGTAGCTTTACAACAACCCTTGAGCGTTAACGTGCTGTGATAGATGCTTTCCTTAATGACGCTGTAAAAATCATATAACATGAATAAGTTAAGGTTAAGGAGAAGTGGATAGGAAAGGAGATAGGAGGGATTATTCGGATGCACCCAACGTCTTTCTTGACGTTACTTGAGAAAATATAAATCTTTTCACAATTACTGAGCAGTCTGCTACCAGACATGAGAGCCACAGAGTTTCAGGGCTCAACCTTGTCGTGTCAACATGGCCGATGACGTTTTACATCCATTTCACCTGCAATCCACTGGGGGGCGACAAGGAGAAGACCAAAGCCACAAGAAAGACTCAACGCCAAGAAGAGGTCAATGTCCTCACGTGACAACAGCAGGCAAGATCTTCAACTTGAGCTGCTCACTGAGACAAAACAGGAGAAAAGGGTCCATCTACCGTTAATTTGCTCGGAGCAAATAATCAAACATGGTACCAAGGTTCATAGTTTGAAGTCGGAAGTTTCGTCTTTTTACATATTTCTCACAAATTCTAAAAACTGTGCACAAACTTTAACTTTCAACTGACTCATCATCACCAGTGTGAAGGTTACATGAAGAAATGCAGAAATGTGGTCGTTAAAGTACGGTGGCCCAGAAGGGCCAACAGCACAACGCGACAGCAAAATTCCACTATGGAAGTGCGCGGCTGCCTGTTTTGATTACGGAGAGTTTAATGAGACGCAAGTAAAACGCTGCTGCATGATGATTGCGATTAATGTCTTTATGCGTTTTCAGGAATCCCTATTGTTGGTTACGGTGTTGAAATTATCATAACGTTATGTATGTGCGCCGCCGTCCATCGTTCTGTCAGACAATATTGTCCCCCGGAAACAAAGTCCATTGGTTCCATAGAGGTTGGGTCTCAGACTGCAAGTCCGTCAAAAAATAATGACCCCCGGAAACAAAACCTGTTCTTTGTCCACATAGACATTATAAGACATTATAAAGATATCACGTATATTATGTATATTATGTCCATGGTTCTCTGACCGCAAGTCCATCAGAAAATATCGTCCCCCGGAAACAAAGCCTGTTCTCGGTCCGCTGTGCACTTTCGTGGCTTTTTGCTGTTGTGTTGTGGCATTTGCGGTTGCGTTGTGCTGTTGGCCCTTCTGGGCCACCTTAATAAAGGATCAGAGTGTGATTTGACAGGTAGTGATCCCATTAGACATGTTTGTCAGGTAGTGCAAATACGTGCAACCGACAAAGTTTCTGAACCATTCACGATTACCACACTGCGAAGTCGATTAAAATGAGCCCGGAACTAAACTGAGGCCCCTTTTACACAACAAGGTACAACATGCTTCATTTCTAATTTGTTGGTCATAAAGAACCAACATCATAAAGTGACAAAATGAACATACTTCAGCTAAACGTCCCACTTCCTGTTATGTACGTATATGACTATTCCCGTCCCTCTGGTTGAGGACAGGTTTTGGCTTCATCCTGATGGACTGAGGATCACCTGTGTGCCTGCACAACTCTGGGATAAGCGGTTTTGAGCCGAGGTCCGACTCCGAGTGGTGCGTGCGAGCGCTGTGCAAACATGTCAGGATCGATACTGCACCTTCAGGATGAAGTCACACGCCAACCCTGAGCCACCGCTCATCCCCCGAACGCCAGGGTCTGACCTCAGCGCCGCTCACGGCGGTGACTGTGAGCACGCCCCTGCAGCCATGTTCCTCCGCGGTGGAATCAAATCATGTGACGCTGTGAAACCTGCAGCAATGAGTGTAACTGAGCTCATTTCCTGCGCTAGTACTGTACTTCTGCTTCCCCCCGCCATGTTGCTTTATTGTTTGATTTCCTCACATGTGACTGACAGCGTTACAAAGCGACAATTCTTCACATTTCTGAGGTGTTTTCCAACATTTTTGTCAGAAAGAGTCATGCCAATGTCCCATTTTAGTTATGTGTTATTAAAAAATGGAGATTCTTTGCATTATTAAGGATTGAATAACTTTGGCTTAATGTGTTAATGTGCCATTTACAGCTTCTCTAGATGATAATTATTCCCTCCAAATATATACCATAATTCAATTAAATGAAAAATACAATTTTGGTAGTGATTAAACAAGTGCTTTAAACGTTTGTGGAGAGTCAAAAATAAATATATTTGGTCTCAGAACCTTTCACATGGTTTCTTGTCAATAAACAATTTTGAAAGTAAAAGTGTTTTTATGTTTTTAATTAGCAGCTCCTAATTGTCTGCGATAGTAAAAATGTCATTTTATGACTTCAATAAGAAATAAAAAGGCTATTTTAGCCCATAATGAAAAATGTTAACCAGTTTCAAAGTAGAAAATTTATGAAAATCACCATTATTTAAGAAATTCAATCTAAAAAAAATCTAAAACCTCACGTATTTCATGATCAATCTGTGTGATAAGCCAGTGAGTCCTTCAGTCCAACAATTTATTTGCAAAAAATAACCCTCCAACGTACTAGAACACTATGAATTTTGTTTTGTTTGTATCTTGTTGTAGTATTGATTTTTTTCCTTCATATTTTAAAGCAATGCCGTAAAATCAACCATATTTGTGTGATGTGATGATCTTTTTATGAATCCTATAAATCCAACTCTCTCCATTTATAGCTCAGCTCATTAATAATGTATTCGGTAGCTATTATTAACCAACTACTCTGAAAGAAATGTGAAGAAGTGAGGAAGTTATGCCTGTTCAAAGGTTGAACACAGCCGTTTTATCGTCACTCATGGAAAAAGTTGAATTTACACACAATTTGAATAACTTGATTATCTTATGTTAAAAGAAAAATCTTCCGTTTAAACAAAGAATCCTAAAGGACATGCGTGATGTTGGGAATATTTATATTTGGTATAGATCTGCACATTACTAGTACCTCAGGGAAAATAAAAACCCATCCACACATATGGAGAACATGCAAACTCCACAGAGAAATGGCACGAGGGTGCTAACCACCGCACCACTGTGCAGTCCTCATCTGGTGATAATTAAAATCAGTTTGAAATGTTAATAAAAAAAAACAAAGTCTGAATCACTGTATTCAAACTGATCCACTGCTCCAGGTCGTCCAAACTTCCTCCTCCTCCTCTGAGTGACGGTTTCAGGGTCTCCTCCCTGCAGCTCTGACAAACACATTCCACTTTAATGTAGCAGCCGCTCACAAGGTCATTTGTCACTCGATAATGACAAAGCAAACCCCGGAGGCCATTCCGCCGCGTGGATGCGAGCGTGAAGAGGTGAGGGAGGCTGGCGGCGGCGTCCTTGTGAGCTGATATTCTCGTCATGATCGGAGACCCCCGCCTGTCAGAAGCGCGGCAAACACATATGTCTTCATTTCCTGGATTGGAGGGAAGCAAGCGCACATTTCCATCCAGATGTGCAGGCAGGATATCCGACCTCCATCCCTTTACGGCTGCATTTACGAGCGCCTAATAAGCAGGTGCTCCTCGAACACGTGTTGCTAACATGTGTTGAATGTGACGACCGGCAGACGGGCTCCTGAAGCCCCACAGATTTTCTTGCATGTGTTATTCTAAACATATCATTTCCTGACAACTTACATAACAATGCTGAAGAAGCAGAGGTTTTTATATTTAGAGTGCGTGGCCTCCAACCTTCAAACTGTATCCTCTAATTCCTCGGGCACCCGGCGCTGCAACACAGTGTGTGAATTTGTGTGGGTGGGTGTTTGTGTGCGATCATGAGTAAGCCTGAGAACACAGGCATGTATGAATTGCTGGGGTTAGTGGTGCGAGCGTTGTTGGTGTGCTGGATCGTAATGTGTTAATCCTAAGAGGGGCATGTGGACCCTGGCGGGCAGGACCGGAACAGAGACAGATTAGAGTTTAGCGGGGACCAACTGGTCAGCTCCGGTCTGATGTACGTAGTCCAAATCCCTCCTGGGTTACCTGGTCCGACTGGGTTTTATCGTTCTATCAAACAAGTTCTGAAAACGACGTCTGTTTACATGGAAATGGCACAAACGTTGAAAATGATGTCGATGGCATGCCAGGCCACAAGTTGGCGCTGTTTGTTTTTGTAATGAAACCACACACACACACACACACACACACATGCACTATGAACATTAACAGCTCAAACATACTATGAAGTTGGATTGATATTCCGGGTGAACCGCCAAATCCCAGGAGAATATGGCCTGGGAGTCATGACACTCTGGAGGCCTCCATTGTTGTTGTTGTCCATCTACTGAGCATGTGCAGAACTGTGGACTATGACTGTGGTGCACATACACGGTAGCAGTGGTTTTCTTGCAGCCTCCAAGGAGACAGTCAAAGCATTTTGCAAAAGTTCCACCTCAGGAGCCGTTTTCAAAAAGTCATGCTTTCAGTGGTTCCGAGCACCGCTGTGGAAATGGATTCCCAAAAAGCAATGAAAGTTTTGTGTGTAAATGGAGCCTAAAAATTTTTTTTATTACTTCCAAACCACATTTTTAGATTGTCAGGCTTTTAAATTCAATTTAGTTCATATTTAAAACACGAAAAGAAAAATTGAAATATAAGAAAATTACAGTATCGTTACAAATTTGGATATAAAGCAGGAATCTTGCACATCAAAAATGCACATCAATAAGTGTAGATATTCCTTTATATTGTAACAAATCGTGACTTCAAAGGTCGTGTTGCAACGACGTTGCCGACAGCCTTTGAAAACGCCACTTTTGGAAAATGCTCTGCGTGGAAACGTGGAAAAACGAAACTTTTCTGAAACAGCGTGGGGCGTTTGAGGTCACCGTATATCTTACCATTTGGCTTCAGGAGGTTCAGTTTGGTTCCAATGGGGGATGCCAACGCCACTGAAAATATTCAACAGCCATTATTGTGGTGACTGACGTCACTTGCTAATTATCATGGTTTAAAATAAAATAAAATTGTGCTACTTCCTGCAGCTAATCCCTGTTGACTTCCCCCCCAGCGTTCCCACATCTTCCGACTTTGATGCAGCGGCAGAAAAAAAACGCGGAGGAAAAGTTTGCGAAGGACGTCGGATAAGCAGATCAGATAGCAGCGCTCCTCTTCTCGAGATCAGTTGTAACAACAGGAATGTAGGAGTATAAATGATTAGCAACTCCCACGTTACACCGAGGATAACAAATGTGAACAATGGAGACGATCACAGAGATGTTCCTCGCTAAATATTCACAGCGTGCCGTTGTGCGGTGGCAGAGGAGGGCAAAAGATGTTCTCTGCCGTTCCCCCGTGTTGTTTATATCAGGTAATATATCGCCTGTGATGTGACGCGTGCGTTTTACAAGGGTTATAATTTCACATTGATGTCCCAGTTTCGAATGTGATCCAGCGTGTTATGTATGAATAAACGTCTCAATTCATTTTAAGATTTCCACGTCGTGTGCCACAATGTGCGTCCACGACGGGCTGAAGGCAAATGATGTGTCACTGTGATCTGGTGATGCATGAGAATTTAAAGACATTCCTGCACACACACACACACACACACACACACACACACACACACACACACACACACACACACACACACACACACACACACACACACACACACACACACACACACACACACACACACACACACACACACAGTGTAATAAAAGAGGGAAAACTCTAAATCTATACTGATCTATACCCACCAACAACCCACCCCCCCACCCCTCCACCCCCAAAAGAGTTCCATTCCCTGGATACGTGAGCGCCATTTGAAGAGCTGCATCCACACAGACTCACATCCGCCTGGATACGTGAGCGCCATGTCGAATTCATGACGGTTGTCATGGTGCCCACATAGCAACCGGCTATACATGTACCGGCTGCTGCCTCCGGTCGACTCAGCGAGGGTGGGGAGGGGGAGGGGGATGGGGATGGGGGGTAGAAGAGCATCAAGGGGTGGGAGGTTAAGGCAAACAGAGAGGAAGGCTGGGAAATTTTGAAAGGGGGAATGTGTGTCAAATGGTGTGTGTGTGTGTGTGTGTGTGTGTGTGTGTGTGTGTGTGTGTGTGTGTGTGTGTGTGTGTGTGTGTGTGTGTGTGTGTGTGTGTGTGTGTGTGTGTGTGTGTGTGTGTGTGCTCACGATGAGTTATAGCGAAAGAGATCAGTGGAGGAAAAAAAAAAAAAAAAAGATGAAGAAAAAGGGGATCAGCTGGTCTGTGAAGCTCGCCGAGATGGGGTAAAAGACAGAGGAGAAGAGAGTGAACTCACGGTTGACAGCTTCTATGAAAAGCCGTGAGGCTCACATAGAGACAGAAAGGACCAAAAAAAAAAAAAAAAAAGGCCGTCGTCATCGTCCAACAATGGTATCTGAAAGACTGGATGAATGTGATTGTGTTCAGCACTGATTGAATGCACGTTTCACTATGAAAATAATCACTTTAGAAGACATTCAATCAGGGATTTGTGCTTAAAAGTGAAATTTTTCTACACGTGAAATGCAACAAAAGCGACTAAATGATCTTTAGTCTTCCACCAAAAAAAAAAAAACCATGAGCGACTTTGTTTTCGTTTTCATTTAAATTCCCAGATGAAATTCGAGGCCTAAAATATAGATTTTTGTTTCCTTGTCGTCACAAGCAGCTGAGTACATCGCATATGATGATGGCGAATAAGAAATGTTCTGTTAATTCCTCCTCCTCTGTGGCTCGTGTGAGCACGTACAGAGCAGCTCATGGGTAATTGATGTGCCGAGTCTTATTTTGGGAGCTGAATCAAACGACAAGGCTTTATGCATCACCTGGCAAAAAAAATAAATAAATGAGGGAGAGAGAAACCAGCACATGTATGATGGCGCGTTGACGCACACATACCAACGTACAGACCTCGTCACTCGCCGCTCCACTTCGGGATGCTGCTTGCAGACGCGAGGCGGCCGCTCGTCCACAAACACAGAACCAGAGGAACGGGTACACGTGAAGTGGCGCTCACACAGAGACGCTGGCACACATACATGAATATTTCAGTTTGCTTCAAAACGTGCAAACGTACCATCGCCCATAACCCCCACCCCCACCCCCACCCCTCCAACGCCCCACCACCACCACCACCACCACCACCACCCACGACCGATCAACCCTCAGTCAGAGCTCGGGCAGCAGCGCAGGAATTGGCCATAAATGATAGAGAAAGAGCAGGAACGAGGGAGGGAGAGAAGGAGGAGAGAGTGGAGATGGAGAGGGTCTGACAGACTGGAAATTCATCAGGCCGAATGAGGAGAGAGAGAGAAGGGGAGAGAGAGAGAGAGGAGAAGGAAGAAATATAGACGTGGAGGTGAAGTGACAGCCCTGACAGTTCGCCGAGAGTAGTGGTGGAAAATGACAGGCCCTGATTGTGATTCCTCTGCTTCAAGAGTTATAAAATACATCCTTTTATTTCAAGGACAGGATGCAGTTAACTTGTTTGTCACCTGCGCCGTTGAAAATGGGCTCAAGGCAAAAAACGATGCAGAGAGTTTATTCGCCGAACAGCTTCCCTTGCTCCATCTAATGTGTTGAGATTCAGACGTTCACCCAGCTGCTCTCAGCGTTCACCTCTCGAGAAGGAGCCCCAACGGGGGGGACAAACATCGGCTGACGCTAGATGAGTCACCGGCAGGTTCAAGACGCTTGAAGATTCTGTTGAGATTTCAAAGGACTTCTGGATCAAATGACATCTTTTATCCAACTGAACAAACCCAAACAACAATAATCACAAATCCAACTGACATACAGTCATGACTCTATGTGCCAACCTAACAAACCAAAACAAACAAAACTAGTCATGAGACGTCAAGCCTTGACCAAACAAACCCCACCAGCAAAACCAGTCAGGACTCTTTATGAGTCGACCGAACAAACTCAGCCAACCAACCAAGCCAATGAGTCTTTATACGTCAAGCTAACAAATCAAATCAACAAACTTACTTATGACACTTTAAAATCAACCGTTAGTTTTTATCACTCAACCTAACAAACTCAACCAACAACCCAACTAACGAGTAAGTATGCATCAACAAACACAATGAACAAAGCCAGTCTCTCAATATTCATGCCTCAACCCAACAAATCCCGACAAATAAACCAGGCAAATCTTTTCATGGTCATCCGAACTCATCAAACCAACCAAGCAAAGCATTACTTTCCATCCCTCAGTCTAACAAACTCAACCAAAAGAACCACCGATGGTTGTTTATGCCTTCGCCTAACAAATCCAATCTCAGTAAACTGACATATTCTCTAACCCCTGCAGACCCATTTAATATCAAGTGGGAGTAGAAGATATACAGATGAATAGTTTTATTGGAACATCAAATAAATGACCCATCAAAATAAACTGGCGAATCTTTTAATTGGATTTGTGCATGGAAACCATCGCAATTATTGCATAAACATTCAATAAGGATCTAAAATCTACACATTGGGCTGTCATAATATCTACTGATACTGGGTAACCAACGAGCCATCGCAGTCCATCCAGTCTCGTTATTTAAATCCAACAAGAGGCGACGGGGGGCTGGACTCACGATGGACAAGATGCTATCGGAACTCACTGCCAGCAACCAGAATACAAAAGTTGCGTTACCTCATAATGACTCAGTCTTTTTTGAAAGTTATTTACCCTCATTGCTACAAATGCATGAAGTTCAGCACTATTAAACGCACCAGTCGGTTGATACAGAAACCCTCAAACCTGCTCACCTAATGGAAAGAGTCTAAATGTCATTAATGACAAGCTGAAATGCAGCGGAGAGGGTTTCTCGACCTTCAGGTGCTTCACCGGCCACGTCGGGGCAAAAGTGAAGCACGTCGGGGTCCCATTAGCAGACAAACATGGCATTATTGAATGAACGTATTAACAAGAAGGACACCATGACATTCAAGGAGCGGGCGACCCCCGGGTGTAATTTTCTCTAAACTCATTTGCGACTTTGTGGCGCGTGCCCTCGTCGCTGTACGGGTCAGTGGATTCATTTCCTAAAAACCCTGCTGTGTTACTTTAAGACACCTAGCATTTGGCGAGTGAGATATTTCACATTTTGAAGAGGAGTGAGCGTGTAGGCCCACACGTGTGGGCGTTCATGATGCAAGCTTGTGAAAAGCGTGCGGCTGCACGGGATAGATGATCAAAGCGAGCGGAGGCCTCTTCGGGCGCACACAATCGAACGACACGCCGCCGCCGTCGAATGGGTGTAAGTGAGCCTGTGACATGACCGGGAACAGCTTGTGATTGGCCTGTGAATGAGGCGTCATCCCAGATAGACGCTTCCCAGTTAGACGCCTCATCATAATAAGTTAATTATTTGGAACATTTCAGTGACCCAGGATGAATAGTGATGTATTTTTACACATAAAGACACATTGTTCCTTTGAAAAAGTAGCTTAACATTGGCAAATGCCTCTGTAGGTAAAAACAAACACTCTGCAGGGTCCTTCACAGAAAAGACGGTCAAAGTGGAAAAAAGTCACGCACATATATGTGAACGCGACGGGAGGAAACAGGGATGGAGATATCAGCACAGATGAATCCCGAGACACTGTCCAGCACCTGGTTGCACACTCCTAAATAGAATGAGAAAAGAAAAAAAAAGACAGGTCCGGATGTCCGATGCAAACCTCCACAGAAAAGACAAAAAAATATATAACTATATATTTATATATATATAAGCGTCTATTACATATGATGAGAACTAGAAAAAGAAACAGCTAATATTAACTTTAATAGCTATATATAGCTATATAGCGTCTATCTTGGATGAAACCGCGAAAGAAACAAGTGAGGAAGTAACAGGCAACAGGCGGCCGGAGTGTTTAGAAAGCAGGACGCAAATATGCTCGTCCGCTCCCTGAAGGGGTCTGAGTGTCTTCCTGTGGGATCCTCAGGAGGAGGAGGACGAGGAGAAAGTCAAAGGTCAAGGGGGCGGGGGGGTTGAACCCACACCTCATTCCCTGTTGCATCGGCGTTAATCTCACACTCCATTTGCACTCGTTGGGAGATAACGGCATCATTAGCACACATTAACATGTCTCTATTATCGTACTCTTGGTGTCCCAGAGTCCCTGTACGTGTGTGTGTGTGTGTGTGTGTGTGTGTGTGTGTGTGTGTGTGTGTGTGTGTGTGTGTGTGTGTGTGTGTGTGTGTGTGTGTGTGTGAGGAGCTGTGAATGGGTGCAATGCGTGAACACAGCTTTTTCAATCTGTCACAGAGGTGCGCGTGAGCCAACACATCCATTTACACATCAGCCGAGATATTCCGCAGCAAAAAGTACTTGTTAATTACACCCATTACGTGGATGTTCGACAGCAGCTTTTTGTTGTGGGATGACAGTGTCGGAGTGGGAGAGATCTCTTCCTTTTAACTGAGCCATAGAGGGAAAACTTAGTGATTTTTGGCTCACGTTAACCAATTAACAAACGAGACCCTCTTTCGGGAAATTACACAATAGGTTTTATTGATTGACCATTACGGACGAGCAGCAAAAGCACATGGGAACTTTGTTATTATGTCATCTGAGGCTTTCATTGTGAACTACAGGCAGAGTTATGATTGGCCAACAAAATGTCATGATTCGGTTTAAAAAGACGTTGACTTTCAGGATGATGACGCAAGCTAACCCATTTTTGGTATTCCCTTCCTGTTTCTATCTTGATGATGGTATAGACTATATAGATGTCTAAACATTTCTATATATATGAAAAATGCATCCAGCAGGTCATATTTAATTTTGATTAATCCATTATAAGGTAGCAAAGCTGTGGTAAGTATTCGGTATGTAATGTTTAACTGATTCCAGTGAGAGAATTGGCAAATTTGAGATTATTAAGTCAAAAATGATAATACACTGGAAGTATTTGTGCGGGGGGTTTTTTTGCTTTTAAACAGATTGTTTAAAAAAAATTAGAATAATAAGTGGCACCCAAGGCAAATTTCACACTGTCTTAACAGTTTGGGGTGGAAGTTTTCAATTTTTAAGTGTCTTTTAACCCAGGGGTATCAAATATAATTTTGCGAGCCAAAACTGGAGACTCCAGTCTGGCCCGCCAAGCAAATTGTAAGAAATTAAAAAATATATATATATATCTTTTTTCAGTGATGCTACCAGGAAAGACAGCAAACTAGCATTAGCCTCTACAGTCATGCTGTCAGGGTGAGTTTGTACAAATATGCTGAACAGATATACGGAAAAGATTTTTGGATTTTTCACTGTATTTTGCACAAGAAGGTTCAGTTGAAAATGGCATTATGTTAAAATTTGTCATAATTTTTTGTATTGATGTTTTACAAGAATATAGATATTTTCATCATGTATACACTGTCCCACCACAAAAAAAAGTTATTATGGCACAATTTTGCCTGACCTGGCCACTCAAGACAAAATCAGTCCGAATGTAGTTCCTTGAAGTAAAATGTGTTTGACCCTCCTGCTTTGAGGAGTAAAGAGTTTCCCATTCATGATTACAAAAAAACTGCTGGTGTGAATGTATCCTGGCTTAGCTGTTGTGTACCTGGTGCTATCGTCTAATAGCATGCTTTATAACAGTAGAGCGTGATGTGTTAATGATGAGCACGTACACCAGAGGCGTCAGCAATATTTCCAACAACTTAAAAATACAATGTCTGAATCGAGTCTGAACAAATCATGGATTCCCCATTATATTCAACAACACGACATTTGCAAATACCTCATTAATGCCTTTTTGAGCTTTGACTCCGAGCCCAGAAACTCGGCAAAGAACAGGCACCAACATAACTTTGTTCCAGATCTGATCCAGTATAGAGGTTGATGACCAACTATACAAGCATCAGACCTGCAGTGTTGGCAGGGAACACCTCACTGAGGCAAAGTTAAAAAGTTTCATTCACTTTTATTGGGCATTAAACAGCAATAAACAAGCTGTGAGCGGCCTCCTGAACCAGGTGTTTCTACATCGGCAGGTTTTATGGTCAGCCATCCAGCAGTACGTTGTAATCCTGACCTATCAGAACTCTGTATTATTCATGTGAATGACTTTGTCCAACTTCCCGTTATTGTTATGGAGACAGTGTCCAAACCACACGCAAAGCATCATCCGTCCTGAAACTTACCCTTTCCACAGTCCCCGCTGTGAAGCAGCGTGTTAACGTTTCAGTGGCTCCAAGCTCGGTGTTTTGTTCAAGGTCACCTCATAAGATCCACTCCCCAGTCATCCAGCACACAGCCGGTGTTCTCGCCGTTTCGCCAAAAGCGGGCCCGATGATGGTTGCACATAATTATTCGTTTTGCCCCGAGGCTGTTTTTTCAGTCAGTCATCCTGCCACGGCCCAGACATTCCCACTGTCATGGTTTCTGCACTACGCTCTATGTTTAGGAACGGTCATAAATCAGGTCCATGTGGGAGCTTGGAGGATGGGAAATAGTAGCTGGCTGTGTGTTGTCTCTAACCGGGCTGGAAACCACCTATGTCAACAGCTGGCATCCAATACCTCAGACGCATTCGTGTGCACCTGAAAAGACAAGACAGAGTCAACAAACATGAAGATAGAAAGGTTAAAGTGCCGAAGTCCTTCTTCTGATAGTCTGCAAATGCAAAACAGGTGACATCTTTTAGCTTTTTTGTCTTATGAAATTCACCTATTCATGTATTGAAATGATGTTTATATTCTCATTTTCAATAATCACTCCATTGGCACAACACAGCATTGTAATTTGTAGTTAAGAGAAACGTTTATTGAGAGGTAAGTTGCATTCGGAGTCACTTCACTGTTCAGTCTCATTGATGTGGTTCATCACGGCGCACTGCAGGATCTCTGACAGTGAAAGTGGAAACTTGACTGAAGCTCATTTCCCCGATCACATCTGCCACAACTGGATTCATCTGTTGGTTGCTCTTTGTGTCACCCTCTACCTGAACCTGTCTGTTGCTTTATGCTGTAACGTCTCTGTCCTACGCCCTCTTCTTTTCCCCTGACAACAACCGGAACAGCAGAAAGTCCCTAACTCTTTCTGGTTCTGCAGGTTTCGTCCTGTTAAAAAGGTGTTTGTTTTTTTTCTTCCTTTGCACTGTCCCTTGTGTTTTTCTCTAAAACTGTCACCTCTACGACTTCTGGCGATTATACCTATTTGCATGATGACATTAAAACATGTTTCCCTTTGGTAAGTTGGGGGGATATAACAACCTGCTATGTTTAAGAACATAGTTTTTATTAAACTACATCCATCTATCTATCATCTGGACATGATTTTAGATAACTGTATGGCGAAAGCACCGTACACCCCGAACGAGTCACGCGGAATGTGTGGGGAAACCCATTGGACACCGTGCACGCACAGGGAGATCATGCAAATTCAGTTTAGATATTCCCTGCCTGAAGACTACTGCGTATCGGTTCACCTGAAAACATTTGAATCTGTTAAATTTTTATGTTAAGCTCGCAAAACTGGAACACTGATGGCCTGTCATTTCTGTATTTGAATAGGTAGAATTTTTTCCTGTGTGACATTGGCGCTCACGAACATACTCATGCTCATCTTTTGAGCAAAATGTGAAGAAGTAAAAAGTTTGCACATCCAATCACCGATGGAGGGACATGTTTTGAACCTCTGTGTGCTTCCTTGCCACCACTAACCCTTTTATGCCTCCGCTCATGCGGAATACCAGGAAATAAAGCAGTAAATGTGTGTGTGTGTGTGTGTGCGCAAGATATGATAAGACTTTATTGATCCCCGAGGGAAAATTCACATGTAACTTCATCAAACTCTGCTAAGGTTTCATTCAGGCTTGTGCCATGTGGAAATCTGAAACAAAAATAATATGAGGTGGAAAACAAAAAGTAGAGTTTTTATATGGAGCCAGTTTCACTCGTTGTGGGGGAAAATACTATTTGCATTGGACAATCGAACTTTATTTCACACAGCAACAGTTTAATTCACATTTAAGTTTGGTCTCATAGAAAAGTTCTTACCTGATAAAGCTGAAGTTACTGTAGAGTATGATGGCTTTGTTTTGATTTAAAAATAACTAACACACAAATCACATTGATAAAAACATGTTCATGATCAAAATTGGTTTTAAAACAACTTGTTATGTCGTTTCCTTCCCAGCGATTCCAGTTTTAGCATCATGACTTCCTCAGCCAGTAGTCGGTACACAGCCACCCTCCGGGAAGCAGGACTACTCTGGCGGCAACTTTTGTTTATCCCCTCTATCTCCTAAATTCTCTCCCTCTCCATGACCCTTAAATGTTCCTCAAAAATCTCTGGCTGGGTCTCGTCGTGCCCATCCCAGGCCCACAAGCAAAAAAAAAAAAAGAACGCCTCTCCCTGCTTGACCTCAGTGTGCCTGCCTGCCTGCCTGGGCTTTAATCCCGATCAAGCTTGTCTAGACCTCTCATTACCAGCACATAATCAGGGAGGATGGGGCTGGAGGGAGCCGTGTGGTGGGAGGAACGAGGGGAAGATGCGGGGAAAGTGACCCTGACAGTGACCCACACATTCATTCCACTGTTTACCCTCTCAGTAAACAGACAGACTACACAGACAGTCAATACACAGGATGGAAGAAGGATGTAGGGGCAGATAGGAGGCAGGGGAGAATAGAGGGAGACCAGACATAAACAGAGGATTACACTGAGAAAGGGAATCCTCAACAGAATGGATCTTGAAAATCTCAAAAGACATTTTCAGGAATGCTACGAGAGCGTTTAAGGAACTCCGTGGCTTCGAACCAACTACTTCCTTCATGATCTTATGAGATTTTAAGCTCTAATTTGACCTTTTCAGAAAATATGGGCGTCTACTTTCTTGCCAACAACCCGAAATGTCTTATTTATGAGCTCAGTATTTTTTATTTTTTGCTTTGAGGAAATGCTTTACTACCTCCAAGCAACTTAAAAAGTGTTTTAAGGTGAGGAGACAGGAAGTTATTCGATTAAAAGGTGGAAAACATTAAAACAGAACTTCTTCACAAAAGGACTCTTACAAAGATACATTTTTTTTAAAAAAGAGTCCAAACAGACTATAGATGCTGGGAGGGAAACACAAGTAACACAGATGAAGAGTAGAAGCAAACTGGTCAGGGTGGGGAGGACAACTATGTACTCACACTGCAATGAGACACAGCTGACAACAATCAATAATAATCAGGGGAGGAGCAGGAGAACAGAGGAACATGAAAAGACACTGAACGTAGGCAGAGTAAAGGCCGATTCTTCCTCCATAAGAACATGAAGAACATTCGGCACTCCGGGGTTTTGCCGAACAAAGTGACGTCATTCTCTTCGGCCAGCTCCCTCTTGCCAAAGAGATTTGGTTCGGCTTTGCCAGCCGTCCGAGCCAAGGTGCCCCACTGCCGAAACTTCGGCACTGCCGTGTGCTGTGCATGCACCTTCCAGCTCGCTAAGGACTATCAGTCATATTTTAATCATAATTAGCATGTCGCCTCACTACTGTATGCAGCTGAACTGTTTCAGTAATAATCGATTGGTTCGCCGTGTTCTATGCGCTTCACATTCAACAAGCGAAGTCATTTTTGAATTGAAAAATGTGGCTCAAATATATTTAAAAAAATGAAAATGATTGATAACAAATTCCTAAATTGGGGGGGGGTTCGACCACGGTTTTGTGGAGAAGTTCAGGGGTCTGCGCAATGCCATAGGGGTTAAAACACTCACCTCATAGCGAGGATCTAGTTGTTCATGTCCGCAGAGGGCTTGGGAGCTTTCCTGAGTGGAGAATTGCTTGTTCGCCCTCTGTTCTGAGGTTTTCTCTGGGTACTACAATTCTCTCCCGCAGCCAAGAAAAAGATTTGAGTTTAACCGGTGCTTCCAAATTGCCCCAAAATTGTCTGTCCAAGGCGTACCCTGTCTTCATCCAATGTAATCTGGAATATGTTCCAGCGCGTCAAAGTGAATACATGGATGGACTCGTTGGCTATTTAGATCGTTCTATGAATGACTCCATTTACGTGCATATTTATCTTTTACCATTTATATACAGGCAAAGTACTATCCAGTCTGTAAACATTGCAAAGACAAACTGTTTCCCGTAAGAGCCCATGATAAAGGGTATCTACCATGTTCAAAATCTGATGACGTACTGCTCCAATACCAGCGTTCTGTGTTGTCGTCTGGGGATTTCAGTGGTAGCAAACCCAAACTCGTCCTCATCTTTCCTCATTTCAGAGTCCCCTTGGTAACAGTGGTTATAAAACGCCTTCTTCAATGGTGGGGGAATCACTGCAGGAGATGGAGTCTACCTCATCCTGAAAATTTCTGCAGTCAGAAAACGCCTGATGGTACAAACACTGAAACGTCTCAGCGGGACTGGGTTTGTTTTTTTTTCTTTTTTTTGGCGATCAGCAGTGACTTCCTGGTGTTTCCGCTGGTTGACAGCCAACAAATATTTTCACATTTCACTGTTTACACTTTTCTTCCTGTGAACACACAACATGAAACTCGTTAATTAGCGAGCTCTGGAGGTAATGCTGGGTCACGTTTCCCTGTATTCCAAGCTTCGTGTCGATCGGACTATGAATCTAATCCAGTGAGACATGGTTTTAACATAAACTGCACTCAATAATGGTCAAATTCCATTTTTGCTGGTGTTAATATACAATCAAACTAGAAAGGTCAAGCTAAGAGGAAATTAACAGATGTAATCATTGTTGATGTGACGGGGTTTACCGTCATGAGCTCAATCCAATTACCACACAGGCTCAGTATCTGCTAAGCCGCGGCTCCAGTTGAGATTAACATGGGCATGAGAAGATATGATGAGGGGCTGAAACGCACCAACTCATGTCAACAGCCGTCCGCGTCCATCTGCTCCAAGCATGACGATCACACACAGGCTTTTTCATGAGCAAGCACGAGCGCGTAACGTTGCGATTGTTTTTGGTAGCGTCGTCCCATGTGCAGAATTCACAACATGGCAGGGATTTCTTCAAGTTTCTGCAGCTGAACTTGTCCTCCTACAGTCCTGCTTTTTTCTCTCTTTCTCACACACACATTCACAAATCCCATCTATACGATCAAACGGAGTGCCTGGAGTCGGCGCCTGCACACAGTCCCACACTCCAACGCACTGTGGACGCCCTATAAATACACAACGAGCTGCGTTAGTATGCAGGGTGACGAGGAGCCTGTTTCACTACGTTTCTCAAACATGCATGTGGGCCTACTTTTTTTTTTTCTTTTTTTTTCTCTCGGCCCCATTCCCGCTCTCGTTTTACCTTCTTATTCTTCTTTCCTTCCGCCCCCTCACCCTCGTGTCCTTTGCCTTTGCTTCTTCGGTCTTAATCTCCCACCCCTCCCTTCATCCCTCTGCTTCCTTCCCACACTCATAATTTAGATTCCCCTCCTTGCAAACCCGCATATATTCCTCATCTTGTCCCACTCTCCGCAGCTTCCTAATTACATCTGCATGTTCAAGCTCTTTGGCAATACTTTTGCTTCCACCGGAGTGCTTCTCCGCCGGCCTGATTTACATACAGGGGAGCTTAACAGAGATGCTCTAATTGGCTGTCTGGTCTTTATTCATTGTGGTAATTGCTTGTCTAAAAGTGTCCATACAAGGGTTGACTGACCCACCCCCCACCCCACCCCACCCCACCCCCATGGGAGAAGTATATTTTCTCACCTGTCACTCACTGTCGCCCACCCAGAGCCCCTCTGTTGAGATCAATGAGGCAGTAGAAACTCAAAATGACGCAAATTAAAGATTTTGTGGGATCACTGATTTTCTAATACTGGTGTTTGTTTGTTTTTCCAATTTCAGCAAAGCAATCAAAAAGAAGACCCCTCATTACACTGGCTTTGATATTTCCTAAAGATTCAAAAAAAAATTGTGTAGAGAAACTACACAAGGGGAGGAATTTTAGGATATAAAACATACCATAGCCATTATTCTACCATGCTGGCTTTTATGATGACCAGTGATTCCTCATTGCCAAGCGTGATTCGTTCAGGTCTTCAAAAGTGAAAATTGTTTGCCGTATTTTCATAATTTTAGGCCCCGTTCACATGACGTCTAAAAACAAAAATGCATAACTTTCATTGCCTCGTACAAAGCAACAGTGCTCTGAATCACTAAAAACACCACTTTTGGAAAACAGCTCCCAAAGTGAACTTTTTAAAAATGCATGTAAACTGTAGCTGCCTGTGCACCAAGGCCATAGTAAATAAATCTTCTGCACATAAACAAGTAGATGGACAATAACAACAATGGCGGCATCCAGAGTGTCATGACTCCCAGTCTGATATTCTCCTGGGATTTGGTCATTTTAAAGTAAAGAGTCACCCGTAATTACAATCTGAGTCGGAGATTGCACGTTCTCCCCAAGCGTGCGTGGCTTCTCTCACTCTGGTTTCCCAAAAATCACGTCTTTGAGGTTAACCGGTGACCTTACATCGCCTCTGGGTGTGGATAGGATTTTTTCTGTGTGTCTGCCATCCAATGGACTGGCCCCATGTCCCTGGTGTAACCTGCCATGTTCGCTCGGATCGGCTCCAGTGCCCCTGTGACCCTGAACCGGATGAAGTGCTGTCGAAGATGGATGGAAAAACTCAAACTTGTCAAGGTACAGTAGTCTTATCCATCTATCTTCGCAGTAGTAGTCTTATCCTTTTTTTCCCTTCTTTTTTCAAAACGTTGCAAGACGTCAGGCTTACACGCTTTCTCAAGGCTAAAAGCCAGTGCAAGCACAAACACTGTAGTTTGCTTCAGGCCTCATGTATTCAAACTCTCACCTGCAAAAGTCATCTCTTTTTATTAAATATATATATGTATCAAGGTATTAACATATCTTTATGAAAGGAGAAGAGACAGATGAAATGAAAGAGATAGAGTGTTCGTAGAGGGAGGAAATAGAGTACTACCAAAAAAAAAAAAAAAAAAGAAAACATCCTTCGGGCACATGTGAAGAAATATTCAACCTGACAGCGTGACTCGATATGAAGGACACATACACTCCTTTCTTGTTGCCCTTTGATGAATGTATAGGTTGCTGCTGCCCTCCACTCAGAGGGGCTATTGGGGGCAGGATCAGCTGATGCAGTTAGAAGGGTTAATGCATTAGCATGTGTTGCCCACCCTGACCTGACCTGCTGCTAAGGCGACAGTGAAGCCGGTGGCAACCCGCCCCCGGAACGCCACACCGAAGAATGACATTTCAAGATCAAGGCTGATGAACGCAGTCTTGCATTTTGTCTGTTATCTTTGGTGTGTGAGGGAATGAACCTTAAAAAAGAAATGGCAACATAAATAAAGTCCATCTACAGGTTAATTTAATGCAGACTGAGATGATTTGAACAATATTCACTGTAGCATTTTTTGCCCTGTAACCAAAACTAAGCACAGAAGTTCCCTTGTGGCTGTTGGCTGACTCACAACTAATGATATGATTATACAGACTACACAAGCCACAGCTCCCTGTTTTTTTCTCAAACGTCCAGTCTGTTTTTATGTTATTTTGCGAAATTTCTCATTCAGGGATTGAAATTAAGTGAAGGAGCAGCTTTTTGAAAACGACTCCCAAGGTGGAACTTTTCGTAAAAGCTGTGTGTGATTTCATTACAAATCCCAACATGAAAACGGCATTGTTTCCAGCGTTTCCGTGTAAATGGACGTTGTTTTCAAAATGTAGCAAAACTTTTCTGAAATGAAAAGACAAAAACGTTTTCACCTGAAACATTGTATAAACGTCGGGTCTCGGTTTGCGATGTTGTGCGAAAACATTCTACCTTGCGTCATGTGGCGGTGGCAGGAGAAATTAGGGCTGGTGTTGCTGTAAACATTGCACCCCCCCCAAAAAAAAAACAAAAAAATCGAGTCATTAAGATTCTCCTCATTGTTGTTTGCTGCTTCTCAGACAACAGGCTGCATCTCAATAGGCCTTTCATTGAGACAGTCGGGGAGTCAATTAGCTTTTCTGGCTACTGGGCAATATCTGCCTTGATGTTGTTGTTGTTGTGGTTGTTGTTTGTCCCCGGTTCCTGGCGGGCGTCGGTCGGAGCGGCTCCCCTTACAACGAGTCACAGAGGAATGTCGGCCACTGATAACAACACCTGGGACATCTTATTAAAAGAGACCTCAAACACATGCCCCGCTTGGTGGGTGGACTCAGTCCGCCCTCTCCCCACACACACACGCACACACACACACACACACACACACACACATGCATACATGCATTCCCCTGGGCTGTAATTGAGAGCCGCGAGCCCCAACCCCCCCCCCCCCCCCCCCCCCCCCCCCCCGCCCCAAACAGATAAACAAGACCTATTGATTCAATGTAATTTGACTCAGTGGGTGCCATAATGACATTACAGGACAGGATAGGGATTGTGCGTGTGTGTGTGTGTGTGTGTAAGCGCGTTTGCAGGCGCCTGCTGAGGTGAATGATGACACACCATTCAGCCGTGCCAGGGGAATTTAGCTGATTGGAAAGTGATATAGATGACGAGGGCGAGCGAGAGGAAGAGACGGGGAAGGAAAGAAAGGGAGAGAGAGAGAGAGAGAGAGGGAGAGAGGGGGAACAAAGTGCCAGTGACAGAGGGTGAGAGAGAGTGTGTTTTCCCGTGTGTATGTCATAGACGGGGACAGTGGCAGCGTGAAAGGGGAAATAAATCGCACTGCTCTTGTGTGTGTTTTTCCACGGGCACACGGCCATAAATACTGTCTATCTGTGTAAAACTCCCAGGCGATCAATGGGCCATCAGAATGTTTTACTTGGTCATCAAAAGGAGAGAGAGAGAGAGAGAGAGAGAGAGAGAGAGAGAGAGAGAGAGAGACCCTTCAATGGCATGGTAGCGGATAAAGTCTCGCTGAATTCCATTCGTTCTCCAATCATTTTCCAGAGTTTGACTACAGATTTGGAAATGCTAATCAGCCATCTGTTGATCGCCGGCAGCAGATCAAGGCCGTCCGGATGGATGTGTTTTAAAAATAGACACTTGCTCGAGGAGCATTTGTTTGGTGGCGCTTTGGCGCTTCGCAGATATGAAACCTGGAGATATTCCGTACGCAGACGTATACGTGCGGGGGGGGAAACGCTGTGCTGTCGTGCCGATAGCAGCCTGAGCGGTGATGCTGAATTATGACAGATGTTTCATGCTGATACTCTGTACCATTTAATGTCTCAAGTTCAATGCAACACGATTCCAGTTCATCAGGTTTTATTCTGTGCCGGGTGAATGAAGCCTTCAGCTGCATCATCAAAATAATGGCGCTCTAAAGTCCAGGAAGAGAAATAAAGCACGTTTATGAAGAAGGTTGTGGAATTCAACTGTGGTAAATTGTGGTTACAGTTATTTTTATAAATAATCTCTGATCAACGATCATTGACTTTTCTGGGCCAATTTTAAAGTTGGCATCGACCACATCCCTCAACAAAAAAGCGAATGACATTTGTAAGCCGGGTTTTGGAATTGTGTGTCGAAAATGAGCTCTGTGACGAATTAACACTGACGTTAGTGAGGCACTGTTGAAAATGCATTGTTTTTGTGTATCTGTTTCACGAAAGGTTCCAAAGAACGATGTCCGTTTACACGGAAACTTCACAAATGCTAGAAAAAAACAACGCAGATATCATCATGACCACAAGTTGGAGCTGTTGGTCATTTTTGTAATGAAACCCCACACACAAGTGCAGAGAACGATATATAAACATTAACAACATTGGTTTAAGGGCTGGGAGTCGTGCCACTCTGAAGGCCGCCATTGTTATTATTGTCAATCGCTCCCTGTACATAACATACATAAAGCTTCTGATATTCCAGTAAGAGAATCAAAAAACTTGCATTTTCTTTGCCATTCCTGAGCAACCAAACATAAACTGTCCTCTAAGGGGACTCAGTTAATTTGTACCCCGATGAACACAAACACACAGATTCACCCTCCAGATCACATGTCTGAGCCACAATGAGAGCCTCCAAACCCCCCCTTGGTGGAGGATAAAGAGGTGCACTTCTGTCATCTTGACTTCCCCCCGGCTTCGCCCTGCGCCACTTGACAGGCTGAGACCGAGGTAATTGGTGCCACGTATGATTCTGTCAACTTGGACAGCAGGTAACAAGAGACGTTGGGCGAAAAAGAGAAACACGGGCAGATGGATTGTTTGTTTTGAGGGGTGCTGCGCAGCCGTGCTCTGCGGTGGATATTTTCAGATTTGTGTGTCTTGTACTACAACTTAATTTTAGAGTCCCCTCTCTGGCTCGCTTCTTATAATTTTATCATCTTTCACACCCTGAAAATCTGGATTTATTTTATTTTTTTCCCCCCATCTGGTCTGCATTTTGCAAAAAAAAAAAAAGTCTAATATTCCAGATATTTAGCCACCCATCCCTAAGTGCTCAATTTGTTTGAATAAATGCATGAATTAGCTTACAGTTTCTACTTTTCCCTCCACTTTGAGGCACTGACGTCCCGTCACCCCCCACCCCCACCCCTCGCCAATCGACACATCTCTTTCACATAAAATAGAATTGAACACGTCAATGGATTACATACATGTGTAGAACCCAAACACTGGCTTTCTGTCTCTGATTCACACACACACACACACACACACACACACACACACACACACACACACACACACACACACACACACACACACACACACACACACACACACACACACACACACACACACACACACACACACACACAGCTTTGGCTCCAGCCCAGTCCTCAGGCATTACAATATATGGCACCAACAATTCAGTCTACCACACGAGCAGCCATTTGCACAGAATTAGGTCAACACTTCTGCACACTGCACCCCTCCTTCCCTCCTCCTCTGTCTTTGCTGATTACCGCCTCGTTCGCCTCGTCTGGCTTCTTCGTTATCACTTCCCATTGCCGTGTTTCAGATCAGCGTGCAGGTTGTGGAGCGACACGCCCCGCCCCGAAAGCTGCTGCACCTTGCACGTACTCATGCCGAATGTAAAAGACCAGAATTTGGGCGCCATTTCAAAAGTGAGGAATCATTATGGGGGGATTTCACATCATCTTTAATATGGATTTGTGTGTGTGTGTGTGTGTGTGTGTGTGTGTGTGTGTGTGTGTGTGTGTGTGTGTGTGTGTGTGTGTGTGCGTGTGTGTGCGTGTGTGTGTGTGTGTGTGTGTGTGTGTGTGTGTGTGTGTGTGTGTGTGTGTGTGTGTGTGTGATTGCTGATGGCGAGGCTGCAGATGTTCTGCAGATGAATTATTCCACACGCTGCATCTCGAACTGTACGGCTGGCATACGCTCTCTAATTTAACAAACAGAGGCAGGCTGAGCCTCGCTGCCATCTTGCCGTCCCTGGATCGCTCCCTTCTCCTCCTCTCTTTTCAGCCTCATCCTTGGGCATGCAGCCTCCCTCCCCCCACCGCTCCATGTGCCAGCCTGGAGGGTGTGCTGGGAGGGCAAAGTCTGTGTGTGTGTGTGTGTGTGTGTGTGTGTGTGTGTGTGTGTGTGTGTGTGTGTGTGTGTGTGTGTGTGTGTGTGTGTGTGTGTGTGTGTGTGTGTGTGTGTGTGTGTGTGTGTGTGTGTGTGTGTGTGTGTGTGTGCCAAGTGCAGTACTGTAGCTTTTCAGGCTTTGCAGCCACTGTGTCAATGCCACTGTCCTTTTTTTTTTTTCTCTCACCCCTCTCAGGACTTGGGTTTTACTGTCCTCCTTCACCCGTGCGTGAACTCATTACCTCACCCTCACGCAGACCACATGCTAAACAAATTCACCTCACGCTGCGACTGATGCAAATTCTCCACATTCCTTGGAAAACGATGTGACCTGTCTGTGCAGCCTCGGGTTGGGTGAGGCCGGGGACGGTGCAGTTTAAAGGCCCAGGTTTACATAGCCAACCTTTATTCTCGCATCCCCTCCACCCCTCCACCACCCCCATCCCCATTCCCCAACCACCTTCCGCTTTCTCCTATAACCAGCTGACCGTCTTATCTGGTGTAAGCAGCACTGGAGGCTAAAATCCAGAGAACTTGTCTCACCGTCTATTTATTCAAAGAGGATGATGAAATTCCGCGAACAACGAACAAAAACCAAGCTTTTATTCAATTCCCAACACTGTCTGGCCTATGTTTCGTCTTTTTTTGTTGTTGTTGTTGTTGTTGAGGGGTGTGTGTTTTCATTGTGGAAGGTCTCTTATGGTGATATTAAAGAGCCAGAGTCAAGCCAGCCTGAAAAGACAGCACATCCAGCCAGCCTCGGCTCATCCACCTGTCACTGAGCTCTCAGCCACAGCCGAGTATCGCTCGCCCCGTCTAATGTTTGCGTGATTCATCTCCCAGGGGACGTGGTGACTTTTCGGCGTTTGCTTGTATACGACGCATTTCTCTGCACTCACAGGCAGCACCAATGTCCTTGGAAAGCGGTGAGCATTTAATTAGGCCTAGTTCTCCCCAACCTCACACTGAGTTAATTATTTGACCCGTCTGTGAATAGCAGGTTGTTGGGTTCTTTTGTAGTAATAATAAGGACACAGTTTTGTGTCCCTTGATGGTGTGAACGTCGTCTCCGAGGCTTTTTAAAGCCCGACAAATAAAGTCTTATTTCACCGAGAACAATGTAACTCGGTCGTTTGGTAATGATGTAAACAGGACGCTCCCGTCAATGCTGCTGGACTTCTACAAAATAGTTAAATTTCACAGCAGCCCTTTGTTAAAATCCTAAACTTAATCCCGCTTTGTTTCCTCCCACGTGGACTCATTAAAGCTGGAAACAGGAAAATCAGGATTGTTAACATTGAGCATCAGGATGTGTTTGATGTGAAGCATGCTGTCAGAGGTGATCTTGTGGACGTTGATGTTTTAGAGTCTCGCCGTATAAAAGCATTCAACCGCCACAAATGGAAATCATCTATATATATATTTGCATTTCAATCGGGTGAGTGAGCTCCAATCACATGTGGTCATGCGAGAATAGTCAGCTGTAAATAGGGAAATCCCAATGGGGGGGGCATTTATCAGCACAGTTCAGAGTTGTTTCACAAAAGCCATCATGCATGCTGCAGAGCATGTAGCTGTAAGGCCCTCGTTGATTTCATTTCACCTCGTATTCCTCAATCCCTGAAAGCATCCGTTGCATGAGACTAATGCGAAGACGCTTCCTGATGCCAAATGATGCCAAGCGATGTGATTCAAGCAGTTGTGTTCACCCAGGACACATGTTATTACCAGGTGTTGGCGCTCGGACAGGAGGGGAAACAGCTGGCCTGGTGTAGTCCGAAGGTAACCCCATTTATCTCCTCGCGCCTCCTCAATTGTTCAACCAGCAAGTTGTGTCTTAAAGAAGCAAAAAGCTGGAGCGTAAAACGGAAATGTTGGGTTTCGGGTTCAAAACGATTGATAACGTTAAATATTGTGTCGTTTTATTTGCTGATGATTTGTGAGTGTAGCGTCTAAATTGTATTCATATGGCATAAAAACCTGTTAACTTAAATCAATTATTTATATTTCACGATGTCCAGTTTGAAAACATTTCAAAAAAAAAAAAAGAAGCTCAAAT
This sequence comes from Lipophrys pholis, assembly GCF_963383615.2. NCBI lineage: Eukaryota > Metazoa > Chordata > Actinopteri > Blenniiformes > Blenniidae > Lipophrys > Lipophrys pholis. The sequence continues at coordinate 17,217,022 of NC_137643.1, read as the reverse complement.
CCTCACTTAATGTCTTCAAAAAGCTTTTGCAATCCTCTTGTTCGTGCTAATCCAGTGTACCACAGAAGAAAGCTGGTGTGTCTTTGGATTTGCTGGGAGAAACCATATATGCAAACTCGACACAAAATCTTAGCCACAGTTCACCAGTGAAATCTATGGCGTCAATTTAGTGCCAAAAACACAAACGCATTAAAAATTTAATCACGAACAGTTAGACCACTTTCTGCGCACTCGCTGCCTCTATCTGTGCGCTGATTGTTACTTCTGTGATCTCTCCACGCGCGGTGATGTTGAGTTTTGGCACTTTGGGGGCAAAAAAACAGCTCTGTACATTGGTCCCAGTATAAAATCAAATGAAATCTGAGAGATAACTGTGTAAGACTAAAGACCGATTCATACTCTATAAGAACAAGAAGAAAGTTCGGCACTCTGGGGTCTTGCAGAACAGAATGACATCATTTTCTTCAGCCAAGCTCCTTCTGGCTGTGCCAACCGTCCGGGCCGAAGTTGGTGCCGCACTGTTAAAACTTGTTAAACATGCTACACATGCGTGTTCCAGCTCGCTAATGACTATTAGTCATATTTTAATCATGTTTAGCGTGTAACCTGGCTGCTGTATGAGCCCGGCAGCTCGTTAATTATTCAGAGGGCGGGCTTACGTGATGCACCTGAACGCATTCCTCAAAGCGGTCAGCTCCTGCAGTTAGAACCAGATCAACATCACGGCTCAGACAAAAACTTTCTCCTTTTATTAATGAAGCGATAAATAAGCTGTGCAGTTGAAGAGGTCTGTGAGTTCAACAGCTTCCTCATTCCGAGAATGAAGCTTTTTTTATACAGTTTTTATGCGCTTTTGTTTTTGGCACTAAATTGGCGCCATAGAAAACACTGTAACATGTTTAATTCAATGGAATTTATTGTAAAAATATCAATCTAAGCCAAATGCTGTCGATAACTTAACATGTTGTAGAGTTCTCCATCACATAGAAGGCCCTTTATGTAAGTACAGCACACAAACATTAAGGACACACTATCTAAAAGGTGAATTATAACCTTGATAATGTTACAAATGACGGCACAGACACCAGAATGTGACTCTATTGAATGAAAATGGGTGGAAAATGCAGAGAAAGACAAAGAAACAGAGCCCGGGTCAATGGATTCAGATTTCTCAACCAGCACACGAAACAACTTTGAAGTTGTTTTCTATACGACAACATCCCATAACAGTTACCTTTAAAAGACTTGACATGCTTAGCGCTTGTGCGGAAGTTTTCCCGCTCAAGATGCAAATGTTTGCTCCGAAACTCATCGGGCGATCCGACCTAAAAATACATGTGACAGATTTAGAAACCCAGTTAAGGTTGGGAAACCCCGCATGTGTTTCCTGCGCCATCACTTTACTGCTTCTCCCTTTGTTTTGACCTTTAACACCAGAGGACGTGAGCAGAAGTGTGTGGTTTCCTCACGTTAACGCTCGTGCAACACGTAACTATGGAAATCCAATGGATGCATAGGTAATCCTCCGAGAAGATCCCCGGTGGTGTAATGGAGTCCAGTCCAAAGGATGTATTCATTTGCATGTGTATCAGTGTGCGTGTGCGTGTGCGTGTGCGTGTGCACGTGCGCTTGTGCGTGTGTGTGTGTGTGTGTGTGTGTGTGTGTGTGTGTGTGTGTGTGTGTGTGTGTGTGTGTGTGTGTGTGTGTCGGAGCCACCGGCAATGCAGCTGCAACATTAGTGGGTCAGTGTGTCATCAAGCCATTCATCAGCACTTCTCCCTCTCTTCTCTCTGCCTCCATCTCCCCTCTGACTCACCACACGTCCATCCATCCCTCCATCCCTCCATCCCTCCATCCCTCCATCCCTCCATCCCTCCATCCCTCGCTACCTTCTCACTCGCAGCTTTTAGGTCTGAATGAATCCCCTCGCATTCAAATGAGGCGTGTAAATGAAGTTAGATAATAAGGTGCAAGTAATCAGAGCAAATGTTAACAGACTCCCAGCAAGGCTTTGACAGATGGGAGACGCGCAGGTGACGACGAGCGCAAATGAGCTGAAGATTTAATGTGTTAGACTGAGAAAGAATTTAAAAAAAGAAGAAGAAGAAGAATACTCACTTTCTGTCAAACGGTGGGATGCAAAAGAAGCTTTTCGGCTCAGAAGGTTTTCGAGTGGATTCTGAAAAATGTTCTGTCATACTTCTTGAATTTAATGATTAACGACTTGGACAAGATTTATAATTACGTTTCAGGATTGATTTTTTTTTTTAGGATTCTAAAGCCTGTTCTGCTCCCAGTAAGAACCAGGATTCATGTCGTCGAATTGTACAAAAATAGCAGTTTTACATTTCTTACACTTTTTTGTGCATTTAGATAAGGATTGGTTGTAACTATTTTAGCTTTTTGGGGGGGGGGGGGGAGGGGGCATTTTATACCTTTTCTGGCAGTGAATTTAAACTCCTTTAAGAAACTTAAACTAGAAGGGATTTTATCGTTTTAAGCTGTTTTCCATTCTATTCTATTTAAAAGTATTTAGCAACATATTTTAGTTCTTTCTGGTCCATTTCAACAGTTTTTTCTTTTTCTTTGTTTTAAACTTTTCTCGTGATTTTGGCCATTTTTACAAATTCACTAACTTTTGCTTTGTCTTGTTTTATCTTTTTTTTTTTTTTATTCAGGAAATCTGTTGTGCTAATAAAATCAAAAAATATATATATATATATATAATAATGGTAATTTCCATTTAAATTGTTTAAAGATTCTAAGAGACACTTTATGTCTCCAGAGTCACAGATGACAGACGTCTCTTGGTTAAGTGTTCCTCAGCTGTGGCCTCAGCTGTTTTTATATCATATCCCAGCATGTGTGACACGTCATGTTCATTTGACAAGAAGTAGAAGAGAGTTGAAGTTGTTTACCTGGAGTGCGTATTCCTGGAGTCAGTTGCTTCAAAGGTCGTTCTTGCACTTTGTCCTATGGTGTAATATATTACCCAGGTTGGAAGGTTGCCATCTAATGTGGTTCATCCTCTCCACACAACACAAGCAAGTCATCTCGGCGTTTGTTTTGACTTCGAGATCATTAATTTGATTTTGTGCAGATCAACTACTGGTTGTGTTGACATAATGTGTAGGACAATATTTCTCTTTTGGAATAGAACTGATGATTCCTCCAAAAAAACAAAAAAAAAACACTGGTGTGGTTATATATTTATATGTAAAAATGTATTATCAAGGAAGTCAAATAGTTGTGCATGATTCACATTTACCTTCTTTGAACGTTTCTCTAGTGTAACTATTACTATGATAGGATTGACTCCTTGTAATTTGGCACCAGTCTCCTCGTCTTGCCTGATAGCGATGACCATATGTGACGAGGTGAAATCAGCTTGTCCAAACAGTGTTTTGAAGCAGTGTGACACCTATGTACAGTTCTCTTTTTGGTGTATTTACCTCATATTATACATCAGTTCATCAATACACTGGTGTGCACTACACATATAGATCCTCTTTAACATTTTCTGTGGGGCTGAAATGAGATATAAAAACAAAACAAAAGCAGAAGTGACATTCTGAGGGACTTTCTGCTTAGTTCCCACTATTACCGGAAAATCAGCTTCATCCAAGTTCAAGTTCATCAGTTCAGTCTGACTGAGCGTTTCAATGTAACTAAATATAAAAGCTGAGCAGTGGTGTTGTGTGAGTACAGTCTCTCTATTGCTTTTATTTTCACTTTCCTGGAATCCGACTCCCCTCCATGCATTTACCAGATAAACACTAAAAGAAAAATCGAGCCCGGGACTCGCGTACATTCGGCTAGAATAGCATGCAAAAGCCCAAATTTTGCATCTTTCATGGTGTATTCCCCTACTTTACTTTACTATGCTCTCTCTCTCTCTCTATCTCTCTCTCTCTCTCTCTCTCTCTCTCTGAGATGGATGGATGGAGTAGAGTGAAGGAGAGAGGAGGAGGTAGAAGAGGAGAAGGGAGGGGGTGGATGTGTTGTTAGGTTCTGCTGAATGCGCTCACATGTATGAAAGAAGTAGCATTTATTTTAGGACTCTCGTGTGGGTGTGCACGGATTTGAAAAACACACACACACACACACACACACACACACACGCACACACACACACATGCACGCACGCACACTCCATGTTTTGAAAGCTGCTGGAAGGATGCTTTTCTATCTCGCTTCAAGACTTTTCCTTGTACCTGAAATCTTCCACTGCATTACACACACACACACACACACATACACACACACACACACACACACACACAGAGACAGAGGAAAAGCAGGAAGAAAAAATAAAGGGCCAAGTTCAAAGTGGTGGAGAGGAAAAAGAAGAGAAGGAAATGAAAGCGAGTGTTGCACCTCTCAGCAACACATCGCACAAGCGGCGTCCGCGAGTTGTTGTGTCATATTTTGTCAGCCGTGCCACAGCATTATTATCCGCCAGAAACTGTTGTCATGGTAATAAGGTCACTGGCATGCTCATATGTCAAAAGGGATTTATACTGGGCTGACACCATTTCCAGTGCTGTATGTGCCAGGCGTGTGTGTGTGTGTGTGTGTGTGTGTGTGTGTGTGTGTGTGTGTGTGTGTGTGTGTGTGTGTGTGTGTGTGTGTGTGTGTGTGTGTGTGTGTGTGTGTGTGTGTGTGTGTGTGTGTGTGTGTGTGTGTGTGTGCGTGTGTGCGTGTGTGCGTGCGTAAGTGTGTGTGTGTGTGTGTGTGTACAGTATGTTAGACAAAGCCTGCCAGGCTAAGGAAGAGTTTTATCTATTTATTTATTTAGTTTTACTGATGAATAAAAGCAAGCCTGACATTTTTCCTCAAAATCTATTCAACAGAAACAGAAATTGTCACAGGTCTCTTTATAAGAAAGAAACACTTGCTAAACTTCTCTGCCTTTTTTCACACTAATATACAAAGCACTTAAGCATCTACATGTCTGAAATCCCCACTGGGGATTACCCCAACCTCACCCCACCCCGTCTCTGCCCAGAAATCAATGACAGAGTGGGAATGTGTAAGACAGAAAGTAAAAGTAAAACCTCACGCGTGTGCTTCTTGCCACCATTGGTCAAAGTAGGTCAATAGTAATGTTGGAACTGGAAATTCCCTTGTAAGAAAAAAAAAAAGAAAAAGAAAATCCTTGGAATTACACAACGTCACAAACGTAAAAAATGAAGGGCCAAATGTCTTCTTCACCCCAAACAGCACAATAATGTGACACACTTAGCTGCTGTTTAACCACACAATACTCCACCTCCTCCACCCCCCCCCCCCCCCCCGCCCTCCCTTCCACTCCCTCCCACCAACTCTGACCCCCGTGACCCCCACCCTCGGTCACCAAGGCAGCTCAGAGCAAAAGTCATGATTATTTTTTTTTCCCCCTGCTCTCTATTTGTCCAGCTTGGACATCTGTCAGCTCCGATGGCTCGGCCATATGCTATCTATTGTGCAGGAATCAGCGCGCGCACGATTGACTGACCACTTAAGAGATATCGAGTGCAGCTCGGCCGGCTATAATTAAAACGGTTGATTGGAAACCAACTCGGGTGCCGAAAATTCAGCATGCTTTTCTTTTTTAAAAAAACCTAACACACAAAAAAAAAAATACTATTTTTGTATGCCTTCATCCGAAAATAGTACATAGATGGTGATCCACTGATGAACTTTCAATACAAGCTCAGTTTCAGCTGACTCTCTACCCATAATCCTCCATCCTCTCCAGCTCTTTGACTCCGTCCTCCTCTATCTTTAACTCCCTGCACAAGCTACCTCTTCCTTTTGCCCTCCGGCCTGACTTGTGATGCTCATCCATAGAGTAAGTGGAATGGCGCCTTTTGGGAGCGAATACCAGCAGTTCAACATCCAGGAGTACATAAAGCTTTATTGACTGCTGCCCCACAATAAAAGAATGGACAGGATGAATGAGGTGGGGGGTGGGGGGATGGGGGTGGGGCAGGGGGGTACATAACTTAACCAAAGTCACTGACAACACTGAAAACGGATGACAGCTGCCACAGGGGAGAAGACACAGGGCAGGTAACAGTAACCCAGAGATGACGACGGTGGTTCTGAAGCTCGTATGAAGCGCCTCGGGGTGATAACCCCCTCTCATGTGATCAAAGGGTGGGAGGAGGCCGGGTGAAAGGGCAGACGCAACTGACAGTAACCCCCCCTCGGGTGGCGTTCACATTCACTTTAGAGACCGGATCAAACCGCCTGGAAAATGTCATGCAATAACACCAGCTGCTGGTTTGGGGGCGCTGTGGCCTGACACAAACACTGACCAGAGACGAAGTGAAGAAGAAACACGGCTCATTGATTGGTCTGGACCGAAAGCATTTGTCTTGTTGCTTTAGCCTGTGGTGGCTAGGCTAATTAGCTTGTGGCTAATGGGTAGCCACAAACAACTGCTACATATAGTCCTCAGACCAGACATCAGTGAGCGCCTTTCTCACTACTTCTACCTCTTTACTCCACGTCTGCCCGCCAGATATTCTCCACTTTTTTCTTTCTGCATCTGCTTCTTCTGATTTGCACGGTTGCATTGTGTTCTACGTCACGTACGCTCACCCAGCTCGCTAGAAAGATCGTTTGTGAAGAAATCGAGACCGAGCATTTCAAGGGGACCAGAGATCGCAAACAAAAAATTAAACAGTTTTGCCCTGAAGAGACTCTGGTCCAGATCAAACAGGGGAATGTGAACATGCCCAGACTCTCAGGTAAAAGGTCTTAATGTTGTGACACAAATGGTTTACTCATTGAAGTTGACTGAAATTCCAGCAGTTTTTGGTTGGAAGATGCTCTATATTCTGGATGTTAGTTCCTCTTGTAAGCCGCAAAATTGTGAACCAATGAAAACCATAAGAAAAGAATCAAAAATCTGGTTGCATCTGTGGACATTTAATTCTTAAAGAAAGACATGTTTAATGTTGCAGTCAGAAGGACTGTGTTTAAGTTCAGTATTAATGAAGTGCTCCTCGTTTTCGAAAAGTTGTGTTTTCAGTGGCGCGAAGCCCTGCTGTCATGTAAACTGACACCCAAAACACAGTGACAGTTTTCTGTTTTTACTTTAAAAAAACATATGAAACGGATCTGAATGGCGGTGAGCCCACACATTTAATCTCTTTCAGTGTGTCACCCAAGGTTTCATATGCTAATGAGTTCAGGTTTCTTTGTCGATGGATTCTATGTTACTGGGTCATAGAGCTAAGCACTTATGAACCCTTGAAACAAGATGCATCTTGAGAAAAAGGGTAATAGAATGTTTACAAAATCTACAAAAATGACAAAGCCAATGACTGCGAAGGGTACCTCTGTTTCTATCCACAATAGTCTGTTCAATCCCCTTTCAGGCTATACCACATCTACAACCAAGGCGCCATTGCTAAACACCCATATGGCCAAGTCCAGGTGACCTGCTTTGAGATACCGCCTCCCTGGACAAATGCCACTAAGCAAAGACATATTACTTGGCTGACTCAACAGATTTTGAGGGAATTTCAGAACAGGGAAATGTCATCAATCCCCAGTAAACCCAGAGAGTGATTAGATGGATCCGGATAAGTTACTTTCATTCCCAAAAATGTGCCTTTTTATAGAGCAAACAGGCTCACATTAATGTGAACAATAAGAGGAAATTGAAAACAATAACATGCTCTGAGATCAACCACAAACTGTTTGATTTGCACTTGTATCCTTCATGTCTTCTTCTCTGATTCGGATAAATACTGTAGAGTTTTCAGTGGTTTAGTGAGTACCCGTCTGTATAAATTGATGTACAAATGCTCCTTTGATGCAAATCAATAGGAAATAAAGAACAACTGAGCTGGTTTTACATTTCCTGGACTTTGCCTCTCTGATTCTTATTAGTCACTCTTACATAACAGCGTTATCTGATCGGAAAGAACCGTGCAGTTATTACGCATTCACACATAATAACAAAGACTTAGGTGACTTCCCCTGAAGGTACTTGAATGCCTGGGACTTTTTGCTCTCCATGGAAGGCGTTTCTTAAAAATTCAGTTCATTTTCATTTCTGACGTGACGTGTTGAGTCTAACTGTCTTTGGTTATATTTGCCTTACAATCAAGGACAGGCACTGTTCACTGCAACGAAGGCTCTATGTTTGTTGAAATCAATTCAATTAATCAAAAACTAGAATCTTTTTTTTGTGCCTGCCTCTACTTTTACCTCATTTAATGTCCTCAATGAGGTGCCTCTCCAATCCACTTTGTATGGGACATTTCTTTGCAGTTTTTTGGGATTTATTCACGGTCAGCCGAATCATTCACAAAAGTCGTGCCAACATCTTCCTCAAATTTTTGCACGTTTACTCGCAGAAAAAAACTGAAGAAAAACAATAATTAAGATGTAAGGGGATGGAAAATTAATACTACATGCAGTATATCAGATATATTAGTTTTCAAAATGTACCAAAAACACTGGAAAACACATAAAAGTACCAACTTTCATCTTTTAAATCAAAATCTACTCAACACATCCCTTTTACTGCTGAATGAGCTACCTCTCATTGTTATGAGAACTACTTCAACAAGCACACCAGAAAAAATAGCCCATGATGCGATTAGATTTTAAAATCCAAGCCAAGGTCTATGATCACATAATCTCAAGCTTTTGTTGATGCCAAATTTCCTGAGGACATTCACATTAGTTAGTGTTGCTTCTTGGGATCCATAGCGCCATCGTAGGTATTTAAGTTATAAGCTCCTATAAATACAGCTGCAACTGTCACACCAGTTATACTTATATGACCTTGTGGACAAGAAAATGTTTTCAAGTTAAAACGCATGTTGTTTTGCATTTTCGTTTCTGAATAGTTTGAGAACAATGTCGTTAGCAAGCCAGGTCACCAATTGGCAATGCTGGATGTTCATTGTAATGAAAATTCCAGATACATGCGCACAGATAACATGTCATCAACATTCAAAATGGTGAGTACACAGACATTCATATGGGCAGATGAACAAGTTGGATTGTTATTAAGAGTGATATTTAACTAAAAAAACTATGAAGTCGTGCCACTCTGGAGCAACATTGTAGTGTAAACTGACACTCAAAACACAACAAAAGTTTTCCATTTTCACTTGAAAACGTCGCGTAAACGGAGCCTGAATATTAATCTGTTGTTTCGTTAGTGTTCATTACATTTACATTACATTCAGTTATGGAAAAGTTTTCAGTGGAGGAGTGGTGAGTGCTCACACCTCATTGCAAGAATATCAGTGGCTCAAATCTGAGGCCATAAATGTGACTCAGCCTGTTCTTTCTGTGTTCTCCGTGGTACAGAAGATGAACGTTTTGTAATAAATGTTTGAAAAATTCCCCAAAGTTTAATTTTTAATCGTGATTTCTGGTTCAGATTACATCCTGTACCAAGGCGACCATTATTCATTAGGTTTTTCTATTAACAAAATTTGTCAACACTCATTCGAAGTAGAAAATGGAAAAAAACCTTCCACCACTGATCAAAAAGAAATCTTGATTAAATCTAGATAAATCCAGTACTGCGTCTGCATACAGATGACTGGAGCAGATGTTGGTTGAGTGTAAACTGAGACATTTGACATTGTAATTTAGCATTAAATAGATAAAGTCTATAAAAACTGTGCTGAACTGTATCCTCCTTCTGTCCCTCCAGTAGCTTTGTAAGTACGTGTGAGGGGGATCAGAGCAGCTTGATAACCTCTTATCACTTCCCCGGCCACACCGAACTCTGTCACTATCAGCGCCTCGTTCCTTTGCCAAACACGGATGCCACCAATTCTTCCTCCACATGTCTCTCTTCATCCCTCTCTCTCCATCTAAGGGTGTGTTCACATTTCCCTGTTTGGTCTGGACCGCACCTTTCTTCGTTTGGGCGACAAGAACACGCCCACGAACCCTGAACCGGAGCTAACAGGCGATCTCTGGTCCCTTTTAAAACCTTTGTCTCGGTTCGTTTACAAACGATCTTTCTAGTGGGCAGGGTGAGAGGACAGGGTGAGAGGACATGATGTAGTGCGGAATGCATTCTGGGTAGTAAACAAACAAAGCTATCAGCGCAAATCAGAAGAATTGGACGAAAAAACTAAAATTTGGAATATATCTTGCGGGCCGACGTTGAGTAGGTGAGGAAGGCGTAGAGAGGAAGACGAAGTGAGGAAGGCTCTCATTGATATCTGGTCTAAGGACTATATGTCGCAGTTGTTTGTGGCTACCCATTAGCCATGCGCTAACTAGCCAAGCCACCACGAGTAAAAGCGGCGGGACTTCTGGTTTCAGTCTGGACCAATCAATGAGCCTTCTTTCTTCTTTACTTCCTCTCGAGTCAGTGTTTGTTTCGGGCGACAGCGTCCCCAAACCAGCAGCTGATGTAATTGTGTGACATAGTCCAGGCGGTTTGATCCGATCTCTCAAGTGAATGTGAACGGCACCTGAAACGAATGAAGGTGTGAAAATTCTCGGCTGTCCTCCACTCCCAAGTGGATCAAGTAACGGACTATCCCAATGTGAAAGGCCCCTAAGGCTCCATCACACAGATGAGAGACCCCCCCCCCCCCCCCCCCCCCGCATTCCAAGCCTCGGTACATCTATATGAACTCTGTCACAGCTGATGCCCTGTTTGTGTGTGTGTGTGTGTGTGTGTGTGTGTGTGTGTGTGTGTGTGTGTGTGTGTGTGTGTGTGTGTGTGTGTGTGTGTGTGTGTGTGTGTGGCATGAAGAATAATGTGTGTCTGTGTGACGGAGTGCTTCTTCTTTGTGCCTTTCACCCCCTGATGCTCGCTGGTCCCATGACAATGCTTCCCTTATATGCACATAACACACGGACGCACATGTGCGAACACACGGACACACGGACACACGCCACGCCGAGGAGAGTGTCAAATGCGGCGACAATGAGGAGGAGATGAGCCCAAACGCTGAGGCAGAGGGGTTTCATGGGAGGAAAAAAGAAAAAAGAAGAAGAAGTAGAAGAAAGGAGTACTTGATATAGTCCCATCTGTAAAAGTTGAGCATGGTAGCGTCGCCCCCCCCCCCCCCCCCCCCCCCCCCCCGTGCGTTGAGTTACCTCAGGCTGGGTGAAGAAGCCCATTCACAGGAGAAGATGGCTTGAGGAGACGGGAGGGCCTGCGTGCCAGGCATTCCACAGTACACAGTGGACACATTATTATGACATTTACAAGGCCGGCAAGATAGATACAGCGTGATGTACGAGTGAGAAGAAGGTTCTCCTCTCAACGTGACGGCCATAAGGCGAGCGAGAACCACAGGCTGATGCAAAACGACGGCACGCTGGGGCGACGTTCCGCTCCATCTGGCTACATACAAAAATCCAGTCCTGCAAGAAGAAAATACAGAAAATAATATTAGTACTGTAAATGTGTACATTTTCCTGTCCTGACACTACTTCAGCTGCTGGGAAAACTACATTTTTATGAGGTTTCTCAGCGTTTGTGTGAACAAGACTTAGTGTATAACACTTTATGACGACAACCTTACCACGCTGCTCACTACAGACACTACAGATACGGGAGGTGAAATCTTGAGCGTCATTATCGATGAATTGCTTTTACCTTTGTACACAGATGCAGTTACAACCACTACTTGATCCTTGAGCATTTATTTCTTTCCTGACGTCAACGCAGATAACGGTGAATAGACAATGGAGGCTTGATAACTACATTTTGACCTAATTTATTACTGAGATATTGTGAAACCATGGATATAATCAAGCAAATTCTGATTCAATAAAATTTATATACAGTCAGTCAGTTAGCGCTTTACAATAAATCAAAAGCTCTGATTCACATACATCAATAAGTAACTTTAACGATTTCACCTGCTTAAAGATGCAAATGAAGAATGTTTATTCTTATGGACTGGTCATGTTGGAAATCTTCCATTCCGTCTTTAATCAAACCTACTGTGATAGGACAAACTGTTAAAACTGCTAAAACCCTGTGAGCGTCTCGATCAGGTCCAGTCAAAAGGAACTCTTTCTGCAAATGGAATGTGGAAGTGTGAAAGTCACCATCACAACTGTGGTTGATATCTAACAAATGGACTAATTCCGCCAAAACAAAAACCCGGATCTTTATCTATTTTCCCAGCTTCCAAACAAACGTATGTGGTTCTTTTTGAAGTTTGATCGGAGGCTCAACACAGCTTGGATCAAAGAGCTCCAAAGCTGAGACGTGACAAGCTTCACAAGTCATCACTGATGTGCAAAATGGAAGAATTCCTGCTGTTTGGACTCTTTTATAGGTTTTATAAAGTTTTGGTGAGTTTTTAACTGGGGGGGGGAAAGAAGGAAATAAAGTAACGCGACAAATATCCACCATGCACACATTGTGTTACAATGAACTTGTTTATGTAGAAGGTGTGCCCCAGAAATCAACAGATATCAAGTTTGAGGTTTGTTTAGATCTCTGATGTTACAAGTGACCAGCGTGACCATAAAGTGAATTGCATTGCACCACAGAAGTGACCTATAACTGACAGGCAGCATGTCTGGCTGACAGACAACTACCAAAACTGAGGCCACGTTTACAGAACGACGTTGCTCAGAGCCACCGAAAATGCAACTTTTTGAAAACACCCCAACCCCGTCTCCGTGGAAACGGGGGATAACGCAACTTTTCTGAAATGCCGCTTCTGCGCACGCACACCACAGCTGTAGTAAATAGTTATTCTGCTCATGTGTGAGTAGAAGGACAGTAGCAATAAATGGCGCCCACTCTTGGCCTGGCACGCTAACTACATCGTTTTCACTGTTTCCGTCTTTTTCAAAACGTTGCTGTGTAAATGCGAAAGTTTTCTGACACAAAACCAATGCCGTTTATACTTGACACATTGTCATGTAAATGGAGCCTCATTCTCCAATAGAAAAATGTTACTGTTTCTTTAAACTCCTGTTCACTGGAGTAGCATTTCACTATACCTGAAAAAACTCCTTCCTAGCAGCTACTTAATTGGTGTTTTCCAGAAATATCTTCTCAGCATTGATGCATTAACACACAGTCAATAGTTCCTTTTAACACAAATTCAATTTAAAGTAATCCAAGAGTAAAATTTTTTACAGAAAATCTAGCGACACAATACATTTTAAATCAGTAATTAATAAGAGTGATCAGTTTGAAATTTTGGAAATTTGCTCAACACTGCTCATTTCTAAATAGAATTTCAGATTATTCCTCTAAAATGAGTATTTCTGATGTGATGGCAGTCGGTCACGGACTGATTAATATCAGCTCAATGAGAAAGAAGAGCTCTCTGAATTACTCTGCGATAGCAAAGCGCTTATAGTGTATTCCATTCATGGTCACATGAATATGGGATGTGCTATTTTACATAATTTCTTCCACGCCGTCGAAATGTTGTTAGGGGCATTGAAAGTCTCACATGACACTTTATCGCATTTTAAATGCATTTTTCTAAATTATGAAACATGGGTGGGAGAGAAATCTGTTTGCCCCTGCTTCAGATATATGTCTGCCATGTTTGCTTGAGCGTTCATACAAAGAGTCAAACCGGAGGCCTGCTGACAAACATTTCAATGTTCCCAAGTCTTGCGAAATCAATTAGGCTGATTGGCTGCAGTAAAGATCAATTTGTGACACTGAAACACTGAAGTCTTTTCCTCCCATAACTGGGATTTTTTAGCTCTAACAGCTGTTACGGGGAATGTGTTCGCGGAAGAGGTCGATCAGGTGGAATGTGCATGATCATCACATTGACATATAGCGCTGCTGGTATGTTGTTGACAAGCGGAAGTGAACAACAGAGCTAGTCATGGAGACACAACTTGACAGCGTGACACAGGATCTGCGTTTTGCCCCAAAACACAGATCCTGGGATCCCGGGACTTTCTTCCTCCTGTCTGAACTTTTCACCTTTATTTTCAGTTACAATTCATATAATGAAATACGTGACCTGTCAAACACATTATACCCTCTCGTTGAGATTATCATTTCATGACTAATAAAGTCTCTTTTTGGTTTATTAATCATCTAAAGTGGCAAGCTGCTGTATGTGGAAGCTTGTTCTGGGTGCTAAGGTGGGCTCAGTTTCTCGAATAGAAAGAATACGATACCATATATGTATTCAATCACAGGCTGCACAGTTTTGTCATGGTTAGCACACGAGGCCTCGCTGTATGGAGTTTGCATGATCCCTCTGTGGACTGAGGCTAATAGTTAACCCTGCATTTCCCTTATATGGGACATGTCACACCAATAGGTGTGTTTTCAAGGGAGTATCCTGTGCACATGCGCAGTAGCAGCGTTTCACAAAAACTTGTGTTTTCCTTTATTTCAACCAGTTGTGTTTTCAGTGGCTCTGAGTACGGTTGTCATGCGAACAGAAACCCAACAATCAGCATTTAAGAAAAACTGCGTTTTCCATATTTCCATGGAGACGTTGTCAGAGCATTTTCAAAAAGTTGTGTTTTTCCCTCATTTCCATGGAGATGGAGCGGGAGCCGTTTTCACACTGTTGTGTTTTCAGTGGCTCGGAGCATGGGAGACGTGTAAATGGACCCCCAAAACAGAGCTGTATTGAAGATAAGTTGATTTTATTTATTGTTGAACACAGGTGGAGCCTGAAACTATAAAATCAAGAGGCTCCACTGTTTCGTGACTTAATAAATTCAGGGTGCACATACTTTCAAGAGCTTCTTGTTCTTTTACTGCGTTCGGTCTACAGTTACCTATTAATCTGTTTTCTGTTTTGAGTCAATTGGTCATACTTATATATTAGATAAATGTCCATGTATACAGTATATTAATTTCATTCATGTTCGTCTATCTATCTATCTCCGTCATATGACCGTTACAGATCTGACAGACGTCGTGACTTCTGGAAAAAAAAACATCTCTTGTGTTGTTTCTTACTGAAACTCTGATTAAGTGCTGAATCAGATTGTATTTCAAGATGTTCTGATAGTGAAACCAAAAGAGACACAGTGTGCCCAAGTGACACCCAAAAGTGAAACTCTTACCGCTGAGCATCACCTAATGCAGTGAAATGGGATGTGATCTGTGGCAAGGAGAGCTTAAATAAAAAAACTAAAAAAACAGAATTTTGCCTGACATTTCGATTTATTCCAGAAACACGGTGATAAAAATGGGTATTTTCAAAATTAGCTGCATTGGTTGTGTAAAACAAGCAGTGCAGCAGCATGAAGTGAAGTATTGAATGTAAGAAAAAGCCTTTTCCACCGTTTCAATCAATTGAAATAGCAGTCACCAGATGATCTGGCTTGAACAGAGCATGTACTGTATGTTCAGTCCTAATGTATTTGATGTGTACTACTGAAGCAAAAACAGATTGATTGGATTGTTTTTTTTAACCTGTTTGCTTTCAATTTCATTCCAAGTCTCCAGCGTAAACTAGATTTAGGTTGTAAGAGTGCAGCAAATACACAGATTTCTACACGCAACTTAACTGGGTGAGAATATCCGTTATATATTGGAAATAAACTGCAGAAATGACAAAAACAACAACGTCCCTCTGAGATGATTTCATACATGATATCATCTCAGAGAGGTACAATACAATACTGGAGATTGAATATGCTCACGTTTCAAAACAAATAGCTTATATACACCACAAAGATGTACAAGTGAGTACATAAAACCTGCAAAGAATTACAAACAGGCCAAATTAGCTCAAAATGACCAACAAAGTCATGCAAAATGTTAAACAG
Source organism: Lipophrys pholis (assembly GCF_963383615.2). Classification (NCBI taxonomy): domain Eukaryota; kingdom Metazoa; phylum Chordata; class Actinopteri; order Blenniiformes; family Blenniidae; genus Lipophrys; species Lipophrys pholis. Next base: position 17,201,299 of record NC_137643.1, on the reverse strand, counting down.
ACACAAAATGAGCACAGAGATATAAAAAACAACTAACAGCCATATAATTATGTAACTACCAGACAAGCAACAACCACAAAAAATCGCAAAACCGCAACAATTTGGCACAAACATACCACAAAAAGAGACAAAACTACTATAGACGGGAAAAACGGACCACAAAAAACATGTAGAACAACGACGACCGTGACCTTAAAGATGCAAAATGTTAACAAACAAACAGAAGGGACACAAAGCAACTATTGAATCACAAATAAAATCAAAACATCTGCACAGAGACACATTATGAGAAGTTACAAACAGCGCAACACCACTTAATTTAAGTACATCTTTGTTACATTTGACACAGATAAATTCTAATTGAATTTCAACACACTTGAGGGAATAAAATCATCTTTATTATTTAATCTTTTTTGGCGTTTCTTCCTTTAAAACTGTTACTTAGCTGAATTGATTCCTCTGCTGGGGGTCCTCTGGAGGGGCGGGGACAATTAGGGATCGAGCGGTGATTGGCCAGAGCTTCCGAGGACCGGACGCTGATTGGTCAGGTTGGCCGCTAGGCCCCGCCCCCGGGCGGCGCCTTGAACCTGCTGTACCGTTGAAGCGCTGAGTCCGGGCGGCGTTGAGTTTAGAGGGTCTCTCTCCACCGGGTTGACGAGTCAGGCTGCGGGAGCAAGACGGGAGAAAATACGACAAAAAAAAAAAAAAAAAAAAACACAATAAACCCACTATTTTCATCCTTCCTCCGCTGGATACGTACCTCGCCCTGGGATTGGATTAACTTGAAGCCACTCTTTTTTTAGTTTTTTCTTTTTTGATTTGCTTTAGAAGACCCCCGCCGCTCCGCCGAAGACAATGGGATCCCAGGCATCCAAGGGAGAGGTGGCCGCGGAGGCGAGCGCCGCCGCCGCAGACGGTGCTGCGGCTGTCAAAACCAACGGCCAGGTAACGACCCCCCCCCCATCCGCCCCCCGCCGGGTTGCTGGGTGTGCTAACTTCGTATACATTCGTTTAGAAAACAAAAAAGTAGAAAACCTGATTAAACTTAAATGTGCAGACATTTTTGGGGGGGTTAAATCAGGTGGAGCTTCTCAAGCATCTTTTTTTTTTTTTTTTTAACATCTCTGTCTCCCCCGCCGGTCACTGAGCACCTCCCCCCAAAGAAACCTTCCAAAAACTACAGATTAACCCTCAGGATTATGTTTTCTTTTTTATTCTTATCATTTGTGGCTCATGTTTGAAGCGATTGAGTGTTTTTTCTCCTGGTTTGGCGAACCGGGGATCGAACCCAGAACCGGCTCAACGTGTTGTCTTAACGGGGGAGGGGGGGGGGGGGGGCTGGGGCGCACGTAGGCAGTCTACTCCTCCCAGATTAAAAACAAGCTGTCTGCACTCTTAATCTTACCCAAATAATGACACTTTACAACCTTATTAACTCAGATTAATCACATTCAGAACACAAAATGAGACGTTTGATTATAATTAGATTTTTATGAATGGGGATTACACACACTCATCTTTTTTTTTTCAGATCTTTTTTTATGATTTTTACCGTTTGAAGTGGAGAGATGATGTTTAATTGAGGAGTTTTAATAATCCATGATAGAGCTGCAGCCGGCTCTTTGTTGAGCCTGTCTGCTACCTGAGGCGCTCCGCGAGGCGCTGCCGCCGCCTATCGGCTGATTACGGTACTGCAAGGCGTCGCCTCCCAGCCAGGCGACACGGTGGTTAATTGATGAGATGCGCTCTGGGAAGAAAAAAAAGAGAAATGCACGACAGAAAACGGCTTTTTTTCTCGTTAATGTCGATGCATGTGTGTTATTGTGCAAAAGCAAGACATTTTGAACAAAATAGCTCATTTTCATGACGTTTTTTTTTTGTTTGTTTGTTTGTTTGGTTTTTTCCCCCCAGGAGAACGGACATGTGAAGACCAACGGCGACGTCTCCTCAAAGCCTGACGGCGATGCTGCCGCCACCAACGGCTCGGCCGAGGCAGCCAAGGAGCCCGAGGCCGGCGCTGGAGGCGACGCCATCGAGCCAGCCCCCGCCGCGGACGGAGAGGCCGCCAAACCCGAGGGCGAGGCCGCTACCAAGGAGACCCCCAAGAAGAAGAAGAAGAAGTTCTCCCTCAAGAAGTCCTTCAACTTCAAGCTGAACCTGAAGAAGAGCAAGAAGAGCGAGGCCGTCAAGGAGGAGGCGGCCACCGCCGCCCCATCCGAGGAGAAGCCCGCTGAGAACGGCGCCGCCGCTCCCGCGGAGGAGAAGAAGGAGGAGGTAAAGGAGGAGGCCGCCGCCGCCGCCACTGCCGCCGCCGAAGCTCCAGCTGCCGCCGCCGAGGCTCCAAAGGCGGAGGAGGGGCCGGCTAAAGAGGAGGCCCCCAAGGAGGAGGCCAAGCAGGAGGCGGCTGCTCCGGCCCCTGAGGCCACGAAACCCACGGAGGAGAGCAGCTCGACCCCCGCTCCCTCTGAAAAGAAAGAGTGATTGTACATTCAGCTCATAATGAACTGAGTGAACTGTTTTTCCAAGAGAGAGAAAGAGAAAATTTAAGAGTATATATATATATATATTTATATATATATGTGTATATGTATACATATGTATATGGATATATGTATATGTAAATATATACACATGTATGTGAGAGACTCCTTCGACGTGCCACTTTTTTCGTCATGATAACGAGACGACAGACTAGATTCACTAGATCACTCCCCCCCCCCCCCCCCCCCGGTTACTGCTCGACATCTTGGACCCGGACTGAGGTGGAGGCTGTGGGTTGGTCAACAACAACAACAACAACAAATTAAGAAAAAAAAGGATTTTAACGGCTTGAACGCCACCTTATTGACACAATGAAGGACGGCTGGACGGACAGATGGATGGATGGAGGATGGATGGATGGAGTCGAAGCATCATCAGAGACGCTGGATGAGATACTGGGACACCACCACCACTTGAAATGACTGTTAAATAGAGGAAAAGAAAAACAAACAAACACACGGAGAGAGAAAAAAAAGGAAGAAAGATGAAATTAGAAGAAAAAAAAATTAAAGAGACTCGCCAACTTTTTACATTCCTATATTTTAACCCAAATTTGAAGTATTTTGTGGTGTATTATAGAGAAAACCATCTTAAAGATTCAGAGAAGCTACGTCTTGTTTGTTTAAAGAAAAAAAAACAAAACAAAAAAAAACTAGATGACTTTGATTTTTACCTTATTATGGAAAAAAGAAGAACACTTAAAGCTTGCTATGTTCACTGTCGCGGTTTGATATGAAGCAGAGTTGTTTTACCTGTCGTGTGTGAGCCTGAATCTGCTTTGTCTCTGTAAATACATTGGATTGATTTTTTTTTTTTTTTTTTCTGTTCTTTATTTTGCTAATGTTGACAGATGTTACTGGTTTTATTGTAAAGTTGATAATGGTAAATAAATGTTGGTTACCTGCCCCGTTTACGTGTCGTTGCTGTTATTTGACGTCCAGCCTGCAAACCACCACCGAAAGGAGCAAAGTTTGACCTGAAATCTCAGTTTAACGAGACACTACACAAGTTTTGGAGGCTTTTAAAAAAGCTCATTCAAGGTTTCATTATTACCCCACAGGCCTGAAAACTACAGATGGAGTCAATAAAGCTAATCAGTTTAACGGATTTTACTCCATTATGACGGTTATGTTCGTCAGGAAAGAGTCGTATGTGCAAATTATTTCACCCCAGGTGCTAAGAAACCTGCCCACTGAGTGAGGACGGGGGCATTAAGGTTTATTAACGTCCGCTCCAGCTCCGTAAATCTGACCAGGCCTCAGTTTCACATCAATAAACTTTAACTGGACTCCGTGTAATTATGAGTCGTTATTGGATCGGCACTCACTGGCCAAGGCACTTTTTTGAATTCTCCCAAGCACTGTTTTGTTTCCAACTGGTGCCTCCATAATGAAAACCTGCACAAATCAAATGAGTGAGGCTCAGACTGTTATATTTTCCAACACCATCTGATGAGTTTGTAGGGTCAAAATACATCTTCTTTCAGTTTTGAGGTGTGAAAACGCATCAAAAGTGACACCGTTGTGCTAAAGAGCTACGAGAAGCCTGCAATCAGGCACAAAACCACCACAGAGAATTAAAAATGACCATAAATATGTCAGAAATCGCATACAATCCTGCAAAACTGTGTTCAAACAAGCATAAAACCAGTTGTTGAACATAAGAAATTTTTAAAAGTAAACAATCACAAGAACTATGAGAAACTGACTCGCTGTCAACTCTTCACTCAGTTCAAACTGTGTTGATTGAATCCAAAGAAATGATGTAATTCAGTTAACCCTAATCAAGTTTTGAAACGGCCCCGAATTGAAAAATAACATATTTTGTTTTTCTTGAAGCAGTGCAGTCATGCATTTCCCTTTAAGCCAAATGTTTCACTCTTGATGTAGTTGTGCACTCATTTGAAATCATCAGCCACTCAAATGCAAGAATTGCTTTTGATGCGATTCACAAATTTAAAAAAATTAAGAAAAAAAAACAAACATCTCTGAGGTGATTTCAACAAATAAAGCACCACAAAAATCTGAAAAAGAACCATAAAAACATTTTGTGTTTGCCACAAAGGCAAAACAACAACAATGTGGCCCAAATTGACCATAAAAAGAGTAAAAACAGTTCCAAGTCCATGTTATACATACATGCAGCAAGTCATCTCTTTGACATTTACTGTTATCAATGTCATATCTGTGACCATATTTATTTTTATTTTTATGATTTAAGGTGCTCATCAGAGGGAATTAATATGCAGTCAGGTGGGAGATGTGCATATAGTGGTGGACAAACCTCTTTTTATGATCATTATTATTATTATCTTTATTTCTATTATGTATTCATTTATAATTATTATGACTGCTTTTATTGTTATTGCAAGTTCAGAAATTTGTGTGCCGGATCGGTCATTTCTTCCATTTTTTTTCTTTTTGTTCAATAATTGATTTCATTTATTAATTTTATCTTTCAGTACTATTTCAGACAAAAGCGTGATCTGCGTTCTTGTTTTTCATATAAAAAGTTCAATAGAAAAAATAAATAAATAATCACAAAAAAAGACGGCCAACAGCTACGTCCACGACCCTTACGATGTAAAATGTAAAAAACATAAATAAATTTTTAAAAAATCTGGTACAGAATAATCACATGCAGACATAAAATGTGCATAAAGAGACAAAAAGCAACAAACAGGAAAAAAAATAAATAAAAAAAAATGAAGAAAATCAAAACATCTGCATAGAAGCACATTATGATTAGTCACAATCGACACAAAATAGACATAAAACCACCACTGAGAGACATAAAGGAAAACCTGCAGGAAAAACACACAGAACAACCTCCGACCAACATAAACCCGACTAACTGGGACAAGATGAGCACAAAACGTTGTAAATAGGACTTGAAGAACGTCTCTGAGTGCAGCTGAAACTTTTTACTTTGCTTGAATTCAGTTACAAGTGGAAGCGCCGCAGAGGGAGTTTGCGTTACTTGTCAATGGCAGGTATTTGATTACATTCACCTGAATACAATCTCCCTGCTTAGTGACATTAAGAAGACTCACTCACGGTTTGTTTTGCAAAGAGATGGAGGATTTCCTCCGCCACAAGAATAAACTGATTGGGTACAAACGTGCTGGTGGAAAGGTCTGAATATTAATTTGAATTGTGAACATACTCGCCAGTGACTTGAGCACTTAAAAGTAGCAAAATGTGAGTAAAGCTACCCCACAAACACTACAGGATCACTGTAATCTGAGTATTTCTGATATGTTCATTCCACAGCTGCGTTTTTCAGTCAGGTGGAGCAGCACTTTCACCTCACTGAGACCTTCCTGTGTGGAAACCTGCATGTTCTCCCCGTGTTTGAGACCGAGGCCGACGCAGGGGAGATGGATGACCAACAAAACCTTTCACCCCTACAGCGCCCATAAAAATTAAGAATAAAAAAATAAAAAAAAAGTGATGTGACATCCAATCATTTCACTTGACATGTCGGATGAGTCAGAATCTGCGATTTGCCGTGAACTCAGAAGTTAATTGAACACTGTGCCGCCGTGGCGTCGGCCCCTCTGACCCCGGGGCCTTTTCATTAGTCCCTAGGCCCTCGGGGGTCAGCACTATTACCTCCCCACTCTCCTCTCCACGCCCACAGCGCTGCTGCTGCTGCTGCTGCTGCTGCTGCTGCAGCCTCCCGAACATGGCGAGGCAGCAGCCCTGACCTAGTTCACATGGTGATATGATGAGTTGAGATCCGAGCTACATTTGGATCCAGCCTTCAAACTGTTATGAATTATTGAAACAACGCCGGAGCTCGGAGGAGCCTCCTTTCATCCTCCTGCACAGGAGACGTCCAGAGATGCATTTTATTTGCCGCTAACGCTCTTAACAATAAAACCTTGTGGTGAAAACGGCACACATGGCCACACGTGAGACACAATCTCAATCAATCGGATATCAATGATGAAATATTGTTTTACGAAATGTTCAAATTCTTCTGTTTTCTGTTTATTCTGTTGATGCAGGATTTCTGACCCGCACGATGAGAGACGGTGTGTCTGATCCCTTCACATGTGCTGCATCCCTCATTCAGAAGTGACACAGTCTGCAGAGATTTGAAGCTGAGCGATGTTACGCTGCCACCTGCTGGTCAGAATTGGAAACAGCGACGACATTGTGGCTAAAAATTAAAAATAAAAAAAAACTGCAACAAAATAGAAACTTTTTGGATCACAAAGAGAAATTATTTGCAGCGTTGCTCCACATAGACTAAATAGAATAGAAAGTTAACTTAACTATAAGACAGAATTAAGATTAAGTGATATTGATTAATTAATTTATTTATTTTAATTTATATTATTATTATATATACAGAAGGCCAAACAGTGCTAAGAAATCGCAAATGTATAAAGCAACAATATACTGGGATTTATTATGATATATTATATTGTTGTATCTTAACATAATGAAGTCTGCTATGTGACCAAAAGAGCTGTTTTCAACATTTTCCACCAAATCTATCTGGAGCCACAAAACATGTCGATTATCTCAATGAAGTAAAAAAAACAGAGAGAAGAGAAATTGCTATTCATACAAAAAGCAAAGTTACATTAATTCATTAATAAAGTGTCACAGGTACAATTGTTACAATGTTACAAGGTACAATTTTTTTTTCATCGATTTTTTTCACTAGGCATTTGTTTTCAATTCTATCTTTTTATCTTTTATCTTCCTTTTTTCCTTTAATGTTTTTCTCCCTCTCTCTCTCTTATCCTTTTTATCCATTTTTGTACTTTTCCTTTTTTCTTTCTTTTTGATTACATTTTTTCCTCTTTTTCTTTCTTTTCCTTTTTGTAATCCTTTTTCTGTCTTTTTCATTTTTTAAACAAGGTTCCTCTTTTTCTTTTTCCTTTTTTTACATTTTTCGTCTTTTTTCTTTCTCTAATTTTTCTATTTTTCCCTTTTTTCTATTTTTTTCCCTTCATGTTAACCCCCCCCCCCCCCCAAAAAAAAAAAAATCTATGGCGGATTTAAGCTCATAACACATAAGACAAATGTATCTACCCATCATGCAGTTTGCATCCAGTGGTAAAAAAAAATAAAGTTGATTGGTTCCTGTAATTCAGTTCTTCCTGTGCCTGTATGGATTTTCTCTGGGTACACATGTTTCGTATCACAGTAAAAAACAAAAAAAAAAAAACGTGCTTTTGACGTTGGTGTGACTAAATGTGAGCTGTGATCTCGCTATTATCTGAATCCCACTGTGTTTTTAACACATTACAATAGCGCAGCTCTATTTAATCTGATTTGCATCCCAAACACAGTTCCTGCTGGTTTCTGCAGTGCAGAAACATTTATTTGAAATGCATTCCTTTGACATAAATTATTATTATTATCAATATTATTATTATTATTAGTAGTAGTAGTAGTAGTAGTAGTAGAGGTAGTAGTAGTAGTATTACATCATATATAATACAATAAAACAATAAAAAACACAGAAATGATATGTTCTACTGTTCTAACACGGTTTGAATCTATATGAGTTGTTCAATTAATAATATTAATTATCTTAATAGTGATTTTATTCTTTATGAACACATTTGAATCCAGACACTCTGGTCTGTCTGCAGCCTCGTCGGGGCGGCTCGGTTGATAATGCGGCACCTCCCGGGCGGGCGGCTGCGCCTCTGTGATTGGCTGGCGGGGCTCCCGGTCCGAGGGAAAAGCCGGCGAGCAGTAAACCGAGCGAGAGGAAGGTAACCCGTGTAAAATGGCGCTGTCTCAAGGAACAAAGAAAAAAGTTTGCTATTACTACGACGGTAAATCTCACTACGTAGCACCTGGTTTTCTCTCTGCTTCGAACAGACTCTGGAGTGAAGGTTTAGCGGTGTCAATTTGTTTTTTAGTGACATTTTCAGCTGTGGCTCCCGTCCAGGCTAACGTTAGCATGCCCGGCTCGCCAGCCGGCTTTAGCATGCTAACGTTAGCCGTTCCTGTTTCCTATCACATTGACAACTGTCTTCTATATTTATCTGCATTTCACATCCATCATGTGTCTTAGCATTTTGTGCACATTATTGCATCGTGAGATAGACTCATATTATCTGTTGTAGTTCTTTCAGGGAAGCATAGGGACGTATAACCGCCGCTAACAACTTCCGATCATTGCACCGGTGTTACTCTTTTTCAGCCAGGTCGTGCTAATCGCTGTCCTCAAGTTGTAGAGGATTCTCCTTTTATTATATCAAACATAAGCAGCGTTTGTTTAAAGTTACATCTTTAATGTGAATTACAGGAATCGTTATGCGATTTCATTCATTCATTCATTCATTCATTCATTCATTCATTCATTCTAATGTTAGAGCAGAATTATTGAATATAACAGATTCATAAAGGTCCACACATCATTTCGTCTTTATTTATGTGAATGCCAGGTTATGAGAAGTAACAACAGCTTGAGAAAAAGATGATCGGGGTTTAATATCAGGTCATACAAGGGCACTCAGACAAGCAAGGCAAATGTATTCACAGCTGTGTGTCATCTGCACATGTCTACACTCATAGGCACTGTGTGCATATTTTTTTATTATATTGTATTGTATCTGCTTTTTTTTTTAGTTTCTGCTATGTGTGCTTCTTTCTCTTTACTATCCTGTTGTACCACTGCAAATTTCTCCACATGTGAGATAAATAAAGGGATATCTTGTCTTATATCTTATCTTAGAAGTTGTAATGTTCCATGATCTCGGCCAGAGGGAACAATGTAGATGTTAAATAACAGGCTGAATAGTGGGTCCTTTAAGGAATAGAAGTGATTTTCATCCATTCAGATTCATAATTATTGACACAGAATGGGCCCCATCTTGCAAATTTAATGTCCCAGAAATTGTCAACCCTTTTTCACGGCTGTCGAGCAGCATGTTGTGGTCAACTGTGTCGAAAGAGACACGAACGTCTACTGAAACTGAAACTCTGGACGTGTCACTGCTCAGGCTTTAGGATAGATGTCATTCAGCTGTTTCGTAAAACGCTAAAGTCATTGCTTTGTGCTACGAAAGTGTCAGGTTTTATAAAATCTGCCTTTTCAATAATCTTGCCTAATAATGTTAGTTTTGATTAAAACTTTGTTGAAACGGCAAGACTCAAAAGTACCTGCTGTCGTCCAAATACATTAGTTTCATTGAGATTTATCAAGTGCAGTATAACAGCATTGTTGTGGTTTCTTTACTTTGTTACAGTCTGGATGATGATATTTTTCCCCTCACACAGGCGATGTGGGGAACTACTACTATGGGCAGGGTCATCCTATGAAACCGCACCGGATCCGCATGACGCACAACCTCCTCCTCAACTACGGACTGTACAGGAAAATGGAGATCTATGTGAGTTACTTTCAAATGAACTTGCTCTTTACTCTAATTTAGCTTGATCTGACCTCTAAATATGCAAAAGTACTCCCTGGCCCAAAGACACTTTTCATGAGCTCATGTTGCTCCACATCCCTTTTTCAGGGAGTCTCGATCTTTGTCTGAGAATCATGACTTCATTATTCTCAATTCTGAGTTCCGTACATAGGTAAATAAAAACAAATTTTGAGGTAACAAATGCTTCACACAATTAAAAATGTAGTAATATCCAATAACATGAAAAATGAGACCATTTTAGATGTAATAAAGCCAATAATAAATGTGATTCATTTGATTTGCCAGCAACACACTAAGCGCCGCTCAAGCCCACAGGCCCTTATGATACCCGGCTCTGTTGCAGTTTGAAGGGTCGGGATGCTCAAAACCACTGCTTGGTATTCATCACAGCAATGTGAGATAACAGAAGTTTTGATTGTCTTGTGTATTTTGTAGAAGCTCTTGTCTACAAAACCAAAATTTATCTTTATATTGGTCATGCTGGATGCTTGGAAGTTTCTACAGCTTTAACATGGTTGGGCTGACATGGGGGTTAGTGCGCTCTCAGCGAGAAGGTTCAAATACCGGCCCTGCCTTTTTGTGTGGGGTTTGCATTTTCTTCCTGTGTGTACATAGTCCAGAAAAAAAAAAAATCTAAGGTTAAATGGTGACCCAAAATTGCCCCTAGGTGTGAATGTGTGTGGTCATCGGTCTCTGTGATGTACTGTTACCCCGGTCCAGTGGGTGTCCTGCCCTCGGCCCTGCACAGCATGGAGTGGTATAGAAGATGGATGGATGTTCCTAATAATCGAAGCTGCATAATGTTTCATTTTATATTTTGCTTGATGTTGACATACACTTTTTGTATAAAAGATGCAATGAATTGACATACTCTAGGTTTCAGACGGAGTCCCACTGAACAGGATTGTGTTTGACTTTTGTAATTTATTATTCTATCAAAGCTGGCGGCTACAGGCAAGACGGGAGAAAAATGACTGAAAACAAGTTCTGACTTTAAAAAAAAAAAAATTCTGATAGAGATCCCAAAACATAAAGACCCCTTGTTAACTTGCAGGTTGAATCAGGATAGTTAACAACATTGCATGTGTAATGCAGTTTTATTTACTTCTACTGTTTATTTGACACAAATCTGTTGCATGCTTCTTTTTTTTCCTTTTTATTTAAAGCTCACAACAGTTAAAATTCAGTTGTTTTTCTTGAGATTAAAAGTGTCAAACACATTTTTATTTAGGGGCCACAAACAGCCAAAGTTCATCTTGGAGGGGTCCTGACTGGTAAAATAGTGCCATAATAACCTTTTCAAATATGAGCTTATTATTTTTTGTGGCACTTGTGATGAAAATGTCTATTTTCACACAACCAAACAATTACTGCCCCAAAATTGCAACAATTTCAATATAAAGACAGTTTTAAAGATACTTTCTGATGCAAAATACAGTGAAACGCTGTCATGGCAGCATCACGATGTCTCTGCTCGGGTCGCAGTGTTGTGTTTTCTACTCTTTGAAATGTTTACATTTTCTTTGGTGGGCCGGATTTGGCCCACGGACCATATGTTTTTAATATGGACAGTAAAATCTAAATACGCGTCCTGTAAATGATAGTAGTTCAAAGTGAGAAGTTTTTGTGTTGAATTCAGCAGCTTTTCAGATAAAATGCGTGTTTTTCTCCTGTGGAAGTTCTTTTAATTCAGATCGCCACCACATAGTTTTTGCTGGTGGTGGCGTTTCCGTTCATGATCTTTTGATTATTTTGCTGGTTATGTGTCATTTGTTGATCATTTGCTCCTAACAGAAGCAGGTGTTGAGTATTTATCAGTGGTTTATCCCTGCTTGGAGCCAGATTATGTTGCAGTCTTAAATGAAACCGTTGGATTCCAGAGACCACACAAAGCCAGCGGTGAGGAAATGACAAAGTACCACAGCGACGACTACATCAAGTTCCTGCGGTCCATCCGACCAGACAACATGTCGGAGTACAGCAAACAGATGCAGAGATGTGAGTGTCCGATGCTTCACTGAAGTTCTCCTCACGTTCAGCTGCTGTGAGGCTTCTCGTGTTTCTCTGCAGTCAATGTTGGCGAGGACTGTCCCGTTTTCGATGGGCTGTTTGAGTTCTGCCAGCTCTCCACTGGGGGCTCTGTAGGTACGTTGAAACAACCGCACCTCTGACAACAACGTGCTCAAAAACGTGCAACTAGATAAACTCCATTTGTTTCCTTCAGCTGGAGCCGTGAAGCTGAACAAGCAGCAGACGGACATCGCCATCAACTGGGCCGGAGGACTCCACCACGCCAAGAAGTCCGAGGCCTCCGGGTTCTGTTACGTCAACGACATCGTGCTGGCTATTCTGGAGCTGCTCAAGTAAGCCCCACATCCAGACCCGACACATGAGTGAGAGTTCTAGTTTGTTTGGAGAAGTTTCCTCCAATTTTTCATCGGTTTCATCGGCCTCTGTTGTGGCATGCAGGTACCACCAGAGGGTGCTCTACATCGACATCGACATCCACCACGGAGACGGCGTTGAGGAGGCCTTCTACACCACAGACAGGGTCATGACCGTCTCCTTCCACAAGTACGGAGAGTACTTCCCCGGCACCGGAGACCTGAGGGTTGGTTTGCTTTTCATTTTTTGTTTCGGCCATTAGCATTCATGAGCTTCACTTGAATGATGCGTTCACTGCGTGCAGGACATCGGCGCGGGAAAGGGAAAGTACTACGCTGTGAACTATCCTCTCCGAGATGGAATCGACGACGAGTCCTACGAGGCCATCTTCAAACCTGTACGTTTAGCTTCTTTTATTCCTTCTTTCTGTGAAGTCACTGCATCGGTGTTTGCTTTAATTTTCCGTGTTTGCGTGTCAGATCATGGCTAAAGTGATGGAGATGTACCAGCCCAGTGCCGTGGTCCTGCAGTGTGGTGCCGATTCTCTGTCTGGAGATCGACTGGGCTGCTTCAACCTCACCATCAAAGGTACAAACACCGCATCGGTTTAGACATTTATTCATCATACACACATTATGTAACGCAAATCTTAAATGTCTAGATTGGTGTGAGATTATGCAGAATTGGGTGATTGAATATTTTCCTGATTAATCCAAGTGCAAGGCCCTTCACACACACACACACACACGGGCTGCAGCTCTGAAGTTTCACCGCTTCACGACGCCATGGGGACGGCTCGAGATCCAATAAGCTGATTGGAGGGAGAAAAAAAGTAGGTTGAAATGTCAGCAATTTAAAAGATCCACATTATAAATCTGTAAATGAAGAATTAAAACTAGAATATATACGATATTGGTGTTTACCGGGACGTTTGATGTTTCTCGTCACAGCTGCTCCGTACCGTCTCCTCCGTTTTCCTCTTCGTCCTTTACGTGGATCTTTCCCCAAAACATTCTGGAGAGTTTCAGCCCCTCGAACAGCATGTGGGCACGGAGCTAGACAAAGTGCATCATGGGAAACGTGTGATTTTTCTCCATTAGTCGGTGTAGTTTCCGCTGTGCTGCGTTGCGTACCTGCTTTAGAATCTGCTGCTGGATCTCCTCGTCCTTCACGTCGGTCGCAGTTCTGATCTTCACCCTCAGTCTTTTTTGCCTCGTCTCTGCGCCAAACGAACACGATTTTACAAAATGAGTATTTTCACATGCAGGCGTAACCTTGTAGTCTGGACTTCACCTTGGAAACAGAAGAAGGGTTTCTCCTCATCGCAGCTCTCGTCTACCCACTTTCCCGTCTCGAGCAGGATTCCCGCACACCGCCGGTCCCCCCCGCGGTTACCCGGCTGCGTGCTGTTCCAGTTAGTGAAGTTGGAGGCGCTGCGGTCAGACCAGGAGGCCCAGGGGTCTCTGTAGAGCCCCACCCACACTCTAGTCTCCCGGCTCACGGTGCGTCGGATGTGCTCCTGCTCCTCCCTGCTCCTCAGACTCGCCAGGTCCGTGTGGTGCCGCCTGCAGTACGACTGGGCCTCCAGCCAGCCGAGTTGAACCTCCACCAGGACGTGACGGGACGTGCTGGTGTCTTTTAGAATGAGATTCATCATTAGATTTAAAATCTGCGAGAAGGATTCGGGGGTCTCCATAGGTTTTACATTTACCAGTCATTCAAATGTAAACTGAACAATTTCCCATTTAAAAACCAGATTAGGTGACTGGTTCTAATGAGGAAGATTTAAAGTATTCCTACCATCATAGCAGATGAAATGTTGACGAGTCTCACAGTTGTAATCGTTTAAAACTCCCGCCTTGTTGATGAATACGCAGTGTTGGCTTCCCTTCAGATTATTGGGTTGTCCTCGGTGCCACTCGAGGGAATCCTTTTTCACCTCCAAGCCAGCGTCCTCAGACAGCTTCCACGTATCCAGTTGGTCATAAAGTCCGATCCAAACGCAGTGATCGGAGTCCTTCCTGCCGTGTGCCGCTGTCAGGAGCCTCCGGTTGTCTCCGCCGTGGTGGATGGAGGCCAGGTCGCTGAACGTCTCCCTGCAGTAGCTCTGAGCGTCAGTCCAGGACTTCCTCTGGTTCACCAGGTGGAACTGTGAGGAGGAAGACTGAGCGAGAAATCCTGGATGGAAAACATGAGAATATTTTTTTTTAATTTTATTTCTTCTGTTTTGAACAAAGTGTGAAATCATAATCTCAAACGGTGGGGTTTGAATAATTTAACACATTCCGAGGGAGAGTTCCAGATTTGACATTTTGAATCCTCCATCGTGCAAAACGTCTGCATGATTTGCCAGAGCTGACCGTTCACATGCAGAATGAAACCCTCCGGATATAGAAAGAAACTTGACACGTTACAGGAAGAGAGGGAGAATTTGATGTGAATAGACTCATTTAGTCGCAGATCAGAGGTCTGGGTCTGCAACCTGCTGCTCTGGAGCCCGTCTGTTGTGGTTCCATGTGACCTTCAGGAAATCCTGGACAGTGTTTTATTTTGTGAGCCGACTATTGCTTGGCTAGGATTGCTTAAAAATGGATAAATTAACCAAAACTCCAACAAACGAATTAGAGGGAAAATGATCTGCTAAATCTGTTTGAAACCATTTGGAGGATAATATTTTATTTCTACTGCACGTTTCATTTAAAAATCTCAAAGTGCTATAAGCACATTAAATTACCTAGAAATATATCAAATGGATAAAGCAAGCAACATCTATGGCAAATTAATAAGGAACAATTGATACAAAAGCAATTTCAAAGATTATGAAATATCTAGATTACAGCTACAAAATGTTCTGAAACATCAGATTTTATTATGCACCAAGAAACATTTTCAGAATATATTTTTTAACCAGGTTTGTGGCTCCATATGATGTTGGACCGGCACATCTTGTGACGCAGGTTAACCTTCTTTCTTGAGGAAGTTTGTTTCAGGGCTTTTTTGTTTTGTTTTCCTCTTTAGTCAACATGTTGGATCACCCACATCTACGTGTGCCGTTGTGTTGTAATTCCATCAAGTTCACAATGAAAGGACTCATTTCTGGTCAGAATTCAAAACAAACAAATACTGTTCACCTTGAATGGCCAAGAAAAGGAATAAAGTAGCTCATTTATGTCCATCCTATAATTTCTATGGAATAACCTGGATTATGTCTACTTTCCAACAACAAAAAACTCAGAGGAAAAACTTCTAAAGAATATAAAAATGCAATAATGAATATTTTCTTTCCATCACCAGTCTGAACGGCACCCCTTAATTATTCAGTATTTCACAGATTTTATGACGGCGACCTAAGTTCAACCGGTCTTTGCTGTAGTTTGAATTATTTTGAATCTGTTAGTTTTCTTCACGTTTCCTGTCTGATCTCCTGTAACTAACCTGAGAGTATCAGGACGAGCGGCGTCACAACCTCCATCGTCGGCGTCACTCTGAAAACCATTTCAAGTGTTTAGTTATTCTTTCACTACTGATTTGTTAATGAAGTGAGCGAGTTCAGACTTACTGGTTCGGTCCCTCAGCTTCTCCGCCGGATCGGCGTCTCAGTTAAACGTGAAGTTCGGTCTGTATTTCCATCTTCATGTTGTGCATTTTCTAATCAAATGAGGACATGCCTGCCTGCTTTCCATTTTAAGAAGTGCTGATATTCGGACTATGAACAGGCGGGACGAGTTAATGGATCAGTCCAGTAAATTCTAAAATGTGTAACTCTTGTTTTCTACACGGATCTCTGCTGGACGTTGTCTTTTCCTTTTTGTTTTCTAGCCGTTTGTCTCCGTCATGGACAACAACAAACCAAACGTTTCGACAAACGGGAATGCAAATGCTGTTAAAAGCTGTTTGCGTGCATGAGAGACGACAGACGAGATGAAACTGGGGATCAACTCTGTCACCGATGCAAACAAGAAAAGGCTCAAAGGGAGTCGCCACCTACTGAGACGAACTCGGACGAGCAGCGACGTTGTAAAAGGACGATGGTGGTAGAAGTCCCCAGTTAAGAGGGGCACCAGTGAAACTGAAACACCGGACAGTGAAGCACGATCGTAACTATATTTTGTAATAGTAATGAACAAAAAAATATACTATTTATTATTTAATGTTTGAGCTGATCTCCAATGCACACTCGCTCCATCACATCGGGGCTGATTACTTGTGCACGACTGGGAAAAGCTCAGATGCCCCCACCCACGCCGCGGTCATACTACATTGTAATGGAAAACAACTGAGGCTGAGTCGAGCAGAGGCGAAACGAGTACGGCGGAGTCTGAGCTTATAGGAAAGAGGAAACTGATGGCCTTTATTTAATAAGATCCCATTAGAGCGACGGTACTGGTCTTAGTCCCTCCAGCGAGAGGGTTTATACTGTTGTACTTGTACGGCGCATCTCCTCACGGCTCTGACCTTAACACTTTGACACCTTTTGCGCCGCTTCCAGGCCACGCCAAGTGTGTGGAGTACATCAAGGGCTTCAACCTGCCGCTGCTGATGCTGGGCGGCGGCGGCTACACCATCCGCAACGTGGCGCGCTGCTGGACCTACGAGACGGCGGTGGCCCTGGACTGCTCCATCCCCAACGAGCTGCCGTACAACGACTACTTCGAGTACTTTGGGCCGGACTTCAAGCTGCACATCAGCCCGTCCAACATGACCAACCAGAACACCAACGAGTACCTGGAGAAGATCAAGCAGCGGCTGTTCGAGAACCTGCGCATGCTGCCGCACGCCCCCGGCGTCCAGATGCAGGCCATCCCCGAGGACGCCCCGCACCCCGACAGCGGCGACGAGGACGAGGAGGACCCAGACAAACGAGTCTCCAGTAAGGGACACGGGCGGTTCTCCGAACCGGGGACTCTGGGTGCCACGGCGGCGAAGCTCACGGGTCTCATTTTGTGTTTCAGTCCGCGCTCACGACAAGAGGATAGCCTGCGAGGAGGAGTTCTCCGACTCTGAGGACGAAGCCGAAGGTCAGGGAGGAGGCCGCCGGAACGCGGCCAATCACAAGAAGGTGAAGCGAGTCAAGAAGGAGGAGGAGAAGGAGGGAGAGGAGAAGAAAGGTGAGCGAGAGAAGCCTGACGCACCAGAAGCAGGTTTGTCTGAAGCAGAACCGTCAAACATTAACGGCCAGAAATCCTCCATCAGCGGCAGCGAGTTTATGTGACCAGCTAAGAAATGTACTGATGTTCAGCACCATTTCTAGGGTTTGACAAAAGACAAAATGAAATTGTGCTGCAAATGAATTTAAATCCTGATTTAAAGGTTCAGTGAACCTGAAAGAATTAACTTCTGCTACTTTCCTATGAGACTAATAGATGTTTACTGAGCTGCAGCCTCTTTTAGAAGAGAAACGTTTAACATTTCAGTAATTGTCTATTCTTTGTGTTGTGTACGGTTAAAGCTCATTGTGTTGGACTTTTCCTCTTGGAAATCAAATTGAGGAACCTTCGGGCACCTGGATCACGGACTTTAAGTTCCAATAAAACGATCTAACGAGGCGCCGTTAACGAGAGAATACAGGAAATCCAGAAATAAAGCAAAATGTCCTCCCTCGGCGTGAGATGATGTGCACTGTGAAAACTTCATTTCACTTTGATTCACAACAAATCAAATGTGTGCTGGAGGAGCAGCTTCAACACAAACCTCTTTTCTGTACTAATAAAGATGTTTGTCTCGTAGACGTGAAAGAGGAAGAGAAGGAGGAGGAGAAGATGGACACGTCGGGGTGAGACACTTTTAAAATCGGTTTCTATTGGAGGGTGGGCATTTTCAGTCTGATGCGTCGCCAGTTCACGTTCATCACCATGAACTTTAGTCTGATTAACGTAAAAGTTAAACCCACTTTACTCAAGATTAGTCTTCAAACTTAAAACCAGAATGTATTTAATAAAGCCTCACTCAGTAGGAAATGCGCCCGCTAAGTTTTATCTTCTTTGTGCTCCTTTTTCAATTATGTGAACGTTCAATGAAAGTGACTGGACTCGTTTCCCTTCCAGACCAAAAGAAGAGGTGAAGACTACTTGAAGGAGAGACAGGAGGTTTATCTGTTGACCCCCTCCTCCGCCCCTCCAACCCTCCCATTCCAGGACCTTTTTTTCTATTCTCGTTCCCAGAAGCAGAGCTGCTGCACACCGATTCCCTCTAGTTTCCGACTCGTCTGAAACTCCTCGCAGCTGCAGTGTGTAGCCGCTCTGCTTCACACACACCGAGACGGTTTACAAGTTCCACGCAGACGCTTCCCGTTTAGTTTTTAAACATCTATTTATGACCCCGAGTGAAAAGCACGTCTGGCATGCCCTCCCAAGTAACTTATTTGAATCATGACCACCTGAACCTGCAGTGTTTTCTATGTCGCCGTGTGAATGAGAAGATTTTATACCATTAAACAAAGTGGAGTGTGTTGTGTCGTTCCCTCGTGAAAATGTGTGACCGCAACTTTGTAATAAAACGTTAAAGGAACTTAGGACTTGTGTTGAAATACTTTATTGAGATCGCTGGCGGAATGATGGGATTTAATCCATGTTAGTCAAGAGTTCAGATTATCAAAGTGGTGAGTCGATATGAAGAAGCTTCACGCCTCCAGTTCAAAATCAAAGTAATGCGGGTCGAAGTAGTGAATCCTCGTGTAGCCATCCTCTCCCCCGCTGCTGTAGCTGTGAAGAGGAAACAAAACGGATGTGAGCAGCTGGAAACCGAAAGCCGTCGATCGCGCTTCAGATTAAAACCTCACCTCTTTCCATCGGGGTGGAACGCCACGCAGTTGATCGGGCCGAAGTGACCTTTGACTCTCCCGAACTCCTCTTCATAGGCAGCGTGGAAGAACCTGAAAAGAGCGACTTCAGTTTGATCGGCTCTTTTAATTCAAGTTAAAACGCTTCACACACTGACTCACCGGGCCTCAAACTTTCCGATCCTGGTGGACGTGGTGGTGACCTCCATGGCTTCCTGTCCACCTCCCATCACCACCTGAAGCACAACGCAACCCAATGTGATGAGGCTTAAAAAGATGAGAGCATTACTCTGATTTCCTCTCAGCTCTCGGAGGTTCTAAACCAAACTCGAATAAAACAAAGCCTTGGTGATGATTACGGCGTAAGCTGGAGGAAAAATCGACTCCACCTCATCAAAAATTAGAAGCTTCTGATAAACCACGTTGATGCATTTGAATATTAGGCCTCGTTCACACTGCAGGGAAATGCGACACTGGACCCAGGCCTCGTTCGTATGTGTAACCAATTCGGATATTTTTCTGCATGCGGCTGCTTCGTCATTAACGTCTGACTGTCGTCACAGATAAACGGCGCCGCCAACATGTTAAAAGCTGAGCCCTCTTTTTACCTCACTCTTCTTTCCCTCGTCATGTCTAGAATTTGTGGGCTCGTAGTCAACAACCACTTGAAAGTGAATCTACACGCTGACCCGTGTTGCCAGATATGATGGTATCCCCCAATTGGGGAGCCAAAATCTCTTACCTCTTAACTTTGTTTATGGTGTGTTCTTTATTACACATGTAATAGTTTTAACATGATTTGGGCCTGGAAACAGTGACTCACACCTGGCAACCCTGGTTCTGACCCGCGTGCCATATGTAAATGGCGTGACTTTGCGTCGTTTTCTGCGTTCTGGGGCCCAAAAATCCGGTCCGATGACGTGAAAAAAATCACAATTGAGCATCAAGACCTGTGGCGTGAACGGAGCCTTACAAATGTTTAGAAAATACACGTCCCATAGATTTCCCTCGGCTCTGCAGGAACTGCCTGCTTAGGAAGACTCACATTAATAACTCTGAAACTATTGTTAATGGAGAAATAAACTAAACGGGGTGATGGGACCATGTAGAGTTGCAAAAGGGTGGAAAATGTCTAAGTTAAGCTGGAGGAATTTGTGTGTGTGGAAATGTTCATTATAACGGATTATGTTTTGATGCTGCATCGATGCAGAAATGTCCACACCTGCATCATAGAAACAATTAAATTCAACCCTCTAACATTTATGAGATATTTTTACGTTAAACGTTGGTGAAATATCAAAATTGTTGAGGATTGGCAGAGATATTCAACTGTACTCGCAAGAAATCTGGTTGCTTTAGTCAGGATTGTGCTAAAATATCTTTTGCAGCTAAATAATCAGTTCCTTGTTGAGACCTAAACTTTGGTTTCGTAATTTCCTGGTTTATTCTTATGGAAAAGTTTCCTAAGTGCCCTGGTACGATGCTCGGTTTAAGTGCCGGTTGCGATATCTTACATGATCCATGATGGGGGAGATGGCGGCAGAGTTGACCGGCCTCTCCGTCTTGAAAGTCTTGATGTGATCCAGAGAAGTGGAGTCGAACAACTATGAGGGAAGGAGAAGAATGAAAACCCAAACACGAACCACAGATTTAAACATCCACAAATGAATGCGATGTGGTCAGCGGTACCTTGGCTGTGTTGTCTTTAGAAGCAGTGACGAACATGGTGAGGTCCACCGACGTCTGGATGTCGTTGATCTGCCTGCTGTGCTCCTTGACGGTCTTTATGATCTCTCCCGACTGTTGGCGCAAACACATTCGAAGACTCAAGACGGGTTCAAGTCTCTCAGCATTCAGTCCCTTTGCTCGGAGACAAACCTTGGCACTGAACTGGTTGATCTCTCCGTTCTCGTGGCCGGCGTTGACAAACTCTCCCAGAGGGCCCCACACGGCACTGGTGATCTTGTGGTCGTTGCAGGGGAGCGACAGGTAGGGCTGGTTGTCCTCTGTGGACAAAAAACAGGCTCGTCATCACGCTTCAACCCCATCGTGTATCTGTCTACAGAAGGACCGTAGTGCACTGCACCGCCGCACCGATCTGCTGCGGGTCCCGCAGGTCGAAGAAGTTCAAGAAGCACTGGTAGCCCATCTGCTTGTCTGTGGAGAACATGATGATGTTGCCGCTGAAGTCGAAGCCGCACGTCCTCACAGCCGAGTTGGTGTTGAGAAGGGCCAGCTGTTTACCTGTTACATGGGAGGAGTCTCATGAGGATCGTTGCTATTTTGTTAGATGAGCGCACGCAGTTTTGAACCTACCAGTCTCACAGTCCCACAGCCGACAGCTGTTATCTGCAGATCCTGTTAACACACTTTTAGTGTCCCCTGGGAGGACGAGTTAAGGATCAACACAAGACGACCAGCAGTAAAACACAAAGTCACACCCATCTGATGTGTCATTAACAGCAGGGCTCCGGGAGAAGGATACAGTCACAGTCCACACACCACACAGCTCCCGTGTGTCCATTGTAGGTGCCCAGCCTCTCTCCGTTCACAGAGTACCACACGTTGGTGACCGTGTCCTTGGCCACAGAGAAGAGCAGGTCTCCCTCTCTGTTGTATTTGATCTGTGTGATGGACCGCTCGTGGCCCTGCAGCAGGATGGGTTTCTACAGACAACAAGAGCAATTTTATGACCACGTATTCTCCGATGGAGCTATTTAGAAGATAAACCCCACCGGGCCAAAGTCGGAAAATGTAAATCAACATGACAACGGCTCCACTGCTGCTACTATGAACAGAAAAACGGCACAAACGAACCAAAGAGCTAACAGCAGCTACATGTTAGCACCGGCCGGCTAGCGGGGGAGCTAAGCTAACTAACGTGAGTCGCCACAAAAACCAACGTTGAAATATAAATAATAGCAAATGTTCTCCGGCTACTTCACGCACCATTTCTGCCCGGTGTGTGTCTCCAGTCGCTCCGGTAGAGTAAAGTCTGGCCCGGTTTGTTAGAAATCTTCGGAGACTCGTGTGTGAGAAGAAACAGCCACCGGAAAGAGAGGTTACGTCACTTCCGGAATCGATGAGCTGCTGTCAGTGCGCCTCCTGCCGGTAAATATTATTATTGTTGATGTATAAATGCCGGAAGCAACTTTTATTGCTATAATACAACCAGGGCCGGAGTGGAACTCATTTTCAGCCCTGGAGTTTCAGACCTCAGACCCTACGGAAGAGTTTTAGGGCCCCAGAAAAAGTCGAAAATCAAAGTCGAGATTTTTTTTTTCACGGTGGGAAAAAAAGTCCGTCCATCCACATGCCAGCGCGTGTGACTGCTTCCTCAAAATGCACATCAGGCGGTTTAATGAAGTGATGAAAAAATGCTTCAGGACAGAATGTAGCTCATAAACTCGGTGCAGTTATCATCAGTGTCAGGATTATAAGAGACAGAGCAGCCTGCTGCGTTGTTCCGTCGCGGAAGTTCGTCGAGTACGAAGGACAAAGGCACGGATCCTGGGCTGCTTATTTAAATGTGTTCTTATTAATCAAGGAAATCCTGTGTAAAATCACATGTCCATAAGCAGTAAGCAACCCGATATAGTCCGAATTAAGTGATTTAATGTGAATTCACATCTACGGGCAAATGATGAGGGATGGATAGACAGTCTCTCCGTGAAAAAAAAAAAATCTCGACTTTGATTTTCGACTTTTTCTGGGGCCGCGAAGATTTTTTTGTTTTAGCCTCCGAATTTTTTTTTTTCTACAGTGGCCCTAAAACTCTTCCGTACAGACCCACTTTAGATCACGACCTATTAAAATCATGTAATTAAATCTTACATGTGAAGTCTATACCGCTGTTCGGTAAAGCCTTTTAATTCAATGTATTTTTCTAAAATATTTCCAATTCATTGCAAGTGAGGGTTGCTTCATAATGAAACACAAGTTCACCAACATTATACATCTTTTATTTATAGTTTTTAGAAATTACATTTCAAATAAGTGTTAACAGATATCAAAACCTTTAAAATGAAACAAAAACATAAAATATTAGATTCAAAACATGGAATTAAAAAATGAACTTCCTTATAACACTAGCATCTGTTTTTCAAAGAAACATGGCCGACCCTAAAACATGAATAAACCCTGAGCAGTGCCACTTTGTTTATGACAATATCATTGTCCACACACGAGGATTCCTTCCTCAGTGCTCATGAGCATGAATGCCTTGAGTTTCTTCTGGTCAAAGTGCTCCTGAGTCTGTTTTTAATCAAATGTACTGTTGAGAAACTTCTCATGTATTGGAAGTACTGCTTGATTGTTCGCACACTGCAGCTCGCCTGATCCTTCCATAGTGACGGGATCAACCCCTCCACCACTGGCTCTGCTTCTAACACTCAATCCCTTTTTTAAAATGATCTAAATTCTCAGCACAAATCTCCAGTTTTTACAAAGTTCAGCTCAGTTTCATAAATGTAGAGCTGAATCATCTAGAATCTTAAGGCGTTTCTCATATGGAGCAGGTCTACGTCCTACTTTTCATTATATTGAATACAACAATATGATCTATCCTGTGATCAGTCTGACCTGCCTGGTGCTGCTGGATCTGGTCTTTGAGGAGTCAAAAGACAAAGTTTCCCAGTTATGTGGTGTTGCATCATACTATTATTTAAATTATACACTATTATGTTATATACCACAACGCCACAGAATTCATTGACTTGATAATTAAATTGAACAGTGCTTTGGTGGCAAAGTTAAATATCTTACCCATTCCATCGTCCTCATTTGCAGTTTCTAACTGTGTGGCTGGTTTTAATGAAAAAGTTGCCAATCTTAGCACATTTTGTTGCATCTGTTTCCAGAACTTTCCTCTTTTTAATTCTCGCCTTCTCTCCTCCACCTTGTTCTTTCTATCCATCTTTCAAACACCACTGACCGAGTGAACAGACGAGTACGAGTACTCATGCCTGGTATCGAACCGATACCCGATGCTGGTATCGGTATCGGTGCATCCCCAGTAAAAATGTTTTTAATCGGTTTGTCTTTCGGGTGAAAGTGTGTGTTCATAAATAGAAATCACTGCAGTCGCACATGTAAATATTAAAGAGATTAATGATAAATGTATTAAACCTCCATCAACATGAGTGTGTGCTAAGATTGTGATTATTCGCTTGTACATTCTCAGGATTGTAGAAAAATATTAATAATAATAATAACTTTATATAGCGCTTTTCAGAACACATGTTGCACAAAGTGCTTTACAGCATAAAAATAAAAAAAAAAGTCAGGCGAGGCAGGGGAGACAAGCAATCACACAGATGAACAAGCAGTCATGAAACAGATGGAAAATTATAAACAAAACTATTATGATTATGTAGACTTCACAGGATCCCGGAGAACAAGAGGTTTTGATCAGGGACTAGATAAATCCGCTGGATAGCAGATTTGAATTTCGCAGAGCGTGATTCAGTAAAAGACGTGCTTGCCTTTGGGCTTGTTGGCGCGTGCAGACGAGACGCGAGACGCGAGCGTCGTCAGTCGCTCCTGGCGCTCGTCGTGTCGCCGCCGGTACTGCTCCCTCCGGGACTCGTCCTCCCGAGGAGTCTCCTGCTTGAAGTCACGCTTGCAGTGACACATCCAAAGCTCGTCCAAGTCCTCAATTGTTCAGGATATTACTGTCCTGTTCTGTTTGTGGTGAGAAAAACATTTAAAATAAAAAAAATACTTTGTCTTTAACAAAGACAGACATGTGGTGTGGCACGTTGATAAATATATGAATGATTTTTTTATATAGTAAAACAATTTGATTATTCATTTGGATCTCTCTGTCGTGTGTGCATTTATTTATCTATTCATTCATGACATGTAAAAAAGTGTGTGAGTGTGTGTGAGAAGAGCTGCACAAACAATTAGAGATGTCAATCTGAGCCGAGTCGTGAATACAAGTGAAGTTAATATGTAGTTACTACGTTATCTTTCATATGCACAATGATTTATGAAAGCTGTTTTTCTTCAGTGAAGATCACTAACGTGTGTTTTGTGGCTGCAGACAAACTTGGTTTGGTGTAAAATCATGAAAATGTCTCTTTTGGTCATAAAGGCAGCGGAACCCTGCGAAAGTTTCCATTCAGTGTTTAAGCGGCAGTGCTTGTAAACCTTTCGTCTTTATCACTCAAATAGCTAAATATCTTGCGTATTGTCGCATAACGTTGTTTTAAACAGCGGAGCTTTTACTGGATGTGCGCGACTGATACGTGCACGGTGCAACCTGTTGATTGGATAGAGGAGACCCACCTCTGATCAATCAGATTAATATTATTTATGATTATTTATTTATTCATTTTACTCTACGGACTAAGCCTAATCAAATTCCTCATCTAAATATATGTAAATCTACAACACTGTTTGACCAATCAGAGGGCTCGGGGTGTGGCACACAACGCACTCGACCCTTATGTGGACACAACAACACGTGAACAAAGTGAGAGGAGCTTTTCCCACAATCCTTTGCATCAGCCGTTCACTGTACCACTGTGATAAGTGTTCAGTATAGGAAGCTTACTCACATAATATTCAAGCGACAGTGTCTGCTCTTCTCTCCAGGTTGTTCATATGTGGCACCAATGACCTTTATTTTAGACACCGACCTCATGGATTTACAGACAAAAGCACAACTCAGCCTCTTCAGTTGGTTCCAAAGCGTGACATTTATTCACACATTGGCTCATCAGGTTAACAGCACGGCGTAGTTTTATTGATAACTTTGTGATTTACATGTCATGCAGGTAATACTAAAACACAGAGGTCGTTACTGCTTCCTCATCATGCTGCTGGCCGCAAAGACTGCGTGGAAGCAGAGTACTGAACATAATGATGAAGAGGTGAAGCAAAACGCTGTCTAAGCAGTGTAGAAATCACCTCTCCAATTGAATTGAAGAGGTACGTTTCTGACCACGTCCTTGAGCTTGTCGCAAACATCGTGTTGGACCCTCTTCCTTCTCTCGTCTGTGCCAGTGGGAGACGGTATTATCACGTCTGTTTTCACCTCGCTCTCGTGCTTCAGCAGGTTGCTCACACTCTCAGCTTCAGCACAGTTGCCATAGGGCCACTCCTTGATTTCCTCTGTGGGCAGGCCAAACATATTCCCACATGATCGGCAGGGAGCCTTTCTTTCACCGGTGCTGATGTCAAAAGCCTCGCATCTGACATACTCGGGTAGTTTGAATGCCCCGTCAAACTCCGGAGTGGTTCTCTTCTTTCTCTTGTTTGACAGGAAGGTCATGACCGCACCAGCTACGTAATCATCCCAGGGGCCGCAGCAGGACGCAGCGATCATGAGACCGCGGGGATTACAGCCAGTGGTGGACATGGAGACTCCGTAGTGTCTCCTCGAACTCGGATCCCTGGTATTCTGGGAGATGCAGACGGTCGACGACACGGGAAAAGTTGCTTCCAGACTGGTGACAATATCTTGCAGACTCCTCCTCACTCTGGCCTCATTTTCTGGTTCTTCCTTCAAAAGGACCTGCAACAACATCAGGATTTCAACGTTCCTATAAATTAAAATTTACTTAACATTGACTTACCCACACCCACCCAAACACCCACACACCCACACACACACACACACACACACACGATTTCCTGCAAACGGACTGTACTCTCAGCTTTGACGACTCCTTCCTGAATCCTAATCTCAGTCTGATCTTAAAACATGTCTCTATGTGGGATGTTTAAATGACTTCCTCTTTTCGTTTTTTCTTTTTTGCGCACACCGACTCTAAACTCAACGACTGCTTTCCCGTCTTAGTGTCAGTGCCATCGTAAAAATCTTAACCGAAAAGTTTGGAACATTTCTGCCTTATACCCCCGAATCCTTTCAGGTTATTGTTTTCCGGTGCGGCCCACTGCACAAGTCTCACCATGTCCAGCACACTGGAGAACGGAGTCCTCTTGGGGAACTGGGACAGATGTCTCACAGGCTTGGGATATTTCTCCAACAAGGCCTGTAACATACTGTTATCTGGGATAATTTCTTCTGGGGCAAACGGGACGCTGCAGATCTTCGCCAGAAAGAAGATGCTGTGCAGCATCTGTGGGATGAAGAAACACAAACATACAAAGTATTGCCACGCAGGGTTTATAAACAACAACCGCCCCAAAATGCAGGAAAACTGCTTCGAGTACCTCATCCATCAAGAGTTTGGTTTCATTCGTCTGACACCACGTCAGCATCTTGTGAATAAACTGGAAAGCGTTTACTCGGTAAGCATGTTGCTGTACCAGAAACTCTTCTTCTCTAAAAAGAAAAAAAAACAAAAACAAGTTGAACAGTCAATGATTGCACTGCGATTCAACATCCGGCACTTCAGACACGCTCAGTGGCTCACCTGGTTGGATTTCGTTCAGCCTGATTAGAGTCAAGAAAGCAGAAAGCGGGAGAGTTAAGACGTTTCCCTCGTCATAGTTTAAAAAGTACTCTGATTACAAAACATTCGACGCAGGATAAGATAAAAGCTGTGATACTCACCATGGCTGTGCTGTAAGAATGAAACAGAAAGCTTTCTGTGAGGGTCGGCCTTATTCATAAGGCCACACCCACTGGAGGTTTTCTCATGTGATTTACTGGAAAGGCTCAGTCGGTCCAGGCGCCACACCGACATGCTGCACTGTGATCCAACAACAACATCAGACTCACAACAGGAGAGATTTCAGATAAGAACGAGCGTTCCTGGAGTTTTAGAACAGAATCTCACCCTCACATTATGTGTTCACAGATTATGTGATTATGTGCTGCATTCACTTCTCATAAGTAATTTGTTCAAAAAGAAATCGGTGTTCTCTTTGGAATGTTACTATTTACTAGGCGGTTTGGCCGGACCCGATGTTTTCCACCCCTGCTCTACGTCCAGAACACACCACCCAGACCTCTCGGGTCATCTGAATCCAGCCTGCTTTGTGTCCCCAGGAGTCCGTTGAAAACACGGATGAAGTATTTTCTGTTAGTTGCTGCTTTTCCGTGAAGGCAGGAATGATTTTTTGTTGCTCTGTATGTTAAGGTTTTGCAGTTCAATGACATTCTAGATTTCACTGAGGGTTTTTCCATCTGATAGTTTCTTGTCAATTCCCCTTTCTCCTTGCCAGTGTTGCTGAAACGTGTTATATAAATAAACCTGGTATCAGGTTTGAGCTTAAGAGCCTTCCCGTTATGAGTTTGCATAGTTTCCCTGTGCATATATATATATATATATATATATATATATATATATATACATTTATTTATTTATTTTTCCCCTCCGGGTTCCTAACTCAAAGCAAAAACGTGCATTTGGTGACCTACAATGTGCCTGTCGGCGTGTTTGTGTGTGTGACGTGACAAGCTGTGGAGGAAATACTCAAAACAACACAAGTCTAATTTATAAACACTTTATTTGGTGAGCACAAAGAGTGATTGTGTGCATGAAAATGAGCTGGATAGAAAGCACTTTTTCCCTTCGGTTTTCCTCGTCCTGAAATTCCTCTTCACTTTCTTTTCATTCCTTTTCTGCCGACTGCAGTGACACTCCTGCCCAGAGATGATGAATACAAGGACAATTCGGCAGCAAACCTGTTAAGTCTAAAAGCAGTTGTCGTCGTGATACGCGTCCAGTGTCGGCATCAGCGTTGAGGAAGAAGATGAAGACAGTTTCTGCTGCATGCGTCAGTAATGTTTAATAAATTCAACGGACGTCCTTTCTTTCGGGTAAACCCCGAGGACCAGCAGCACCTGTCAAAAAAAAAACCAAACAAACGTTTTTTTGTTACCTTCGTGAGCTACTCGAGTCAGGATAGAACTACTTCTCCGTAAATATTCAGTCTCACACACACCTTATGAGTGTGCTGGTGACTTAAGACTTCGCATGAATGCGTCCTTGTTTTGTTGGACCATCCGTTTAAAGTCCTCATCCAAACGCCGTCCGACGGGTCCCGACTTCACGGGTGTCCAGTCCGACTTAGTCTGGACACAAAAGAAAAAGAAAAAGGCTCATGTGATTAACCCTGGTATAATGCAAGTTCTGCTCAGTCGCAGTAAGATTGCCATTTCTCACCATATGTCCGAACGCCTCGCCGTTGTAATAGCTCTCCGACGCAGGATAGTCGATTTTCTTGTCGCGCAGAACCTGGCGGAGCTCTGGAGCCACCACATGCAGCTGCTCGCCGTCGTAGCCGTACAGCTTTGCTTTCCCACACGTCATCAGCACAAACTCGTCGCCGGGGCAGGAGATGCCCGTCACCACACCCACAACCTGCATGTCGACGGTGTCGCGGAGGTAGAACTTTCCCCAGCCGTTCACCTCGTCTGGTCTCTCTATGTAGACGGTGTCCTCCAGCTCACAGATCTTCAATGTGGCGCCGGCTGGTTCCGTCAAGGGGAACTCCTTATATTTGTACCTTAGTACGAAGCTGGAAACAAGCTGCAAATAATCCTGACCTGCAACCCGATGAAACAATAACAAGTAAATCAAAAATAACGCCAAGAAAGCTTAATAATAAAAACACATAAGGGGGCTTTACCTGTGACTCTGTTGCAGGGTTCCAAATCATTTACGGCACTGAAAAGACAAGGACACAAAAAAATTAGTCGAGGCTGCAAAAATGCTCACCATGAAATCTGCGGTGTAATTATTCCTCAATAACAACATGGGGATTAGGACCGCCAAACACAATGCCACATTTATTCAAAGGGTCTATATGCATTTCAAGTTTTGATTTTGCCCCCAACAAAACAAAAGAAACACAAAATTGTTATACTTTACCTCATAAATGCCGGCGTTGCCATCTTGTCTCTGTGTCAGTTCTGGAAAAGAAACCTATATTAATGTCTTTATTACACCTCGTGTTCTACGTTATGTTTTAAAAATGTGTTTTTCAAGTCCTGGGCCATTTTTCTGTGCATTAAAAAACAAGATAATTTTGCCCATTATTCAACACAGATAGTGACACTTTTCATACCTGTTACATTCACTACACATTATCAAAAAAAAAAAAAGAAGAAGTCAAGCCTCTTTAGCTTTTTTTTTTTTATCATTGTAACTTATAAATAATTAAATTTATCAATACAGAATCTTCAAATATTTTATGAGATGGCATGTTTTACCATGTTTGAAGCCATTTAGTTTATTTTTTCATCAAATTACTATCTTAACCGGAAAAACAAATTGTCATTCTTATTTGGATTTGTTATAGGCAGAAACTTTATAATTACCTGTCATAGAGCTTAAGATTACATGGATGTATTATTTCTGAGCACTGTCTGTTGTTTTTGATGTTTGGTTGCACTGTTTGGATGTTCACTATTTGTTATACAATAACAAAGAAAAAAAAGAAAAGAAACAACAACAACAACAAAAATCATATATGCATTTTCTTCCGGAAATGCAAACCCCTAGTGTTTGATAGGCGCCGCATGCAGGTTCGCGATATTTTTCACACAAATAGATTAATTCTCAGCCTCAAGTAAACTAGTAGTATTCACGACAACTTGATTTCTGAAAGCGAAAGCGAAAGAAACAAAGCGGGACTGAACAACAACGATGGCGATATATGACCAGAGCTGTTCATCAAACCGGAGGAGATTATAAATCGTTATAGGAAACAAATCAAGCTGGGAAGTCTTTCCTCACCTCTGCGACGCCTGCCTGCCTCCACTGGACCGACGTCGTCGTCAACGCCACGATTTTAGAGACGTGTGGCCACGCCTCCTCGTGGTGCGTTCACGTACACAAGAAAGTAGTAATTTGTCGCCTCATTCACATATCAGTTTGCGAAGCGACTGTAAAGCTCCAGAGGAGACTCTCGTTTTGAAACGGAACCACGTGCGAGATTAACGAGCTATAAGTGAGGGACGCAGGCAGTGAAGACAGAGGGACACCTGTGATGCGAAGGGGGAAAAGAAACGAGAAAAACAAACCTAAACCATCGGAGAATGTCACACTTTTATGGTGGACTTTAAACGCCTCACACAGATACAGTATTTCCTCATCAATAATTAATTGCCATGACAACATGAAACAGTATTGGTATCAGACAGTCTTAAAGAAATATGTTAATTGATTCTTGAATTTCAGCAATTAAACTCCCAGCAACAACACTATGTGATTCAAACACTGCCATCTTTTCTGGAAAAGTGTAAATCTGTGTGTCATGTGTACTCCATATATATATAAAATATATTTAGCATATAAATAAACAATAATATATAATACATCATTAACATGCCTGAAAAGGGGTAGGGAGAAGTAAAAAGTAAAATATATCTAATTCTACCCCTTCCATAATATTCAATAGTCATAATTTATAATTATCTTTCTGTATTAAAGACATATAGTTTTATATGTGTTAATATGTACAGTAACAATATCATCTAATTTTAGTTCACTGTATTCTGTAGTTAATCTATGAGCACGATAAATCCATCAAAAACTGAGCCAAACTTTGACTCTACATTCTTTGTCAGGGACAGATTCTGGCAAATAATAATGTTATTATTTTCTTTTTCCATTTTTTTTTAAATTATATTTTAAGGTATTTAATCATGTTATTAGGGTCTGTGCACCAGGAGAATAGGAATTACTATGAGCATTCACAGACCTCACCTGCAAACTGTGTCCCTTTTCTATTTATTTCTTTGAATTTATGCTTCATTTTTTAAAATCAAAATCTTTGGTCCATTAATGGCAGCCTTCAATTCGAAATGGATGCTGCAATAAGAAAATAACAACAGGAACAAAAAAGTGTTTCCAAAGCACGCTTTAATCAAAAATAACTTTTAAATGGCAAAAAGTTCTGTTTCCTTAAAGTCATAATGTTTTAGAATTGACCATGCTCAGTAAGCGCACCACAGTGAACAGGACCAATTCAAAGTTTTGACGTTTTTGAAGCGTGATCGTTGATTAACGAATGAACGTGAATTTCAAATAAAAGCTTTCAGTCAGAGAAAATAGATTTTTGTACAATTTTGGTCCAAATTTTCGAGAGCCAAATCATCCTGGGGGGAGGAGACCTCAAATTTGGCCAGTTGATAGTTGTCAAAAGTTAAAAGTATGAAAGATATTAAAATCTTGTGCAAAAGTCTGAGGGCATGGCCCTGGCAATGTCATACACTTTGTTTGTCCCAGAAACGTGAGAGTGGTGCAACAGATAATAATAAGCTGTTGTTTGGTTTGCCACGCTTTTGAAGAATAGTTTCATTTGGTGGAATTCGGTCATAATTATCACATCAGAACTATTTTAGGCCTTCTCATTGGTCTCAAAATATGTATATTCAACACAAATATGTTTCTGTTAGTGGTGGGACTGAATTTAGAGAACAAAAAAACGTATTAATCCCAATGTCAGCTGGACAATGGGAGTTCAGCTTCAGCCTGAGACTTCAGGTTGGACGAAGCAGAGCAGAAGAGGACTGTGTGTAACCGATTTCATCCCTGAGACACACATATTTAAATGTGGAAATCCACTGTGATGCCACAGTGGTACTAAAATAAATAAATGAGTAAATATAAATAGCTTTTTTTGAGGTTAAAATCACATGGATTTCCTGCCAACATGTCAGAGGTTCAAAACCTGCCCTACAGTGACACCTACTGGACAGACAATGTATCACAGCCAAATGCCACGCAAACGGGGCCAACAATAAAAGGCAGTGATGAAACATCTGAGAGGGTTATTTCCTGATTATTGTTGATGAGCAAAAATGTCGACATGATTCAAGGTCCACAATTAAGGAAATATTTATTTTTGAATAAACGTAAATCAGGATGACTACGATGAACTAAAGATAGTCACAAACAAATCAAATCACCCTGGCCAAACACGCCTGGCTTTTTCATTTTCCCCTACAGAATTATAAATGTGTGTACAGTGGCGTGCGTCTGAGTTCGGCGTTTATAAACTGGACATTTCAGACACACACGCGTCAGTCGTATAAACAATATATTGCTGGCTTTCAAATATTTATTTGCATGTGTGGAAAATAAAACAAAATAAATGTATTTGAAAGAAAAAAAACGCAAATTACAAGTTGAGTGAAAAAGTTCTTTATTGAATTTTAGAGGGAAAGTTGCTGCTTTGTCAAGCAGCACAATACATTTTAATGGAGTGCCAATGGTTTAGGCAGTGTAATCCATGAAGTTTATATATGGATAAAAACATTTAGTTTAGAGCCATTTCAGTGGCTCCGTTCCCTAAGATAACCAACATGCTTTACTCAGATCACACGTGAATAAAACCCTTCTTGACTTAACCTAACCTCAGTAATCAAACCCTGCATACCACTTAAGACACTCTGTTATCAAGAACAAATGATAACACAACAAAACATCACCCATCGGATTATTAGTAGTAAGCCCCGCCACACAGATGAACTCACACAGGTTGGAAGGCAGGACATCGACAAAGAACACGATCCTAGAAGAAACTCGGTCCCAGAGGTTACAAGTCATCGTGACGTCAATTGATTTCAATATCATTTTCCTGCATGGGCTGAATACTTTGTGGGAGAAAAAACTCACCATCCCATTTGTATCTACTCATTCTCAAATATTCATTAAGTAAGTCACGAACTTCCCTTTCAGCCCTCTGCCTGCCTTCAGTGCTCCACTCAGCTCGGAAACGCACCTGCTCTGTAACTTCTGCCTCATTTTCCAGCAGTTTGTTGACACTCTCAACTTCAGCACAGTTTCCATAGGGCCATTCGTTACTTTCACTCGTGTCAAAGCCAAACAAATTCCCACAAGATTTGCACGGGGGTTTGGCTCTTTGATCACTGATGTTGTACGCTTCACACCTGACATTCCCGGGAAGCTTGATGGTCCCATTAAAAAATGACCATGGAGACTTGCTTTTGTCATAGGACAACACTGCCCCAGCTACGTGTTCATGCCAGGTCTGTAAGCAGGACGCGGCAACCATGACCCTCCCTGCAACCTTACCGAAGGTGGACAAGGAGACTCCATAATACCGGTTTGAATCTGGACCCACGATTTGAGAGACACACATGGTGGTGGACAACAAATACTTTGCTGTAGCACCATCGAGCTTAGTAACCAACTGCTGCAGCTGGTCTTTTATTTCACTCTCATTCTCTTGTCCGGCCTTGTGCACAATCTGTAAACAACAAGACAAATGTCATCAAACTGCTGTTATCCACCTTGTACATGCTGTCATACTTTGCGATCAATAAGCGGTTGACTTGTGTGTGTGTGTGTGTGTGTGTGTGTGTGTGTGTGTGTGTGTGTGTGTGTGTGTGTGTGTGTGTGTGTGTGTGTGTGTGTGTGTGTGTGTGTGTGTGTGTGTGTGTGTGTGTGTGTGTGTGTGTGTGTGGTTATGTCTGTGAATACACACAATGCTTGAATGTCACATGCCTGAAATTCATATATGTATATACGTATATATATATATATATATTCTCACCATGTCCAGCACACATGAAAATGGAGCTCGCCGAGGTAGTCGAGAGGAATAAAACTGAAAAGCTCCAGGGTAGGATTCTTCCAAAAATTCAAGCATGTCCTCATCAGTCATAATACTCTTCGGACTAAACTGTGGCTTGTAGAGCCTTCCCAAAAAGAAGATGCTGTGAAGAATCTGAACATACAAATGTTGAAGTCCCATGAGAATCTTCATATACTAGACACTCAGTCACAGTATTGTGCTTTATTATGGACTCAACACCAGACTGACCTCATCCACTAATGGAGTGGTATCCTCTTCAGTCTCTTCACTCCAAAATACCATTTGTTCGATAAGTCGAGCAGCGTTCTTTCTGAAACCTTCCCAATATTTGAGATGCTCTCCACTAAACAAACAAACAACAGTTAGATTTTACTTATTTTCAGAAAGGTCAACCTTTGTATGTTAGGAAATCATTTGACTTACCGTCTGTTGTTCTGGGGATCCTGATGTAATTCAGAAATAAGAAAGAAAATAAGTTTTATCACAGACAGACATGCATATCTCACTCTCTTTCTCTATCTTTATATATATATATTTACACATAAACATATATATATATATATACACACACATATATAAACCACTGAAAAGAAGAAGGGACTCACCATCGTAACACTTCCACAGAAATGAAACTAAAAAAAGAATGTCCCTCCTTTTCATTAAAAGCACTTCCTTGTTGTATTGCGTGCGTCACACTCAGCACTGCTGAACATGTAAAAACATGGGAGCAAACCGTGATAGTTTCAGGGTGTGGCTTACTGAAAAGTGTACTGTTAAGTGTTGTTCCAAAGTAGTCATGCCGACAGAAGTTGTATCGAACTGCTGCTGTTAATATAACAAAATGTGGATTGTTACGGTCACGCTTTTATTGTCAAAGAAGTTTAGTGAACTAACAATTCTAAATGGTTTGGGTTTTTTTTTTTTGGGGGGGGGGGGGGGGGGGGGGGGGTTGCTATACTCTAAGTTACAATTTTCCAAAATTAGTTGTATTTCCTCCCCCCCCCACATTTCTTTTTCTCTTCTTTTGTGGTTATAACACATATATTCACATTCCCATCCATACATTTATTGATTTAAACACACCCAAAAGAAAACTCTGAGCTGCAGAACACTACTGGAGCCCTGGCACAGAGACATCAGTGGCTGCCAGAGGTCTTTGAGCAGGGCAGCAATGTGCAGGGAGCTGATTGATAGAAGAGAAAATCAGATTTAATCCAGTCCCGCATTAGCGTGTATTATCAAGTCGTCATCATCATCGTCACAGTTGTCATTTTAGTAGACTGATTAACTATAGACTATTCACACAGTCATATAAAACCTACATTCAGAGTTCCTAACTTTTGTATAGTAAATCATCTGACTTACACTCTGCACACACGCACACACACACACACACACACACGCACACACACACACACGGCTCACAAACCCTTTTGTGTAAACTGTCATAGTAACGTCACTGTTCTTATAACTGCTTATATGCATTTTATAGAATCAATTTCGTCATTTCACCTTGTTTTGCACAGCTGCCTTCATTTTTCACAGACAACTGTGTGCAGTAAAAGGGAATTCTATTTTTGTTATATCGTTGATATTGTTGAACAAAACTTCCTCAGTTCTTTTTTGCAGATTTGTTTTGCCTCGCACATAAATGAATGAATCAAAGAATCAATGAGTGAATGACATTTTTATTTTGAACACATAAAATAAGAAACAAACACTCAAACTTTATTTGTACAGCAGGTTTTTATGTACTGTAGTACTGCAGCACAAATTGCTTTACACACACACACACGCCACACTTGCTTCTCGAGGAGCAAGAACATACTAAAAAAGTTGATGATCTGAGCGACAGGAGGAGAAGCAGAGTCCTACCAGTTCTATTTAACAAGATGTGATCTACTGTGTCAAACGGCAGCGCTAAGATCCGGCGGCAGCAGGACGGAGAGTTTCTGAGCGTCCATATTACACCTGATGTCATTCACCATTTTTACCGGGGCCGTCTCGGTGCGGTGGTTCGTCCGAGAACCAGACTGATGTTCCTCGAAAATATTTATTCCATTTAATTGGATTAAAACCCGTTTTTTTTCCCCGAAAATGTAGCTTAATAATGGTAAGTTTGGAATTCTGCGGGGGGCTTCACCGCCGCCGTTTTAAAGGAAGCATGAAGACATCAGCCTGTAGAGATTCAAGATGCTAAAAAGCTAAAAAGAACCCACTTATTTTTTTTTTTTTTTGGGTTGAATTAAAACAGTGTGGAAAATCGGCCTAAAAGTCAAGTTGCATTCCATAACTTGGGAGAAAATTCGACCCAGAGTCTCAGCGTCCTCGGGTCAAAGCAGCGGTTCAGATGCGTTAAAGGTGTGCATTGTGTTTTTTTTCTGAGAAATCTGCGTGATGTGATGCATGCGCTTCATAATTAATGACGTCGCTGACAGGCACAGGTTTGTTTGGCTGCTTGGCGTCATGTGTGGCGGTTTAACTCGCACTCAGTTGGTCTGCGGGTTTCCTCCTTTCCACTGCAAAAGCTTCTGACAGCGTCCGGGTCTGCAGCCGGAGCGCAGGCCACCTATCGGTGAGCCCCGAGTCTAATATTTATTGGGATTCACAGAATCGATGGAAAAACAATCAAGAGACGATGGAAAAGCCGCATCTTGCATGTCACGAAACCTCGATGGACTTGGCGCCTGCAAGACAAAGAGAGGACGGTCAGTGGACGATCCGACGGCGCTCAGCTTGAAAACAGCATAACAGATCAAAATACTCACGTCTCCTCATTCGGCTGTTCTTGAGACTCTGCATGAATTGGGATTTATTTGCAGTCACGAGTTTATGGTGCTCTTGGTCCAACTTCCTCCCCACGGGACCCTGTCTTACTTTGTCCCAGTCCTCCTCGGTCTACACGTAAAAGACATCAAACGTCAACCTGAATCCTTCCAACAGCGCAACGCACTTGCTTCTCAGTGAGAAACCAGCTTCTCACCATGTCTTTGAAGGCCTCTCCATTGTAGTACGTCTTGGATGCCGGATACTCAATTCCCTCGTCGCGGAGCTGTGTCAGACCGCCAGGCGCCACCAGGTGCAGCTCCTCTCCGTCATAGGCGTAGATCTTCTTGTCCTCGCACATCATCAGAACCAGCTGGTCGTACGGGCAGGAGGTGCCCTCCACTGCACCGATGACCTGAATCTTCACCTCATCCTCCAGGTAGAATTTCCCCCAGGCGTTCACCTCAGCTGGTTGGTCTCGGTAGATGGTGTCCTCCACGCCTCCGATCGTCAGCGTGGCACCGGCTGGACGTGCTAGAGGCAACGTCTCGCCTCTAAATCGGGAAACCATTTGCGATACCCACGTCTGGAGCACACTTCCTGTAACACGTGGACACGAGAAGTTCAATAAAAAAGTGGAAAAAAAACAAACTAATTTTGTCGGCCATTGTTAAATGTGAGTGCAGGGTGTGTATACAGTAGTTCACCTGTTTTTCCATTGCACTGTGGAAGGTCGGACCAACTCGACAGTCTTACTGGCCTGAAAGGGAGAAAAAGGAAATCCTATGAGAATAAACAAAAGCACTTGACCAAAATATTCAGTGCAAAATGCAGGACCCCACTGGCTAAATTACCCTTCACTCCTGTGGTTTACCAAAAAACACACCCACTATTCACATCGGAACCTGTAAACACAACATTTAAAGCCTCAGCAAAGATTCTATTTCATTCTGCCTGAACCCCGTCCTGGAGTTGAGATCACATTTTAGATTCAGATTCTGGAGGAGCCGCTTCCTCCGGCGCTTTTCCGTGACGTCAGATTCAGATGGAAGATTCAGGTCGACTGCATTATCAACGTGGATCTAGTTTACCATCCTGGAAGGAGATTTGGCCGTCTGGGCGAGATCTTATGAAACGTAGGCTGCTTCATCATTCATTCCATTTCCAGGTTCCAAGGTGGTATATCTTGTTGATCATTCATCCATGGAAGAAAATATTCAGAGAACTCTTGTCCAGTATTCTTGTGAAAAGTGCCAAACAAACTGATTTCTTTTTTTGTTTTTTTTTAAACCTTGTCTGTGTAACTTGGAAACTGTTGACTGAAGTCGGCCAATCGGTTCCTCGGACTCCTGTGCTGCGTCAGTTCGGGAGCTCGAAGATATACGCTGCCATCTTGAAACGTTTGCCTCGTCTTTGCACTTCCTGGTTCTACTTGTTTTTAGGTGATCCATCTTGTTACTTTGCCCGATTCAGTCATGCTGATGGGAGCGGTTTAATGAGATCCAGATACAAAGGGTGCCACCGCACCTAGAAACGTCACAACACATACCTCGTACGATTAGGGTTGTGACCACGCCAACAGCAAGTATGTGTCTGCCAACGAACGTGCTTCTTTTCGGCTATAAAACTTGGTCAGTTAATGAAACATTACTAAATGAACACAAAGACTCAAGTTCAGTTACCCACGAATATTTAACGGTGAGTCAGTCTCCAGGAAACTGAGCCGGGATCCTCCCACGTCATCTTGTCTCTCCTGGCTCTGTGTGAACAACATCCTTGATTTGCATTTAAAGAACTGTCACAGGAATCATCATCATCATCATCATCATCATCATCATCATGTGAGAAGTCCACATCACCCATGATATGTGCTCATGTGTGTGTGTTGTTGTTGCCAGGTGAACGTTCTCTCACGACGGGGCAGTTAGGCCTCCATTGTGTTCCTGTAGTTTCACAACATGTTTCAGCGTGTAGGGAATTGCCTCGTCTTCAGATCAGATCCATGTCGTTGGTGCGGCGCGGCGCGTTCTTCCAGAGTCACATTGTGACACCAAACGGAACGTTTTCAGGTTTCCATGAGTATGCTGGTTGGTCGGTGGGTCCCAGACAGAAAATCCTCCAGCAGTTAGAAAAGCAGCCGCGTATCTCGGGTCAGACTCGCAACTCAACGTTTCAAATAGAATAAAAAAAATCCACTTCGTGTTGAAGGTCATGCTTGCTGCCTCGGTAAATGCTGTGCACGTATTGCTTTGAACAAATCCCAAAAGCTCCAAATCCCAAAAGCTCCAACCCCGCCCCCATTAAAGAAAATGGTTCTTACTGTAAAACACTCTCCATTCTTGCTCTCTGGTGCCTGGAAAACAACATAGTTATTGTTAAAATGTAAAATAGCTGTCAATATAATAAGTATTTAGTAAAGTAGTATTGATAGTAAAAAGAAACAATGAAATCGTAGTATTCACTTCTTGAGAGGGTGTGCATAACACACCATTAACAGAAAGTACTGGGCTGAATAATCAAGATAGTCTCAGTTTAATTCTGATAACCAGCCAATAAATGCAAAACTACATAAACTAAATGAAAGGATTTAAATTCTGCAGACGTGGTATTAATACAGCTCTCTTCCACATCGCTTTACTTTTACTCCTCTGTTGTAAATATATATATATTTTTACTGCTGTTTTGTTTTTTACAGTGTGACTATTGTATTTATCAATAATGTATATACTTTATTAATTTGACAATTCTTTATATTTACTGTCAGTTAATACTACTCTGTGGGGAGCAATGCTGTTAATAAGTACCATTTGGATTAATAAAGTATTTATAAAGGGATTTTTAGTCAGTGTTGATACAGAACTCGATAATAGAAAGGCTTAGTACTTCTGCATTTTCTCCTTCAATCTGTATAACTTGTTCCATTGTTTGACACACTAATCTTAACTTCTTGCTTTTTCTTGGATCTCTTAATATTCACCATACTGCATTTTACTAAGAACGCTTTTATGGATGATTAATAATAGCTTTCTCTTCCTGATCAGAACTCAAAGAGTTTAACGAGAAAAAAACAGTCACCATTATGCTCAGCTACCCCACCTCTATCGTTACATTTCAAATCATTTCACAACTTTATTACTTAAATATATGAGTTGACTCGTATTTTTTTTTTCCAGATCACTATTTCTTGAATCTCTGATAATTATTTACATCGTTCGACTCCAGAAAAGTGCACGAAATGCACATTTGATGACAAATTGAATTCAGTTTCCCTGGCAGTTTTTGTATTTTCCACCATGGGTCTCGTGTTTTGGAAACATTTACATCAAACTGTTGACAAAACGCAGGCGAAAAGTTGCGCAACAGTGGAAAGTCCCAAAGCGGTTTGCGCTGCGTCAGAACCGAAAGCGTCGTTATCATCAGCCTCATGCGCCCAAACGCGTTCAACACCGATAAAAGTCAGTTCGTTTAGGTTTAAAAGTTTAAGGTAAGTTCACATAAACACTTTAGAATAAAAAAAAGACGCTCTTTTCTTATATATGTATATATAATCAACGTTGGGGAAAATAATTCGACGCACAAAGTAGACCTATTCTGAAGTAAATAAACCAGAAGAAATACTTACAGTCCTTGACATTAATATGAGTTAAATAAAATCGATTTACCAGAACAAAGAACGACGTGTGGCCTTCGAGATCTTCCCTGCGAGCATCGAATAACTTCCGCAGTCAGACAGTCGGTATATTTGCAGCTGCGCCACTCCCAGTGACTCATCGACGCTCCTCCAGTGGAAATTTACCGCACTGTTCTGCAAACATAACTCCAACACAAGACAAAGTAGCAACATGGACATTGACAAGAGACAACTTAGGTTAAGAAATACACATGCACAGGAGATTTAAGAAAGAAATGATTGATTATTATACATTTGCTTAGGTTACTGGCTCTTACACTCACAAGAGTCACACCTTATCTGCAAATCTATGTTTTGCTGTTGTTGTTTTTTTTTTTACTAAGGGAGGAAACTGAAGTATCTGGTGAAGAGCCTTGTACACACAAGTGTGGTCAATTATTTAGGGATTCTATGCCATGTCCTGGGTCTTTATTCAAATACAAATCATTCGATTCATATTTCATAATGCTCTTTTTATCTTATGAAAGAAGGCAGGGTGCAGCCAGGACTGGTGTTTTGTCCATCACTTGGCAAACAAACAGAAATTTGCAAACACAAATGACCTGAATGGTGTTGTTACTGTGTGTGCAGCCTGAGTTGCAGAAGCAAACTAATAAAGTAGAGTATGCAAATAATGGAGAGTAATAAAAAAAAATACAATTCATGGATGACAGATCATTTCAACACTTTTGAAAAGTTTTGTCAATTTAGCTCAGGCGCTCTTTACTGGGGGTTTTAATTACACGTCTATAACTTTATTTGAAGCGCAACCACTATAAGCACCTCTTCCACAGACGTGGCCCTTCCCATGAGTCTTTCAGTACAACCTTCTTCTCAGGGCAACACACCTCTTTTGAAGGTAGCTTGTTTGAACAATAATATTTTTTGTCCAATGCACAAACTCCATCCACCACCAACAAATGATGTGATACAACATTATTGTTCTAAATGGTATTAAGAATATTCCTCCATTACGTAGGTATGTCAATATTGTTTTTAAAGACTTTTGTGAGGCCTAATCAAGGCTTTGACTTGTTCTGTAATGTTTTTAAAATATAATAAAGTTTTGTTTTGGCAGATTTAAGGAGCCAGTTAACAAACAAACGAAAATGTAATTTACTCATGTGGCCTACAAATCAATAAATCAAATTGTATGCTGGGCTCATTTGTCTTAGGTTTTTGTGTAATTGCCATTACCAAAATCCAGTATGAGAAACATATGGTTGATTGTGTATACTTTCTTCAAAAGCAATATTAAACTGAAGACAGCAAAAAGCTTGTGATGCTGAGTGTTAATTAGGCAACTGACTGGATTTTTTTTTTTACATGAAGCATGTTTTGGTCCTGGCTTTAAATAATCCAAACATTAAGAATTTTGACCGCCATATTGGATGAGGATTGCCTTACCTTCAATGTATTCACTTCAATTTAACCAAATAATAATATCCCACTCGATTGTTACTCAAGGTTTTGTTTGTTACATGCTGTATAACAGCTGTCATTTGTAACAAACTAAACTATTAAAATCTCGTCAACTATTGCAGCTTGGTTAAGAAAGTTTCATCTTTGACAAATTTCATCAGTTAATACTCAAACATATTTATGTATGAATTCGTTAGCAATGAACAAGACCACCCAGACACATTTCACAACTTTTTCCTGTTATCATCAGACATTCATTCTGACTCAACGAAGAACTCAAAGGACTGACTGTTTCCACTTTGTTGTACCTCCAAAAGTCAACTTTCTATCAAATATTGTAGGCCCAAATTCTATGAACAGATCATTAAAATGTTTCCTTCTTTGGCCCTTCTATCCAATTATCTCCTGTTACAATAATATTTCACTAATTCTGTGTTGATATGTTGTGTGGTTTGAATGACCGTTTTTATAAACTCCATTGTTTGTTTTCTATGCTTGCTGTTCCTTCATCCTTTGTTATTTAATTTTTATTATGGTAGTGTTCATTATTTGGGCTTCTTTCCTCTTCTGCACAGTTTGGTTTCATCTTCTTATAATTTTATAGTATATTGTTTTTTTTGGTACGAAAGCACATTGCGTTCACTGGATAAAAAAGTGATGACATCTTACAAGATCTGATAGCATAATTATGAGATCTTTATAATACGAGATAAATATGAGAGCAGGATCTCGTAACTACGAGATAAGTAGTGTTAATATTTTTAATTCAGTGAATGCAATGCGCTTCCGTAATTTTGTGAACAAAAATCAAACACTTTTTTCCCAAATAGATATTAATGGACCGGAGGAGTGGGTCCTCATCCAAAATGGCGGTAATCACAAAGAAGCCTTGCGCATGTGCGTAAAGAGAGCGGAAGGAGTATTGCGCCAGCCGGAAACTCCCTCTTTCTTTCTGCTCCCGGACTGCCATCATGGTGAGTTCGCCATGAGAGCTTGACAACTAAAAAACGGAGTTTCTTCTCATACACCACATTACTTGGTCATAACTACGGTCAGACGTGTTGTTGAGATAAGCGTACGCATTGGTGGGGCATTTTTATATGGTCACTTTTGCAAAGTTGGTGTTTTTTGTTCTGTGCAAGATGTCGGCTATCGGCAGCACTACAACGTGGTCGAGCGGGCCGAGACGTACCCGGAATACAGAAAACTAGATCTTCTATCACAATCTCAATTAAAACCACCCCGTTCCGTGTCTTATTTTTACTGCGTTAATGTGTCTCCGCCACAACTGAAAGTGCGCTAAAACGTTCGCTACTAAGCATTAGCTATACTGCTAGCTGTTTATACATGTTCCGGGGTGACAATAAGCGCAACATGGCGTTACTTTTAAGATTTCTGTTATTTAGCCTCTATCTGAGCTTGCGCGCAAAACTTGATCATCGTACAGCTAAAGTTAAATCCTTAGCGTGTCTGAATCGTCTCTTTCCATGCCTCATCTCAGGTGTTCAAGCGCTTCGTTGAGATCGGCCGTGTTGCCTACATCTCTTTCGGACCCCATGCTGGCAAGCTGGTGGCCATCGTGGATGTCATCGACCAAAACAGGGTGAGCACTTCAGGGTTGAGTCCTATGCATGGTATTGAGTGCCCGTGTTGCCACTGTGCCTGATTGAAGCCGCTCATTGTGCTCTGCAGGCTCTCGTCGACGGCCCCTGCACAGGAGTGAAGAGGCAGGCCATGCCCTTCAAGTGTATGCAGCTCACAGACTACGTCATCAAGGTTCCCCACAGGTGAGTGTGGATGCTCGCAATCTGAACTGATGGACTCTTCTGTGCT
Source organism: Lipophrys pholis (assembly GCF_963383615.2). NCBI lineage: Eukaryota > Metazoa > Chordata > Actinopteri > Blenniiformes > Blenniidae > Lipophrys > Lipophrys pholis. The sequence goes on along the minus strand of NC_137643.1, from coordinate 17,157,004 downwards.
AATTCCCCCCAAAAATAGAATAAAAAAACCCAACCTCCTGCATCTGTTTTGTGTGACATTCACAGCGCCCGCCAGAAGTTTGTGAGGAGAGCCTGGGAGAAGGCCGAAGTCAATGAGAAGTGGTCGCAAAGCAACTGGGCCAAGAAGATCGAGGCGAGACAGAAGGTAGAAGCTGGTGTCATGGATGTGATTCAAAACATGCCCTTATTGTTGTATTTCAACCTGCGCAACTCTACAGTAGTGGAGGAAATACACAGACTGATTACGTGCAATCCATATGTTTCACACGTTCAAATCTGTAACTCTACAGTGGAGATTGATAGAGGTTTAATAGCTTGGTGCACACAGTGAAAAAGGAGAGGTGAAAATGGCGACTCGAGAAAAATTGGGAACAAAATAAGAATGACAGAGAAATTATAACTTCATCTACATGTTGGCAGTCAGACATGTTCAGTTTTAGGTTGTGAGTTGATAAACACTTTCAACCAGAAATAAGTGAAATTCAAGATGAACAGCAGCTTACAAATATAAATAAGAATTTACACAGCTGTGACAACAAATAAAAAAAAGATGTGTGTATATATATTTATATATATATTATTATGAATACAGTTTTAAGTTCTTGCACTTAGAGGGAAACATGCAGACAAGAGTATTTTCAGAACATTTAGAGTTTTTTGTTGTTTTCCCCAAATTTGTCCTCCCAAGTTTCAGTTGGTTACCACTGTAGTCCACAAATTGTATGTAAACTGACTTCAGTGTATATATTTTTTAAACTGGAGTTAGTTTTCTGGTGTTAATACATTGAGGAGAGAATCTTTACATTTGCCTTCCTGTAAGCACCAGTGAGTCTGATGTCGTCCAAGTTGATTTAGTTTTTGCGTCGTTGAAGTAAATCCCATAGGTTCTCATTTGAGAGGCAAATAAAGGCGCTGAGCTTCCACTTCATTTGAGAGGTAAATGTGTGCTGGTTTGTTAACTACCAAATGTTCTAATTAAAGTAAAAGTCGGGGTAAACTTGAACTCCAGAGCCACAATATGAATTTATCCAGTCTGTTTAATCTTTTTCCATCATTTTATAAGTACTTGTGTTGCTCCTCACCTTCTACATAAATCCAATACATCTTGTGGGATTGTATTATCTGTTCGTTTCTTTTCTCACCTCTCTTATTATTGCAGAGGGCCAAGATGTCCGACTTCGACCGCTACAAGGTGATGAAGGCCAAGAGGATGGTAAGTGCAGCTAAAACTCAAACCCGTTGGATTAGTTGTGTTGCAGCGTAGAACCTGAGGTTGATCCAATCCTGAAGGTAATAGGAAACACAGTTCTGTGACAAATGAGTCTCCTTTATTTGTGCAGAGGAACAAGATCATCAGGCACGAGGTGAAGAAGCTCCAGAAGGAGGCGGCAAAGAAGTGAAAAGTTTTCACCACAATAAATCTGTGTTGAATTGTTCCTACGTGTTCTTTTCTTTTTTCTCTTCATGCTGCAGAACTTTCTGTAGCTCAAGTATACGTGTATGTATATATATATATATATATATATATATATATATATATAATACTTGGTTAAATACATCAGGTAAACTAAAAATTACTTAATGTTAAGTTAAACGTTGTGGAAATGATGTATTGTCATTGTTAAAAGAAAGTAGTGTTATGAGCATTCATCATTCACTTTAGTTTGTGGAGCAAAAGTTTGGCAGCAGTGAGAATCGATCAGGAAACTACCAGAGGTCAGATGCTGATTTCTGATATTTAGTCTGGAATATTTTCAAATTTCTCTACATTAATTTCAGACTTGAATCCTCAGATGCTCGTGGCTTAGTGTGTTTGAGACCTGAAGCAGCTTAACGGAGAAAAAGGTCTTAACTCGGGTGTCAAACGCATTTTAGTTCCGGAGCAACAAACCATCAAATTTCATCTCACAAGGGACAGATCAGTAAGATAGTGCTGTAACATCTGGGTTTAAACTCTGTCACACAGAGTACACATGATGAAAATGTCTTATTTTCACAAAACCAAACAACCACAGAAAGTTAATACAATCCCCAAATAAATCCAGTTTGAATGAATCCTGGTGCAAAATACAGTAAACTGTACAGATAGTTTCTATATTACAGGTCTAACTGCTCTCAGATAACTGGTTGTTCAAAGTGGAAAAGAACAATTAAATTCAGGAAGCCAGTGAGAGGAGCGCTCTCCTAATATTTCCTCTCAGGAAGCTTAAAGTGTTCGAAATGTAAGGTAGCATCTTGGATAGGTTGATACCTAAGCCAACACCAAATAGTCACAAGTCAATAATTACCCTCAAACAGGCCTGAACCTCGAGGAAAGAAGCAAGAGAAACAGGCACACACCCAGGGAGAACGTGCAAACTCCACACAATAAGAAAGTCTGGAATCCAACCTGGGGTTTCGGGTTGTGAGCTGAGAGAGCAAACCACTGCTGACCGTTCCTATTTCCTCTTTAACTCGGACGGATGGATTGGGTGTTACCTTACAACGCAACGGTGACAAAACAGATCCAGGAGATGGCGCTCTCCACTAACTGCGGCTTAAGCGTTTGTTTTCTACTCTACATTTTAATGTGGGAATGTGGCCTTTTCTGAGTCACGTGGTTAAATATACACAGTAAAACCGGGGTCGCTTGGATATCCTACACTGCACAGTTTATTTTTGGAGCACATGTTTATGAACGAAAAAAAAGGTGTTTTTAATAGAAGTGCTGGCTGAACTGAGCCTGCGTGGCGGGAGAGTCTGTCAGCGGCCAAACAGCTTCCAGAACAAGCTTGTACATATTACATAACCACGACGCCTGAATGTTGCCCGACCGGCTGATCCTCGCAGAGGACAGCGAGATAAGAGTTAATGCCAACGCAGCAGGGGGTCCGTGGTTCAGCGGTCCAGGAGGAAACAAATAAGATTTAAATAATTAAAGATTAATAAGATTAAAATACACACCGGACTTTAGTGTCACCTTCAAGGCCGTGCTGCGTTCAATGACATAAAAGAAAGAAAGGAATCAAAGTGATTAGTGAGGTAAACAGATTTCACATGAAGTGTGTTCATTGTTATCATCGGGGGGCTGATAAACACGCGCGTAGCTCTGACGTCAAACATGAATGGCAGCGATGCGCAGTGCGCGCGGATCTGTCTTTTAGCGTCAACAAGAACCGGAAACTGTGATCAAAATCCCTACAAAATAAACCCTACTTCTAACACGTCGACCATCTACATACATGCATTATTCTACACACATGTATTATTATTATTTTTATTATTATTATTATTATTAGTCCTCTCCTCCTACAACTTTTACTCGATTTGCCCCGTTCAAATATCAAAACGTGCAGCTTTTTAGGACGTCCCTGCTATGCTGTATGCTTTCTATCTGTTTAGTTGTTTCCAAATCAATCGCAAAAAAATAAAACTGGGAGACCAGAGAGCAGATCAAAGATGAAAGGAGATGAGCGTCTGTTGCCACAAAGACGCTGATATCAAGGGATGTCGGCAGCGAGAGACAGGCACACAGAATTACTTCTGGAAAAGTTTGTGCCGCTTATCACTTCCTTTAGCGTCATCAGCATTACAGTTCATCTTCAGTATTCACGCTTGCATTTTCTTCTGGAAATGCAAACCTCTAGTTATTATTAAAGTACACTTTATGAACTGCAAAAAGTTGCTTTGAAATATATTTGTTTTTAAATTCTTGACTTTTGAATATCTTATCCAAGAAGAAAAAAATATCCTAAAATTGTTTTAAAATGTGTTTGCTATCTGCTCACGGTCTTAATTAACTCAAACATACAAACAGTGCTAGAAGTTTAAAAAAATAAAATAAAAATAAAAAAAAGCAGCCAGCAGAAGTGACTGTATTTTGAAAGTCCGCGTGCAGTGCGATTTCCGGTCACCCACGTGGACTTGACGCAGCGGAGCGCTGGAGGAGCGAGAAGGAGAGCGAGGGTTTGAGTTGACAGAGTGACAGATTAACGTGGGGACTCGGCGGAATTAATCTGCGGCCAGTCGGTACCGAGTCACTCCTGGACGGATCTTTAAAAACCCCGCACATTTGGAGGAACCCCGCAAACACGCGCGCGAGGACGCACGCACGCACGCACGCTCCCGCAGTTTTTAATGGAGGAGACAGGACGCCTCGGATTCCTCTGAGGTAGGTCGCACTGGAAGTGTGTGCGGGCCCCGGCGGGGTGAAGGTCTGCGGCAGGTTGGGCTCTCCGTGCGCATCTTTCAGCTGCACAGCTCGCGCCAGTGTGCGGCTCCTGTCTGCGCCGTCAGGGGATTATTTTGGATGCAGTCAGCTGGGGGGGTGTGTGTGTGTGTATCCATATTATGTGTGTGCGTTGGTGCGTGTTGGAGGTTGTGAAAAGAGGGGTCCCGTATGGGCAATGATTGGGGAACATCATCAAACATCAGGATAAAATCCAGTGGAGGAAACTGTAATCAAACATTGGTCCTCCTACTATCATAATGTGCGTGTATCCTGCTCCCCTGCAGTGCGATAGATTGATGCAGTTTGATTGTAAAGTGCACAACATTTAGACCTGGAGACCCGTCCAATACTCCTCTCCTCGAGATTTTAGACCAATCACCCACAAGCCGGACTGAATATTTGTGTAAATTTGAGAATAATAATTTAATAATCATGTAAAAAGTGCTATACATTCAGAAGAAATAAATAATATTTTTATTTAAGGGTCTCAAGATTATTAGAGGTGTGTCTGTATACCTCATACCGAAGTGAATCAATGTCTTAAGATGATGATTTTTTTATCTTTAAGCTGGTTTCACTCCTAAATAGCCTCTATGAGAAAGGAATGGGATGATGTAAATAGGGTTTGCCTTAAGCCGGACTATTGAAAGAGACACACACACACACACACACACACACGCACACACACACCTTGTTAATCAATACACAACCAGCCTCTGAACATGGAGGCCTGGGACATATTTGTTGACTGGAGATTTGTACCTGCTTTGGAGAGACGGAGTGATTGCACTCTCAGGCTCCATTTAGGTGAATGAGAAGGGCTGGATTTAGACGAGCAGATCAAGCGTGCACACACCAGCTAATGTTATTACCCCGGTTGGTACAGAGGCCGGGCCTGCAGCTCATCACCACGCGCCTGCACACGTTTTTACCTCCTTTAACCTGCCGGTGTGCGTGCCTGCGTGTGAATTTGTGAGCAGCTCACATGTCTGTGTGTGTGTGTGTGTGTGTGTGTGTGTGTGTGTGTGTGTGTGTGTGTGTGTGTGTGTGTGTGTGTGTGTGTGTGTGTGTGTGTGTGTGTGTGTGTGTGTGTGTGTGTGTGTGTGTGTGTGTGTGTGTGTGTGTGTGTGTGTGTGATTTTTCTTGAAATATCATCACCTTTGTCAAAGAGAAACAAACATCATCTGCCTATTATTTGGTGAAATGCCTCATGTTTCCTAACAGGTATAGGCTTCCAAATGAGAAACGCCATAAAACCCCAGAGGAGCTTTTTTCAGGCTTTCATCGTTGCATTTGAGCAAAATTGCTTCAGAGGTTTTTTTTCTTCTCCTCTTGCTGTATCAAATTCCATCGAAAGGTGTGATTCCTGGCAACGGACGTCTGTTTGTTTTTGCGTCGTCTTTGTCAATGCAGGTGAGTGGGACACACCTCGCCCAGGATCACCTCCCAGGAATGTACTTTGCGAGTACATGGTGTTTCTTTTTTTCTGCCTCTTGTCATGCCTCCGGCTGGCAGGTAGATTCCTCGAAGTGGAATGGTATGCCGCCCCCGGGGGCGGTGTTTCGCAATCGAGGCTGTGAGGCAACGCGCTTTTGTGACGACAGTGACCCTTTTGTTGAACAGAGCAAAAAATCAGATGTGAGGATAGTGGGATGTTGCGTGAGCTCGGAGGGAGAAGCGTCGTCGTCCTTGGCGAGCAACGACAAATAAGAATAATAAGCAAACTGAAGTGATCAGTTAAATCAGCCACAGCTGAAGACGTCTGGTAAAGAAAAGAGTTGTATTCCTAAACGGCGGCTCGCTCCTCGACGCCTCCTCGCCGCAAGTGTGTGCTTGTGGATGAATGAATGTGACCAGTCACGTAACATGCTATAAGAGGGTAGTACACTAAAGTCTATTTAACTAAAGCCAATTTAAAGTCACAGACTGAACTAACCAGCAACGTAATTGGGAGGAAGCCAGAGCTGGCAGAGATCACCGACGCACCTTGTAGAGAAACTTTATAGTATATTTTAGAATTCACCATACCTGATTTCATTACCCAGAGGACCATTTGAACTTGGAAACGGTTGCTTATAGACTCTCGCCTCTGGTATTTCCTGATAATATGTTGTGGTTGCTGCTGGCTGCTTTTGGAAATGCGACTTCTCTGTGGCTCCCGCGTTTGGCTTCTTCGCGCTGACCATATCATTTCATCTGACCCAGCGTTTCGCCGTATTCCTTCAAAATTAGAGGTTCGGTTTGTTGCGGCGATTTACTGTAACGTTCTGATTAAGTGTTGACCGTTCTCGACCCGCAGATTACCACAAGATGGGACCGAACTGAGCGGAGCAACGGCGGGACAAAGCTTCGTGAATATTTACCCCCGATCTTAACGAGGATCTCGCCATTAGTTCTCCAACGCCACCTCAAGACGATCCACAGCTCCAGGCCACGGCCTGACCGACGGAAACTTCAGGCCAGCCAGTCGGCGATGGAGAACTGACGACGGACGACGTGCAGGCACTTCCTCGCTCCTCGCTCGCCGGCAGCCATGGCGGGGCTGAAACGACACCGCGACGGGAAGATCGCCGGGCTGTACGACCTGGACAAGACGCTCGGCCGTGGACACTTTGCCGTGGTCAAGTTGGCCCGGCACGTCTTCACGGGGGAGAAGGTACGCTCACACAGCCTTTGACCACAGACGCACAAAAGGATGACTAGAAAGCAGATATCAGTACGTGTCCGAGCGTATCGACGCAGTTTTTCTTCCTTTCTTCCCCCCGTCTGTCGCTCTTAACTACTAATGAATAAGTCATCTTTTATTCGCCAGGAGTTGATCAGTTCCTCTCCTCCAGGTTGCGGTGAAGGTGATCGACAAGACCAAACTGGACCCGGTGGCGCGGGGCCACCTCTTCCAGGAGGTGCGGTGCATGAAGATGGTGCAGCACCCCAACGTGGTCCGCCTCTACGAGGTCATCGACACGGCCACCAAGCTCTACCTCATCCTGGAGTTGGGCGACGGAGGAGACATGTACGACTGCATCATGAAGCACGACGGAGGCCTGAGTGAAGAGGTCAGTCGGCCGTTAGCACATAAACCTTCGCCCTAATCGTTCAGCAAGAAGGAAACTGTGATTTATCTGAAGAGGGACTGTCCTGACCTTGTACTTGCCTCCAGATAAGGGGAGAGAAAGGAGATTGATAGACGCTTTGAATTAATACTTTGCCTCCTGAGACTGAGAGAAACACTGGTATGAGAGGAATTTGGATTATTTTGTTTATTACTATTGAAGGTGAGGAAGTTATGTGGAAATGCGCCGAGGGAGAAGTCAGAAGGTATTTAGAAGCTCAGCAATGCGCGTGCAGATTCTTTGGAGGGGATGAATACCAGACGCCAAAATGCTGGCTGTTTGACATTGAGTGTCGCAACGTCACAAGTTACGAAGGTTGAGAAGATTGCAAACGTTTCCCCGTTTCTCGTTCTCCGTTCAAGGTGGCCAAATGCTACTTCGCCCAAATCGTCCACGCCATCTCCTACTGCCACCGGCTGCACGTGGTGCACAGGGACCTGAAGCCCGAGAACGTGGTGTTCTTCGAGAAGCAGGGCGTCGTCAAGCTGACCGACTTCGGATTCAGCAATCGCTTCCAACCGGGGAAGACGCTCAACACCTCGTGCGGCTCGCTGGCCTACTCGGCTCCCGAGATACTGCTGGGCGACGAGTACGACGCTCCCGCAGTGGGTAAGTCCCCGGAGAGACGATGGAGGTTGAGTTATCTAACGGGGACGATTTGCCTTTTATCGACTGGGTTCAAAGTCCACTGGCTTTTCAGTGCACGCTGTCGCCTTCCGGTGAACTGATGCTTTCACTCTCTCTTCTTTGATAACTGTGCTATTAGAGCCGTTGTCCTTTGGATGGTTCACCTGCAGCATTATCAGCCAGCTGATTTAAAAAAAAAAAAAAAAAAAAAAAAAAAAAAAGAGGCAACCTCTTTAAAGTTCAGACTCTCTTCACCAACTAGGTTGCTTGGAAATGTAATAATCTGAGGCTCCGCTGTGCGCCTGCACTTTTTTCTTCTTTGGTTGCGGTTGAAGCCGCTCTGTGTAATGTGATATCTGACTGGAGCATCCGGGGCAGCCTCGCCAACATGGATATGGTCTCGATCCCAGCTTGAATATCAGATAAAAACTGTATCTGGAAAAGAATTCAAACACGACGGGGCCGACTGAAGGAAACATGTAGAGGCAAAAAGAGCAGACAGACGCGAGGAGGGTGTGAAAAGGCATCAGCAGGCCCTCTGTCTACCCAGAAGCCACTGCGTCAGAGGAAGAAATGTAGATTTGCAGTGGCTTTTTTCCTCCACTTTTGCTTTGCTATCCTCAAAGCAGAGTAATTACAGTCTTATCTGACCGCAATCGGGCGAGGTGTGTGTGTGTGTGTGTGTGTGTGTGTGTGTGTGTGTGTGTGTGTGTGTGTGTGTGTGTGTGTGTGTGTGTGTGTGTGTGTGTGTGTGTGTGTGTGTGTGTGTGTGTGTGTGTGTGTCTGCTCTCTGGAGTGTCAATAATACACGTGCGCTATTGTTCGTTCACCTGAGATGACGGTGTTTTGATTCCCGGGGATTATCCACCCCGACTGGGATGTAATATTGCGTGATGGTATCAGATGTTGGAACAGGCTGAGCGTGGAGGACGGCGGTCCTGGCGCTTCTGGGCCCAGTAAGGTAACCTGCCCCGGGATTACACGGCTGCCAAGTTTACCTGCCGACAGGCTGCAGGGCGCCGAGGTTTGGTGGCGTGGTGCCAGGTGGCGGCCGGCCCAGTTCGTCGCAGAGATAAAGAGCCTGTCCTCGCCCAGCTCAGTCACAATCGGGACACGCTGATTCGCTGGAGGGAGGGGCTGAAAATAATTTGAGATTAAACATGACTCAGTCCCACAGATTGTGAAGCGGTGGAGCCCGACCCTGCAAACGCCCAAGAAAAAAGACCAAGTGTTTCCTGCAGATAAATATATTTACAGTCACTGCAGATGGTCTTATAGATTTCAGTAGTTTTTGTTCACTCCTTCCTGCTACAACTGGGGAATCCTATTCAAATAATTACTTGGATTTTAGATGGGAAGGCCCACATGCTACTTCCTGTAGGCTCATTTACACGACAACATTTTCAAGTGAAAACGGAAAACTTTTGTTGCGTTTTGGAGTCTGTGCTCAGAGGCACTAAAAAGGCCATTTAAAAACAAAATAAATAAAAAAATCGGCTCACGACATAAAAACGAAATCGTTTTCAGTGTTTCTGACTTTTCTGTGTCGTCGTTTTCAAAACGTTTCAGTGTAAACGCAGAACTTTTCTAAAACAAAAAAGGGAAAACGTTGCGTTTTCACTTGAAACATTGTCGCGTGAACGGGGCCTTACTTGCTCCTGTCATAATTACTACAGACTCTAGAGGTCACTATTTACTTTTTTTGCACATTAGGACTTCACATAGTTTTCCATGTCTACAGGCTGATTATACTGGACTTCGATTAAAGATATACGCTCATAAAATGGTTGTGTTACTATATTTGAACAATAAAGCCGTCATACAGAATGAACAGGCCCTGCTTGAAATAAATGTATTCGTTTTCATGAGTTGTCACAATCCCAATTAATTTCAGTCCCTGTTAGGAACAGACCAGGTGAAGGCGAAGTGTTGGAGGAATAAGTTTGGATTGGATTTTATCCATCCACCTTCTGTAGCACCTAAAACTGAAGACACCCATTCACCCGTTTGGATCTCGTGGGAGTAACCTAAAGTACTCGCCCGGGGAGAACATGGACACTCCACACAGAAAGCTCTAGATTTAAACCAGGGTACTCTGGCTGTGAGGAATTTGTTCTAACCACTGCAGCAAAGTGCCACCTTGGTGTAGAGTTGAAAATAAGTTTATTTTACTACATCGACTTCAAGAAAGTCAGAAAATCAGCCCCTGTTGTTGTACAAAGTGACGTACTGATGACTGCTTTCTTTTATTTGTTTAGTTCTTCACTGTGTGGGCTCGCTCCACCTTTTTTTTTTTTTTTTTTTTTTTGGCTTTGGTTAATGGAAAGTTAAATATAGATTTTTGGCTTCCTCTTCGAGAAGCACAAGCACTTCTGAAAAAAATAATAACTTACCTAATAGCAGCTGCAGGGAGCATGTCTTGGGCGCATGCATATTTCAGAGCTTATCTGTGCGTAATGAACATGCACTGAGGGGGAGACGTTTTACACAAAGCAGCTGCATAAGGATGAGTGAGACGAGATGCTGGACTCGTCTTCGGGGGCGAAGACGCAGCAGAGGCTGGTTATTGGGCGATCTCGGGGAAAAGCGTTGGAGTGCAGCAGGAAAAAGGGGATGTTTACTCTCCCGGCTGTCACCGGCGAGTCGCCGCCGCCGCTGGATGCTGATGCGCGGTGACGTGAATCTACGGCGTTATCAGGGGACGTGTCAGCCATCTGGTTTATAAATAAAGTTACGGAGGAAGGAAGTTTGGCGGACCGCTGACGCAAGTGATGAGAGAGCAGGGTCACGGTTGCTAGGATACGTTGGCGAGGGGGGGTAATATGGCGGTGGGGACTGCAGCAGCATTTGCTCCCTCCATCAGCGGCATGAAACAGTCCTCCGCAGCCTCGGAGAAATAAATACTCACCGCCCACAGCAAGCCGCCGCCGCCGCCGCCGCCACACTCACTCCACCAGATTGAAATCTGCTGCGTGTCCCGGCAAACTGGAGCGATGTCAAGAAACATGAAAACGGCGCTGAGCGAGACAAACCTCCCTCTTTGCTCATTGGGAGAGCCACAAACATCTCACGCTTTGGATGGAGCATGACAACCACAAGATGTAGGTGTCGTAAATGAAGTCTTAAAAAAAAAAAAAGAAATGCTGAACATTTGTACTGAAATGCAGCTACTGTTGAATATTGTGGCTAAACTGTACTTATTTACAGGAGGCAACAACAGCGTCAACTTGTGGCCTGGTGTGCTCACTGCATCGTTTTCTACGTTTCTGCCGTTTACGTCTAAACGGACATCGTTTTCAGAACGTTGCTGTTTTAAACGGGAAAGTAATATTAAAATGATGCGTTTTCACTGGAAACGTTGTGTGAAAGTATTTCCCTGAGAAATGATTGGAGTATTAGTTACTTTTAAACTGCATTTAATTACATTGCCAGGTCGCAGGTATTCAGTTGAAATCGGCTGTCTCGAATTTCTACTTTCAATTTCTACAAAATATATATCCAAAAATGAAAATTGGGAAAGAATTTTTGTGAAGAAATGGATATAAAACAGTGATTCTTCACAAAGTGAACTAACGGCTACAGGAATGTAGCTCGGAGGATTTGAATGTTAATTTAATTCCTTCATAATTCATCGTATTGTACTTACACATGACTACATACACATACTTATCTTGCTAAAATAATACCTCATTATAGTGATATGATTATTTAGCGAGTACAACTCAAGGTAATTTATATATGAATATAAACTATACATGATTTAATTACTGCAGTTTTCGGGTGGTACTTACAGTATTATGTAATGTGGCCGCGCTATGGCATGAGAATAATGATTTGCGGGTTGGAAATTAAAGTGAGTTCTTAATTTGAATAATCTGATGAATTTCAGGATTAAATGTAATATGTGCGCCGGCTTTAATTACAAGAGACCTTTTATTATGAGGGGTGAAGATATTTGCTCTACCTTTCTCGCCCTCATTAGATAAAGCGATAGAAGATGAGGAGGAAGTAGATGAATGGCTCTCATTGTCACAGGGCCATTTAAGAACTCACACACACACACACACACACTCACACACACACACACACTCACACACACACACACACACACACACACACACACACACACACACACACACACACACACACACACTACACAAGATATTTGACTCTTAAGCCTCATTAGCAATACAAATTTTAACTTTGATAACCTTTTCTAAACACACTCAAAGCTTGTTGAACTAAATCTTATTTAATAAATGTAACTTATCACGAAAAAAATCCAGTGTTTAAATGAGTGCTCTATTAAAGTATGTACAATATATTCTGGACACTATATATATATATATATATATATATATACATAGTTGGGTTTGTTTTTCCATCTCCAAAATGGTAATACTGGAGTTGTTTTGTTTTTTTAATTGCGCTTTAGCAGCACTCCGTTGCCATACAGTGACATCTAGTGGCCACAGGTGGTATGTACCAGCATATTTTGATGTATAAGTCTCATGAACAGCTGAACAACTAGAAAAGCTTGCAATTGATAGTCCACAAATTGGAGATTGAATTTGTATTTTGTCTCTAAAATGAAAAAAGAAAAGGCCATCATGTGCAGACATTCATAATGAACCAGCTATAGAAGAAGTTTTTGGGGGACATTTCACTGTATTTTACACTAGAAGGTTTCATTGAAATTGGCTTTACGTTGTCATTTTCCATAGTAATTGTTTGGCTTTGTGAAAATTTAGACCTTTTCGTCACGATATAAAAAGATAAACTTTAACTTTAAAGGTTATTATGCCACTATTTTAACAATTTGGCCGACTCAAGGTGAAATTAGGCTGTAATGTGGCCTAAAATGTGTTTGACACCCCAGATCTACTTTGTTCTTTCAAGGTATGCCTTGCGTGTGTGTTTGAATAGGTGAATATGACTGATCATGTAAAAAAACATTGAGACTGCTGGAGCATTATAATTACACCATGTAAAAATACAATACAATACAATGCTTTATTTGTCATCATATGAGTGATTATAATGAAATTGCAGGGGCTGCTACAAGTGTGCAAAATACATTTAAAATCGATATATATGTTACAGTATTAGAGCACCCCTAATATGAATAAAAAAATTGAAGTTTAAACATGTTAAAAGTATATTTTAAGTACATTCAGCCACCTGGTCACATTTGGCTGGTTGTCCAGAGACACTAACGACTACAACTCTGTGGTTTGTTCTTTCGTCTACGTTTCCCCGTCTTTCGGTGCAGAGGCTGACATTTAGCGAAAGCAGGTCAAAACACTGACTCAGATGCTGAGTGGCTCGTGACTGTCTGTCTGTCTGTCTGTCTGCTCGTGCTCGGGGCGCGATGGCAGAATGTGTGTCAGTGGACCATCCGGCTGACCAGAGTAGCGGCCCCCCACCTCCCCCCCCGGCTCTTTTGAAAAGGGCTAATCGGACCAAGAGACCAAGAGAACTGTTCCATAAAATTACCATTTGCGCGAAGCTTTGAGGGATGAACACGTTAACCCACTTTTCCCGAGCCTGTGCGCCGAAGCGCGTGCACGGGAGCAGCGTCTCATCCTCGGTCGGACAGATGTGTCCCGAGCTCGTTCGCATTTGTGGGCAACGGCTGTGATCGAAGGTGATTCACGCTTGATTTGAACCGGCGGAGACGGCGCCTGTGTGGGGTTTTATTTATTTATTTATTTATTTATTTCCTTCTTTCTTGAATCTAGGTCACTAAGCACAGAGGACATACCTGCCTCACTTTGTTGAGTTTTGTCTTCCCGCCACAAAATCCCCGCTCGTCCCTCTAACGATGTGATCGGTGTTTCGGCAGACATCTGGAGTCTCGGGGTGATCCTCTTCATGCTGGTCTGCGGTCAGCCCCCCTTTCAGGAGGCCAATGACAGCGAGACGCTCACGATGATCATGGACTGCAGATACACGGTGCCGGCGCACATCTCCCGCGCGTGCAAAGAGTGAGTACGACACCGGTGGGGGGGGGGGGGGGGGGGGGGGTTGGCGAGCGCCGTGCGCGTGCTGCATATTTCATGTTTGTGGATGTGCGAAGGAAAGGAGAGCGGCCTCTCTTTCCCTTCCTGCTCTCTCCCGCTGCTGCTGCTGCTGTCCGCCGCTCCGCCGCGTTAAGTGTATCTAATGCACCCTTTAAAATCGGCCCTTCTATTTTTAACACGGCGAGGGTTTAGCGGCGCGTCGAGGCCGCGGCTTTCAGGCGCACACACTGTTTTTCAACATGATTTTATTTATTTATTTATTTATTTTTTGGCCTGCTCCATCGCGATATGTTGACTTTCCACGCAGCTCTTCAAATATTGACTCATATTCTGGCCGCTTTGGTGTTTACCTGAAACCAAACATCCACGTCCTGTGTGGCCTTGATGAAACAATTTTTTGTTTCTTATTTGCTGAGCGCGACTGCACAAACTTTGTCATGTTAATGAAATGGTGACTCATTTCTCAGTCACAATACCCCAGGTTGTGTTTGTTTGGTGAAATAGCCACACTTTCCAATGTTTTTCGTGCCGATCCCCGGGGTTTCTGGCTCTGATTTAAATTGACCTTTGCATAATATTGTATTCACGTGTTGAACGCGGCTTTAGTTCATATTCATAGTACAATATCTGCATTGTGGCTGACCGCTAATGAGACACAATGCAGTATTTAATTTAACTCATGCTTGAGTACAATTCGATGCAGTACTTCGAAATCTTACATGGATCATAGTTTTGGTTTGATATATCTTTTATTTCGAACATTTAAAAGACAATGAAATAATAATGGTAGTACTAGGAATAATATGAGGAAACAAATTAAATAAACGATATTATTAATAATGAGGACATAAATAAAAACAATAATATCAATAATAAGAATAAGAATGTATATCTTCTGTCCGAAAAGAAGTAGGGAGAAGCAAGTTGCTTATCCAGCCCTATTCTATCTTATTTATTGATCTTAATTGATAAAATCTTAAATACTATTCAAAACTTTTGATCCAGATTTTTGTAGCCAACATGTCTATTCTTTATATTTACTTTTTTTTTGTCACTGTATAGCATTAGGTAATTGTTTTGGTTGATGCTTTTGAGTATAAATAATCTGGACATGTCAATTGGAAGGCAACTAATATGTGATGTAGTTTTATGGGAAAATAAGTTGGATTTAATTAACGTAGCAGTAGTTTACCCACATCTGTTCTCATGTCACAGTGTAAGATGGAGCAGCAAGCCAAGTTCATTCAGAATCGACGCTTAAAATTAAATCATAAATATCTTTAATGATTTCCTATTGAATAGGTCAAAAACTACAAAATCTGGACAACTTTCAAATCCAATGCATTTTTTTATTTTAAATTTTTTTCAGCTTCAGATTGTCCCAGTTTATTCTCGCTGCACTGATTGAATTCAATAACCTCCGTTGTGTTTTCCTCCAGCCTCATCGGCCATATGCTGCAAAGGGACCCCAAAAAGAGAGCAACCCTGGAGCAGATCGAGGGCCACGAGTGGCTTCAAGGCGTCGACCCCTCGCCGGCGACCAAGCTGTCCACTCCGCTGGTGTCCCACCGCAGCTTGTCGGAGGAGGAGCACGGCTCCATCATCCAACGCATGGTGCTGGGAGGCATCGCAGACAGGGACACAATAACCGAGTAAGCTTGTTTTCTCTCTCTCTCTCTCTCTCTCTCTCTCTCTCACTCTCACGCGCTCATGAATAAACCCGATTCGATCCCATGTAATCTCCAAAGATTTGTCACACTTCACCGGTCCCATTGAAGCCGGAATGAGAGTCGTCAACAGTTTAATTGCCATTAACAACCAGCTGGCAATCAGTCCTAAGCTGCTGCCATGTCAAATTAAATCTCCACTCCCGTCACTTTTGATTCACGGTTCGTGGCTCCGAGCTGACTCGTATGCCTCGCGTTAAGACGGACTCCACCCCCACCCACCCCCCTCCCTTCCTTGTGGCAGGGCGCTGGAGTCGAACCAGTACAACCACATCACGGCGACGTACTTCCTGCTGGCGGAGAGGATGCTGAGGGAGCAGCAAGAGAAGGAGCAACACAGCCAGACGCGATCGCCGAGCCCCAGCAAGGCCCAGTTCAGGTACACACACACACACACACACACACACACACACACACACACACACACACACACACACACACACACACACACACACACACACACTTGTGACTCCGTGTTTCTCCCAGCTTCACACACTGACCTTCACTTTAACCCTAAAACTGCTTCTCCATGTAAAATGTCCCACAGAAATGTTTTGGGACCCGACAAAAAGACACACACACACACTCACACACGCACATCTTTAGACAGGCTGCTGCCGCTGCAGTGTTTGCTTTCTGTCAATCCGCGGTGAAAAATGACTCGTTTGACATAAGATGGACATGGACAGACAGTCTTTTTTTCCAGCAGGGAATGAAGGACAGACTAAGAATAGAAGAGAAGCTGCAGATCAGCAACACTGTCACTGATGTGGAACCAAAAATATTCTAAAATGAAGCATTAAAATGCCTCGAAACACGTAGAAGACCCGAGAGTATTTATGAACAGGCCGAATTGCACAAAACGTGTAAAGTTCACTGAATGACAGGTTTGTTTGTTAATACAAAGAGTAAAAGAGAATCTCATTTGAAGTTCTGGAGCTCATTACTGTAGGTGTATTCCATTATAACAGTGGTTTTAGGACTAACAACCACTAAATTTAATCTCTTTAGCACTTTTATTCCATCGAGGTTTTGTGGTAATTCATTGTTTTAGCTGATGACCTGCATTTTCTATTAAATGTGTGATAAACATTCAATCAGAGGGCGAATCCAGAGAGATGCTTACATAATACCTCACTTGTCACACAGACATTTCCAGCTGGTTTTTCTGACTCATAGTCTGTGACAATGTTAACTTTAAATCAGCAGGTGTAACGTTAATGTTCATGTTCGACTTGACAGTGTCCAAAATCTTTTTGATGTTAAATTCAGGCATGAATCTGATATAACGCCGTAATATCACATGATTCTGCAGATATTAACAGGTTATAATGGTGGAGAAACACTACTTTAGAGTTTCTCTTGAAACATTATTGTGTAAACATGGCTGTAGACAGAAAGACCCCCGATTTCAGCGTGCTCCACTGCCCCTCTGAACTGAACTGCAGGTTTCCACTTTACAGGCAGTCTTGGCCGACCAGAGTGGACGTTCACCAGGATGTCAGCGACGGATTGGGGGCTTCTGGCATCTCCCACCCCGGGGGGCCCCAGTCTCCTGCCCGTAGTGCCGAGAGCCTCCACAAGGGGCCCAGGCCCAAAACGGCTCTGCTGGATGTCAGTCAGCGGCAGGAGAACCAGCAGCCTCGACAGACCCAGGAGAGGGGGCCGAGGCCTGCGCCCAAGCCCCACCCCAACCCCCTCAGGCTGGGCTCCCTGGCCGCAGTGGGCCCCTGCAAACCTCGTAGTCCCAGTCTGTTCAGCGTGGAAGAGGACGAAGAGGAAGACGGAGTGGAGGACAAGTGTCTGCCGCCCTCCATGTTGCCCGTGCAGGTGGTGCTCCGATGCAAAACGTCCTCGTCTGGCTCCTCTTCGGCCAATCGTCTAACTTCTCGCATGAGCGCGCCAGTCCTCAACCAGATCCACGAGGAGGATCGGGAGGATGAGGACGACGAGGACAGCGGGGAGTTGCAAAGATTCGGCGCCCCCAAACCCAGTCTGAGTCTCAATCTGAACTCCAGAATACCGTCGCCCTCGATGCTCGCCTCCTCGCCCGGATCGGCGCCGGTAGCCACTCTCACCCCAAACTCAGAAACGAGCGACGACGATACAGAAAGTCACTATAAACCCGACGCGGCGTCCGGTGACGGACAAGAGGGTGAGAGAGAAGAGGTGAGAGAGGGCGGAGAGAAACGAGGCAGTCTCTCCAACTGTGCGAGTCCCGGCTCTGCGTCCGTTCAGGGCAAAGGCTCGGCCAAAGCCCCCAGCGGCCTGGTGGAGAGCCTGAAGCTGATGAGCCTGTGCCTGAGCTCCCAGTTCCACAATCTGACAGGGGGAGGCGGCGGTGGCGGTGGCGGCGGCGGGGTTGGTGCCGGCGTCGGGGTGGACTCCCAGGACCGCCCCATGTGGAGGATGTGCATGGGCGGCTCCACGGGCAGCTTGGACAAGGTGTCGCTCCTGGGCGGCCCGTCGCCCCGCGCAAACCTCTACCACCAGCCGCCTCTCGGGGACGTGCTGGCGGACCCCTTGCTGGACGGCGCCCGTTCGGGCACCCTGAGGCTGGGCGAGCTGGACCTGGCCAGGGAGAACCACAGGAACATGAAGAACCGCGTGCTGCAGATGCCTCTGAGTGACAAAACTCTGTCCGTCAACATTCACCGGAGCCCCAAGGAGGGTCTGCTGTGCACGCCCACGGCGCACAGCTGCTGCCAGGTCATCTGAAGCGCACACACTCCACAAGCACACACACACACACACACACACACACACACACACACACCTCCTGTACTCCTGCCTTTCATCTCTGACTCATGAGTTCACACTACGTTAGCATCACCTCGCCGCGGAGCGTTTACCGGTGGATGACCTGGAGAGAGCGTGAAACGCCGGAATTGCACATAGAGAGACACTGACAGTCTCGGTGCAGCGCCAAGTATGTGAAGCACTTTCCACACAGCGAACTGAACACTAAACAGACATTTAACCAGGCGGTGTATTTAAATGAGAAATATTTATTATTATTTTGAATTAAAGTGCATTCAGGAAGTGCTCATACACACACACACACACACACACACACACACACACACACACACACACACACACACACACACACACACACACCATCACTCGATCTATTTTATCATGTTACATATCACTTTTTGTGTTAAACTGTGACGCTGTTTTTAACATCACGTTTTTTAATCGGTTTTTTTCGAGACAATCATTTTAAATTTTTCTGTTGGTTTTTTTTGTTGTTGTTGTTTTTTTTAATATTCTGACTGAAAGAGTTACATTGTGACTGTGTTTTCATTCAAATGAGGCCAGATGCAGGGTAAAAAAAACAAAAACGGACAGCAGCACTTAGATAAGATGGTGGCACACGCTATTTTATAGTCTTATCACTATTTTATTTTTCTACCGGGAACATGCTCTGCAGAGAGAAGATGCACACTCACTTGCCAAGTCGCCTGTGGTCGGACAGCGGAGTTTGTACATATGTGAATACCTTAGCAGTACTCTGTACCTGTAGTATTTAACAGTAAAGTTGTATTGCAGTAGAAAACCTGAATACTAGATCCTTAGACATCATTATTGGTCATTCCTACGGGATGTGTAAGGTTCCGGTTGAACCCAGAGAAACGTATTTAAGATCTCCACGGACACAAACGGCCACGTGCGAGAATAAGCACCAGGTTGGAGGGGTTCTGGGAGAAATGATGTACACTTGATCCTTTCTGAAACTTTGATAGCGGTGAGAGTCAAACTAGTGATATCCAATTAGAGTTGTGTTGACTGTCAAATGTTTATTGAAGAAAAAAAATGACTTTCGAATTGTGTGCCATTCAGTCTTTGGTAAAAAGAAAAAAAGTTGGGTTGATTATTTTAACATGCATTTTTTGAGTGTAACTTGAGGTTACTCAGCCAGCTCGTATAACTAACGTAAATGACAGTGTTAAATACAAATGATCAATAGTCGGCGTTTATCCGACAGTATCCGCTTCATCAATGCTTCAGACAGGATCAAGAGAGCGGTGTGCTTACTTTTGCACTTGTCGACCTGTTTTTCAACGCGCAGCGGCAGCTCTTTAAAGTCATACAGAAGAGAGAAACTCTGGGTGCGACTCAAACCGTGCACATCCTGTAGATTTCCGGGATCACAGTAGCCACTGTTGTAGCGTATTCCAGAAGAAGAAGAAGTGGCAGCGGGGGGTTTTATCCGAACATGACGCACCCCTTCCAGTGTCGGTCTGTGTACCTGGACGTGTCACCCACCCCTAAGTGGAATATATAACTTGACAGTGCATGTGTTTTTGCTGTAGCGAACTTTATTCCTACTCCACCGAGGTCCAGCCACCTGTTGTATCCACCTACGTAACAGATCCAAACGGTCACTTTACTGTAACCTCACAGCAATACCAGCGACTGCAAAATGTACAACGATAATGGATGTGCCATAAAATTGAAAAAAAAAAAAAACCTGTCTTGAGCATATTGTACTGTATGTATATGATAGAGATCTATTAAAATAAAATGGTGTGAATGAAACACATGGACCGTTGTGTCACTGCTGCTTTTAGTGAAAGTGTTTGCGCTGTATTGACTAAATTAAACAACCAAGTTGTGGTTTTTACATTAATTTACTCCCCAGGAGGGACGGCGGCGGGCACCAAGGCCTCGTCCAAGGTTGGATTTGAATGTATTAACAATGGTTTTGTGACTTTTGCCCCCTGAGCTGTCAGACTTACTCGAGTATTATTTAACCTTTGTATTTCACCACAGATGTTCCAGTTTTTATTAATTGCAGCTACCATGAGCGAAAAGGACCCACACAATTCCAGCAGGTAAATATATATATATATATATATATATGTGTGTATGGATAGAAAAATCTGTTATATAACCGCATAATATCTCTTTTGATCAGATACACCGCTGAGATTACTTAACATGCTTTATTATGCCTAAAATAATCTCTTCCACAAACAATGGTACAGAAATCTATATATCTACAAGAGAGCAGTAGCTTTTTCAAATCACACTCGATGAGAAATTTTACCCAGAATACACTTGGAGTCACTTGTGCAAGATGGCGTCCTGTTCGTTTTCCATTTACAGTTTACAATGGCTCACATGACGGTATTAGTTTGGGTTGATTTAATGAAACAACTATTGCTAACAAACAAAAGGAAAGTTCCATCTGCATTAGAAATTGTGATATCGAGACCCAAGAAGAGAAAATTACCTCACGATAAAATTGTGAATAAAACTGTTGAAATACATCTCGGCCCTTTTGCAGCACTTTAAATGCAGATACAACCATAAACAAGTGATTTAATTCATGTTGAATCGGATTGTGCTGACTAAGAAGACTTGTTATATTCTCTGCAATGTAGTCGAAATGCTGCACAGTGCACATTTAAATCTAAATATAAAGATGAGCATGTGGACACACAGAGCCTTCAGTCTGTAGGCCGCATTTATTAAATCCAGACGTTTGTCATCTAGAAGCTTATATATACAGACCATCGGTAATTCAACGGCCTCAAAGCAACACGGACGCCTGAAAAACTGCCTCTAATTTTGTAGATAAGTTGAGCATAAATGAACCTCATCACTTGCAACTGTGTCCAGTTAATATATTGGCTTTTACGTGTGCATTTGCAGGGTAGCTCAATAATAATAATTTTATTCAGGCCTTCAACAGGATGCTGAAACATCAGCCCAACTGTGCTGTCCATAAACAGACACTACTGCGGGTTATTTCTATGGAGGACAGGGGCCAGACCGCATGGATTACAAATTGTGTCAATTTTCCTGAACGGTCTCAAGCCCCAGACTCTCGGTCACAGACACTGCAGGGGGAAGTCGTAATCTCTGCAACATCTGGGCTACTGTTCCACATCAGCCGGACGGGAGGGGGATTCAGATCAGACCAGATGAGCTCCGGGCCCGTCACGTGCACCCTGGTGACCCACAGGCTTACACTCGCATGCTGACGTCTGCTCCGACGCCCGAGGAGGTCTAGTATAACACATGCACGAGCGGCAGGTGACAGATCCGTCGTGGGGGATTCAAATAGTCAATGGATGACAGGGGATAGTGTGTCAGAGCGAGGGCGTCAGGTGTGCACCGGGACACGTGCTGAAAACAGATCTGCTGACCCTCTTTCTGTACACAATGCATGTACTGCTATTTAAGCCATGATATATACAGTATATCTTGGGATTTTTTGTGCACTTGTTAGTCAACCTAACATACGTCATGCTATACTTGTTTCCACTGGGAATCAATATAATCAATATGACCCCTTAATAAAATAGTGAAATAACACAAGCCAACATGTCATCTTAAAATAAGTTTTGTAATCTGCTGCTGGTTCGTCGACCAAACTTCAGATTTCTAACCTTGAGTCTTGCAATACACGTTCCCACCACAAGGCGGTACAGCGAGTCACTCAAAGAAGCAGCTCGAGGAATATCTGCTCAATGGTTAGTCATGTGTATATACAGTATTTATGTATCAAAAGGTACTGGTATGTACTGTCTGGGACGACTAGACGGTACTGTGTGACAACATGATATATTATTGATGTATTGTCGGCAGATGCAACGTAAGATAACATAACAATGTCAGAAACTCTTGACTCCGGAACAATTTAGGTTTTTTTTAAACAACTGGATCCAGTTTACACTGCTCAAACTACAAACAGAGAGAAGAGAAGATGAAGATGAGCTCTGAAAAGTGTGGAGGCAAAAAAAACACAGGAACTAAAAGAGACTCAACACTGCCACCCAATGTATGGAAGAGGCATGACTTCAGTTTTATATTGCGTCCCTTTAATAACGAGTGAATGACTATAATTCAGCTTTAAGAAACATTACATTCCACTCAGTGTCGGCTGTTTAAGAAAAAATGCAAGTGTCTCCACATGTGATCCAGATGATGATGTAGTAAATGTAGACTTCCTGGGAGAAGTGCTGTTAAATTCCAGAGTGAAGAACAATCACATTCCTTGTTATGAAGGAATCCTTCTCGTTCGTGGGCGGAACAAATTACCACGGCCGTAGTGCACATGTGCAGTATCAGCATTTCATAAAAGTTCAGTTTTCGCTGTTTACACGGAGACAAAGTTGTAGTGTTTTGTTTTGGGGGTTTTTAAATTATGTTTTCATTAAATCCGAGCTTTATAGTTTAATCCTTGAATTCAAATTTTCCCAGTTCTCGGACGCAGGAATCCACCAGCGCTTTGGCAGCTCAGTGTGTCTGCAGGCTGTACGGGTTTGGTGTCACATCACGTTGTCTGCATTCCAAGACGTTCAACCTGCACAATTTGTACTCTGTAGAATGCAGGGAAGACCACAGGCTCCAGAAACACAGTCATTATAGGTCTGCTAAGAGTTCGCTGGCCTCTTAGCGGAGTTTGATGGTCAGAGACAAAAAAAAAAAGCAAACTGCACCTTTAAAGCTTTGCGAGAGAAAAGTGGTAGAAAAGTTGGAGAGAAAGTCCAGATAAGGACATTTTCTCAACATATTCTCCACTCTCACGGGTCACTATATGTCTGAACACTGTCCATTTACGTGAATGTTTCATTCAATATCGGTTGGAATTTTTTTTGATTTAAAGAATATTCGAAAGTAAGTAAGTCAGGAACAAAAGAACAACAAAGAGCCATTCAGTGAAAACGATCATGGAAAAAATACACAAATTTCCTTCTGAATCTGTCAAAGAGCAAAATTAATTAGTTCGGAAAAACAGCCAGTGTTCGCTGGATGTTTTGTCCCTGTGAGCTTTCTGCAGCAGAATGAAGGATGTTTCTGTCTGCGGGACATTTAATCTGACAGTCAGAGCCGTTCAGTGAGGAGGCTGAACAGACACACACACACACACACACACACACACACACACACACACACACACACACCTGTTACCATCTGATACCATAAGTCAGCACTTGCAATCGTGACTTTTTGTTTTAAGCCCAACATTTTCTTGAACTTCGCTGCACCAAAATAATCTCCGTTGAATTATTTTGGAAGCATTTCCGTGTGAAATATGTTGTGAAATCGATGAAAGTTGCCTGAGTGAACGTGACCTCAAGCAGTCTGACATTAAGAGGAAATATGTGATATGATCAATTGTTCACATCTGAAATGTATGGCCATGTATTTTCTATGAAGATAACAGTGGAATAGGTGCAAACTTACTGTCAAGTCGTCATTTTGGTACAAGTGTGGAAATACACGTGTTCTAGCAGGAAGTGGCTCCGAGGCCCGATTTAGTTCTGCGGGATCAATAGCTTCATTGACGCGACACAAATTACCAGCTTCTTACAGGATTTTTATGAATCGTGTAGCGCCTCACTTCGGTGCCGCCTGAGAGGCCTTCTTTATGCAAAAACCCTCAATACCTCTTAGTCTTCACATCCCTTTTCACTGCCTCTGCCAGATGAAGAGAAGTCATCACGGCGACAGAAGAAAATAACCCGCCATCTGGCAACATCGCGCCCTGGTTGTCTTAGTCGTTCCTGATGTGCACGGATTTTAAAAGCTGTCATCATTAGAACCTCTCGCTTCTGAGTGTAATGTGAGTGCGGCGAGGTGCCGAGAAGCCCCCTCGCCGAATGACGACTGCCGTACCCTTCAGCTCCTCAGTACGACTCTCTGCATACACACACCGAAAGAGAGTCGCTGCTTCGATTGCACACTCGCCGCGCAGGACTTCACACACTATTTGTCTTTGTTTCTTGTTCAAACGCCAGCCTGGGCTGCTTCCTTTTTTGTGGGTAAAAATAAATCTCCGCACTGTGAATATCATCAGTCACCCTCAGACAAACTATTATTGCTGAGATCAGACGAGAGGGGAGTGGAGCTGCCTGCACATGATGCATGCATTTAATTATACAGTTTGATTGTTACATAAAAAATGAACTTTTATTGTCTCCTGTCTGGCACTGTGAAGATGGATAACTGCAGATTGAAGAAGGCTTTTTATTGTTACGTGTGGCTGCTGAAATCGGCCTGAATGGCCGCTGTAGATGTAGTTAGAGATGAGGACATTTTCTCTTCCTGCTGTTCTTCCTGTGAGGAATTTGCATGTTCTCTCTGGGTGTGTGAGGGTTTGACTCCAGGTAATTGCTCCCAAAGGCACACAAACATATTGCTAAATTAAGAATAGGTGTGTGTATATATATATATATATATATATATATATATATATATATATATATATATATATATATATATATATATATATAGGCTTGTTAGAGCCCGATACGCAACAATGACTGGAATTGTTATAAAATATGATGTAATAAAACCCGAGATGTCGATAATGTAACAAGACGCTGAGCTCAAAACTTAAAAAAACCTTTTAATATTACTTTATGGCGCAGGCAAAATATCCTTCCCCCAATAATGTAATAATTTAATTTACATCATAAAGTGAGTCAATGATTTATGCTTTGAACTTGAACTGCTTCAATTGAAAAACCACTGAAAGAGTGCGTTGTAACAGTTTGGGCTATTTGTTTATGCGTATGTCTATATGCAGTTTATGGTATTTATGTATTGTTGCTGTTGCCCAAGACATTTATACTCTTCCGTTCTCTATAATCTGTAATCTATTTCTCCAATCATTTGTACAAAATAATGTACAACATTAAACATATTAAGATCACATTAAATTCTTTTAAAACTTTTTTACATTATTGACCAGTTATTACATTTTGGACTTTATTACAATTTTTTTGAAATTACAATTTGGGCTCAGTACTTTTGTTATCTTATCGACCAGTTATTACATCTCAGGTTTTAAATGCATTATATTTTATAAGAATTCGGGTCATTGTTACATATTGTGTAAGGCTGTAAAACACATCAGATATATAACCTACGTTTCAGAGTTTTGTGGAAGTCTGTTTCCCATGTGACAGGTCTAGTTAAAGGTGATTGAGTGGGATGCCTTCCAATGGGAATCTAACTTCAAGAACAAACTGGCTGATTTTGTTAGATTAAAAGGCTGTATTATGATTTATTTATTTATTTTTGCTTTTAAATACAAATATCTATCCATGCTTGTTTTGCTGTTTTGTTTTTATGAGCTAATTGTTACTTACCTCTCTGGAGGGCTCCAGTAGGCACTGACCACAGTTATAGAAGATGCACACAGCCCAATTCTGAATCCATTCATATCAAATAAACTGTGATGAAGCGTGAAAAAATTATAGATTCACATGTGTGCTGACGGTGTTGTTTAACTGTTCATGGTACGGTTCAGGCCGAGAACATCCTCATAGCAGGAACAGATCTGTTTAGGCCTCCCGACAATAAAGTTTTAATACACTTGTTTCCAGAAAAAAACAGCGGACTGTCAAATGTGAGCACCACTGAACTCAACTTACCTTAATTCAATGCACATTCAAGGATACAACATCTATTCTCATGTCTATTCTCTAAACAGACCCAGAACAGCTTCTGTTTTCCAAACTTTTGGAGCAAAAATGATTTGCATTTGTCGCACTGATATTAAACATTTTCTATATATTGAGTCACTTTCAGAAAATAACTTTCACGGCTGTCAAATGTCCAAATGCGTCAGAATAATAGAAATGTGGTTCATGTAATCATTGTTAAGTGCTCGTCGGGGCTGCTGAGCCCTGCAGGTGGTCGTGCTGATAAAAGCTGTGTGTCACTGTGAGCACACACCTTTCATATGCTGATATTTCAGCCAGAAGTATCATGAAAGCTCACGTCACTTGTTTCTCCCTTTTTTTTTTTTTTTTTTGGTAAAGAAATGATTTTGTGCCCAAGCCTGGACGCTCACTGAGCGAGTGTTATGAAGGCCGAGCGCACCCCCCCCCCGACCTGCAAACGGTCGAACCCGCGGGCTCCAGTCGAATGCTCCTTTGACAAACGTCTTCAAGAAAACAAACAAGCCGTAATTAACCACACCATGCCTCCGCCACATCACTTCCTCTCTAAAGGACTCGGTCTCCGTGGATACGCTGTTGCCAGGAGACAGTAAGGGAGGGCAGGGTTGATGTGTCAGGGACAAACTGAGGGGCAGCAGGGTTCACGTATGTAATGATCCTTCTCAGTTCACAATCTGCAACTTTTAAGTGCAACATATAATGATTTCTGGTCAAAATAAAGTCATAATATTGAAGGTATCAGTATGTGTAGGTTATATTTAACGCTTCCGTTTCTGTTTAAGTATTATATATTTTTTTTTTTGGTTGACTCTACAATCTTATTTGAAATTATACGCATTTATTAAAACTTTTACAACAAAGTTGACAATGAGGTCAATCACATGGGTCGCAAAAAGAAAAGGAAAGAGTCGATTACATTAGGTTACTTTTCGGAATCACACAACATAACTAAGATAGAGTGAATGTTCAGGACCCGTGATGTTGAGTTGTTTTCAGAGAAGCTGTGAGCATTTCCAACATGGGCTAGTTTCATTAGAATCGAGAGCTAATTTTCCGCTGCACTGAGAGGTTTGAGTCTGGGCTTGGATTCCCTTTCCTCGCAGGGTTTGCACATTTCCCCCATCGCTTTTCTCCAGGTTTCTTCTAATATAGTCAAAAAACGTGCATTTAAGGTTAATTGATCACTCAGAATTTGCCCTGTTGAATAAAGTACAGTGAAAAAGTTAACTGAAAAAAATCAATAAAAGGAGGCATATCGGGCGAGCAATGCCCTCATGAAGCATAACATCGTCTTTATGTGTATCTCATTGCCTGCAAGAATGAGGCGAGGTCAGCGGTTGAAACATTACAAAGACTGTAACAAAGCCCCCTGATAATATTCTGAACTTCTTCTTAATTCTTCGCTTTAAGTTACATGTATCTTTATGCACTTTGATGTTATAATCTATAAAGAAGATCCCGTTTTTCTGTGGCCTCCTTTAGTGTGTTGTTGAGACATCCAAAAGAAAAGGGCAAATGTGCAATTAAAACATTAGTTTTCCATTAGCTTTTCTACTTCTTTTTTTTTGCAGAGTCAGACATTCACTAAATCAACGCCACCGTCTAAGCTGTTCTACTCATGGCGATGTCACTTCAAAAAAGAAAAAGGCCTATTTTTAGTCCGGCACACATCCCTGACCTTATTCTGTCACCGCAGTTGTGACTTGGCACTGAGCGGAGTCTCATACTGCTCTTAGAGCATCACCGTCCAGGTCTCCTGAGTGGGTCACTCCACTCAATATGCATGTGCTGGGCAGTTTGTATGGGATTCACTGTTATACCCTTCTACCAGACAGAGGAAGAGGGGAGGCTGTCGCTGTGCTGCCATCTGTTGGTCGTGTTCAGTCGTAGTTCCTGGAGAAGCAAAGGAGTTTCCTGAAAAAAAGAAAGAAAAAAAAACACCAAAGCCCTTTGCCCTATTTACTTCTCCCTCATATCTCTCACAGATTGGGAGATTGGTCAGAAAAGGAGCACCATGTACAGCTTGCTGTAACCTGTATCCAAAACCCACACGTTCCCCAGAAGAAGAGTTGTTCAATCATTTCTAAGAAGCCAATCTGAAATTCTTATCGCGCGGGGAGGGGAGGGATAAAAAATACTGCACGGTCCAAACGTCAGATTTATTTACAAAATGTATTTACATGACTAGCGAAACCCTCGGCACCGACTAATAAGACCTCCCAACCTTGGGGAGTGTCAGACTTTGGAAGTCCGTCAGTGATGGGTCTCTCTTTGGAGTAAAGTGCACGATAAAGAGGCTTACAGTTAAACTGCTGTGGTTGTGTAATGGCTTCCGATTGGTTAATCCTTGTGCTCGTCTGTCATTTTCTTACTGAGCGAGAGACCTCTCATTGCTGTTTTTCCCTCGTCTTTGCCGTCCGCCTCGGTGCCGTCCAGAATCTGGAGGACCGCCTGGTTGAAGTCCTCCGGCTGGTCGGCGAACACGTAATGACCGGCGCCTCTGATCACCTGACGAGTTCAAACAGAGCAGAAACAGTCGGAAACAGATCGATGGAAAAGGTACATTTTGTAAGGCCGTGTGTGTGTGTGTGTGTGTGTGTGTGTGTGTGTGTGTGTGTGTGTGTGTGTGGGTTGGGTAGAAGCTCCCAGCCAGTATAGACTCCCCTTTATCTGTCTCTGAGAGCTTTCGTAATAACTGATGAATGACCCAAACTGTAAAGCTGTGGATCAGGTAGTACAGGGGGTCCTCCATCGAATGCCATCTAATCTCCACGAATGTTTATGTAAATGAGGTAATATGACCATTTTAAACTGATTAAAGACGACAATTAAAGAGGTCAAATTTGCTGTTTGAATGAATTCATCCATCATGTCGGGCCCCCATTAGAAAGTGACACGACTCGACTTATATAAAATTCAGTAAATAATTTTAGAATTGCAACTTCTGAATACAGCTTTTTTTTTTTTTTCCAAAATCCATCCATGGTTTTATATTCTATTCCCCTTTTCTCAGTTTAAGGTCACTGGAGCCGAACCCAGCTGACTGTGGTGTGGACACGTCCATCGCACGGCAAACGCACACACACATTCACGCCTACGTATAATTCTGTGTTACCAATTGTCCTCATGTGCTTTTGAGCTCACGACTCCAAAAGTCTTCATTGTTTCAGTGCAAATAAATAAGAATACATTATTTACACCAACTCAAAACAAACGTCTTCTGCGATGCTTCTTGCATGTATTTACAAACTCCCTAGCATCGCTGATACATGCTGACCTCACTCAAACACTAAGATGTAAATAGATTTTAAAAAAATCAGCCGGTTCTTTTTCAGAGAAATTACAGTAAAAGGTCTCTGGTGGGACGTATTTGATCCATATGTTTGACACTCATTGACATTGACAACAACCGGGAGCTCATTATTTAGCTGGATGGGGTCTTGACTAATGTTTCTTCACACTATCAGATCATTTTTGATTGTATTAAACCATTGAGCAAGTGGGAAACATCATTTTAGATTTGACATCATCGGTTGACCTTCCAGCCTAAAATGAACCTACTTTGATTTCCACATCCGGTCTGGTTTTCTTGAACGAGTATCCGGAGTCGCTGTCAATGCTGGAGCGTGATCCGTAAATGAAGGAAATGGGAATGTCCGCCCTGACCTGGCCGATCCGCTCCAGCATGGGCCTCCTGGCCCAGCCGTAGGGAATGGTCATGTTCCTGAAGGCCGTCTCTCCGCTGGAACAGACGGAAGTGAGCTGGGGTGGTTAACCTACTGTGTTTTGATGCGCCGCCCTGAAAGGTTTTGTTACCTCGGAGTCTGAGCGTTCAGGTGGTAGATGTAGTCGGACACAGTGTTGTCGGCGAACACGGAGGAGTACTTCTGCTTGAAGTCTGACCGGATGGTCTGGACCAACATCGGACCTGAAATGAGCAGAAAGACATTAGACGTCACACACTGATCACTGTTTTCCACACAAGAGAACGACACTCTGCTCTCTGACCCAGAGGTCCGGCCAGCCTGAGTCCCGCCAAAGGGTTGAAGGGGCTCATGACGGCGCCCATTAATCTGATCCACACCGGGATGGAGGCGTGGTTTTTGTTTTCCGGGCGAGCTGGGAATCCCCACGGCTCCACCAGCAACAGATGTTCCACCCTGGCCACAGACAGAAGTACGCATTAAAAATGCAGACGTTCGAAGACACATTCAATGTTTGTGGGTTTGTTGATGATTTGTTTGCTATTTTTTACCATTAGGACAACTGCCTCAAACATAAATAACTGTAAAAACTGCTTAATTTGACAAATATCTGCCTACAACGTACATATATTGTTGGTTTAGTGCTCTCTTCGGAGACACTCAAACATAAATGAAATGCCTGAATCATTTCATTTATTCAGAATGTTATTTTAATTTCTCAGCTTTAAACTCCATCATCCAAACTCCCGCTCTTCCCATTAGGGAGCAAACAGTATTTACTTACTTACTACTTTTATTACTGTAATTAAGACTGTCTTCCACAATAATACCAAAACAAGGTTGTTATGTGGGGAGAACACACTAGTGGCTGTCCCCACACACACACACACACACACACACACACACACACACACACACACACACACACACACACACACACACACACACACACTCACCTGTGTGGGTGTTTGAGTGTGTAGGCGGCAGACAGGTATCCTCCGAGGTTGTGTCCGAGCAACACCATCACCTCCAGCCCCACCTTCTCCCTCCACGCCTCCAGGGCCGCCACAAACTGCTCCTCGGCCCCCTCGGCGCTGGTGCTGAAGTGGGGACGGCTGCTCCGGCCGAAGCCCAGCAGGTCGAGGGCGTAGACCGGACCGCCGCCAGAGAGACGGTCCAGGTTCTGGGCCCAAAGGCCGACCCCGCCTCCGAAGCCGTGCAGCAGAACCAGAGGGGTCCTGGCCCGGGCCGGGGGCTGTGGGGTGGACGGGGAGCAGGGCTGCGGGTGGGTGGAGAAGGCTAAGGTCCACAGGTAGTTGCTGCTGGATATCCGGACGTGCTGTCTAGAGAACGGGCTCTTCACAGCTGCAGGAGGAATCGTCTCAATCACTTCAGATTGATGACACAAATCAGCTTTTCTGTTTTCTTTTTTTTTTATCCCCAGCCATTTCCTCAAAAAGTACACTTACTCTTCAGCATTTTCTCCTCCGCCTCTTTCAGCTGAGAAGGGGACGTTGGGCACCAAGAGGGAAGCCAACTTAATATCCAGGAGCTGGGATTCAGGCAGTACACAGGCAGGCGGGATACATACAGCACATGCAAACACAGGCAGGTTGTAAAGTGAACTTTGACCATATGACATTGGGTTTTTATTATCAGTGCTGCTTGTAAGCAATCTTCCTTCTGGACAAAAATAAAACCCTTCACAACATGTGAGTTGTAAATCGAAACACTTTGCCTCTTGTGTGTACTTTGAGACTTTTATATCCAATAGCAGGATACAAATAATATATATTGAGCTGACTTGCTTCCAAAGACACACAGTTCGTTGTAAACTATATTCAATACTACAGTTTTGATTCCTCATGAAAGAAAAGCTCTAAAATCTCACACCAACCTCAAATGAAGTGGAGAGTTTGTTAGTTTTTGTTTTTTCGTGAATGTGGATCAACAGAGGGAATCCTCCAAAAAACCAAGACATACTCTGGTACTACTTATTTTGAACAGAATAAGTTAGTTTTATTATAGGTATGTGTGAGATAACACTCATCCTGAATAACATCATGACTTATATAAACATTGTACATTGATTTAACCACAAACATACGTGAGAAACGAAAGTAAACTCTGATGAAATCATATAAAAACAGAAAAAAAAAATCACAGACATGCGTGAAAGAAGACATAAATAGAGCTGACCTCTGCTCCTGGATGGGCTGTACCTCCTCAACCATGCGTCTCATTTCGCACTGACGTTCCTGATCCGGAGCCGCAACTTTTGTAAAGTACAGTCACAATACGCGGTGATGCGTTCAAGAACATACTGGAAACCTGAAGAATACCTTTAAAACGGCAAAACACGATTTTGAGAGATATCTTATCGAAAACACACAACAAAACTGAGTTACCACGACGTCTATGGATTTGGATGTTCTTGCATCACTTTTTGAGAAGGGCGTTATATTAAGTGCTGATATGCTTTATTTTTCCGAGTGTCCATGAACGCATCAGCACAACATGAACCTTAGGGAAGGTGGGCGACGACTCCTCCACGCTCACTTTAAAAAAATAAAAAAATAAGTTGTTCTCTAAAAACTTCGTGCGCATAAATAAGAAGAGTTGCTTTTATCTGCTCAACTCTCTTCATTGCAACAAGGGTAATTGACATTTATATTCAACCTTCTTCTTCTTCTTCTTCTTCTTCTTCTTCTTCAAAAGAATAAATGCTATTTAAGTGTTTTAGTTTGTTTAAGTGCTCCACTATGAGTAAATAAAGTTTCGTACATATTTTTGTTAAATTAGCACATATATCCGTTGTGATCTTTCAGCCAATCAGAGGCGTTGGTGCTTAATTGATAATTATCTAGTTCAGCAAAGTCATAAGTCACATTTTACCCAGCACACTGTTTTACCTTGTTATATCCATTTATGTCAAACTCTTATTTCAGCAGGGCACATGCAGCTCACTTTGATCTGGAGTGCTCCATAAGAGTCAAATAAAAGCATGATAATCAGGTACCAGAGGGGCATTTAAACACCAGAGCTGACAAAAGCCACAGTGAACAATGAGCAACACACCCTGAGCCTCATGAGCCATTATCAAAATAAACCTTTTAAATGCCCGAGCTCTCCAACATTTAGTTAAACCAGCCAGCCTGGTCAAGAGAACAGCATGAATTAATGAAGCCTCTATGTTTTTTAATGAAATGACTCATGGTAGGATTAATCATTTTCAGTAATATTCTAGTTTTCCCAGACATACCTGTATATAATGGTGCATTCGGGACACGTTCAGCAATGAAATGAATTTAGTTCTATTATGGAGAGTAACATTCAATTTATTCTTAAAATGGAGTTGTATCTGGACACATCTCCACCCCTCAACTGCCTTCAGCACAATATTGTAAATTCGAGAAGTTATATTTGTAAACAAACAAACAAAAATGTTTTCCTACATAACATTAAAAATATTACCAATTTATCTTCCCTCTAAACCATGACCTTCTAAAATTATTAAGCTTTGTATATATTTTTACATTTTTTTGGGGTGTATTAGCTTAATACATGGATATTTTGTATAGTCGCATAAAACTGAATTTAAAATGCAACTAGTTCCTCGAATTTGTCCTGTTTTGACTCTTCAAAGAGGCAGAAGGTTCTGACATAATCTCTGCAACAATAAGTATCTTCACTTATGTTGGTGCTCTTGATTTTTGCATCTTTAAACATGTTTGGTTTAACCCATCAAAGTGTCTTCATTCTATTTTTTTTATTTTTTTTAGAGCTACCCATTTTTAGGTGTTTTTTAATGACTCCCCAGGAAATATACGAGATGTAGCAGCTACTACTATCTGTTTTTCCACTTTGCTAGAGGGGCTCTCTGTGGGCCGGCTTTGGTCCGTGGGCCATATCTTTGACCCCCCCGATTCAAATGCTCCATCAGTGTGCTTGTTGTTCTTTTCACACACCGCCATGATATAAACAGTGTGTTCCACATTTCAGTTGAAAGGTCTTTTTGTCTTGATCCACTTCAGTGGAAAGGAGACATTTGACACGCAATCAAGACGATTCAGAATAACTGCCGGTGGAGATGGAGGACAGATAAATACTTATTGATCTCAAAGACGCACAGAATGACCAGATTGGGATTAAAATAAAGCGCAAAGGGAAGATCGGTGTTAAACTAGACCAAAAATAAGTGATCTCTCAGTGATTTTATGCTCTTATGTTAAGTGTCATGCAGTGTTTGTGTCATTAAAAAAAAGGCGTGGTGCCCTTTAATAAGTGTGTTTCCAGCAGCTCATAGTCCGTCCATGGGATGGCGGCATGGACCTGACCTAATGTATGACTTTTTTTTCGAATGATATTGTACAGCAAATTACAGATAAATATTTTATTCCTGGTTTTAAGAATGTGGAACTGCGGGAGAATAAATACTCCATTCGATATTCACTTACTTCATACATCAATACAAACCTAACAGACTGTCTTCACATATTCATCAAAGACCTACACTTATACATGACATTAGTTTTGGTTGGGATTTATCTATATTTACTCGAAGGGGTTTTGTGTGTTTGTTCATTTTGTGGGTCCAAAGCAAAGTATTGTGACTCTCCTCAAACTCACACAGGCTAAAAATAGACTGAAAAACACAATTGCTCACATGGAGATTAAACCTTCTCTTATCTTTTTCTTTTCTTTTTTTTCCTGGTATAATTTAAGATAAGGCGGAGATTAAATGAAAAGTTAATTTCCTTCATTATCCTCAAGGATTTAAATGTACGGTACGATCATGATGCTGTAGGAATAGCACCTTTGATACCTGAGTTTGTACTGGTGAATCTTATTAAGTCTTGAAAAGAGTGGGCTCTCTTGTAGATTTATAGGCCCGCCATCCTTGAACAAGCTCAGGAGTATCCTTCAGGACATTTTACTGTTGTCACTGTGTGTAGATTTAACTTTTAATTCTAGTTAACCCCCTAATAATGCAGGAAACACGGCATATATCAACCACCAGCCATAATATTATGACCACCTACAGATGAAGAGAATATCATTGATTATTTCTTTATCTCTTTACTTTTCAGTTCATTTGTTGGGCATTTCTCGGCCATTATCTATCAAAAATAGGTCTGTCGAATAATTAAAAATAGTAACAGGGCCGCTTTGGACTCTTTCCATTTAATCGTGATTAATCGAGGTTCATAAACGTAACAAAAAACATAAAAATATGTGGCTCGATCATGATTTAAGACAATCTGTCTTCATTCAAAAATAAAGACACAATGAAGATATGATGTCCACATTCTGGACTACGTTAAAGGAAAAAGAAACTGTGAAAGGAAAAACACACGTCTCTGTGAAACAATCTTAACAATGACTTCACTTGATCACGCTCTTAATCTTTGTCGGAATCAATGAAGTGATAACTACAGCTTGGTACTACGAGACCCAACAAAATTGTTATCTTTTTTTTTTTCTTTCTTTCTTTTCCCTTTGAAGAAAATGCAACTGTTTCTTGTAAAGCCTCAGTGAAATGACTACGTGCTTATCCACTGTGACCAACTCCGTTTCTCTTTACAGCTCTCGCCGTCGCCGCCGCGCTGCTCCTGTTCCCCAGGGCCTGTGGACGAGCGTCGGCCATATTGTTACTCTCAAAGCATCCGAGTGGGTATAACTGTGCTACACGAGTCTGTCTTTAAGGACGTCTTGTTAAAATGTGCTCAAATTCAACTAAGTAACACGGATTAGCCCTGAAGAGGGCAAGCGACCAGCTTTTTTTTTTTCATTTTCTCCCGCTTCTTGAAAAGTAACTGTTATGACCCATCGTCGTCATCGGAGCTTCGATAAAGAATGAGAGACAAAATTACAAAAAAACAGAAAGGGGAGGAGAGGAATTTGATGCCATCACATAAACGCAGGTACAGATTCTGCCGGTGTTACGTCAGCAGAGGGGTTGTTCAACAGTCGGCTTTGACGGAAAAGGGACAATCGCCTTTAACCTCAGGAAAGACCCATCTGAAGCGCTGAGACAATGACCTCTACTCTGTAACTGAGCAGTCTCTTTAAACAGGTTTAATGACATGATTTTTGTAATCACTTCATTACATTTACAGATGTAAATGTATTCCTGACTCAGTGTGTTGGACACAATAGATTTTTTTATTTTTTTTTATCCTATTTCAAGATTATTATTTTTTTCAATAACTTGTGAAACATAATGAAATTCTGGTCACTTTAACACTTTTCTACACATTTTGTTTTTTGTTCTATTTTTACATATACATAAAAAAGGTCCCAGTCTTAAAATCCTCCACGAGTGCTCTATAAAGAGTCGATGCTTTGTTCTGTGGAATTCTCGTAGTTTCATCTAGCAGACGCTGTCTCTGTAGTTAAGATTGCTACAGAGGTGGTTTCAATATAAAAGTGTGAGGACACACGTCTCGGTGTGTCGGTGTGTGGCGCTGCAAAAACGGGGGGAACCGAGGCGCTGACCCATGCCTTTATTCTGCCAGTGTGTTGGCAAGTCCGTCCACATCCACCACCCATGACCTGTCAGTCCTGGTCCACAAGGGGGCGTAGTTGTGTTCTTGTTAGCGCACACAGGCAGACAGGCACTCTCTCGCTACTTTGTCCTTCATTGCTCAAACACAATTTTCCTCTCCCACCACCCACTTCTGCTGGCTCTCAGACGATGGGTTGACTGAGTGGTTCCTGAGTGCTTCATTTCCTTTGCTACCACTCACTCTCTGTCTCTCTGAGCTACTGTCTGTCCACTCTGCTGAGTACTCAAAATTTCATAAGGCAGGAGACAATGAGGCTGTGGCCTGTGGAGGAGCAGAGGTAGTATAAGGCTGTAGTCGTCTGGAGACCAGTAACCCAAGCTTTTAGTGTGGAGACAGCACAAAGCTGCAGCGCACAGCCGGCCGCCTCAATTTGTCTAAACAGCTAAGTGCTGGTTATCTTAGCTGGAGGTTACGCGCTTCCTGTTTCTGTTGTTCCAATATAAGGGCGTGAAAGTGAGCGACTTAAACAAGTCCGTTTGGTATGCATGCTGCGGAGGTCTGCGCAAACTTCTGCAGAGATTAGCTCAGAAAACGTTAAATGCGTGCAAATATCTCAGTCGCCTTTGAACTACGATTAGAATTTCAGCGGAGGGGGAAAAAAAAAGAAAAAAGAAAAAAGAAATCCCATTTTCCTCGCGTCGTTTAAATGAGCAGGCTTAAGTTGTCCAAAAAAAAAACTGCGTTCGGATGTCGAGTGATCACAGGAAGTCAACACCGTTAAAAGCCGTTCCCCAAATCAATACTACATATATTCTAAGTAGGTTTTGAGTATGTTTATACTTGAAAAAGTCACAAGATTAAGTGTACTTGAAGCCAATGTGTTCTAAACTAAAGCGGAACAAAGTGCTTGGAAGTCAATGGAGCTTGAAACGGAATCATTCCATTAAAAATACTTTTTAAAAGCTGAATTTGTTGTGGGGTGTGATCGAGATGAATTAAAAATCATAAAATATATCCACATATCATCTAACAGCAAGTATAACGTTTTGATTTGTGGTAATAGTGAATGTGTTGCAATGATCTGAGAAGGATTTGTGATTAACGGACGCTCATGAGAAATTGTGGCTGATTGTCTGTACCTCACAATAATCTCGATATTGTAGCTCTGAACATGCTAAACTCGGGGGGCCAATTTACACGTTGCAAAAACAGTGATACTTCAGTGAGCTTAGGCCTTTTGTTTATGTGTAAACAAAGCCACAAGTCACTGAGAATGATTATATCTGAAAATTCTGTGGAAATTTGGAAAAGCTGCGTCTTTCCATTCGTGTGTAGTTTAATGCTTTTGGCTTGTTTGCACTTACAATCACAAACGTTCTTATTAAGGTCAAGGAGCAGAGACTTTTTCTCGTCACACCGCCGCCCATAGGTTTGGCATGCTCATAGTAGCTCTTAACAAGGTTTTCGTACATTTTTGCGCAAATAAAAAAAAAAAAATTAATTGGGAAAAAGATCCGATGCAAACAATGTAGGACAGTATTAAAAAAAAAAAAAAAAAAAACCTCCCTCAACTTCTCTTTTACTGACTTTCAGGGGGATCCTTTTTCTCACAATATCTCCATGACACGTGTGCGAGAGTAATCAAACTACTGTCAATGAAGCTGTGATGAAAGGAAGCGAGCTGGAGAAGATTTCGACTTCTCCAAAAGATGCTCAGCTCTCCACGTGGTGAGTAAACGCTGCTGTCAGTCAAACAGATTGTTCTAATACAGTTTTCTATGGTTATAAAAAAAAAACACGCGTTTGAGGTTATTTGATGCTTCTGAGGCCACGTTTACACATACTGGGGTTTTTACAAAAACTGATATTTCTCCCTCTACGTTTACAAAAAAAATTATAAAAAATCTTCATTGACACAGATCCGCATAGCCACCGGGTTCAGCACGACTATGAGCATGCCAAACCTGTAGGGGGCAGTGTAACGAGAAGCACGAAGCCATGACAGTGAATCAGAATCCTGGAGGGGAAAAAAAACACCACGTCACGAATTGTGAGGTAAATCTCCGCCTACCGCCTTTAGAGACACCCGGAGACACAGAGTTTTCATGAATCATCGTCTGCGGTGACTCGGAGCTGCGTTTATGTGTCAATGCAAGGCTCAAACGTGTAAACGTGGCCTAAGATTGTTTGTTTGTCGGAGTTTGTCCTGCGATGGACTGGTGGCCTGTCCAGGGTGTTCCTTTGACACAAGTGCAATTCCCCATGACACACATGAAAGGCACTTAAGTTTGTTGCTCACGAACACACACACAAATAGTTAAAACATAAATCATCCGAACATTAAAACCTAATTATAGCAGCGCGGTTGGGTGGCGACGAGCACTCCCACCTCACAGCCAGAACCTCATGATTAATTTCAGTCTTCTTTTGTTTTGTTTTTTAACTTTGGTGCTGTCGCATGAAGATGACTTGCTGAGCTCTGTGTGGAGATGGCATGTTCTCCCTGCGCGTGTGTGGTTTTCTCCCCGCGTCACAAAAAAACAAAGAAAAAAACATGCGTTTGAAGTTAAATGGAGACTGTAAAGGTGTGAAAGTGATCCTTTCTATAAAGCAGTTCAAAAATGAATGGATGGGTGATTTTTTTTGTGTGTGTGTTTAACAGTGTGTGTGTGTGTGTGTGTGTGTGTGTGTGTGTGTGTGTGTGTGTGTGTGTGTGTGTGTAATTGGTTCAGCTGTAGGACTTCCTCCTTGTGTCGTCTCTGTCACAGTCTTGTAGAAAGTCTCCACAGCTGGAGGCGCAGACCCGCACTCCGGGCAGGGCCCAGTGCAGTATGGGTAATGAGAGTGACCAGGCTGTTAGCGGAAGATAGAGAAGGGGATGGAGGCGAGGCGGAGGGTCTGTCTGGTTGCTAGGATACGTGGCCGGCGCCAACAGCGGATATGATTTATAATGGCCAGCCTCACTGTCTCGCTTTCTCCACTAGTTTCCTCCCGACTCTCCTCCCTTTTTTTTTTTTTTTTTTTAACTTTTCCACCGACTCCCTCCATCCGCTACCCTCGTCTCTCTCCTCGCCATCTCCGCAGGTCTATTATCCGGCCCTGCCTGACTGATCTGAGCACTTACTGCCGGCATTAGCCAGGGCTATTATTTATATGGGTGTTCCTGATATTCTCCCCCCTGCGTCCATCATGGGTGCGCTGCGATTATGACCAAGCAACTTCGCCCTTCCTCCTGTTTACGAGGACAAAACTCGCCCCCTTCTTCATCCGGGCTGCTGCAACTTCCGCGGCGAACGTGCATGTTCACATGATCGTACATGAGCTGCGAGAACATGAATGGATGATATTGATTTGCTGAGACTTGATCCACCTCGGGATGTGAAAAAAAATCCTCGGGGATAAATACAATGTGAGGAGGAAGAGGAGTGTACAAGGCCATGTGATTGAGGAAGGGGGGGGGGGGGACAAAAGGCAAGTGGTCGATGAAAGGGTGTCACCCAGGGATAAAGAGATGCACTCTTTGTTGTTTGATTAGCATGGGTATGCTCTTGAAGTTTTTTTTTTTTTTGTAGTAACAGTAGTAGTTGAATACAGTGAGGATTACCGAGCGTGTGTTTGCTCCCCGTTCTGTCTCAGAAGTGCATTCAGACTTTCATGGGAAGCTGAAACCTGCCACCAAAAGACAATTAGTGTGAAAGTGGCTCTTTAAAAGGAAGTGACACGGGATGTAATGTGGATTTTACAGACAGGCTTTGCTGTTGCTGTTACGACAAAGAGAAGAGACATTGACTGTGCTATTTGAATTTCATGCCGGTTTTACCCGTGGAGTTTTTTTGTTTTTTTTCTGGCACCGCCTCAATCCTCCATCACCTCAGTCAAAAGGTTACAAACTCTACAGTGACATGTTTTTCTAATCTCACTGAACTGCTGCCTGGAGAAGAAATAGTCCCTTAGCGACGGCTGAGGTTGTTTACATTATCCTGTGTCATTGGATTTCTTTTCTCCAAAAACATGTGTTTCTTGTTCATTTGGTCAGAAACTCGAGTGCACCAGCATTGGAACTGTGTTCAGGTGTATTTTAATGTGATGACAGTGTCGCCTCATAAAAACTATTTTAACAGT
This sequence comes from Lipophrys pholis, assembly GCF_963383615.2. Classification (NCBI taxonomy): domain Eukaryota; kingdom Metazoa; phylum Chordata; class Actinopteri; order Blenniiformes; family Blenniidae; genus Lipophrys; species Lipophrys pholis. The sequence goes on along the minus strand of NC_137643.1, from coordinate 17,116,519 downwards.
ACAGGAGGGAAAAAATACGTACTGAAATTGGATCAACTTCCCTTTAAAATCAAGTAACAGTGTTTGTCTCATTAGACGGCCCTCGTAGTGTTTTTTTTTTTGTATTTCTAATTTCTCAAAATGTGTCATTTTATTTCAATTATGGTACAATAATAGAAGACTGAAGGGTAGATTTTTCTTTATTTTTAAGTAGCTGACTGAACCTATTCAATAAACTAAGGAATTGGATGGTACTCGCATCCGGTACTAGGATGTTTTCATTCTTTTAATAATAAACCAAATAAAAAAGAAAATACAATAGTTTATGACAATTAGTGCAGTGCAAATATATGTGTCATACATCTTTCATGTACGTTGTCCTCTTCTATCACTTTTTTCAATTGTATAATCTTATCAAAGGGATTTTTAAGGGAAACAAAAGATAAACATTGGATAGTTGAAATATTAAAGTTCGATTTTAGAGTTTTTCCCAAATTATTTTCTTTTGTACATTCACTGTAATAGCACTAGTATAGTATCGTATTTACTGTGTGGTATGAATTATTGTTGTTTGATACATAAAGTGAAAAAATGTCCTTCACAGGAGGTGGATCGTAAGTTTATTAGGTTAATTTGTATAACAATACAAATCAAAAGTCAAGAGGTAAGCAGATTGAAAATGAGCCGAACTACAAAAGAAAAGTATGTTCCCTGTGTGATTTAATAGATTTTGTGTGTGTGTGTGTTTGTGTGTGTGTGTGTGTGTGTGTGTGTGTGTGTGTGTGTGTGTGTGTGTGTGTGTGTGTGTGTGTGTGTGTGCGTTTGCCCTGGGAAGTGAACATTGCCGGCTCGGTGAGAGTCGGAGACGGATACAAGGAAACTTCATTGTCACACCACCACATGCTGTCACATGAGGTGGAACCGAATTCCACTCTGAGGTCCGGCTTCAGCCCGTGGACATAAAAAGACACATTCAAAACACTGGATAAGAAGAAGAATGTTGAAGGAAAGGAACAATTATTTTGCTGAACTTGTCTATAATAACGTGTTACCCTGGTGAGGTGGCAGGTACAGCCGGGCTTCAGCAGAAACTTTACAGCAGTTTATGAGAGGCGAAAGAATTCAGAATAAACCATTTATGTGCATTAAACTGAGGATATTGTGTGTCAATTGTAAGTGCACTCATTGGAAATAACAGATAACTGAGATTGAGAAGTGGTGAACCATCCCCACCATGGTCTGACCGGTAGTCAAGTCATGAAGGTCATTCAGGTGATTCTGCATTGTTTGGTTATAGATTCACTAGTGATTCAAACATAGAAGGTGGTGGGAGACTAAAACCACAAACACTTACCAGAATGGATGTTAAGGACAACATGTCCTAGTGTTTAATCAGAAGAGATGGTAATAATTGCTGTCGTGTAAACAGGACCTTAATCGGACATGTTACTTTGAATGGGATTAACCAATCACTATTACTCAATATAACTTGGTCATGTGAAAAGTCATTGTATAGAAATTCTTGTCACAATAAAATAATGTCACAGATCACATGACAGAGGTGTGTCAAAAGCTACGTGCTACATATCGTAATCTCAATGGACCTGGATTCCTTTCCAGGCTTCGCTGAGGCGTTCCCACCCTAACCCCCACTGTGTATCTGACCTCTTAACTCACCTGCATCTATTTGGTCAAGATTATTAGTTGGAGGAGTTGGTGTGTTTGTCTCTTTGTTCTGCATCCATAAGTGATCCAGGAAGACATTCAAACTGGGGCGTCCATATTTCTCTTTCCCTCTCAGTCTGTCCAGTGTCTTCCAGTAAATGGAGGATAATTTTAGAGCGATAAAAAGCCCAGAGGATATCGAAAGGAGGGGAGGGGAGGGGAGTGCACGCACATACACACACATTCACGCACACACACACACAATATACAATCCCACAGGCACACTTGTGTCTGCACAGCATCCCTTGTTCGAACCAGTCATTGATGTAATGCATTCCTAAACCCTAACCCTAACCTGAACCCTCACAGGCTCACCATGTACGACACAATAAGTAAGTCGTTGAGCATTTTAGCCCCGGCGAAGGTGGAGAGGGGTCTCGACTCGGGTATTGGACCTCACAAAGATAGCTAGGCACACACACACACACACACACACACACACACACACACACACACACACACACACACACACACACACAGACACGGTGAAAGATGGTCCCTCATTCCCCGCTGCACCTGCTGACCTCACAGGATCCACTGAGATCGCCTACTGCTGAATGTGCGGCTTCTACACACACACACATACAGGAATGCGTACGCACTTTGACTAATAGGCCTAATGCTTCCCTGAAGAGGGCCCAGCACTGCATTAGCTACGGATGTGGGATTGATTTAGAAACTGAAAGCCTTTGCGTGTGTGTGTGTGCACGCCCGCTCGCGCGTGTGTGTGTGTGAGTTTGTGTGTGTTCTATTATGTTGTGCATTTGTGACACTCCTCTAGCATTATTTGTTTACTTACAAATGATACCAACACACAATAAAAAAAACAAAACACAGAAATATATGAAGGAAGTTAAATTTATATTCAGCATTCCAGTTTTTTGCTCTTGATTCCTGGAGAGTAAACAAAGTTTTCCGGCAGTTTTCTTTTTCTTTTTCTTTCTGTAAAAGCCTTTACATGAATGTTCAAACTGTCATAAGGCCGCGCTCTTATTAATTTCAGAGTTTGCAAAAAAGGTCCTAATTAGGGGCGGTTTGAACTATCACACCAATTAAATCTTTGTCCGTTGAAAGTCGGATTAATTCTTGACATCAGGTTTCAAAAATTTAATTATAAATCTAACAAATCTGCTTTTATTTCGTTTGACTGCATGATGGGTCACCGGGGCCATGTAGCAGTTTGCACTTTTGCCCTACAGCAGGATTCCCTTGGTTTGATTCCAGGTTCGGGGGCCTTTTTTTTTTTTTTGCGGCGTGTGTTGTTTAGGTTTCCTCCTGCAGTAATAAAACATGTTCAAGGTTAATTGGTGACTCAAAATTGGTGTGAATGTGAGTGTGTGGACTACCGCTGACTGTTAGGATCATCTCCAGCCCCCCCCCCCCCGCTGACTGTTAGGATCATCTCCAGCCCCCCCCCCCCCGCTGGACTGTTAGGATCATCTCCAGCCCCCCCCCCCCCCCCACCCCCCCCCCCCGAGAGCTTAAGGTTGTAAAGACGGATGGATAGATCACAGATGAAAGGAAAATTGCTGCTTTTACACAGTGCAAAACAAGAGAAAATGCATAGTTTTGCTGTTCATTAGCTCCTTTTGCCACCGCAGGAATGCAAATGGAATAGAACAGTGCAGAATGAGGTGTGTTTGAAAGGCCTGGGTCTGTATGATGTGCTGTTTGGCATGTTTATGCAGTGAGGCTGATTATGGTTGTTCCAAGCATAACTTAAATAATGAGGGTGAAAAGCCGGTTTGTCACAGAGACAGGAAAAACACAGTAATCAAATCACAACATGGGGAAAGCTGCACGCATTTTCACACTCCTCTGTTACTTCACTGGATCTGGATCATTACTGCCAAATGAACGGAGCAAATCAGCTGGACGACTGACAAATATTTATATATGTTGGTGCATGTTGTGATGGAGGTGGGAGGATTTCAGATGGTCAGGCTGGTGGACCCTATGAGAAGCAGTCAAGATGGAAAACAGGGATGAGGTTGATATCACAGAATAGGACTTATTCAAATGTGCCGTACTAAGCCACACATAAAGGAATTTCAGTATATCAGTCTCTTTCAGTCTTGAACGCAAATGCATGATGGTCATACTGCTGATACTGGCATACTTGAATCGTAACATTATAGAGCTTTAACCCAAAATTATATGTTAAATTAAAGACATTTATGCAGCAGAAATATTACTCATCTAAGCTGTGGAAATGGACATTGTGGGGTTACCAGACATGAAAATGAGCAAATGGAAACAACCCTTCTAGTTCATAGGTTATGTATGTTTATTACATTTCAAAATGCAACCAAAAATGCTATGTTGACGCTATTGACGTTTTTCGATAATGGACCAGTGCTTTTAGGAAGTCATATTTAGAGTGTTTTCTTTGCAGAAAGTGCCTTTTATAGTGGTATATGACAATGATGCACCATTTCTTTTGCAGAAATCCAGTGAGAAATGTGTCAGATTTTGATGTTTAATTGAGCTATAAATGATCAAATATTAAGAAATGTCCTGACCAGATTAAAAGTGTCCGATCTGGGTTGATTTTTAGCAGTTTTGAATTGATTGGCGACCTACAAAGCTTTGCTGATTTCTTTTTAAGCTGAGCACCATTCGTGATGCGCCACCGTAGCAGCGTCAACAATACAGCAGCTCGAATGTCAACGGTTTGGAAATATTTCAAAGCATGGCGTGAAAACAGTCTAAACGGCCACTTACAATGTCTGCAATATCAGTTTTTTTTAAAGGTGGAAGCATCAGAGCTTCATTCATTACAACTAATTCGATGAGACATCGACAAAGTGAACGCAGCGACTTTATGACAACGGGACACGCTGTCTTTAAACCATGTGTGATTGTGGCCAGAATAAAATGTAATGACATTATATTTTATGTAAACTGCACATCAGGATCATTTAGAGTAACTTTTAAAGTATTAAAATATCCTGATACACACACTTTGAATTGTGACATTTTAATGAATGTCCTCTAAAGACATTTTTCATTTTCATTTTTTATTATTAGCTCATTTTGGCAGACTGGGGGGGGGGTGGTTCTTAATACCCTGCCTTCCCCCTAAATATGGAATTGAAATGAAAAAATGGAACACACTCATAATTGGATATTACTGATTCAAGCACTTGTGAGTTTTTCTTAACGATACAGCTTCCTGAGCTCTGAAAAGTTCACGTTTCCCACGTGTACCAGTGGAGGAGTTATCGGCTGCTCCTCTCGACAGACAAAGGATCAATGCATTCATTGAAGGCTGTTTTTGTACAGAGAAGCAGCTTAGCTGAAGTTAATATTGGGCTTTGGTAGTCTATTTTAGTCAAGTGTAGTGGATAGAGACCATCGGAGTCTCCTTATGAGGACACAATTCTATAATTTCTTCGCAGGAGCTTTGTTATTTCATTGTAGTCAGAAGAAAACATATGTAACTCTTAATGTTTCCAGTTTCTCCCCTGGATTTTGACGCTATCCCCAAGAGGCAGAAGCAGCAGGAACCCGTAGACACGTGGCATCTGATCAGTTCTGATCGTTTGAGCGAAACAAGATATTATGTGGTTAGAGTAACGTTAAACTCAGTCACCTCCCGCGTGTGGCTGCCAGACGCTTGCTGGAAAACGCCGGCGAACCTCAGCGTGAAGCCGTGCGAAGCTCATCTGTGAAATAAAGAAGCCGTGATGTGTGTGTGTGTTTGGGGGGTGTGGGGGGGGGGGGGGGGGGGGGGGGTAGGGAACCAGGTGAATGGCAGTAGATTGCTGGTGGATAGAAACGAGGAGGAACGGGTTAAAGCGTGCTGAGAGCGGAGGAGAGGGTGAGGTGGCCTGGGGGGAGGAGAAGGAAAAGAGCAGAGGAACAGAAAAGCAGACGTAGAGGAGGTGGGGAATTGATGGAGCAGAAAGCTGGGTTATTCCTGCTGAGAATCTATGTGTTTTTTAGCGGTGTGTGTGTGTGTGTGTGTGTGTGTGTGTGTGTATGTGTGTGTGTGTGTGTGTGTGTGTGTGTGTGTGTCTGTGTGTGTGTGTGTGTGTGTGTGTTTGTGTGTGTGTGTGTGTGTGTGTGTGTGTGCGCGTGCGCGTGTATGAATGGCAGGCTTTGGCAGTAAATGAAACTGTTTATCAGATCAATATGGCCATCATCTCCCAGATGACTGTGGCCTCTACTGAAGAGCAATCATAAATCACAACCAAATATGGAGGACACCGATCCATACCCACAGTGTGTGTCGCTCCCTGTATGTGTGTGTGTGTGCGTGTGTGCTTGATACCCCCTCTTTGTTTTTGTCTTTGGTAACTCATTTTGTGTTTGTGTTTGCGCTCCCGCATGAAAACCGTCTTCTTCCTTTTCCCCTTCGATGCTCTGGGAGCAGAGATTTGAGATGAAGCAGTCACAAAATGGAGACACGAGAAAAGAAGACAGGCCACACCTTATCTCGGTGTGGTGCTTTCGGCAAAAAAACCACGGCTTCCCGGCGAGAGAAGTAACACGGCCTGCGTGCACGCGATCGGCCGGATTGTGCCGGTCGCGCCGCACATCCGCCGCCATCCACCATAGGGTTAACAACAGTGCTCTTGTTCTGTGTCTGACGGCCCCCAGTGCTCTCACTCTGAATAATGGAGCCTCCCGATATCAGTGACAAGAGTCTCGAAACCAAAATAGCATCTTCAGCTCCGATAAATATAGAAGGTAATTAAATCGGCAGCAGGAGAGAGAGAGAGAGACGGAGAAAAGCCAGGGAAAACGGGAAGGTCTGTTTCATGCGTTAGGTTAAAACTCCTCAGCCAACGACTGGCGACAAATCAGAGGGGAACCGAACGCAGTTCAGTAGTCCGGTCCTTGCGTAGTCACAGGCGACACTGACATTGCGAGTAACTGATTTCTGCTCATTCGAAAGGCGAATAAACTGGCAGCGGATGTTGAACTGTGTGTTTTTTGGGGCCTGCTGTGAGCACAGTGACTCAGCACTATTTCACTGGTTAGTTCTCAGGAGACTAGATTGTGTGTGAGCGCCTCGCTGCCATCTGCCTCACGCCACTCTCTCCTCCTTTTCGCTGCCTTTTTTTTAAAAGTGCATTTCACCTGATTTTACCTGCACAAACCTTCATTCTTCTATCAAATGTTTGCCACTCATCGGGGAAACTTAGGACATGAGGGGATTGATCCGGCTTGTGACAACCTTGGAGCCGGGGGAGCAGGGTGAAAGGTTATGAAGAGGGGGGGCGGGATCAACTTTTCAGAGCAGCCTAGACCCCATCTTGACGTGATCCCCTCTGGGAAACTGTTGTGTGTGTGTGTGTGTGTGTGTGTGTGTGTGTGTGTGTGTGTGTGTGTGTGTGTGTGTGTGTGTCCATTCAGTGACATGTTGTGACAGCAACTGACTGACAAGCCCTTTTGCGGCTCAACACCAGCGGCTGCAAACAGACTAATGATGACAGCGACTCTCAGGCCATACACACTGCTTTCTTTTTCCTTCTCCCTCTGTCACACACACACACACACACACACACACACACACACACACACACACACACACACACACACACACACACACACACACACACACACACACACACACACACACACACACACACACACGAGCATGCGCGTGCACATGCTCGCCATGTCTTCCCATCTCTTGCTCTCTTTGTCTTGTGTCTCTCCCTCGACTACCTCTTCCGCTCTCACACGCCCACACAGACAATAGCATCCTGTATATTGTCTCCCTGACGCAAAGGCGCAAACACACACATTCACACGCACGCACGCACGCACACACACACGCACACACACACACGCACACACACACATATTCATGCACGCAGTCATACAAGTGTGCTTGGCAAATAATTCTCAAACACACACATAAGGTACACACATTTCTTTCTCTTTTGCATTGTCTGTCTCTCTCTCTCTCTTTTTGTCTCTCTATCTCACACACACACACACACACACACACACACACACACACACACACACACACACACACACACACACACACACACACACACACACACACACACACACATATAGACGATGCACTACTCTCTCTGTCTTGGAATTTTACATTTTGATGAAGGAGGAAGCCCGTCGTCCAATCAGCGCAGCGGGAGCAGGAAGAGACCATCTCCACGCAGACAGCAGGGTGGTTGGAAAGCAGCCGGACGGAGGGTGATCAGGGCCCTCCCGACCAGTTCTGCCCCCCGGCGTCCCCTCGTCTCGTCGCGGCTGGTGGTATGATCCGCCAGGCTGGATAAGAACCCCTCCTCTCTGTCTCCCCCTCTTCTGTCAGTGCTAGGGTGTAGCTACTGATCCTATACTACAGCAGAGAGAGTGAGAGTGAAAGGGAGGAGGGACATCAGGTGTCACAGTTCTGCAACCCCAGATGAGGCTGCATTCTCACGACAACCAGCTCCAGAGGTGCCGCCAGGTGAGTCTGAGGACGTGCACTCACATACACACGCATGGACACTTTGACACACACACACACACACACACACACACTGCACAACCACACAATGAAGTGCCTGCACATGGCTTTCACATGGGGATGTGTTGGATTGACAGACTCGCATGCACAGGTGTGCGGCCGCTGATTTCCTTCAGGACGAGGACGTTGTCACATTTGAATCCTCCGAACACAGAACTGAGAGTGTAGCAGTGTAATATGTGAGAGCAGTGAGTGTCTGTGTTTGTCTTTACATATACAGCTGATATATAGTCCTATTGTAGTCACACCAGTAAGTACACACAATATATGTATATGTGTGTGTGTGAGTGTGTGTACATTCACTCCCTGTGCTGTGGTGGTGGGAGACAATTGTACACTGTGTGTGTGTGTGTGTGTGTGTGTGTGTGTGTGTGTGTGTGTGTGTGTGTGTGTGTGTGTGTGTGTGTGTGTGTGTGTGTGTGTGTGTGTGTGTGTGTGTGTTGTGTGTCTACGAATGCATTCCCTCCCTGTGTGGTGGTGGTAGTGGGAGACAAAGGGTCCCCTCCGTCTGGCGCTGTAGCTGTGCTCCTCGCCGCCGCCGATGGGTGGGAAAGTTCTCTCCCCGTCAATGATCATGTCTCATAGGAAAAAGATAATGAAAAAGAAAGTCTAAAAATTATTACCCCCCCCCACCCGCACCCTCACCCCCACCCCAGCCCCCCCCCCCCCCCCCCCCCCCCCCACCCCTCCACCTCACCTCACCTCCACCCTACCCCTGCAGCCCCCACCTCACCCATCCCTATTGAACACTCCTGACTCACGGTGATAGGAGGACACGGTCACAGCAGATGATCACCCGGTCGCAGGAAGGGGGTGGGGGTGGGGGGGGGAGACATTCTGAGGACACGGAGGCTGAGAGAATGGGGGGAGGGGGGAGGGGGGCAGGAGGGCGGCTGTCCGTCATCACACCACTGTAGTGTGCGATAGACCTTCCACACACTGTCTGTGAGTGTGTGTGTGTGTGTGTGTGTGTGTGTGTGTGTGTGTGTGTGTGTGTGTGTGTGTGTGTGTGTGTGTGTGTGTGTGTGTGTGTGTGTGTGTGTGTGTGGGTGGGGGAAGCGGCTGTGCACATGACTGTCGGTGGAAAAAAAGGGAGCAGGAGTGTAGTGTGTCATGCCACCGCTGACCGGTAAGCCCAGACGAGAAAAAAAGGGTGCCGCCAGATCATACGTGTCACGTAGGAAGTGTGTCATGTTGGGAGGTTGTCATGTTGGGAGTGCTGGGGGGGGGGGTTGTATGTTGAATGGTTGTCTGCCTCCCTCCTCCCCCACCTGCTCCTCCCTCCTCCTTCCCTATAAGCACGTGTGTACAGTATGTTTGATCATCATGTCTGGAGCTCGTCCCGTGGGTTGTCGTCTGCCGTCGCCCGCCCGCCCGCCCGCCCACCCCCACCACCACCACCACCACCACCTCCACCCCCCCACCCCGGAAGACCACATGTGCGCATTGCGGCCGCCTGTGCTGCGTCCCGGTGTCCCCTCTACCCCTCTGTCTCGGTCTCCCACGATGAAATCCGTACTCAACCTGTCCAATTTGACAGACAGTTGTCATCTCACCCCGACCCTCCACCCGTTCTTGCGGCAGACTGGAGTTCAGCCTGTCGACCGGCTCGCCTCGTCCACACGACACTAAATTATCCGTCCGGCTCTTTGTGTCAGCTACTGTAATAGATGGGCTCTTATCCTTAGGTGGCCTTTGTTAAACTCTTCCAGTGTGATTGCAGGTTACTGTAGCAGGGGTGCAGTCTCGGTTATAGGACTGTATGTTCACTCTTTAGGACTAATCATACATTTTAAGGTAAAATTTATATTTTCCATTCATAACGATTTGGGGTATTACATTGTAGGAAGCGATGACTTCGTGTTTGATCCATTTGTGTCTGTTGCATTTGCCGGTTTTCATGTGTGAAACAAGGAAGTCGGGTGGAGATCTGGGTTCAGACTTTCTACATACAAAGGTCACAGCAAATGGGTGAAGACGAATTCTGCGTTTAGACGAGGCATTATCGCTTGTCCTCAAACACGAACGTGCTCCATGTTGAAAGGCGCTGCAGTGCGTGACAGGTGCAATCTGCAATTGATGCACACATCAGTACCAGTCAGCAGCTTCTCTTGGACTGAATTGCCAGTGTCCAAAACTGCATAGTCTGTGGGCAAAAAAAACGGTGGCGACGAGAACAAGCTGTACATTCCTCTCCCAGTGTCCTTTTTCTTCTCTCTCTCTCCTCCAATTTATTCCATTTATCACCCTTACCATTTCCTCTCTTTTCTCATATGCACACACACACACACACACACACACACACACACACACACACACACACACACACACACACACACACACATCCCCTCCTCCATATATGAGCACTGACAAGCTGTAGGGCGTGCCCCCCCTTCCCCATCACAACCACATACGTTTTTAGCGGCGCACTTACATTTACGCCATGTGGAGTTCACACACGGCTGCACAATCACTGGCCATCATACGTGTCCTGGTTTACACTATGGGGGCCTCTTTATCCCCCCCCCCCACACACACACAAAAAGACAAATTACAAAAGACACACTGTTGAGAGAACTCCTATTTTAATAATTGGGACTGTGTGAGGCGAGTGTGAATGAAATGGCACTTTGTTGCGTACATGCCGACTGTAATGCTGAGAAATGATGGCGTAAGCAACAATTACCCTAATTGAACATTCCAGAGCAGTCCTGCAAAATGGCTGCCGAGCCGGCATGCCGTCTGTGATGGCCGACAAGAGTGTGTAGGTCTGAGGCGTGTATGGCTGCGCCTGTCTGTGTGCCTGTGCGTATGCCTGTTTGTATATAGATATATATGTGTGTGTGTGCGTGCGTGGTGTGTGTGTGTGTGTGTATGCGCGTGCGTGTGTTTGCGCTGTGTTTGTGTGAGAGTAATCCTGCATTTGCTTTTTTACCGACTGCTTCGTGTCAGGGGGAAGTTTCCGCTCACAGCAGATCTCTGCTAATCCATAATTACCTGCCTCAATGTACCTAGACTGCAGGAGCCATTGTGTCAAAGCGCCATATTGTACCAGGCGCCTATAAGAACAGTCTATGTTTAACTTTGAAAGAAAAACTGCGCACGCGGTGCGTTTCAACGACCACCGTCTCCAGAAGGTTTTTGCAGACCAGCGTTGAGGTGCTGAATGTGTTCCTCCAAAAAGCTGACCTTGTTGTTTCTTTGCAGCTCCCTCCACTGCCTCGCCAGCCCAGCACCCGCTCGCCTGCCCGTCCAGCCAGCCGGCCGGCTGGCCGTCCCAGCTCCTCGCCCCGTCCACAGCGAGGACGGCCCTGCCCAGCGCTGACTGGCAGCCTGCGCGAGTCATCAGGGTTAGTGCTCTTTTGGCTCGCCTCGAAGCCAAAATCACCCGCAAGCATCAGGCAGGGGGCTTGTAAATTTATAGATCCGCACTTAAGGACCAAAGGCCAGCCAGTCAAATCATATTCCTACATATGAGTAAGAGAGGAGTGGGTGAGCTAACAAGAGCCATCCATAAACCGCTGTGACTGATCCCGATTTATTACAGTCAATCGGACAAGTGCAGAGAGATGTGTCGAGGTTTTACCGTAGCGCAAAAACCAATGTTTCATTGTAATCTCGGAGGAGAAACTGAGTGATGGCTGTTTTATTTGATGATTTACGCCCGAGCCTCTTCGTGCTTTGACATAAAGAGCACAATGACTCCACCAAGGGTCCAAGTTCATTTTTCTCCCATCAATTTTCTCATGACAGTAGTTCAATAAAATACATCTAAGAACGAGGAGCTTTTAGAGGTGGGTGCCTTGTTTCACACACACACACACGCACACACACACACACACACACTCACACACACACACACTCACGCACACACGCACACACCACATTTTTGTACTGAGATAAGCAACATGCTTTCATTTACATACCTTTTTTTTCCCCCTGCTCCTATTAGGCTACACGCACACGTGCGCGCGCACACACACACACGCACGCACGCACGCACGCACGCACACAGATTATAAGCGTCGCTGGATTAAGTTAAAGCTGTGCCGTTTTGCTAATAATTCAAATACTGCAAGTGCTTGCATTTTCTGCAGTTCATCAGGGAGACGATGTAAAAAAAAAGAAAAAAAAAAAAAAAAGAAGACAAAGCCGAAGTAAATGACTACCAGCGCTCGGGCCTTATCGCAACTGTGTGGGTGTGCGGCTGGCGTGCTCGTGTTTGCAAGGAAGGGAAACGAGAGCGCGCGGACGCTCGCACACGGCGACTCCCCCCGACGTGACAGCCGAGTGTCGGGCTTACACATTAAAATCCCCGCCGCTGTTTCTAATGCATTTGTCAAGCGATGGCGTGGTCGCACCGTTTCTGCCGAATGGGGGGGGGAGGGGGGGGGGGGGGGGGGGGGGGGGGGGGGGGTTATGTACGTTTCACAGGCAGCAGACCTGGTAATAGGGTGTGCCTGTAAACGTGTGTGTGCGTATGAGAGTGACAGGGCATGCATGTGGATGTGAGATACCTCGCTTATTTAGTAATTGATTGAGTGAGTAATCGTCTCTCTCACCCGCTCGCCGTCAACTATTCCAATATCAATATAATGGAGCCATTAGCTTAATGTCTATAAATACAGCAGATGAGGGCGAAAGGGATAGCTAATTATTTTCTTTAAAATAGAAAAAAAAGAGAACGGTATCCAATTTAGGAATTAAGAAAAACTAAAAGAATACAACGGTTTATGATCACAGGTTCGGGAATAAATAACTTGTTTTCTAAATGAGACAAATATGCAGATTAAAGAGTATTTTCAAGTCGTCATTTTAGATAATTATCATACGTGCTATTCGAAAGCAGGGAAAGTAGAGCAGCCAGAGGCCCCATTTATGGAGTACTGGGTGTCATTTAAAAAGAGCTTCTGGAAGTCATTGACATGCTAACGACAATTTAAAAATAAGACCATAAAAGAGAGAGGGCTGGAAAGGAATAATCTTGTTTTCTTAACCTACCTAATTGGAACGCTATGGATGTTCACTTCTGAGTAAAGGGGAACATGAGGACATAAGTCTGTGTGTGTGTGTCTGCGTGTGTGAGTGTGTGTTACCTGTGTTTGGCAAAGGGCCTTTTAGACCCCGAGCAGAAAAGGAAATGGATGCTTGGCAAACGTTTAGCCAGCATCTTTATCTCTGCTGCTCTCAGAGCTGACCAGCACGGCTCCTTCAATGACGGACACAAAACACACGGCCAATTCTATTTGTGCACTGGCCAACACCTCGCAGCCCTTCAGCGCCATGCTACAGATAATATTTAAATCCCAAACGCTGTGATCCAGAGGCGTCATCACTTGCGTTAATGCACTCATTTATCATCAACACACAACAAAGCGGGCGCGTAGTGAGTTTGTGCGTGTTTTTTTTTGGGGTTCTTTTTCAGCATGCTTGGGGGTGGGGGGGGGGGGGGGGGGGGGGGGGGAGAAAGGACAGTGTGAGACATAAGTGGAGGTCTGGTTAATAGTGTGGGTCTGAAATGCAGAGAGGGCAGGATGTTCTCCACAGCAAAGCTTTTTGCCTGCCTGGCTCCCATCCCAAGTACAGACAAACAGACGTCGTCATTTTCCAACTCAATTTACAGACGCATTAGGAGAAGCTGAGACGCGCCCAACTCTCTCAAATGCAATCAGCCTGCCTGTGTGTTTTTAGAGGAAATTGAGGGTGCCATCTTTATCGACTTCTTTTTGACCTCGCCCTCCTCGGCAGACGCATTTCTTTCCGCGGAAATCACTTGCATCCATAAACATCTAGCATATAGACTTTATTTTTCTATTATTCAGGACTTATTTTTGACTGGTTTGACTCTCTTTCAGTTTTATTTAAGAGGTATATTTGTGAACCTAATCTCATAATGGAGATGCATGTTGGAAATGTAACCACTTATATAGGATCGTTGCATCTAAACTTTAAGACTTTTATTGTTTTTTGTGGGCAAGAAAACAAAAATGTGCTTGCGCTTCGAATGAATGCAAAAACTGCCTCTTTGTGGACTTTCTTAAAATGTTTCAATCATTTAAAATTTAGGCCTTATATTGTGAAAATCTGGACACATCCAGTATTTTCATTCTTTAGACTTTTTTTAGGTTACGCCTGCATTTATAGATCAATCATCACTCAGACTGAAATAGTGAGAAAATGTTAGATACATTATATTTAGAGGGTGTCCTCAAAAATGTCCCAACTGTATAAATTCCTAATCGATTTTCAATTATATTAAATGAAAGCCTTTTATATTGAGAAAAATGTTTTGTACGGCATTTGAACCTTTTTCTTAATGTTTTATTTGCATCTAAAAATCGTAATGCTTCACCATTTTGAAAGAGGTATTTATTTATTTTTTTTTTTTACTGCATTTAATTAAAGTTAGTATGACGCTGTGCGTTACACGCTGACAAAGCAACCCTATTCTGGATTTCCTCACTCAGAAATTGTGATTTGCCTTAAATATTGATTGAAACGATGTCGGCAAGTTTGATGCTCATATGAGTGGAAGGGAGCGTCCGAGTCCTCCAGTTCGACGGGTTTTTACTCTGAACTTCGACTTGTTAAATTGATCTTAAATGTACTTCTTGTTCGCATTAAAAAAAGCTCTTTAAGTGTGTCTCGGTGAAACCTGCTGATAACCCTGAAAGTCTGCGTCTCCCTCTCTCTCCCTGTAATTGATTTCACACCTTTGAGCCTCACAATAGTTTTCTGAGTGCACTTAGGGGAAAGATTCAGGACAGAGCCGGCTTGAGACGTCCGCCCGTGCAGCTCCACTCGTGCGCACGCAACAATCCCCGCGTCGTTAATGTCCTGTTTGACCCTCAACTAAACGTACGGCTGACTGAGAGCTGCGCTTGGAAAAACCGAGGCGAGGGAATCGGGACGCCAGACAAAGGATGGGGGCTGGGAATGGTAGGACTTGATAGGAAAAGATGGGGAAGGGGTGATAAGAAGAGGGAACACAATGAGAAGAAGGGGCTATTAGGAAAAGAAAGAGATGTCTTGGAAAACTGCTATTACGCTTCCCTATCTATACCTATCTTTCCTTCTTCTTGTTCTTCTCCAAAATGTCACAGATCATTCATCCTCTTTTTCACCCTTCATTTCTCTCAGTATCACTCCATTGCTTGTACCAGCTGTTCACTCATCTGTCTCACTTTTGATCTCCAGCATCAGATCCCCCCCCCCAGGCCCCCCCCCCCCCCCCCATCATCACCTCCCCTTTCTCCCTCCTATATCTTTCAGCTCCTTCTTTTTTTCTTCTTTTTTTTTCACCCCCAATAAGCACCTTTCTTGAATCGCCTACGAACAAAAGCGACAGCAGATTGATCTCGCTCAAATTTACAGCTCAAATACTGGTTATTCCTCACACGATGGACTCATGGGCGTGTAAAACGTTATTCATATCTGTGGTTAAGGGGCTCGGGCGAGTCCCCCTCTTTCTTTCGTTCTCTCTCTCTCTCTCGGAGTAGATCTATAGCGCGCAGGTGGAGAGGCTCTCTCTCTCTCCGAGCATGTGGACGTTATCTCGAAACGAGGGGCTGGCTGCCATAGCAACCATATGATGAGGCAGGCAGGGCTATTTAAAGGAATTCAGCTGCTGCTCGCGTTCCCGTCAGCTTCACACCGGTCCAGCGAAAGACAAAGAAATAGACGTGGATGCGAGACGAATATAGATCCTTGTCGTAAGCCTTCGGTTACGAAACGTGGGGGGAGGAGAAAAAAAAAAAAAAGAAGCAATAAATCCCATAGAAACAGCCTGAATGTGGAGTGACTTCTCATGCACAAATGATCGCATCTATCTCCTGATTTTGAACCGGCAGCTTTTGTCCATCACTCTTCGATATTTATTCCACAAGCACTTTCAGTCGAGTGCCAGTTAATATATCAGACATAATTGCAGACACATGTTTCAAATCCCTTTATGTAGAAGTACGCATGCATGCACCCGCCACAAAAACCAGGTGATACACATGTGTGAATATTCCTTCCTTATCTTGTTTTATTTCATTTAAATTTTTTTTTACAGTGATGTGCATATGCATGAATTATCAGCAGAAGGGGCCACTTCACTGTGTAATGTCTCTAATTATTCATGAGTGATGAAAAAGCCACATACTTTTCCTCCAGAGAGGCATTTCTCAGTGGACGGCGGCACAAGTGAGAGACGGCGAACGACGGCTGTGCACCTACGGTGACTTGCATGCCAAACGCAGACGGCCAGGCAGAGAGCTCAAACAAAGACGCATGCAGTTTTCTTTCTCCGGCGCATGCCTTTATGCACCGGCCATCTCTGCTGCTATGGTCCGGTCTCAAAAAAAAGATGCGAGGCAAAAGTTGACATTTATTTCCCATCACCCACTGAGAGAATTGCTGGATTTCAGCTTAGCCTCCCGTGTGCGTCTCCACATTTAACCGATCAATGGCAGCCAGCGCTGGCTTTTCCTTTCTGTAACAATCAGCTCCCCTGAAAGGTTATGAGCACAGTGGTCTGGGTATGAAACTCGACTTTTATGACCTGCAAATAAATGCAGGGACCAAATTAACTACCGGGCTCGACCAAGTCGTGATTAAATCACTCCCTACTCACCATCCAAATTTGGTTCCACCGAGCTTTATTCTGACCTTGCTGTTGTTGCTTGGCATTTCATGAACTAACACAATAAATCTTTACTTTTGTGCCTTTCCTTCAGCTTAACGTATGAACTGGATGAGTGGAAGGAATCGACCTCCCTGGTCCGGAGTTGATAGATGTTTGCCTTTCATACTGATATTCTTCCAACATTTTGACGTGAAGTGCACAATGGTCGGTAAAACTGCCAGTGTGTTTTTTTGGGGTTTTTTCCGTCACCGCTGAGCACAGCGTGCCGTTCCACTGCCTGCGAGAGCAGTCAGGAAGATTTAAAGTGCTTCACAGAAGCAAAATTATGAGTGACCTCTCCCATAACACTCCCTCTGCTCTTCACTCTGCTCTTTATCTCGTTCTAATCCCAACTCATTTCATATGCTAAGTAAAAGCTTATATCCCTCTTCACTAGTACGTACACACACACACACACATACTTCGTTGCCACGGTGTGATTATAAAATTTGCATAGGGGATGTTTTTGGAGCTGTGGAGAGCCGGAGCACCAGAGATGAAGCAGGGGGTTGTGGGTGGTCTAATGCCTGGCAGGTGTAGAGAGGTGGGACAGAGACTCCCTGAAACCTCTCATGTCTGGATTTATGAGGAGAACTCAACAAGAGGAACCCAGAGAAAGTTCCCTGATGTCTCTCTGTTCACCTCCAACGGTTTTTCCTCCCATCCTAATTTGCATGTTCTCTTTTCACAGCTGCCACAGATGTAGTGAAGATTAGGAGCGAGGAAGAGGCAGAGCTGACTCCGTACCCCCCCCGGGGAAGGACGCAATGAGGTGGAACCACTTCTCTGTTTTCCCGTGATGGAGGGGGAAAAGAAGAAATTTCTCCATCAGAGCGCCATCTGCTGATTCGGTGGGGCGGGACAGCTGGTGTTGTGAATCAGGCCGCCGCAGTCCAAGGACCGGCTACTTCCCAACACCAGGGTCTCACCTTCACTCCTCACATCTTCTCCGGCTGAAAACATCTCGTTCAGATTTGTTCACAACCAGTAATGGTGTTGGCAATACTCTTGTCTATCAGTCAAATCCTACAACAGAAATCCACCGACTATTAAAGTAAATATCATGTTCGCCATGGCTGGGAAAACTGATTGAAGTGATTGAAACTGTATTTGTTCCAAACGAATTAATAAATCATGTATTTTTCAACACATCCAGCTGTAATTCTTGTGCCAAACTACATGGAAAATGAATGATGTTATCAATATGTACCTTTTACTGACCTAAAACAGGTTTATCTGTTGATGGGAATCTTCTCCAGTAGAAAATGGGATTCCTCAGGGCTTCATTTTGGGGACTTTTATTGTTTGAGTTCTTTCTCTATCTGATAATAAGTGTATTTTATTAAATTCCAATAATGTGTTTTAAGCATGGTCTGATAAAAAAAAAAAAAAGCCCATTAATGGACATTTATAGTTTTTTATTAAGCAGTAAATGTGTCCTCCTGTTCGATATCAGTGTCGGTACACTTGAATTTCAGCACAATCAGACTGAACACTCAATAAATGCATGGATCCTTGTAGCTATTCAATCCAAAGTGTGATGAACAAATGGCAGAATAATTGTTAAAATTCCTGAGCTTTACTTTCTTATCCTCCTTCCGTGATGTCACTGGCTTAAACTGGATAAATAAAAAGATGTGTGTTCTTCATCAAATCCGGTCAAAGCTGAACTGCATCATTTAAAACTGATTGGATCATAATCATAAGGAAAGAAAAAGGAAGATTCATGTTATTTGTTTATGTGGTCTTTACTTGTTTTCTGTACAATATCGACAATAGCCAAATCTCATCTCTGATCAACCTGTATCCACCTTTAAGATTTGAGTGAAATGTAAAAAAGAAAATGTTTGTCTTTGAATGCAAATTTGAATGTAAAACATGCCATCTGCCTCTATTTTTTGGGGGGTATTTTTCATCCGAAAGCAATGATCCACTTGAGAAACGGTCCGATGCGCGAGTGTTGTGTAGATATCTGCATGAACAGCTGCGCTCGAGTGTGTGCAACTGGCACTTGTCTTGTGTGGTGAAGTAAATAAAAGTAACATAATGCCTATAGTGCCGGGAATCACATGCTTGTTCTTTGTAGCATCATTAAAATGATTTAGTTTCTGATCTAAAATGATCAATTGCGAACCGCCAAATGCCTCAAATGACAATTTTAGGCCTTAAATAGGAAAGCATTTAGATCAGGATTTATATGATGTAAAAGAAATGAAGGTTTGTCTTTCATGGCAGGATATTACTCATTTGACTCATTTTTCTTTCTTCAGATTCATAGCTTCTGTTTATATTTACATTTTGTCTGAGTGTCTTACTTTATAAGTGTTTGCATTATTAGTCATACTTTAACTTATATTCGTCTTTTTTTTTCATTCACATTGCAAGGATATTAAACAAGGATGGAAACTCCACAGCTCTGTCAGCAGGGAAAATAAACTGATTAGAAAAGCGCAGTTCTTTTTTTAAGATACATATAAGATATATTTAGAGGGACAATTACATTTTCTTTTTCCAGACTATCTTGTCCCCTTGTGACTTTTGGCTATATGTCGCCATCACAGCGATGACTGAGGATGAGGAGCTACTTAGAATTGCATCATATACATAAAAAGGTTTACAAATTGAATTATTTGAGGAAATGTAAAAATGATATTGACTTTGTCTAAATAAAATCTTCTGAAGCTTCATTGCAGTGAAATAATGTGTGAATTAATTTAGGATTCTATCAAAAATCTGTAACTGGTGTCAGATAAAATGTTAAAAGTGCTGGTTCAGTTTTAATTTCGGCTTTAAAGTACATTATTTGAAATGTTTTGGTCCAGTTGAGTTTAAATAAACAAAACAACTTGTCAACAATAAACATTAATGGTTCCTTGTGGGTTTTTAAAGTGTAGAAGGATAACCCCTCCCCAACAGGTTTCTTCTCATATCAAGCAGTGACTTATAAAGAAACGTTTTGTCATTAGAACAAATAATGGCACCTGCCAGGCCTTTCTGTGCGGAGTTTGTATGTTCTCCCGGTGTGGTTTGCTCCCTCAGCCCAAAAACATGCAGGCCAGATAAATACATGACCCTAAATAGCCCCAAGGTTTGATAAAGTGTGTGGAATGGAATTGATCTCATATGTACGAGGGCAAGATACACCTGGACAGGTCGCATCCTGCCCTTGTACATATGAGATCAGTTCCAGTGTCCCACGACCCAGAACAGGATAAAAGTGGCATAGATGATGGGTGGATGGATGGAAGAGATAATGGATTTACAAATTTGAACAGATAAGTTCACTGTGTTCACTCTCAATTCACTGCTTGCTTGCCCCCCACCATGGAGATAGTTTTGAACTTTGTTTTATAATAGATTATAAGCTCTCATAGTTCACTTGCTCTTGCACTTGCTCCATTTTAACTCTTTGAGAACAGGATCATCCGATGAGCTGATACACTGTTGAGAGCTCTGAGGTGATTGTGCATTTGTTGTGATAGCAACCTCTGAAACAAATGCACCCAACTAAGACCCAACTAACTGTTGCACCAACACCTATTAACTTGTCTCACATGTCTCTTGTCAAATCCAAACTGAACAGTTGTATTCCATATGTCCTCTCTGTTTATTTGTTGGGATGGTTGTATTTTTCAAATGTATTTATATTCAAACACTCATATTTTGTAAATGTATTTGCAATCATTGGTTAGCATTCTCGCCTCATGGAGTTTGCATTTTCTCATTGTGTGTAACAGGTTATATAAGATGGATGTATAGAACAGATATTATTTATTCATCTTATTGTGTTTATTTAAATGCATGGCGGTAGATGCAAAGCATAGCGAGGGTTTTCTGTTAAAGCCTGTACAAATAATAAACACTGATTCATTGATTGATTGACTAATTAATTGATGCTCTCCGGCGCCCCCCAATGGTGACGTCGTGCGTACTGCAAGTCACTACGCATGCGCGGGTCACCTTGAGCGTTTGCAGACTCGCACTGCAACGCTTTGGCGGTCTGGGAATCGTTTGCACTGGGTTTGGGTTCAGTTAACGTTTGTTTAATCATGTTGCCATCATGTCGGAGGGTGAAACTCAACCGAGCCGCTCTGAACGATGCGGCCGAGCACAAGACGCCGGCGACGGTGGCACCGAGGCGGAGGCGCCTCCACACGTTGGTCAACGGCACAGCAGAGGCCCCAAAGCATGAGGAGAAGTTCCCCTCTCCAGGGAGGAAGACTGACTCGGAACCAGGCGGTTTCAAACCGGACAGACAAGTTTTAACACGGCACCAGACCGGCTCCGGAAACGTGACAGGTGTGCGGGAGGGGAGCTGCTCAGGTCCGCGGGACGGAAACTGCTTCCGGAAGTTGCACCCAGAGGAGAAAGACTGTACAGGCCAGTATGAACAGGAGGGGAAACCCCGCTAATTAAAATTCAAAGTTTCCACAGAGGTTGTCAGAGAAATCATAGACAATATGTCATAAACAATATGAGAGAAACGATCAGTTTGACAGCGGGGGTGTGTTCACAAGTAACTGAGTAACGGGCCAGACCATCAGAGCAACTTGGGACATTTTCTACTAAAACTTCTCCTTTTAAGACTTTACGGCCCTCGGTGAGCATACCTACTAAAACTGAATCTAATATTTAATTTTGTGACAGTTTCACAGTGTTTAATTAGCCGCATGCTGACGCCTTCATTCATTTAAATGTCCAATGCTAAAGCTAACAGCGGTGCTAAATCCTCCCCAAACATGACGGATTGTTCACTCTTGTTAAACGTAATGACCTGCTGTGTGTAAATATATATTTAAAACGCATAAAGTGTGAGTAAATATTATGAGATGAAGCCCGATGAAGTGTTAAATTAAGGCGGACCAGTTTATGCTAGTAGCCGTTCTAGTTAAAGGCCATGTGCCGCCATGTTCTGCCGCAGATCAATTTAGGAAAATCGGCGCAAAATGGGCTGAATTGTATGATTTTAAGTCGGCATATTGCCATTCGAACAATAATAGCCGTTTGTTTTGAAGTCTAATGTACCAGGTTTGACTAATGTGTTATGCAATTTTAATCCAATAAAATTGTAGGTGTTAATGGACAATATCATGATGGTCACTTCCGATTGACCTGTTTTGGCACTTGTGAAAACAAATCCCAGTTGCTCCTCCTCCTGTTTCCAGTGTAATCTGTACTTGTTTGATTGAGAGTGAATTACAAGTGGCTTGAAGTGTGCTCAGGAGTCAGACATGTCTTGGAACTACTGTGATAATCTGGATGGAACAGCCAAAGCTATACACTTTTATCAATCTTAAAAGTTTACACCAGTAGCCACACTGTGTGATATGGATCTAATCTCACCTCACTTTGTAACTTGCATAATGAACAAAATCCACAGAACTGCATGGGCAGAAAGGTCCCACTTTCTTCCATTTGGATTTTGCCTTTGCACCATTTTAATCCAGCATCCTTGTCGTTTGCTGTTCTTAGTAAAGACATGGAAGGAAGTTTCCCCCTCATTCTTTATATTTTAGTTTGAACAACAAACGACAAAACCAGATTTAGGCATATTATTTCTTACTGTTATCGTTTGCTTTATCTAACCGTCCCTCATACATGGCGACACAGTTTGTTTTCGCCAAGTACTTCTGAACCAGAAGTAGGTGCAGTATTGAGAATTAGTGAATTTGCATTTAAATAGATAATTCCTTTTTTTGCTCATTCAATCATGCTGTATTAGACCATGCATTTGAAGCCTTAATTCGTCAGTTTGTCACATGGCTGAAATGTTCAGTTTTATTTGTGTGATATTGTGCATCCCCATTCCTCCACTAAATAACACTTATTATGAACAATGAGTGTGATGATGATGTGGTGATGAGCGATTTCATTATCCAGGTAATTGCTATGGAAACTAGTTGATTCTCATAGGCGAGTCATTCAAATTGGCTGAATCGAGAAGCACCTCGCGCCCAGGCATGAGTCTCACTTTTATATTGCTAGAAAAATTAAAGATGATAAAGGAACTCTACCTGCAGTGCTCACAAATGGGAATCTTGTGCATTATTACACTTAAAGGAGTCTATAGTTCATTCAGTGGTTCTTAAACTTTTCAGTGTGTACCACCTGACAACATATTGTGCTCACCAAGTACCACCATTATGGCTGACCTGAACACACAGTAGCAGAGGGTTTGTCTGTTAACTATGGACTAATTACTTCTGATTATTTTAATAATGACTTGGACATCATTTTCAAAACATTGCACGGTAAAATGCAAATCTTGTCATCCAAACCAACTCACCAACAACCAACAGATAATTTCCTAATTGTTAACTTCTTTTTGTTTCTGTTTTCAGACGTTGATAGAAAACCTTCTGTACTTTCAGGTTCAGAAGGTTTTTTGAGTAAAGCAGCTGAATATTCCTCTCGACATCTGTGTCTGGAAGGTAAATACCCTTCCCATCAACGGGAGATTTCAAGAAAGCGAGTAATCCAAAGTGTTAGTTCAGAGGGTTCCCCAGTTGCCTTCAAGAGGCAGCAGAAAAACACAGAGACGGACACCTCGAAGATTGTCAGTGGGATAAACCGGTACCCCAAAGTGACTCTCTGCGACGTAGCACAACGCTGTGACTCCTGCAGGTGCCGCTGTGGTTATGTTTTACCGGCTGTGATCCGGACAAAGTCCGTGCGCTGCTTCAAGAAGGACATGAGAGCTGGATTTCGGTTTTCGCCTGAATGTTTCAGGCACAAGAAACATGAAGGTAATAATGAAACTCCCGTTAAAAAACGATCGGGTGTTCAGCTGAATGGAAGTCGTGTGTGCTTCCTCAACCAGTCAACGAGCGATGTCCCTGCAGTGTCCGGCTCTGCACTCGGTACACCTACAAGTAGAGCCGGTTGTAATGCTGACAGGAATGTTAAACAGTGTTTTGGGCCGAGATCGGTCATGATGGGTGCAGAGATCCATAAAGAGGAAAGGATCAAACTGGATGATCGCAGCAGCACTCTTGGTGAAAAAGGTGATCCCTCAAAAGCCTGGGGAGCTCAGAAGTCATCAGAACATGGAAATGTCATCGTCACAGATGACCCAGAGTCTTTTACTTGCCAGAGAGTTAGGGCGTACTTGAGAAAAATGCCTTTCTCATGTGCACGTGCTTATATATCCTGGCCTTTTGTAAACGGTTTATCAAGGCCTGACCATCCACTAGCAGATGTCCGCAACTCTAAAGCGGATAAACAACCTCAACGTCATTCACCCTCCCGACAAACTGACAACATACTCTCAAATGTATCTATGGAAACTGATGGTGAAAGATGTGATCCAGTGACTTCACACCAAAGCACAACAAAAATGGAGATGGAGCCTCATGGACTCTCATCTTCATCTTCGTCAGTTAATGGACCAGCAAGCACCAGCTCCATGTACAGCTCGTCCCCAGCGTCGCTTGTCCTGGGTGACTGGGAGACTACCCATATTTTGTCTCCCATGTCGTCTCCGTTTTCACAGAACAGTCCAAGCAGTCTCTCTGCCACACCGTCGTGCCTCCCACCTCCATCGTTTCCGCTCGACACAGCCCGAGGTGTCCCGTCGAGAGCCGGAGAAACGTTGTGCAGTTCATTGTCCTCTCCGCCTCAATACTCCGGCTCCAGCAACTCCTCCCTCATCCTACCGCAGGACAAGCACAAGAGTGATGAAGAGCTTAGCGAGGATGGGAGCTTACCCAAACCGGTCCCCTTTACACACATCATTACAGCCGCTTGCACTGGAGAGAGTTCATTTAGCAGCATTCCCGATGAGCGCTCCGTGGAGTCTCACTCTTTTCTTCCACCGGTGCGATCTCGAGTCTCGTCCCTTGAGACAGACTTGTGGAGGAGAAGCTTCTCAAGACAGAGCTCGGGCCATTCAGATGCTGGAACAAATGAAGTCGCTCCTCACAAAAATGAAACGTCACATTCATATTGCACGTCACAAATTGCCAGTGATAATAGGAAGAGCTTCAAGGATTATTTTGTAAAAGACATTAAAGATACAGAGGGAGTCTTAAGCTTCAGATCTGTAACCAGCAGCCCTCGAGAGGAAGCTCGCACGTCTCCCAGCAGTGACGGAGACGTTGGAAAAAGCAGCAAGGTCCTCCTAAGAGGAGATGAGACAGATTTTGAAGACGATGTTGTGTGGGGTAACAGAAGTTCTGAGCAGGACCCCACAGATCCTAAAACAAAGACGAGCCTTCCCTCAGGTGCTCAGACAGATCCGCGCTCTTCCCCCAGCAGCGATGACGGGAGCTCCACTGATGGGGGATCGCTGTGTTCAGCGAGAGAAGGGAGCTCAAGCTCATCTATAGCAGGCAGCGAGGGGGATCAAACCCAAGCTGCTGGCGGTTCTCAGCCCAGCTTTTTGGATGAGATCACGGCTTATGAACAGGATATCCTGCTGGTGGACGTGTTCCAGGACGACCCGGAGCTGTTCAATAACCTGCCCCAGCAGACTCTTCTGAAACTGGGTCCTGCCACACTCGGAGAGGCCCCCAAAAACAAAGCCGCAGCCCGGACGAAAGAGCTGCAACTCAAAACAGAAAGAACATCCATGAAGTGTGAACAAAGGTAGATATTCCCCGATTCCACCGCATCATTTCATTCACAATGATTTGTCTGCTGTAAATAACTGAAAAATGTTGTGTTCCAGATGGAGTCCAATCTCCACCAGTTTCCCCAACAAAACATGTGATATCACAGGTATGACCAATAAAGGAACGTTCTATCATCAATCTTCATAATGCATAAAATACATCTCAAGGTAGATATGACAGTAGGAAGGTGAGACATTTCTACTTTGAATTGTGCTGAGAAATCAAATGAAAACATGGAAAAATAATGCACACCTGAAATATTTGGATCAAATCAAAGAAAAGTTTGTAGTACATTTAATAGTTACATGTAAACAATTCAGTTTTATGAAAGGGAGAGTAAAATCAGTCTGTAGCGGCAGTTTTTTCATAAAATGAGGAAGCAACTTTGAATTTAGTGTATTAAAAGTAAAAGACGACCAATGTTCACTTTAGGGTTACGAAGGTATTTGTGAAAATAGGCTTAAAATGCATTTTATAAGCTTTTTTGTTAGATATTGGATCAATCGTCCGTCTTGTATACTGTTTTATCTGTACAATGTCAAAACGGCCCAAACAAGACAGTATCCATGTCTGATCTGTCCATTTGTCTTCACACTGTACTACTAGACTGAAACTTTTAACTAGTTGGTGTATTTGAGGTTCTGGTTAATGACATAATTGACTCACACTAACAACACAATCTTTTCAATTATTTCTGATTGTGTTCGTCAACATCAGGCCACATGTGTAGCTTTCCTGAGAGAAAATGTACTTGGAGTAATGGTGTGTGTGTGTGTGTGTGTGTGTGTGTGTGTGTGTGTGTGTGTGTGTGTGTGTGTGTGTGTGTGTGTGTGTGTGTGTGTGTGTGTGTGTGTGTGTGTGTGTGTGTGTGTGTGTGTGTGTGTGTGTGTGTGTGTGTGTGTGTGTGTGTGTGTGTGTGTGTGTGTGTGTGTGTGTGTGTGTGTGTGTGTGTGTGTGTGTGTGTGTGTGTGTGTGTGTGTGTGTGTGTGTGTGTGTGTGTGTGTGTGTGTGTGTGTGTGTGTGTGTGTGTGTGTGTGTGTGTGTGTGTGTGTGTGTGTGTGTGTGTGTGTGGCAGATGAGAGTAACAGGCCATGGAGACCTCTGTGTGGAGTCGCCCAAACCAAAACGTTACACGACAAACATCGGGGTCCAGACGAGCAAAGCCAAAACGTGGTGACATCTCAACAGTTCATTTACACTCTACATGGATATTTTGACATGATTTTCTTGCGGGTTTTTTATCCAACATCAAATAACACAGAAATAAAGAAACACGTGCAAAAGAAGCAGAAAAATAGTGAATTGTAACAAAAGCAGCAGTTAATCCACTTTGTAATCCAACACCACTGCAGAAATTTGAGTGAATATCAGATGTGTTTCCAAGATGTACAATCTCTCGTTTATTGAATCTGTTTCATGTTTTTGAACAGGCTCAATCTGATGCCAACAATCGTGTAAACGGGATACTTGCAAGGTACGAGTTTGTATTTTAAGATATCACTCAGGCCTGGTTGTTTTGTTTTTCTTTTCTTTTTTCTTTCCCCCATAACGTTTCTGTTGTGGAACAGGATCCAGACTCCTGTGCAGACCGCCAGCTCCACTCACAACCTCCCCCCGCTCATGTCTGTAGGAGCGGGTGAGTGGAAAATCAAAACATGACAGACACTGAAATCTCAACAGGCGCCACTTCTTTCTCATGATCATTAATAACTCCTCATTTTACTCCTCATTTTCATTTTTCGAGTTTCCGTTGCCAACATCCTTAACAGGGGTTGGTTAGTTGGTTAAAAGTGGTTGTTTGGCTGTTGAGTTCTGCGTCTGTCTCTCCCCAGGTCCGGCGATCAAAAACCCGGCAAACTCGACAGATTGCAGGCGCCTGAAATCTAATGCTGTAAGTATTGTATTACATAAAAACCGATCGCCATCTCGCCGCTGCACAAATGCCTAATTCATACACGCACTCAATAGCTGCTGGATTGATTACACTTTCCAGTTTTTTTCACAGAATCTAAAACCAGCCAGAGCTGTAACTTTCACTTGGGTGTGTCGATAACCAACTAAACCAGTTAACATATTTAATCATGGAAGTAAATATTTAATTCATTTCTCCCAGTGTAAAAAAAATGTAATCATATTTTTGTTCTAAGCGATGCAGCGAGTACAGTGCATAATGTTAAACAGTGTTTTAGTGTGATTTATAGAGGCAGTATGAACAATTTAAGCAATTCCTGTTTTCCCCTGGGTTGCGGTGGTGAGTCATAAATGGCATAAACATGCTCATCGTGTAGATGACACCTCTATGGAGCAGCCGACAGCTTCAATGATTGTTCAGTATTCCTCCTGCTGCCTCTTTGAGTGGCTCGACACACCACCTTGTGGTGTGAATATGTATTGCAGCCCATCACAAAATTGAGATGATATTTGATGTTATTTGATATATGATTTTTTGGTCATATAGATATATTTTATTATTTAGCTATCCTAGACAAAAGCTACGCAATTGTGACCTTGTCTTTGATCGTAGTTTGAAATCTGTGGTCTTGCCATACAATGAGAGGGGTTCGTAGACGGCCGCTGTCGTAGTCGTGCGCCTGCAGACTGCTGCTATGAGCTACAGCTGCTTCGTAGTAATAAATATAACAGGAAAGGCTGGAATGGTCTATAGGAGCCTTGAGAACAGTAGTTTACGTACACAGTGTTTATTGCATTTGGTATCCATTGTGTTTAATCTAAACTGTCTGGATGTTGTAATGCGGCACATCCTCTTCTATACCCTCAGTACTGCAGACACTTCTTCAGTGAATCACTATCCTGTGGGTTCAAGAAATGTCGCTTCCGGCATCTGCCTGCGGAGGGCGACGAGAAGGTACGCTCAGCCCGCAGCTGCTGCATTCACAGCTCATGAGCGGCATCATGCCGGTTGCCAGAGACACTTCAAGGAGAGCAATGCATTAAACAGTCAAATCAAGTGCTGGCCCTTTACCCTTGATCCATCTAGATAAGTCACTTCCAGCAAGAAGGTTTTCATTCATAGAAACAACAGCACCCTCTGCTGTGTCATCCCTACATTTACACACTTCTGACTTACAATTTCTTTTTCTCTCCAGTTCTGTGTTGAAACTGTGGCAAGGTTCGCCCAAAATCCATTATGCCTTCAGAAAGCAGGCAAGTTTTCTTCTTTCGTCTTCTTATATGTTAATATCTGCTCAATACCTTCACGTCTCTACCATCTGTTTGGCTCTCCTGTCTGTTTTTACTTTGGTCTCTAGGTGCTCTGTATACAGGATACTACCAGAACAACCCACCGGGAACTTATTTCTCCACGTCGGTGCTCCTGATGCTCCTCTGGGCTCTGCTGAAAGCCGGCATGGTGTCGGATGTTTTCTCCGTCATCAATGTCAGCTTGTCCCACAGCATCGTGGTCAGTGTCTGCTCCCACGCGCAGGAAATATCTCTTGCAGTGGTGCATTCGAAGTAACTGAGTACTTCTGTTGTGCAGCCCAGCCACGATTTCCTGCTCGCACTCTTCAACCATGTGAGAGAAAACGGTCTCATGGGCTTCGTACCAGAGCTCATGCAGCTCACGTTCAAGGTATCCCACAAACTGAATTCACCTCAAGTTGCATAAATCTGTTTCCTGTGCAGTGATTTTATTTTGTGGACACGTGTGTTGACAGATGGCCAGCAGTGGCCTGGATCCCGGTTTGAAGGACTATGTAAAAGACTCTCCGGTGTTCCAGTGGATTGGTCCTTTAACCTCGTCTGATTCCAGCAACCACAAGTTGGTGCAACGCCTTCAGCCTAAAGCCTTTTCTGTTTTAATTTTCATCTTTGATTGTAAGTAGTTTGATTTCTGTGTGTTCTCAAAGGTTATCAGCCAGTGTGGCTTTTCCAGAAGACGTGAATCTATCCCACACCATTATGGAAATGGAGGTTTATTCTTTTTTTTCGTATTTCAACTCCTTTTTTTCTTTTTTTCCCCAAAGGACGAAATGGTTTTGTGTTCACGTTGTGTTTTGTGTGACAGCTCCGTATAAAGCAGGAGGACTGGAGGCAGCTCGCAGTGGCTTTTATTTCCATTTGTCAGTCCAGCCAGCACCCGAACCAAGTGGAGCGGATCAGCGGGCGCGTCGCCATCGCACTCCTGTCGGAGAGCAAAGACAAGCTGTCGCTGCCTTTCGCCGCCTTCGCCGAGATGGGTAAAACTGCTCCAAACTCGGTACTTCAGAGAGATATCTACTGATTTCTGATCTTTTTTTTCTTCTTTTTTTTTTCTTTCTCCATTCAAGCATGTCAGAATCGAGAGGAGGACGACCTGATAAAGAGTTATGTTGGCAGAATCGGCATCTCTCTGATGTTGAGATACCACAAAACACATCAGTGGGTGAAGGTAAATAGTCACAGTTCCTATTTTTCTTCACACAACGTGTTCATGTGAAAATGCAAAAGTTCCGTTGTGTTTTGGGTGTCCGTTTATACAACAACGTTGTTCTGATCGCTCAAGCAAAACTTTTGGAAAATGCTCCATCTCAACTTTCTGAAAGTCTGCCAACGTGCATCACAGCTGTAGTAAATGGATCTTCTGCACGTGAAGATGGCGGGCTCGAGAGTGTCATGACTCCCAGTTCATATTGGTAGTTTTATAGTTGAGTCGTCACAATAACAATCCACCTTCGTCATCTGTCCATACGAATGTCTGAATACTTGCCATTATGAATGTTTATAGCGTATTCTGTTTTTGTAATGAAACCACATGCATGCACGCAGAGCACAATAGGCTATCAACATCAACAATGGGCGTACGCAGACATTCATATGCAAACAGCACCCACTAGTGGCCCAACAGCAAAACTATTTAGTTTGTCTGTAATGAAAACCAAAAATGATACATTTTGACTTGAAACGTTGTCATATAAACTCACTCTGAAGGCTATCGTGAACCTACACACACACGCACACACACTCAAATTTCCACTTTCCTTTTTTTTCCAAGGCCTTTTCAGTTCCTTGATTATCTTGATAAGAACCCCCCCACGCTCTCTCATATCTCGGTTTCCACAGACATTCTTTGAAATGCTTTCCAGAATCCAAATCTGCCGACAACAACTGGAGCTCCAACATACTAACCCTTCCACCTCAACCATCGGTCACTGCTTTCCTGCTTGTCATTCTTCCAGACGGTCGCCTTGACATTTCCCAGATGAGAAATATGCACCTGAAGCCTGATCGCCCCGTGTTTTGTGTGTTTTTTTTGAATGAAGGGTCGGAAGGTGGTGGAGACCCTCTCCCTTTCGAAAGTGGACTACTCGACTCTGAAGGGTTTGTTTGGGAACGAGGACACGGCGTCGCGCTGCTGCTTGATCACCGTGGCCACGGAGCTCTTCCTCATGAGCGGCAGCGTGGAGGGAGCGCTCAACACGCTCCGAGGTAACGACTCCCGACTGCAAATCTCAGGCTGCGTTCACGGCTGCCATGCGAATTTTTTTAAAAGTGGGTTTCTCGATCCTTGCAAACAATCTCTGCTGGAGTCCCATTAAAGTCTGAGTTACATCTTCTGCATTCTGCACATTGGTTTAACTCCTCAGGATATAACCTGCGGATATACCTGAAGTGTTGCATACTTATGTGTTTCCAGTGATATTAGGGAATTAAAACACTGCAGTTCTCCCACAAGGCCAAGGTTACTTTATTTTAAAATAAAAAAAAAAAAGAAGTTTGTTTGAACAAATTGAGCCTCGGGGCTGGTGGCAGTGTCTTTAAATCTGAAGTGCCTTCTTCACTCTCACTGAGTGATGAATGGGTGAGATTTTGGTGGTGAAAGGTCGCAGGGACTGCAGCGCTTTTCTGTACTTGGATCCCGAGCAGAAGAAAGTTTTCCAAAATCTTTGCAGATTTCAACTAAAATGTTTTCATCTGACTTCCATGGTTAGTGTTTCACTCATGCAGCCGGCTGCCACTAGTTGGGGCTGCCGAGCCTTTCCAGGGCAGCCGATCTCCGAATGTTTTGGACAGGAGAGAAGATGGCGATCAGAGGAGTAGAAAGCATACTTTATTGGGCTCCTTGGGGAAATTTCTTCTCTGGATTTAACTCTTCCTCTTCTTAGTTTCATTAAAAATATACATGCAGATATGTGAGTATATTTAAATTCTGAACGGACTGCAATTGTATCTTATTTGGTTGTTTGAGTCAACCGGGTAACAATTCTGGTTTCTCATTGTAATGAATGAGCGGTGAAAATATGTCCACTTGTTTGCATACTTTGATTCTCTGATAGTTTGATTAGATGTGATCGTATTATCATCTCGCAAATTCGGAAGGAGGCTGACTAGAGGGAGAACGGAGGCCTGTGTACGCTTGTGTACGTTTAGTTTCTGTTCCCGCAGAAAACAAATGGTTCCTGAGCTCGTGCTCGTGGCCGTGCGAGGCCGCCGATCTGGAGAGTCGGACTCGTGTGTTGTATTGTCTGGCTGAGAAAACCTCCCACCGAGACAAGCTGGAGGTGCTCTGCAATCTGCCCGGAGTCAAGGAGCCCGACGGTGAGCGGGAGAAATCCAAACCACACTGCATCCCCAGAATCTTGTGTTCATTACCTTTTAAATCGAGTCCCACGCTTCAGTCCTTTGCTCATCAGCTGCTGTAGACTTCAGGGGAGGAAGAACAGACTATATGTTCAACCTGCAGCTTTTCAATTCAAGCACTTTATTTGTCTCAGAGGTGCAGTTTGACGCATTGAGAAGCATTCAAATGTGTAAAATGTCGATATGTGAAAAAGCATTACATTAAAAAAAGCAAACAAAAGGCAGATAAAATGTGGGTGTGAATATAAAGATATATATATATTATAAATGTAGAGATTTGTACGTATAGAAGGACCTGAAGTACTTCGTAAACACTGAATAAAAAATGTAATTCTCCAAACAAATTCAAACATTTATACTTATCTCTTGTTTTTTCTCCTGCAGACTTGTTGGACGTCTCCAAGTACTCCCTGCTGTTCAACGCTCACCTGCAGGTGTGCGTGGACAGACAGATATTTCCCGTGGCGGTGGACACAGTGGACTTCATGCTCTCCAAGAAGCTGCTGGTTGGCGGCTCGCTGCTGCAGGTCGTCTTAAACAAGCTGGGCAGACAGAACCACTGGCTCCGGGCTCGCGAAGTCTTCCGCCGTAAGTATCGCTGTGATTTATCCAACGCTCCACTCGCAGCGCTCACTCGATATCACCCCGCCGCCGAGTCTGAAACCCGACGGGGGCTTGGATTATTCCGAAAAGCAACGGTAAGGGATTGAGGGAAGTTCCCACAAACTTTTTCGCCGCTGTGTGACCGGCAGGCGCTCTGAGCTTGGGGTACTACCCCGAAGTGTCTGCGCCTCCCGGGGTCATGGCGCTGACGGTCCCGTGCCGGCTCGAGGAGGTGGAGCTCGTCCTGGCCTTCGAGATATTCGTCACCGTCAACGCAACCGCCATCTTACACCCTGCAGACTCCTCTACGCTCACCATCACTCTCAAAAGGTAAACCGTGTGTGTGTGTGTGTCGACCCGTGTGAACCTGACGCTCTCGTCTCCTCCTGCAGGACTCAGAGCAACGAGAGCGACTACTTGTCCGCCGGCAGCCGCCTCCTCTCCGCCGCCTCCATCCCGCAGCCCAAACTCATCGTCCACTACAAAGCGGTCAACTCCTCTCGAGAGCAAGTGTTCACGCTGGACTCGCCCTCCGCTCAGCGCTGGCTGCGCAGCAACCACCTGTGGGCCCGCGACGTGTGGAAGCAGTGAGCCGCACGACACTTTTCCCCCAAAACAACCAATGAACGTCACATTTAGAAGATCCTGACATCAGAGATTTACACTTCCTGGTCATTCTGATAAGTTTGGAGTTGTGGAGTTTTCTTTCATCAATTTCTTCTTTGTTCTCGAGTTCCTTTAGCTTGTTTGTCCCTCAGTGCTTTGTGATTGTCAGTTAAAATTGTGTTAATTGTAAATAACATTTGGCTGTAAATCAAAATGTATTTATAACCGTCTTTGACAGTAATGTGCTACTGTCCAATAATTGTCATTAAAAAAAAAAAAAGCTCAATTTATGCCAGTTTCAGAACCTGCAGGTTACATTTTCTTTGTCACGAGTTTTTAGAGAAATTAAAAGTTGTGCTACAACAAATGTTTGGTTTCACTTGAGTTAAAACAGTCGGGAACAGGTTAAACCTGATGTAGCACCGTCAGTGTTTGTCCCTGAAATGGGCAGCGTCGTCACTTGTGCAGATGTATTTTTGGGGCAGGTTCACCAATGTGCATGAAGTTTGATAAAGCAGGTTTGAATGGACTCACAAGTAGAGTCACATTTCACACGTTTCAATGTGCCGACTCTTTTGAAGGTCCTTCCAGGTTGTCTTCAGTCTCCATCTCTTTTAGCTTCCACATCTTTCAGGGATTTCCTTTTTACGATTATTTTTCTAGGTCTGGCATAAAATATTTAGATTTCCTCAAGAGAGACTTGCTTCAGATGTACAACACCTGAAATGACCGAGTTTACAAATACAATTGTGTTCAGTCAATTAAAAATGCTGAGTCGTCCTTTAGAAAATACAGAATATTGTGATTTTATATATATATATAAGAAATTATATGGAGAGGATTTTTCTCAAATTGCTCAGTTTCATAGTCTTGAGCTCTAGTACTCGTAATTGAACATCAGCCTCAAGCCCTGCCCATACAAAGGCTCAATCTGACATCAGCTGGAGCACACCTCGTCCAAACTCTGGCTTTTCCTCATTGATTTTAGTTACAGATTAGCTCATTTTGGTCAGGTGACTACTCGGCATTCGCTCCTGTTACATGGACCATATATGAATCCAATTAAAATCTTGTCACGTAAACACTAATGTCTGATTAGACTGGCGCAGTAAATTAAAATCTGTTTTGATCGGAGTCGCTGTTTCCTCTTCATCTGATTACTTCCTAACGTTTAGTTTCTGGTGCATGTCGTTTACGTGATGCTGCAGGCTGCCACATCCTGCAAAAAAGCTTTTTGTCATTTTAAAGAAAAAACAAACTTTTCAGATGAACAGAAATAACAAAAGCACTTTCTCTCCGTCATGCGTTTCTCCATCATCACATCATTTTGTGGTTTTGGGAAGGGAAAGGCTTTGTCACTGTATGATTACTGCTGGTCCAAGCACAGGAATCTAAACTGTTGAGAAGAAGCGATGCGGTCATCCATGACTGGAACAGTGAAGCCTGCTTACTGGCACATCCATCAGGAGGTGAAGCATTTGGCAGAGTGTCGGTACCAAGTGTGACTCCGGGTGACCAAATGGTCTCCAAAGGCGTGACTGAGAACTGTGATGTATAGAAGTGAGTTGACATTTGTTACAAACTGTGCTTACTGCAGCAGTTTCTTGTTTGATTTCTCGCCTGCTCTGATTGCTGGCTGATTTTCGCTCATTTGAAAAAAATAAAGTGGTTGACGGCGTGCAAAGTTGGCTTCTGTGTGCAGTCACAGATCTGGAATATTGAGGCTGCAAGGCATTAAATCAACAAAGTTGCGCGAGGGAAGTTACCAGATTGTGCGCTGCAAGGAAAGAAAAACACTCAAAATAATAAATTCTGACTTGAAGCGCATCTGCTGTATGGTCTTATGACCACCAGAGGGCAGCAGTGTATCGTGGTATGAAAATCGGGTTTATCCAAGTTTAAAGAATCGATCAAATTTAATTCAGCACTCTTCATGAAGGTTAAAATTAAAAGTACTTCACAGGAAGACATGTGACAAAACACTGAAAGTGAAATGGAAAAGAATGATTATTAAAATTGGGAAAAAAAAAATAAGTGATGGAATAAACTTAAGATGGGTTAATAAGGCAAAACTTGTACTAAAACTAGAAAAGGTGGAATCGAGAAACAAAAATGGTGTAAAAGGAAATGTAGGAATAAGAGTAGTAGGATCAAGATATCTAAATAGCATGAGATAAATATACAACGAGGCAAAGTCGTGAAGATCTGAGTCGCCGTCAGTCACTTTAACTCACAGTGAACGTACGTATTATTCGTTCCACTACAGGACCATAAAGTGCCTTAAAAACTAATCAAATGTAATCCTGCTCTGTTCTACTCAACCTGAAGCACTCTGGCTGCAGATTTAGGAAGTACTTGGGCTGTTGTACAGGAACAAAATATATATATATATTTTTTTTTATTTGTATGTTTTAATTGATCAATAGTCTATCAGAGAGAAAAATGGACGCACCTATAGAACTGACGTTAAGGAATTTCCCTCTGGGGAATGATTAAGTTATTCTATTGTGTTTTTTTTCTGAGTGTTGAAGTTATAAATTAAGAGGATTGGAGGTAAATATTCAGAAAATAGATTTGAAATAACCATGATTTTTTTTATTAAATACTAGAAATCTTCTTTTTCCCCCACATTGATAGTAACTTGGCATTTCTAGGCCTTAAA
This sequence comes from Lipophrys pholis, assembly GCF_963383615.2. NCBI lineage: Eukaryota > Metazoa > Chordata > Actinopteri > Blenniiformes > Blenniidae > Lipophrys > Lipophrys pholis. Next base: position 17,080,589 of record NC_137643.1, on the reverse strand, counting down.
AACTCTTGTGCAAATAAATCTTTGTATAGAACTGTAACTCTGTGTCTCGTACTCTGTCAGTTTACAAATGTGTTTTGATCAAATCTGGAAATCTGGAAAGATTATCCCCCAGATTTACCTGAAGTTATCTGCGTCACACTTTACTAACCACTTCTCCCGATACTGCACCTCAGGTCCTGTGACGAGCACGGAGAGAAATGAGATGAGCAGAACTACACAGGACAATGAGGGTGGGGGAGACTCCATGGCTTCTCGCCGAGGGAAGATCTTCATCTTTGTCAGGAGAAGTCGACCGCAGACGTAATAACGGTCTGTGGCGAAGCTTCTCGTGGTCCGGGGTCTGAAGACGTCGACAGGAATCTCACTGTGTGTCAGGATGCCGGTCGGTCAGATGACATGCCAGCATCAGGAAGCGGAGCAGCCGTCTGGGCATGTGTCATCCGGGGACAGACCCCCCCCCCCTCCCAACACAGGCCCGTTTGTGAGATTTCTTTTTCTTCTTTTTTTTTTTTTTTGTGTTTCTTGGTGTCCTGACAAGCCCCCTTCTCTTTAAGTTCTTCACAGCTCCATTGGCTCCTCGCACTTTGTCTTGTCATCTCGGGATGTTAATGCGTGTGCTGCTTGGGACAATGGGGGGGCTTCTTCAGACTCAAAGAGCACAGTGAGTGTACAGCCAGCACCCCGAGGGGGCTTGTACAGTTCTGCATGAAAGCTGGGGTCTGTGAGACTGACCCGGACTGCCATTTTGAATTTATCACAGTGTTTTCTATATTTTATTTGACTTTAAACACTTGGTAAAGCTGCTGTAGATCAGAGGCCGTCACCTTCTGCAGGAGCGTCTCTTGAGCTTCCTTTAAAACTCTGAGACAAATGGAGCAACACTTGTGACCTGTGTCAAATAAAGTGAAGTGTCTCATATGATCCCTTTTAGATAACACCACTCCTTTTGATTAGTTTTCTCCACACGCTGACACAGCGAATTGCAAACAATGAACAGAACCTTTCATTTGAACCGCACTTAAATCTATTTACTTTCCTCGTTATTTAACATGTATACAGTCTAACGGTTTAACAATATTAAACTGAATTGTTTCTGCATTTGGTCAGGATATAAGACCTAGTTGATATCTTTTGACTTGTTTTTAGTCTCTATATGCAAAAATAATTTGATTATAGTAATTCCTAGTTTTTTCATCTAATATCCTATGTTGTTTTACACTAAATTATTTTTATGTTTTGAATCACCTTTAGTATGAATTGGATAATTTGCAGTGGGCTGATTGGCAACTTTCTGACAGTCTGCATATTATCTGTCATCAATAGCAACGAAATATGAAAAGCAGAGACTAGAGAACCTTTTGATTGAAAAAACTAAAAAAGCTAATGTACGATGTGTATTGACTTCCTGTTCAATCTTTACAACAATAGAAATAAAAATGTGAGTGAAAAACCGTTTTTGTCAATGGAGTCTGAGAAATTAGAGCAATGTACTTTATTCACACACGACCATCTCACATTGGGACCGTTGCAAGTTTGATTCCCAATCTCCCAATGTCGACATCTCAAATTATCCTTGAGGAGACTAAAATATGGATTTAGCACCTTACATGGCAGCCCGCTGGGGCTGCTTGAGTTGGGAAATAAAAGTTTATTACAGAACAAATATTGAAAATAAGATTTGATACAGTTCACTTCATCGATGAGATTATACATATGAGAATAAAAATAAATAGGAAATCATAAAATAGAATAGAAATACTTTATTCATGTCAAATATGAAATATAATAGAATGTACAACTTTTACTTTACAAACTTTTTTTTTTTTTTTTATCTATTGTGGATTTTTAACGTGATATTCATGCACGCGCCTTGTCAATCATAATCGTCCTCACTCGCGCGTGGCCATCCCTCGTACGTACGCGCGCGTACGTGACCACCGTCGGGAGCGCGCGCCAGGCGCACGCCCCCCTCTCCTCCCCGAAGGCGGAAGTGAGTCCATTTTTTCCCCCTCAGTCGGATGAGAGCGGCTCGAGAAGCTGCAGCCGGAGTCACACGCGCCCAGCAGAGCGCACGCCTTACGTTAATGCGATTGTTTATCCGCCGCAATAGTAAACAACGGCGACAACAGCCGCCGAGCGAGGGACGCGACTGAGCTCCGGACGACGGTTTGCACCGAGTTTTCTTCTCCCCCGGTGCGGGACGCCGTCTCTCCTGTCGGGGGGGAGAGAGGAAAAAAAACCTCGCTGCGCATTCCTCCACGCAGAGAGCCGCGGAGCAGCCGACCCTCCGGCTGGCGGCGGCCTCTTCATGAGGCGGCATTCATCCACCGCATGACTTCTCCGAGACTCGCCGTGGCTGGGTGCTGACCCCCTCCCCCCCTCCTCCTCCTCCTCCTCCTCCGGAGACCCTCATCGCCGGATCGCTGCTTTGATGAATAATTTACGGTCTCTCGGTCCGAAGCTCGCGCTGCGACGACCCGACGACCCGCCGGCTGCGCCCGACGCCGCCTGCACGGACCCCGATGGTGGACTAGAGGGAGGAAGCACAACCGCCTAAATTACACGGGAGAAGATAAATTTGGTTTTAAAAAGAAAAGGCAGCCCGGTGCTGTTCCGTAGCGCGGAGCCGTGTAGTCATGTTGCTGAGCCGGTGGGGGAGGAGAGAAGCAGCCTCGACCAGCCAGTGTCACTTCACTTGGGAATTAATCTTGTGAGTTCAACAAACCACCATCAGATAACTTTTTTTTTTTTTACATATATATGAAAAACAAAATCTCCCTTTAAACTCTAAATGCGTCGTTGTATAATTTCTTGACAAATCTTCCCAAAAAGCCTCACACATTTGACCTAATAAGTGTTTTTCCTTATTATTACCTCAGAAACTCTTGTTTTGAAGAACTGTCTACCTCTTTGTTTTGGATCAAGCTAGAACTGTATGCACAGAGATATCCAAGCTGATTAGCACCGTTTTCACTGTTGACTTCGAAGAACTTATGAATCTACCTCAAACGCCTCAGTATCTTCTGGACAACTCAACGGTCCCTCGATGAATACCTCAGTCTCTGAGCCACACGTGTTGTAAAGTGAGCCTTGTTTCGGTCACAGCCTCAGATGGCTTCCTTTCCAGACTCCGACCTGCAGACGTGCCCGCTCTGCAAGGAGCTGTGCGGCTCCTCAGCTCCCATCTCCTCCAGCTCCTCTACCTCATCTTCTTCCTCGCACACCTCAACCTCCTCCAGCCAGACCACCAAGAGGCTCCACGTCCTGCCCTGCCTGCACGCCTTCTGCAGGCAGTGTATCGAAGGCCAGCGGAGTCCCGGAGACCCGCTGAAGCTGCGGTGTCCCACCTGCGACCAGAAGGTCTCCATCTCCGAGGCCGGGGTGGACTCCCTGCCGTCCTCCAACTTCCTCTTCAGCAACCTGCTGGACGTGGTGGTGAGCTCGGAGGAGCAGATCCAGAACAAGAATGGCCACCACCCCCATCGGGGAGGCTTGGGCGTGGGCTCCTCTGGCTTCCATCACCCCCACGGGGGCCTGTTACACACACACCACCTCGGTGAGCCCCAGTGCAGCTCCTGCGACGAGGAGAACCCGGCCACGTCCCACTGCCTCGACTGCCAGGAGTACCTCTGCGACAACTGTGTGCGGGCGCACCAGCGGGTGCGGCTGACCAAGGACCACTTTATCGAGCGCCTGGGGGAGAACCTCCACCTCAGCCGGGTCAACGCCAACAGCAACTCGGGTCAGTCGGGCGTGTCTGTGTCTCTCGCCCAGTCCCTGCAGAACAACTTCGCCTTGCTGTCCCTCTTCCAAGATCGCATGAGCTTCTGCCAGCACCACGACAACGAGGTGAGAATACACAGGGTGCATTCATATTGAACTCTAAAAGGCTATTTATCCCGTGTTTTTTTGGGACGGGGAGGGGGATTTGCATCTGAGCTGCGCACACGAGCCCCCCTGCACAGACATTCATGCACACTCCTATAGTGTAATAGCATTATGTGTGTAGCATAGAACCATACTGGGGGCCATATGGCCTCAGGTTCAAAGGGAGCCGAGTGGCTCTTCACCTAGTTCCCTGGAGACGGATAGGCACGTGTGTTGAGCCGGATTTTCACACACACACCGAGACCCCCATATGCACACACACTCATAGCCATAGACACACGCAGAGTCTGGTTAATCTGTACCACACCATCCACTCGGGGCAGAGAGAGGCCCCCCGTAGTAACGGCACACATGTTTCTCTGACTGTTAGAAGTCTGATGCATGGACATATTGTGGAGATCTACATTTTGTCTGTTAATGGGAAAGACAAGCTGGAATCCTAAAGGGGATTGCAATGCAAAGCGTAATCTGGCTGAAGTAAACTACAAAGGCCTGCAGAGCAGGAAACCAGCTTTTTCTCGGTTTAGTCATATGGTCAGGAAGAATAACAAATAGCACTAGTAGGAGGTATTGGAATGTCATTTTTGTACCACTTCTGGTTTTTGTTGAGCAGCCTAAAGCAGTTCTTCCTGCTGTGGGTGAATACACTTTTTGGCCCCACGAACACGAATAAACAACCCTGCTCTTCAAAGGGGTCCCGCATGTGTGATCGGTTGTGCTTTCTGGCATGTCAGTAAATCAAACTATTAAATTAGCTGCAAATTGAAGGCGCCGTGAACTTTTTCCACAAAGCCAATAAAAGACATGGGTTATATATCGATCTATAAAGTTACAGCAGTTCGTGTAGCCCCGCTGCCTGTACCAGCAGTAAAACGCTGCAGGACGCTCATTCCAGTCCAATGCAACTTTGTTTCTAAAGCACATTTAAAGACGACCAATGTGCCGTACGAAGAATAAATGAGACGCAAAAGTGCACAGTTCACACATTTACATAAAATGAATTAAAAGATACGGACAATGCACTAAACACACATACTTATAACCAATTAAAAGGGCTAAAAACCATGGCTGATATGATTTACATGAAAAAAAGATGTGTAAAATCTGCATAGAATAAAGTCAACAGCTCACATGGTGTCGAAGGCCTAAGAGAAAAGGTGGGTTTTAAAAACAGAGAGAACATTGCAAAAAATACTGTCAGTACTGCCAGCGTGTAAAGACTTGGTTTGGAGTCCAAGAGATTTGGTGAAGAAGCAAATAAAATCATGCGTATCAATGTTTCATAGACCAAACATGGGAGTAAAACCTGCTTTAGGTTTAGTTTATTCATATTGAAGGCGCTGGATCATTTGGGGTTCGGGTTAGGCATTGTTTTGTGTGTGTAAAGACGATCGGAATATTATTTATTCTCTTAGTTCAGAAAAAAAAGAGTACTGATAAATTCACTGGAAGTGCAGAAAAGAATGAATGAACAGCGAATGAGAGAAGCAGTCTTGTGGTCTTGCAGGTCAATGAATATTGTGAAGCAGTTGATTCATGGATAAATGGACATGGCCCAGATTCAGCTCTGGCCTCTGTGAACCAGCTCGTGTCATAAACTTGCAGTTTGTTTGTACTCGGCACGGCCACATCCAACCTTTTGTTAAAGAAGAAAGTGGGAGTGCACCAATGGAGGAAGCAAATCGGAAGAAGGGGCTGTTACATAGTTTTAGGCAGCGAGCCGTCATTCGGACGGTCAATTTTTAGAAAAGACGGCCAAAAGAAATAGTGGACATGTTGCTCAAAGCCATCTAAAATGTGTGTACAATGGCCATCACTAGTTGTCACGTCAAATTTTTCCTGAATTCATCTTTTTTTGCCAAAATATAGCGAACTATCGGCTCGTGTATACAACGCACAACTGACTTCCGATTTTGTATTCCGCCCAGTAACGAGCAACATGATTGGTCAATTGATACCATGTGGTCTATACCTTTTGAAAGGTGGCCTCTGATTGGTTTGTAATTCTCTGACTCATCCTGGTGCGTTCAAACACTAAAGCAGAGAGGAGGGTTTTCCTTTCCAGGATGCCGAAGATGTATATCTGCAGAATCCACACAGGTGATAATAATTATATGGACCAATGATCTGTCTAATTTTTCACTTCCAAAATAAAATGAGCGAAGGAAATATATATTACCCTTAGAAGTGAAATCCCCCCCCCCCCCCCCCCCCGGAAAAAATTTTGGACACCCATAATTGTTGGATGGACACCCAAAACGCCAATTTCTACGTAAAACCATGGGCTGTTGCTACCCAAAGATATTAACTAATAACACATTTATTACAGGTTTATTTTGTGCAAAACTGACCTGTACGCTCACTTGTCCTATAAAAGATATAGAAAGAAAATATTACAGCAGAGCGCCTCAAACATGGGGCCTTCGGAGGCGCTGTGAAACTGTCTGTTTGCTCCTCACCTACGTACATTGTGTGTATTCCAGAGGCCTAATGTGTCGAAACGCCTGGTCTCGTATCTGTGTTTGCGTTGAGTAACTCCTAAGGCTTTGTCAGCCTTGGGAGGGGAAAGGAGCTGGCATATTACACCTTGTGTATGTGTGAACAGCTCATTCTGAGTGGGTGCTAAGAGGTGCACTGAGCAACATTAAAGTCGTCGCTGCTGTTGCAGATTACATCCTTACATTTGTGTGGAGAAATCGCCCGGCAAAGCCTCCGCTTATCTAAGAGGGATGTTTGTTTTCAAGCTCATGGCATCTTATTTTATTCTACTTACTTAATTCTTTTGCTGAGCAAATGTGATCCAACCCCACCCCCACCCCACAACCACTGCCAGTAAATAGGTAGGTTCAGTTTTCCAGTAAAGGCTTCGTTTCCCACTCCCTCTCTCACTGCGCTCCAGCCCTGGGGGAGGGAATGACACAGGAGAAGACGAGCTAGGCTTTCTTTACCTTCTGAGCAGCGAAGCAAGCGGAGCCATTGTCGCTTCGTCCATCTCCCGAGTCTCTCGTCAATTGAAAATCATGCATGTGGTTAGCTGGGGCCTGTTTGCACGTATCACCCTATTTGCATTTGCTGACCGCATGTCGAGGTGTCGGCGTGTTTGGTTCGTCGCGGTGTCGCAATTTCTCAGTTTGCGTTCTTTCAAAGCCCGATGACTTGTTTTCCTTCTGTATGAAAGATTGCGAATGTGTGTCAAGCGATGGTCCTGTAACTCTGATGCACCACAAAAGGATGAAAAAAAAAAATAGCAGTAGTTAAAATTCTTTTGCATTTTTCCCCTATAAAATACATTTAAAAAGAAACATACAATTTCCACATATCTACATGCATGTGTGCACGTTTATACACACTTATCCAGACCAATACATGGGGGGGGGGGGGGAAAGCCAGTGAGATTTTAGTGAAAAGTAAATGTCATAATTAGGAATAATTTAAAAAAAAATAAAAATAAAATTTGAATCAAATTACAAAAGGAGAGTAAAACCTGTTTCATATCAGTAAATCTATCTAAACCAGAGGTGTCAAACTCATTTTAGTTCAGGAGCCACAACTTCATCTTGAGTGAGCCCGACCTCTAAAATTGTACCATAATAACCTTCAAATTTAATTTGTTCTTTGTTGTGGTGTAAACAAAGTATAACATGATTGAAATGTCTATATTTTCACTCAATCAAATAATCACTCCCGGACATGAGCAGTGTCAAACATAAAGCCAATTTTAACGTTGCAAAATACAGTGAAATGTCCAAAAGAAACCTCTCCTGTAGCTGGTTGTTTTACAAAATCACCCCGACCACGTGGCTTCGAGGCAAATTTGATAGCAAGGAGGGAGCCAGCTGGCAGCATCGGCGATATCGCAGCTTGGTTTGGTCGTGTCCACAAGAAAAGCTTCTGGCAGACTGATTTTGGTCTTATGTTTGACACCCCTGTTCTAAAGCCATGACGGGTGACTATCTAAAGAGGTAAGATGTACTTCAATTAGAAAAAATACATTATAAATTGTAAAGCACTGGATGAAGAGCTGAGTTTCACAGATATAAAGTATGTCCGCCTGTCTCTGTTAGACTTGAGCTCAGGTGTGTTTTTTCCCAGGCGGACTTGGTAATGATAAGAAAGATTTGATGAGCTGTAAAGTTCCCACTAAAAGTTTCTATCAAGTTTTTCCTCTCCGTAATATTGCTCATAGACGTCTGTCAAGGCATTTCCTCTCACGCGAGGCGGGAATATTCATGGGAGTCTGGCACTCAGCTGGCTGTCAGCTGTACTTTTTTTTTTTTTCTTTCTTTCTTCTTGTGTATTCAGGTGCAGCTCCCTAACAGAGGACTGGAGGCGCTGCGCCCGCTTTTATCCCGGCTAGTTCTTGAAGCCTTGCTCAGTGTGGCGGGCCCCTCCTCTCCCTCTTAACATCATGAGAATACTTGTGCGTTACAGAGCCGTGTTTATTTCTAGGAGCCGTGGTCCTCTTCCCCTCTGCAGTGTTATGTAAGCCGAGCCGGGATTTCAGTGTAGAATCTTCACTGTCCATTATCTGCACGACTTTCCAACCGCATGGTGCCTCACTTCGGTGTGTGTACGGGTTGTTCTTGCTAGTAAAATGGACTTACTTTTCAAAATCACCTTCAAACTCTAGAGGAATGTTGATAGTGTGTAAAAAAACAAAACAAAAACTTTAACTTCGTCTGCTGAAGTGGAAATTTTTTTCATTTTTTACTCTTCTGACGCTGTGTGAATATCACATTTATTTGTTTTGGCTTGAGTTTTCCCCCTCTGTGGTGCGTGTGCACATATATCCGTAATTGTTAATTCAATTGGAGGGGTCGTTTGGGCTTCGAAGAATCCAGAAATTGTAGAAGCTCGTTGACTGCCAGCTGATGGAAGAGGAGAAAGGAGAGAGAAAACCCTCTGGTGAATGGGAGAGTTTCAGGTGGCGGATAAAGCCCCCTGAGGGCAGCTGCACGCCGATAAGACTATGTGGGGTGTGTGTGTGTGTGTGTGTGTGGGCACGCGGGCGAATATGTTGGCCTACTTAAGCAGCATAAATGTCAGTTGTTGCTCATCTGGAGCGGGCAGAGAGTGTCCCGTGCTGCGCGTGTGTGTGTGTGAAGTGGAAATGGAAAATTGGATTACATCATCGGACTGCCCTCTGCTTGCTGTGATGTCACACTCCGACATGCGAACGCACACCGAGGTCCGTCCGAGAGGCGGCTAATGATATGATAATCCCTGCAAAATGTCACTCTGCGCTCAGATTAAATTGTCGTCGCCATGGCTACCAGCCTGCTTGGCCACGTGTAGCAACACACACAAACAGTCATTATGCAGCCGGGAGGGTGGGGGTTGTGGGGGTTGTGGATCAACAGAGTGGTTGCTGGGCTTTGAGTACCTAAAATGTATGGCGTTATAAGGACGTGGCGGAGTTGAACTAATCAGTTTGGCGTCCAGTTTGTGTCGCCCGTGGGAGACGGCGGAGACGTTGCGACAGCGCTGGGAGGTCCGGCAACTTCGTCCCCAGATTGTGGCACATTTCCACACTTTTGCATGCAAATTGTCGCATTTTACGGCTCCATTACCCAGCTCAAAGGCTTAGAGGACGTGTCTGCTTGGTCTCGCAACCCCCACCTCCTAAGTTTCTCTCTCCCCCGCTCCGGAGCCCGCTAGCCGAGAATGTTTGTAAGGAAACCTAACCCAACGCCGACGCTGATACAAGGCCAGAGGAATTCCTGTAACTTGAGTTTATACCTCCTGGGTTGGCTCTTTCCCCTCTCTCCCTCTCTCGCCCTGTCTCCTGCGAACGCACGGGGTATTTCCTCCGTCCACTGCTGCCTTTCTCATCAGCCCTCTGTGTTGTGTCACAGACAATGGACTTTATAGATGCAGAAAGTCTCAACATGATTTAGCAGCTGTTGCTCTTGCGGGGCGAGTGATAACATTTCATCACTCCTGGAAGTTTCTGCGATTGTGCAGCAGCATTTCTCTTTTTACCAAGAGCATCTCCCATCTGTAGGTAGTTATCCTCTGAAGAGGATTTTTTGTGTGTGTGTGTGTGTGTGTGTGTGTGTTTCCACTCGGCCAGCAGAGTTGGATTATATGAAGTTGACTTCCAGGGTTTTAATGTGCAACATGTGCCCAGTAATTACAGCACATTCCCTGTTTCCTGTGTGTTGTGAGTGCGTTTCATGTTGGTTGAAGGGGAGAGTACATGTGTGTATGTATATATATATATATTTGTGTGTGTGCCCGAGCTTTGATGTCCATTTGATGACTTTGGGCCATATAAATTTAATGGATAGAAAGGAAGGCATTTATCACATTCTCTCTGACAACAAGGATTTAAAACTCATTCAGAGGCTGGACCTGCTACTTCCTACTCAGTGGTTGGGCCCAAATGGGGTTTTAATTGGCCATTATTTGACCTCACTCGACGGGATTGTGCTGTTAACACATTGGACTTTAAAGCTCTCGGCCCCGTTTAGGAGACACTGCACAGCTTCCAGTCGCGATGTGTCCATTATAAACGTATGTTTCAATCTGGGGCCAGGACCGCGCTGGTTTGTTGGTGGTCATGCTGGATGCTCAGGTTAGACCTGATTCGCTTCCTCTCATTACATCCTTTGTCTGATTTCTGCCGAAAACGTGTTCTGACGCAGCTGCTTTGTTGGAAATGCTGGTACCTGTAAACTTCCTGCAGCACTGAACCAGGTGGGCTTGAGCCGTCTCAGTTTAACTCTTTATTGTCCAAGTGATGATGGTATTTGGTATTTATTGCACTTGTGCCGTAAATTGACGACAACTTGTTTCGCATGACTGTATAATCCTTCACTCTTTTAGATAAAGGATTTACTGCTATATTTGTTTTGTTAAAGCATCTCTTCCTCCCAGTGAGAGCAATGATTTATTTAAAAAAATATATATATTTAGATATATAGATAATGTCAGATTTAGTTTTAACTTACTTGCATAACTCATTACAACCTTCACAGTAGACTTGGCGGTTTCTATACCCCCTCCTGCCACAACTGGGATTCGAACCAGTGTTCCAAATGCTCAACTCCAATATGCCACTGCAAAAAAAAAAAATCCTAAAACCAAAACTATATTAACATGTTGAATTAAAAAAATAAGAATTTAAGACTTTAATTTATGCGTCGGTGTGCTTTGAATTTCAAATGCTGCTCTCTAACGGACTTTAGGTTTTATAATTTTGTCAGACAACTTTGGTATAAAATGGTTAACAATGGTAAAGCCTCCATAACCTGCAGTGTGTGATCAGGCCTGTGATAAGAGTCCAACCTGAGGACACTGAAAGCTTTGTGAGCCCGTTAAAGAGAAGTCTTGCGGTTGTGGGTTAAAGATCATTAAATCCGCTGCTTGTTATTGACTCTGGTGTCAGAATAACCAAGAATAGCGGGTTTGTTTGTGCACATTCATGCGCTTTTTGTTGCACGTCGTGCCTCTCGGGTTTCTCCTTCACCTTCTCATTGTTGTTCACCTCCTCCTCCTCTTGGCCTGGTTTTTATCTCGCCCATCTTCCCCACCCTTTCACTTCCTTCTCTTTTTTTTTTCTTTCCTTCTACTCCCCTGCTCTGTGCGCTGCTCTAGAATTTAACACACAACAGTCGGTCACATGCTCTCTGGGTAAGGAGGCCAGCTGACTGTGGTTTGTTTTTCCTCCTCTGCTCGCCCGGCGCCGGCCAATCAGGCCGCCGGCTGGCGGCCACCGCCCCCATTTCGTCTGCGGCAGGATTTCAAAACACGGGCAGGAGTGTCCATCCCATCAAGGTGGTGGGGGCGGGGTCGCCACAAGACGGTGGAGCGGCAGCCGAGGAGGAAAAAAACCCCCAACAAATCTATGTGAACAAGATGTGGGGAATGTTTGGAAAAGACGAGTCTGTGTCTGTGATTCCCATAGAAGGAGCTTTTGTCTGGCAGATGGTTTTCCTGGGATTGCTGGGAATGTCTGGATCAGGTATTCCACAGATTATCCAGCCTGGAAATACCAGACTGGCTTAAAGCTGCTGCTGTCTGTTTAGCCTTTTAGAAGTGACCCCAGCAGCCCCGCCTCTCCTTCATATCCCCCGAGTGGAACACATGCTGAAGTCAGCTTCCTCAAAGCTTAACAATCTCGCTTTTTCTGCACAGTGAGAAATACTTTCCTGCAGCTGGTTTTCTTTTCTTTTTTTAAACTCCCATCTTCCTCTTAAGCGCTCGCTAATATTTCTGTCTGAGTGGGAAGTTTGTTATGCTAAACTTAAAGCCTCGCCGACACCTGCTTCTTCCCCGAGTGCTGAAACTGGGTGTGTTGGAGTCGTGCGTTTATCATCAAATACCTGACATAGCTTCAGCGTTTCTGCATCAGCCGAGATGCAGCAGATGTCCTGCAGGGAGCTTAAATAAAGAGGCTGAATTTCTTTTAAAATGCTCAACACTATTTACAAAATTACTTTGAAGCATTTATTTATAGACGCACATTACGATCTCTTCCACACATAATTTATTTTTTGGAATACTCTGCAATTTTGTGTTTCAGGTGAAAAATCGAGCAAAATACTTATAAAAAACACAATTAAGTGATTTATACGATGGATGCCTTATTTGAAATAGAGTTCTGAGCCGTTCTTTAAACAAATAGAAATAGATGTATTTACAAATATTACAACACAGTGAAAGATGTTACTGAAGTTGGATACAGTAAAATGATGCAAACATGTAAGCGGATATAAACAAAAAGACAGGAATAGGTGAATTACTAAATAAGCACTGTGTGTGTGTGCATGTGTGTATATATTTATACTAAGAAAATAACATGTGCATATAGAGCAAATATTTATATATTAGTGCTCAGTTATCATGCATAATAATGTGTGTTTAGAACCTTGTTTTAAAATAAATCCCAGTGCTTAATGAAGTGTGTCTTTGATGTGGGGAAAATGTGTTTTGGCACAGTTTGTGTAAATCTATCGATAAAAGATAAGTGCGCATGCAGATTTTCTATTATTTTGCCTGGTAATATATTCACGAAGAGCATTTAATATTAACTCCAGACCCTTAAAACCAATGATAGTCAACAGGCGCGTTTCAGATTTAAAATGGAAAAGCAGATTTTTCTAAATGCGTTTGATTCAAGCCAGCAGACGTCTGACATCAGCCTGCAGGAATGCGTTGGCCTGCACGCGTACCTCGCTGACCCTTCTTGTTTCTGCCTGTTGACAGGTTGTAGAAGAAAGAGTTCATGGGCCCGAGGCACTGACACACATTATGAAAAACAGCAGTGTTTCCCACAGATTGAGAATTTACCTCCTGGTTGCAGATGGTGAGGCAGCGGACTGCTGCAGGTTTAGTCGAGGGAGCAACGCCGATGATTTTAGGAAGTTTTAAATTCAGAACAATGATGACATTGTGAGAAATGCGTTCCCAGCTTGAGCACAAATAACTTGAGAATTGGAGGTGTGAGTCTGCTGATCTCGGCTCCCGAGTGTCGCGGCGTTGGATTTGGATGCGAGTATGTGGGTTTGGTTTTGCGAGAGGGACGTGCCCTCACGGCTCTCTGTGTTTTTCTGGCACCGCAGTGTGACATTACATGGCCCTCGTCCCTTCCCCCCTCGCTCCGTCGCTCGCTCCGTCTCGGCTGTGCACGCAGGCAGCGAGTGCTGCACGGAGCGATTCTACTGGCTGGCTGAGTCGGTGCCCTCTCCCCCAGTTCCCAGTGCCTCGGAGGGGAGGGCAGGCGGGGAGGAAAGGGGGCCAATCCTGCTGCTGGGTGAATACAAAGCCATGCAGCTCACAGCCTCCATGCATTAGTGCCATTTCCCCCAGGATCTCACCGTGGGGCTTTTATCTAGCTAGTGTGTGGCCTCTGTCTCGTGTCATTTAGACAACCTGGGATCAAATAAAGGAATGCTTTTTTTTTTTTTTTTTTTTTGTCCTGTTATAATAATAACATTCATGAACTTCTGCAAGTATTTGAATAAAAGATGATTGATTTTGTTAACACCACTTACAGTGTCCTCATAGTGTGTTTTAGATTAACCATAACACTTGACGTTTTTGAATGCACACTTGAAAGGGCTTTTGATGGCCACGATGTGGAAAACACAAAAGGATTCAAGACATTCACCCAATATTCATTCATAAATTTTGAACCTTTAACCTGAATCGCATTCACAAGGACTCTCGATAGACGAATCTGCTCAAAATGAGTGCAAGTGTGTTGTGGAGTAACCATGACGATCATGATCACCCTTCTCACATGTGGTTCTATTGGGAATAATATTGTCAAAACACAAAGCTTCTGGAAAGAGTTCCAGAAGCTCATGGTTACATGGACTAAAATCAAACTGAGTAAATGCTGACCCGATTAAATTTGCACCATATGAACACTTCAGTGTGACCGCGTACACACGCCAGTGCTACTTTGCTCACGCCATCTTTCTCAAAAACAAAGTAACCCATGCCACATCACGCAAAAAAAAAGCAACCCATCCTGATTGTATTTTGAACTAAGAGAATTTTTCTTTGTTGCTTTTTACCCAAAACATTAATAAAGTGTAATCACTGTTGTTGATTCTCTTTTTGACACTGGCAGTGCACTCACAGTGCAAAGCATTATGGGATTGCCCCATTGAAATGAATCGGGTCACATCTTGCTGTATATAAACAGGCACGACATTCCGATTACTTCTTTCAGTGTTCAGGGAAACGGGACAATCCAATCTGAGAATCGGAAAGAATTCAATCAGATTGACAAAAAAGTGACCATGCAAAAGCAGCTACTGTTAACTGGAAAATACAAAGTCGAACAAAACAGCATTGTAGTAAGAAATGGAGATTAAAGTATTATTTAATTAAAAAAAAACATCAACTGGATATTTGATGGGATCCATTAAAATCCAACCATTTGTTTCAGCGTCATTTGAAAGCAGAAATGGGCCCCAAATGATTTGGCATCCTTTCTGCTTGTGATTGGGGGTGTGTCTGAGTGTGGATTCAAAATGGAGATGCGTAATGGGAAGAGGGGAGACGGAGAAACATCCGGTGCACTAATGAAATACAATAACTCACTTCCCCTCCCCGATGTAGCTGAGCCGAGCTGCTCAGTTGATTCCTGCTTCCTTCTCTTTCCATCTTGGATATGTGGAGCGTCATAAATGTGCTGTGATGGTGAGTCGCCTCAGCCCCAAGGCGTCCCACCCCGGCGTAAACTGAGGTATTTACTACAGCGTTGGCACGGCACCACGCCTATCCCCCGTCTTTTTAGGACACCCCCTCCCCCAATGTCTACCTCTTGGGTCTTTGTGTGTGAAGGTATCTACTGTGACTCCTCAGTAATAACTGTAGCAGCTGTATCAGGAGCCATTACTGCAAATTATGACTGTTTGTGATGCATTTCTGTTTTTGAAAAATTGGTTGCCAATTTCTTAAAGCTGGGTGAGTTATGAGCTCACAGAGACAGTTAAGAGAGGAGGAACAGGACACTTCAATGCAGACCTCTGGGAAGAGCCTGTATCCTGTGGCGGTCAATAATATTGACCGCCGTTCCAAGAGGCTGGTGTGTTATGTAATCTACAACCTTGGATGGATGGATGTGTGTGTGTGTGTGTGTGTGTGTGTGTGTGTGTGTGTGTGTGTGTGTGTGTGTGTGTGTGTGTGTGTGTGTGTGTGTGTGTGTGTGTGTGTGTGTGTGTGTGTGTGTGTGTGTGTGTGTGTGTGTGTGTGTGTGTGTGTGTGTGTGTGTGTGTGTGTGTGTGTGTGTGTGTGTGTGTGTGTGTGTGTGTGTGTGTGTGTGTGTGTGTGTGTGTGTTTCCCCCTCGAGGATTGGTTGAGATGTTGATGACACATAAGCGGCAGACGGCATTAAAAATATCCGAGTTGTCTTGCGTCTCTTTGTTAAACGAAACAGGGTGCTGTTGTTTTTTTTTTTTCTCGCATAGAAGTCCTTTGTCCTCCTGATGCTCCACATACACACATGTTGACATTAAACATGAGATAACACAGTCATGAGAAGTCATTGATTCCTGAATGGCCCATTTAAACCTCATGGGTAATATAGATGTTCAAGTCAATTGAGATTTTTTTTTTTCTTTCCTGCTGTTGATCAGGTTAGTGTTCCGTATGCGTGGTCCGAATGTGATTTATTTTTGTTGTGTCACATGGTGATGAGATGAGGTGACGTCTCCAAGGATGTAAACTGTGGCTGAGGGATGAATCTGGGATAATTGCTTTGGTTTTCCCGTGTTTGAGAGAGAGAGAGAGAGAGAGAGAGGGGTGTGATCCTGCACAGTCATTGCTTGGATATACTCGACTACAATGTGAGCAGCCACCATATTTGCTCACAACCGCTCATTGATATCTAAAGACGATTTATCGCGGTTGTTTGAGGCTGCTAATTAGCCGAGCCACCACGGGCTAAAGTGGCAGAACTTCTGCTTTTGGTTCGGACCAATCAACGAGCCGTGTTTCTTCTTTACTTCCTCTCTTGCCAGTGTTTGTTTCGGGCAACAGCGCCCCCAAACCAGCAGCTGTTGTATTTGCGTGGCTTTTTTCAGGCCGTTTGATCCAGTCCCAAAAGTGCTGCTTGAACACCACCTGAACTAAATGAAGGTGTGAAATCATAATGGATCTTAAATATATATAGATATATATATATATCTATATATACACACATAAAAAAAAGTAGTGACCATGACTGTACATGTTGGTTTTAAACACAGGCTGAAATTGTCCAGTAAGTCCTATTGTGTTGTAATATGGTGCTACAAGATTTTCAGTAAGAATTTTGTCCCATTTGGAAACAATTTAAGGCTGATGATGGTAAACTATCACACCTTTGGTCCATTTCACACATCCCATAAGATTCCAAAAACATAAACGATACAAATCTTAATTTTTCATTATTATTCTTTAATATTTATATTTTCTTATCTTGTGTTCAATGTGGAGCTGCTGTGATAACAAAATTCCCCTATTTGGATTAATAAACTGATCTCTTGAAACGGTAGACAGTAAAAGAATTTTGGTCCATGCTAATGGAGGTGGATAAATCTCTGTTAACCAACACAACAAACCCATGGACGGTGTTTTTAATTTAGCTTTTTCTCCCTCATTGGAGCTGCTCCCTCCATTGGAGGATCCTGCTGATTTCGGTCTCCGGGAGTTATAATGAGTCAAGCATTCATCAAAAGCCATCCTGTGTGCCCCATCAATCTGCCTGTCCCTCGGCCCTTCATCCTCCTCCGTCACCTTCCTCCTCCGCTCTTAGCCAGCTGCATTCCTCGCCTTTGTGTGTCCCGTCCCCCAGGAATTTGGGAGATGTGGACGGGGGAGGGACGGGAGGGCACTGAGTGACGGGTGTTGGGAAAAGGACTCAAGGGGGGGTATCCTGTAGTCAGAAAGGAGGAGGAGGAAGTCCGATAAAGGGGGTGGGTGCGTGCGCGTGTGACTCATTAGATTATCCCGCTCCCTCGGGAATCCACCAATATTGATGGATTGATTGCAGCCCCATCCCCATCCACTCAAGTCTCCTGCCATTGGAGGCCATTGATCCCGCGTCTCTTTGGTATATGATGCCCAGTGCATATTTAATTAACCTTCCATTACAACCAATCAGCTTCCTGACAGGGACTTTAAAGCAAAGCTCAGTTTTTTTAGCTGGAAACCTTAAATGACATTTCCCCCTCAGTGTCCCCCCTGGGATGTTTCTACCAATCAGGATTGCTGCCAATATTACAGTTTCCTGCTATATACATGGATATCTTAGAAGTGTTGTAGATCATTTCATCTTTAAAGCCGCAGCAGAATATTAAGTAAAACTGAAGCTCTCAGTCAGTAGCTGTATTGCAAGTTCTGAAATGTGAAATGGGACTAAAATCCCTTTATGGCCGTCATCCTCAGATGGTGAAGGATTTTCTGGAATGGTTATTGATCGGGTTTTGTTGGCCTTTAGGCCCTTTTTGTTTCTCCTGGCACAGTGTTTTGGAGGAGAAATGCTCTCTGGGGTGTTGAGGCCTACGTGAGCCTCCCTGGGAACACATGCATATGGATGACTTGTTTATCATTCATGGTCTTTTCTCTTTAATTAGCTGTGTGTGTGTGTGTGTGTGTGTGTGTGCGCGCGCATGCGTGTGTGCATGTGTTAGAAAGGCAGAGGGCAACACTTAACTTGCTGATTAATTTATTCATGCTGCTGGTCTCACTTCATCAACCTTTGTTGACTCACAAGAGTAAACACAGCGGCTTTCTAAGAGCTGAGTCACAGAGGAAGGTGGTTAAAAAAAATCCTTATGTGGGTAAAATGTACGGATCTGAAGTGTTTCAAGCAAATTTCAAACCCAGAAAAATCTATAGTTTTAATCAAGGTAACAGCCCGTTTCATTAGGTCGCCTGTCAATAGGCACTGTAAAGAAAAATATAGCAAAGCTACTGACACTCGGATGGTAATAGTGGCTTTTTAATCCTTTTTATGGACGTCGAAATGTCAAGACATGCAAAGAAAAAGAGCTTCTGCCTCTTTTTTTTTTTTTTTCCAGAAGAAACTTAAATATCTCCTGGTTCTTTAATATTACTGTGATGTTTTGATGGTACAATGTTGGTGATTCAATTTACTTATTGTTTGTCCATGGGCGCAAAACACAGAACCTCTGATTGCTCCAGATGGAGGTCGAGCACCTTGCATGGCAGATATCACTGTGAGTGTGTTAGTGAATGGGTTAATTGAACAGTTTAAAGCCAGTTGACACTCCAGAAGGAGGGAAATACACTAAATTGTAAAGTCTAATTACTGAAAACCTCATGTTATAAAGATGTGACTGTTTTGGGGACCAAGATATTGATGATAAAGGTGCTGTTGTTGTAATTTCTATACTTTCTAGAGAGAAGCGATGGCTGTATAATATTCTAATATGAAGTATACCATACGTTTGCGGAGGTTTGTGATGGCAATTTTGATAAATTAGCAAACATCTAACTATATGATTTGCTTTGGGATTTGTATTTTTAAATGTTTTCTTTGCTTGATTTATGTGCTTCTCATTTCCAGTTTGTTGTTGCCAGATATGAAATAATGTGGGAAAATTGAAGGAAAAGGTTGTATTTCTCCATTTGACTGGTCAAATATGTTGATCAACAGTGAATGTTACTGTAGTTATAACAAACATTTTGCATATATCCTTTTAGTTACAATTGGCATGTCAAATAATGTCAACAAGTCAGGAATATAGAGGTCAATATGGTGGTTACTGCTCACATGATTCCACTCTACAACACAATGCTAGAATATTCAGTCTCGAGTTGTTTGGGCCTAAATTATATATCGACTGTGTCTCCTCAGGTGTTCCTGTTTTTCTGTGAAACCTGCTCGGTGCCCATCTGCAGGGAGTGCAGCGTGGGCCGCCACATGGGTCACACCTTCGCCTACCTGCAGGACGCCGTGCAGGACTGCAGAGCCATCACCATCCAGCTCCTGGCTGACGCCCAGCAGGGACGCCAGGCCGTGCAGGTGAGACCAGAAGCTTCTCAAACTAATGCAGCGGTGCTGCAATCAACATCCAAGTGTTACACGGTGTATAAAGATGGAAAGATATGTTGTTTGAGATTACATGCAGACAAAATGGTCCTTTCTGGTGCCTCGTTTTCAAGTGGAAATGCTAAACTTTCTGAAAGCGCAACTTTTTGAAAATGGGTCCCAATGTGGAACTTTTCGAAAGTGCTCCATCCCTGTCTCCATAGATGGAGGATAGTGCAAATTTTCTGAAATGCTTTTACTTCGCATGTGCAGCACCGCCTTCGTAAATAGTTCTTCTGCACATGCGTGAATAGATAAACAATAACAACAATGTCGGCCTCCAGGATGTCATGACTGTCAGTCCATATTCCCCTGGGACTTGGTAGTTTTATAGTTGAGTCACGTGGAATAACAATCCCACTTCGTCCTCTGTCCGTATGAATGTCCGTGTACTCCCATTGCTAATGTTTATAGTTTATTGTGTTC
The DNA here is from genome assembly GCF_963383615.2 of Lipophrys pholis. NCBI lineage: Eukaryota > Metazoa > Chordata > Actinopteri > Blenniiformes > Blenniidae > Lipophrys > Lipophrys pholis. The sequence continues at coordinate 17,060,719 of NC_137643.1, read as the reverse complement.
TGCATGCATGCGTGTGTGTTTTCATTACAAAACCGAACAGCACTCACTTGTGGTCTTAAATGAGAACCACATCAGACATCGTATTCAAAACATTGCCATGTAAACACAAAACATTCCTGAAATGAAAATGCAAATATTAAGCGTTTTTACTTGAATTATTGTTGTAAACTGGGCCCTAACACAGAGCAACAGACCAAACACCTCCTGGAACAGGGTGACATTCACTATTTTTTTGATTGCCCTTTTTTTTTTTTTTTAGTCGGTTGCCCTGTACCTGTTTTATACACCAACCTTAGATTTAGCCAAGTGTCTAGTTCATGAGTTGTTCGACATTCGTCACTATTTTACAGGAGAAATGTCAACATACACTAATTAGATATGAAAATGTTCTAACTATACATTACAAAAATGATTGGGGGCACAATGATCCCAAAAACAAGAGAAAATGTTTCAAAAGGTTCTCGTGACAAAAAGACCGTCGTAAAGATGAAGGCATGTAAATCCAGCCACATTCATTTCTCAGTGAGGCTGGCCGCGAGGGTGAGGTGAGCAGCTGTGCCTCCCACATCGTCCCTCAGTTATTAGAGTCCATCAGCTTAAATGTGTTTGAGAGTGACCAGTCCGTGGCTGCTGGGAAGCCCGAGGTTAGAGGTGTCCAGCTGGCCCTTGAAAAAAAGAAGGGGGTGGGTCACTCGGGATGAGCTCTGGCTGAGGGGGCAGGGCTGAAGGTCAAAGGGGAGGAGGTGTGGAGATGAGGCTGGGGGAGGGTGGGTGAGGTATTTAAAGGATTTCAGAAAAAGGAAAACTCCCTCTTTAATGCTCTCCACCTATTCAGTCAGTCACTCTCCCACCAGCTTCTGAGACTGGCTTTTATTATACCGTGACACATTCATGAGTACAAAATGACCTCAGCAGTTTCTTTGATGGCCTAAAGAAAACACTTGTTAATTATCTTAAATGCAAACACTGTTTTTACCCGCTATTACGTCGTTTTTTTTTTTGTAGGTTTCTCAATTATTCTACCATGAGTTCAAGTTTGGTAAAGCATGTTGCATTTGCTTGTTTTGTCCTTAAATGTGCTTCGGGACAGAAGGTGTGTGCCATATAAAGTCTGACCTTGGACCGTGTTTGGACTTTGGACATGCCTGGCTTAGGGAAAAGATAAATATTGATTGATAATGATTGGGTCCAACTCAAAATTCATGGTAAATAAACTCATTAGGGCTTTACTCATAAATGTGTTTTCATGTTCCTCTATTTGAAATGTCTTTAGGCAAAGTGAATAAGGGCTGATTAGCTTTTTAACACTTTTGTACAGATATACCTCTGACTTTGTGTGTTTAGGCTTCAGTACAAGTTTCTTGTTTTTATCTAAAAACATAAAAAAACAGCATTAAACCCTCTATTCACATTTTTTTAAACTTTTAACTTTAAAGACCTGTTGAAATGAACATATTTTACTTTTCTCTTGTCTCTTTGGACTATTTGTTTGCATATTTCTTTATCCTTGCCAGATATTTCTTATTGATGTATTGTCAAGTTCTTTCTTTTCTCTTCTGGTATAACAAAGTGTAATGTCTGATTCCTCCCACACTTGTGGTCGCATCGAGTGTCTACTCTACAAACACTTTAAATATCTACTCAAGCGTTGTGGGGTGCGAAAATGTCAGTATAATCAGGATAGTTTTCAAAAGGAAATGCTGAACAAGTAGTTTAATGAGACCACAGCAACTTTAATGTCCTTGTATTAAGGACCGGCCCACCTTTACAGCATCATCTCGTGTTCATACTGCTTTGACCCAAGTTTAGAGTTTTTTAAGGTGAGAAGCGTGAATTTGTAGAGTTGAGTGTGATTACTCTATTGATAACTCAATTTGGTGTGTGTGTGTGTGTGTGTGTGTGTGTGTGTGTGTGTGTGTGTGTGTGTGTGTGTGTGTGTGTGTGTGTGTGTGTGTGTGTGTGTGTGTGTGTGTGTGTGTGTGTGTGTGTGTGTGTGTGTGTGTGTGTGTGTGTGTGTGTGTGTGTGTGTGTGTGTGTGTGTGGACTCCTGGTGATTGCATTAATGCAACCTTAAGGGTGTAGCTGTAGAAGAAGAGGTTATGTTCACTAGGGACACACATGACGAGTCGTCTAAATGGTTGAACGTCCTCTCACTTGTTAGCAACAGAAATATCAATCTATTAGTGTTTTAGGCTGTTAGTGTTGGCTGCTGATTAACTGTGATTCACCTTCCTGCCACTAGTTGGAGCTTCAGAGAGCTGCTGTGGCTTCAGACAGCTGTTAACCCTTTCTGAGTAAACTGCAAGCTTAAAACAGCATCATGGGAAATAAAGTGGTGTCATCTCGCTACGCCAGCACAGTTTCTCTGAATGTTTGTCTAGATTATAAAAATAAAGTAAGTGTAGGCTGTCGGAGAAAAAAAAAAAAAAAAACATTGCATGTAATGGCCTCACAACAACATCCACTCAAACATGTTCGTTAATTAACCTGCTGAATGGCGATAGCTGGCCACACATGCTAGTTGGATTTTGTTTAGGGATTTTTTTTCCACCCTGTTCATCATAACAATAATCTCTGCAAGATTGAATTCATCTTTATTTATTTGAAGGCAACAGCTTCAGGAATTTGGTGTGTTAAGCCTGAATACATTTTATAATCGGATATAATTGTTGAACATTGGGTTTTTCAGCTACTTGGCTGTAGATTTTGTTTTCTGGGCAATCTCCAGTTTTTGTAGACTAGCTCGCTGCATGGATTGCATTCAGTAACATCCTTTTAAGATACTGTAGGTTTAAAAAAAAGATTCTAATCATTTCAGCCTTTGGCACTTCCATATTTGCTATTCGTTATTTATTTACAACAAGGTAACAAAGCGCACAAACAGGTTGTGGTTGCTGACTTTAAAGAGATAAATAGGCGTCTTTCTTTTTTTTTTTTTTTTTAAAGCTTTGAGGTCACACCTGGCCAGAGGGAGTGGGACACACCCGTGTTATCCAGTTTGCCTTGAAGGTGGGGCTGTGTTGTTGTGACCTTGGTAAATACCCAAAACATGAAACACTACCTCTTCCACTGAGGTCGTATGACTTGCTGGCATGTACGGTCTCCTCGGCAGAGCATGCGCCTCACCTATCTGTTTCTCAGCCTGACCTTTGTCTGACCGAGTCATACTTTGTATCTTAATGGAAGGGTACTTGTGTCACGCTGGCTGTTCTGCAAATGCTAAGATATCACAACACACACAAGGTTGAAAATAAAATCGGACACACACACACACACACAAACCGGGAATCAACACCAGCATACGTGCAGCCGAGTCAAAAGATCCAGCGCCTACCATCTGGCAGTGTGTGTGTGTCCACTTCTGTCCAGGTCGCCATGGGAGTAAATGCTGACGCCAGATAATATGTAAACACACCCACACACACGTACGCCTCGTCCCCCTGAGGTAGGAAATTTCCGCCGACTCTACAGCCATTATCTCCTTCGACCTCTGACCCCGGGCTTGTGACCTCCTGGTTGGCCAGAGCTCTTTGCCTCCACAGTGTGTGATTGGCTCGTTGGACTCTCTTTGTGCTTCAAGCTGTGCACCTCTGGGGATGTGATAGACAATTGAGATGGATCATGAGACACAGAAGGTAGAAAATTGACGAAGGTATGAAAATAAGGGGAAGAAAACTCAAACATGTGACCATGAAGACAAACGTCTTCTCTCCACTGTATTGCTAGTAGTCCTCCCCCGATCCCTGCAGGATTTCCTTGCCTCTGTTTCTTGAATGGGGGGTGGGGGCTGATATAGATGACCCTTTAGGCAAAAGAGAGAAGGACCCTGCTGCCAGGTTTTGTTCCTGCCGTGGGGGTGGGGCCGATGTGTCTTAAGACAGAGGTTGCAGATCACGACCTGTAGAGGTTTAGGTGACCTTTGCTCCCTGCAGCCAATATCACAAAGGAAGCGTTATCCCACCTCCCCTTCGTCCCTGTGAGGTCCGGCTCACACGGTGACCCCCCCCAGCAAACCAGCCTGAGGGAAAGCCTGATAAAACTCTGTGGGGGGGGGGGTGTTGGCAAGAAAGACAAAGGAAGAAATGCGCATTTACCCCAGTGTGGTAGTAAATGCTGAGATCTTCATTTAATAGCTGAAAAGAAAGCTGGACACATTGTGAAGTTGTATATATCTTTTTTTGTTCATTTCTGTCATAAGAATTACAATTCTATGTAATCAATTTCATACACTCAAAATCTATCTAGGCAAAGTCAAAAAAACCTGAATAAAGTCTGTAACATGAAATGATTTGTTTGAAAAAACATTTTGTTTTCTTTTTAAGTCAAGAAAGCCTTTATTAGGATATGCTTTTTACCATGATGTGATCATCTTAAAGCTGGTGAATAAACATATATGCCCTAAACATCATTGTCTCTTGATCAAAGTAATAAAGTAGGCTCACGATAGTTGTAGCCCCAGAAGTTCACTTTATTCCACACATGCAGTGAAGGTAAAAAGATGAATCGGCTCATTAGGACATCATTTTGTGCCATGCTAAGTGACTTCCTATTCCTGACCTGCACTTCCTTTTTCCCTCAACGAGCTGCCAAACCAGACAAAAGGGAAGACAACAAATGAAGCAGGTGTTTATGTAGCGACTTTCCACGAGAAGGAAGACGCATACAGCGGCCTTTAATTGTTTCCTCATCCTGTTTCGTTCCTCTCTGAATCAACACGCACAAAACCCCACCGCGCTGCCTTTTCCGCCTGCTTCACGTTGGTATAACTGGCTGTTTGTTTCGTCTCCGCAGCTGAGCATGGAGAAGGTGCAGGCCATGGCAGAGCAGGTGGAGATCAAGGCCAAGGTGGTGCAGACGGAAGTGAAGGCCCTCGTCTTGAGACACAAGAAAGCACTGGAGGAGCGGGAGTGTGAACTTCTGTGGAAGGTAATCGTCATCACCTCTATCGATTCAGGTTCCTGGGGAAATGGCTACGCACGTTCTCAAGTATCGAATCTGGTCAAACGGATGGAGCTGCTTCTGTAAGGGGCGAAACATCTTCCAATACAAGTTCCGTTGAGTGAATTCAGTTGCTTTGGGATCGCTAACTTTGGTAGTTTCTCATTAATAAGCTGTCTCTGGCAGTGGACACCCATTGAAGTGATTATATAATCCACATGAAAGCAAAAAACCTAAATTTCACCAGAGTAGAATTAAACACAGTTAAACCATTGCAGTTCCGTCTGAAAATACAAATTCCTTGGATCTCGTTGCTATGAAAAGTTGAATTTGGACTGCAGGACCATTTTCCTAGTACTAATCACTGATCACATCCACTTTTTTCTTAATGAACTCATTTACAACGTAATAAAGCACCATCAGAAACAGTCAAACCTATTTACAGTTAAGCAGCCTGTCCATCACCTACATTGCTTCTACCCATCTAATGGTATAGAGGCGTAGTTTATTTACAAACATTGCTGTTCATGACTTCATTAACCCGACGGGCGTAATAATCCCTGAGACTTCTGGCTGCAGTGGAAATGCATGCGAGAAACTACACAAGAAACCTTTTAGTTCCTTGGAAGAGAACCCCTGGAATAATGCGTGTCGTTTTTACTTCCACCTTTTTACCATGGAGCTTATTTGTCAGGCAACGCTGATTAGACTTAAACTAAAGAAGTCCCCGGTTCTTTCGGGTGCTTGGCAGTTCGGTTTCTTCAACTATAAGCTTCCCTGGTTGCCTCCTGAATATTAGCTAATGATATAAAATGGCATAATGAAGTCTTTACAGCCTGCCTGGCATTGTTGTGAGGAATAAAGCTGAAATGCTTCTCACTGGAAAGCAATAAATATATGTTATGATTTATCACTTACATTTTACCTCAATTAGGATGATATGTCACACTGTTATAGTCTTTCCTTCACAGCAGGCTTGTTATAATAAATGACCTGCATGCATGTGTTTCCCTCCGCGTAGGTCCAAGTGTCAGACATTTTTTCACTCACACATAATCTGTCTTACATCACTACAAATCTAATTTTTCATCCTTGACAGTAACTTTACTTTCAGTTTGATTTGAGGCTTTTACACAAGGATGTGAGTTTTGACTGATGATTAGATTTTTTTGTGTTCGTAGAAGTTTCTGAGGAGATTGGCCGTCCGCCATCTTTACTCAGGGGATGCTTAGCTGCTGTGTTTTTTTTTATTGTTGTTGTTGTTTTTTGTTGCGTGAAGGAAAGTTTGCGTTACATTGGTCATTCATTCATCCATCCATCCATCTGTCCATGCATTCATTTATAGTTCAGTTATACATGCACGTGTGCATGTGTACATGCATGCATACATGCATGCACGCATATATACATTCATAAAGACGTTCATGCTTGCATGCATGCATTATTGTATACATGCATGCACTACAGGAGCATCATGTGCTAGTGCTGTTATGAATGCAAGTATGCAATACATTTCTGCTTGAGTGCATTATTACCGATGTGATTGAATTCAATTCTTTTAAAATCCCATCGATCTGCTGAGTACACCATCAGTTCGAAATGATATTCAAACCTTTTGATCTGCATTTTTGACCCAGTTTTATCTACATTGTGCCACTTCTGAGATGAGAGGAAACATACTTACACTTAAATTGAACCAAATGAGTCTTTTTTATGATGCAGTAAAGCATGTGAAAATCAAGTGACCAACATTTTGATTTATTTTTATTTACTCTGCACTCCAGTGTATTTTAACAGAAGTAGTTTAGTCTTGTGATACAGTAACTTTTAGAAAATAGAGTTGTGTTTGAGTGCACACCTTCAGTACTATTCCCACCTTATTACACAATATTGTGAAACATTAGTATAGTGTAGCTCTGGGGTTGTGTATTAATCCAGTTCGAACCTTTTCTCCTGCCGCACTTGGCTCCGCTCCACGGCCGCCGTCATCTCAGGTGTGCGGCGCTTGCAAACTGATCCAGAGCGTCCCTGACTCATGCAAGATATTGAAAATGACTCCGCGCGCATTTACCGCTCCGCCAGCCGATGTGACGGAGATGTCAGGAGAATAGACACTGAATCCAGGAAGGCGTTCGACAGTGACTCAGCGTCGAATCGGACACCCACAAAGATATTCGTGCTCCTGAGTAGTCTGCAGCAACATTGTTCGGCGGTCACAAACTACAGATATTCGCTTCATTGAACCTTAAGGCGCTCTGTGAATAAATTAAGTCAAATTTAACTCTGTTGTCCATAAGGTGGCAATGTAAACCTTATTTCAGTGACGAAATACACCACCTTGTAGTGTAAAGTTGTATTGCATGATTAAACTGGCTGGAAAAATAATTTTGCTTGGTATACCCACATAAATTTAGTTTCCAAGATTGTCTGGTCTTATTATGTTATTTCTATGGTAATATGAATTTTTATTGAATTTAAATAATATATTTTGTACATTTGACACCATATAACCTAATTGGCTTGTTTTAAAATTGTCATTACTGACTACACTCTTAATTTAAATCATAATCAAATTGTTTTGATCTACAATTATGCAGATTGAAATGTTTTATTCATTAAACTGGAAATTCCTGCTTCATTTCCACATTTGCTGACAAAACAAAAAAACATTCCTATAATTCTTATGGATTGTCTTGAGAGATTTTGTATGGATAAATCGAATCAAGTGTTGGCAACTAACGGTGAAATAAATACACACAGGAGGCAACACCAAAACCAGTTCTTTTACATGTAATCGAATACAATTTAAGCAACCTAACAGCAGCTGTACTTAAGCACACATTTTCTCCCCTCTTTCCACCAACCGAGCAACAGAGGCCCTATAATAGAACCGAAACGCGAACGCTTGTGAGTCGCTGTGCTCCCAGCGGGAGTTGTGCCGTTAGGTGCAGTTGTAACTATAAAGTAGCCGGCACTTTGCAGAACATCAGACCCTTTGAAATACACACCGAGTGAGCCGTTCTTCCTGAAACCAGCCGTCCAACCATCAGAAAGCCCAACTCCAGTCTTTGTCCTCATCCACTATAAAGTGTAACTCTAGTCTCACAGATGCAAATTGCAGTTTCACTTATGCCAAGAATTGACAAAAGGTCCCTCTCTTTTCGGACTCTTTGTTTCCTTCAGAGTCCCGCCCTTACTATCAGAAGTCCTTCTAACCATAGAGGGCTTTTGTGTCATGCTCTTTTTGTTAGGTGGCGGTAAGTAAAAGCCCAATCTCGGCTTCTCAGGTTCTGCCACCTTCTTTAATGTCCTCTGTTCCCCAGCTGCACTGTAACTTCATCTGGCCGCTCACTGGAGCACAAATGTGTGATAGTTAAGTGATGGTTGAGGATTTTATTTTATTTACTTATTTTTTCTTATTAGGAACTTAATCTGCGTTCTCCCTGCAAGCATCCTTCCTATTTTTTTCAATTTGCTTTTAATGAACCTTGACATTTGCTTTACATTTGAACCTAATTATAGGAGACAGCTTCCACAGTCGCTTATAAAACCAAATGTTTTTGTTAATTTGTCCTTCCATGTATCACACTGGGTGATGTTGAGACCTCAAGTCTCTGTGTCTGCAGGTCAGAGGCTGCTCTGTGTGTGTATACACTCATTACTGCCATCCAGAGGACACACTTTCTGTCACCACAGGTTTCAAAAGGCATAATGTAAGTCATTTAACTGTATTTCCTTTCCTCTTAATGTCTTTCCAGGTGGAGAAGATCCGTCAGGTGAAAGCCAAGTCTCTGTACCTGCAGGTGGAGAAGCTGCACCAGAGTCTGACCAAGCTGGACAGCACCATCGCCGCCGTCAGCCAAGTGCTGGACGAGGGCCACCACCTGGACGTGCTGCTGGCCCGGGAGCGAATGCTCACCCAGATCCATGAGCTGAAGGCCCTGCGAGGCCTGCTGCAGCCGCAGGAGGACGACCGCTTCATGTTCACTCCTCCAGACCAGGTCAGCACTCAAACTCGAGGCCTCAGTGAGTTTTATGCTGCCGTCCAGCCGCCACTCACTGGATCCAGTGGAAGCTCCTATTTCCAATGGCACTTTATGGGTTTAATTAGACATATTATGCTAATTTAATTCAGAGTAATGAGCCCTTCCTGTGCAGCATCAAGCTGTAATTTAGAGTTTGGACTGAAGACATTTCATACCAGGATGTGACAGTACATAAGCCATCTTGAAAAGGAAATGCGAAGCCCTGAGAGTTTTCGTTACCGTCAGGATATTGACCTAAAGATTTTCACTGTGAAACACCAGCAGGAGATCAGATGTCCAAAGCAACTTGAGAACATTTTGATGTTCTAGTGTTGCAGCAGGTTTTCTGTTCTTTTTCTTTTAACCTTTTCTTCCTCTTTGTTATGAGTAACTGCAGTTCTGATCTCATGACCATCCCTCCAGGCTCTGTACATCGCCATCCAATCCATGGGCTTGATCAGCAGCGGCGCCTTCGCCCCCGTCACCAAAGCCCACGGCGAGGGTCTGAAAAGCGCGCTCCGCGGCAAGCCCGCCTCCTTCACCGTGATCGGGTACGACCACGACGGCGAGCCGCGCCTTTCCGGCGGGGACACGGTGTCCACCGTCGTCATGTCCGCCGCGGAGGGCAGCCTGTCGGCGGCGGAGGTAACGGACCACCAGAACGGCTCGTACACCATCAACTACCTGCCCAAATGCGAGGGCGAGCACCTGGTGTCCGTGCTGGTGTGCAACCAGCACATCCAGGGCAGCCCCTTCAAGGTGACGGTGAAGTCGGGGCGGAGCTACGGGTCGCTCGGCTCGCAGGTGTCGTCCTTCGGGTGCGAGGGGGAAGGTGACGGCCAGCTGTGTCGCCCCTGGGGCATCAGTGTCGACAAGGAGGGATACGTGGTGGTGGCTGATCGCAGCAACAACCGCATACAGGTAGAGCGCTGGGTCCCGTCTCTGTGTGGCTGTACAACATACAGTGAATGAATGAATTCAGTATCATTATACAGCACCTGAACTATAGCTGCTAATTATCAGTTATTATTGATTATTCATAAGTAATAATGGACTTTACTGCTAAAATGTTTATACCTTTATTTCTTGCCTCCATGCACTTATTAATGCAACTGTCTTTAAGATATGCCTGTAGCATAAAATAGCATTTTACTCAATGTAAAAATACTGAAAAAAAATATATATTTAAAATCACTGCATTTAATTTCATGTGTGTGAATTACCATGCACCGTACCAGAAGTTGCCTGCAACTATAGTGATTTGAATATATGTATTTCTTCTGCACTCTTGAGTTGATCAAACCTTCTTGGCCGTGTTTATACAGCCCAATGTGGAAACATGACCAAAGAAATCCTTTACCTCCGATTAAAGTATCCGGATAACTATTTTAGTCTGAGTAGAGGACGAAACGGAGCCGTAACATTTATTTCTGTGTGTCGTTTTCTCCTACTCCAAAATGACGACAATCTGCAATGTGACGCGTCCAGTAGAATCTGCAGTTCCTCCGCGGTGTAGGAGGTCGTAGAAACATTCTAATGTCCTGGAATATCTTCAATAGAATCACTCTGCTCCTGTTTCCAGATCTTCAAGCCTTGCGGTGCCTTCCACCATAAGTTTGGCTCCCTGGGTTCTCGGCCCGGGCAGTTTGATCGTCCAGCAGGGGTCGCTTGCGACAGTCAGAGACGAATCGTTGTGGCCGATAAGGACAATCACCGTGTGCAGGTAATGGAAAACTCCCTTGGGCTTCGCGAGTCAAAGCTGGCTTTTATACCCGTATAAACACGCGTCCCGTGTTTCCACTTTCTCTGTTTCACATGTAAACACGCTGAGCTGCAACACATTTGCCTTGTCTGACAGGTGTTTACGTTTGAGGGCCAGTTCCTGCTGAAGTTTGGGGAAAAGGGTACCAAGAATGGGCAGTTCAACTATCCCTGGGATGTGGCTGTCAACTCTGAGGGTAAGATCCTGGTCTCGGACACCAGGAACCACCGCGTGCAGCTTTTCGCCCCCGACGGGTCTTTCCTCAATAAGTACGGCTTCGAGGGGGCCCTCTGGAAACACTTTGACTCTCCCCGAGGAGTGGCCTTTAACCACGAAGACCACCTGGTGGTGACCGACTTCAACAACCACCGGCTCCTGGTCATCCGGCCCGACTGCCAGTCGGCCCGCTTCCTGGGCTCCGAGGGCATCGGGAACGGGCAGTTCCTGCGGCCCCAGGGCGTCGCCGTGGACCAAGAGAACCGCATCATCGTGGCCGACTCCCGCAACCACAGGGTCCAAGTGTTCGAGCCCAACGGGAACTTCTTATGCAAATTTGGCACACAGGGGAGCGGCTTCGGACAGATGGACCGGCCCTCCGGCGTGGCCGTGACGCCTGACGGAGTCATCGTGGTCGTTGACTTTGGAAATAATCGCATTCTCAAATTCTAAAGAAAAAAAAAAGAGTCTATTTTTTACATTCTCTCCCTCCGTTTGACCTTTTTCTGGCAGTTTGTTTTTGTTTGTTTTTTTCTTCTTTTTTGATGAAGGAAATGGAGGCGAGAGAATGAATCAGCAAAAGGGAGGAGAGCTCCGGGACGGTTGAGAGCGCGGAACAAAGGGAAATTAAAACCATTTACTTTCATTTTTTTTTCCCCACATTTGTTGCTTTTCAATTTTTATTTTTTTTTTAAAACCAGATCGCTGTGGTGTGTGTACACACACACACACACACACACACACACACACACACACACACACACACACACACACACACACACACACACACACACACACAAAAAGGGGACCTCTACAAATTGATAATCAGTAGAAAAAGAGCCATATTTCCCTCCCTTTGTCTCGGCCGCTCTGAATCCTCCCCGCCAGCTCTCCTCGCTTCTACATCTCAGGGAATTTCTCACTTCTTGGAAAAAAAAAATCTTGTATCCTCTGCTCCACACCTACCTCATTTAGCTCTTTACGAATGTACTCATAGTCACTGAGCAGAGGTCTTTAGTCCGTGAAGTTTTACAAAGAAGAAAAGTCTACCTCTACACTTTGTTATTTAAGAGAGACGAAAAAAAAAAAGAATAGACACTTGGGTTGATGTTTGCACAGGATTAATGGAATTCTTGCTGTGCGTTTTTGAAATATGAGTTAAAGTGAACCTCCTGAATGTTGTTGCTGAGACAATACTCAGACCGCTGTAGAGGCTGCATGATTTATTCTCCTTAGAAGGCTTCACTCAGAGAGGAAACTAGAGAACACTAGTGTCCTTTCATGTTTTTGTTTGTTGTGTTGTTGTTGTTGTTGTTAATTGTTTTTTTTTAGGTTAGGTAGCTTCTTTTTTTATTTTTATTTTTTATTTTTAAATGCATCCACCCTCCTCTCTCTGTGGCTCCGAGGAGTTTGGAGTGTCATGATAGCCTAAGAAGACTGTGTGAAGAGATGCCAAACGTGATAGAATCAGAATTAGCTCAGGTCACCCTCGGACTGATGTAAAGTTAGAAATACATTTCAGGCCCCTTGCTCTAGCTTTACCGACGAAACCTGATTTCATTTTTTTTTTTTTGGGTGAATTCCTTGTTAGAGAAGTTCAGGAAAGTTGTGTTTTGACGATTCCTGACATGAACCTCAAGATAAGCCTTGTATTATTAGAGTTACCCCCCCCCCCCCCCCCCCATCGTATCCTGTAATCCTGAAAAATGATATGCAAGGAGAGCAGCGTCCTCTCCGACCGGGAGGACCCACCCAACGATTTTGGAGCCGAGTCCTTGGAGATTCGGCGACGTTAGTCATCTTTAACGTGTGTAGATTTAATCATATGATCGCATGACACCTTTTCAACGAGGCATGCTGTGTGACAAAAGCCTCGGAAGTCGAGGCCTGACGCGGCCGTCCAGAGGACATTAATAATATCGAAACGAAAGGCCCAACATTGCAATCCTGTACGGATGTAGATCGTGGTTGAAAGCCACGCCCTCGTCCTTCGGCTCCTGGGGCCGAGGATTTAGTCCAGTCCAATGAGAGGGCGCCATCAGAAAGCGGCCCGCTTTATTTATTGATGCATAGAGTTGAGGAGACCGATTCCTCTAAAGATGGAGGTCTACAAACCAACTACTAGTCAACCAAAGTTAGAATCTCTGCACAATGGCCAACTGTAGATTTGGCAATTAAAAGAAGCTTATAATTCCCCTTTTAAAGCATTAAGGAAAAAAAAAAGAAGAAAAAAAAAAGTCATTGCTCTTGAAGTCTAACACTCATGGAACTCGTGGAGTCGATTTCATTGTGAAGCCGGTCGCTGAACAAAAACGTACTCGAGTCTCATTGAGTGCCAAGACCCCGGCTGTGTGAGTGAATTATAGAATTAACATCCAATAATAGACGTTTGTGAAGACCCCCCCCACACACACACACACACCAAAGAGAAACCATTTCTCCACCCTCGCATTAATTCGCCGCCCCTTATCTCCTACGTAGCATCTCAGTTTATCCTTGCTTGTTTCCAGAGCTAAAGTCCACAGAAGGTGATGGAAACTAATTCTCTTCTGTGGGATTTTGAATCTGCCCCATAATGCCCCCCAACCCTGTTTTTTTTTTTTTTGTTTGTTTTAAAAGACATTTGAGGTTGTTCAGCCACTTCCTCCAAGCGGGACCAGCAACCTTAAGACAAATGCTCACCGACGGGCTCTCGCCTCAGAGGCCAGCGCCGTCCGCACACTTTATGGGGATTCGCGTCCTCGTATCTCAGATGTAATGATCTTAAAAGCCTCCTGTCTTTGTTATACCTCGACTCCTCAATTACCTCAAGTATGAACTCATCGCTACTGTGCATTTTTTTTACACATACAAATACCTCAACTTGTTACTCATTCTGAATGCCTCATTTTTACTTTTATTTAAGCACATGCCTCGTAGGATATTTGTACGTCTTGTTGTGTCGCAGTGCAGTCCGTGTCCCGTCACTGCCAGGACCAAAGATCACGGGTGGAAATAAAAACTTGTACTGTGGTCTTCGCTCCGTTTTCAGCCTGGGGAACCCCCCTCCCCAAAAAAAACCCTTCTTGGTTGAATCTACTGTAACTTGCCTGGGAACAAAACAAAACGACAAAAACAAACTTCTGCCTTGTATCACTAAGAAACCAAATACATCAGACAAAAGCATTGTGCCAAAAACGAAACACAAAAAAAGAAAAGAAAACGGGAGTTCTGTGCCAAAACAGGACCGGCGTTCAGACCACAGCGCGAAACAAAACGCGACCGGACCATTTTCTCATCGATGTGATGCCTGAGGAGGAATCCTGGTCCTCCGGGCTGGATGCACTTAACGAGGGCCGGGCCCCGCTTTTATCGGTACCTAGTGACGATTGAAGAACATGCAGATTCCACTCGGTTCCTGTGCGGTTGAGGGCAAGAGAGGAAAAAAACCAACCACCTCCTTTTAGAGATTGTCCGCCTTCCAATGCATACCAGTCACCCCTGATATCGGCACAATTTACCAACATTTCAGCGTAGGTTTGTTTTTTCAAAGGGCCCTATGCAGCAGGGGACTTTTGGAATCAGGTTTGTTACAGCGGAGCGATGACACTTCAGACCCTGCTGCACCGAGTTCAGAACCAATACCAATCATCTTTTTCAGTATTACTCTAAAAATGTTCATTCATGTTGCATCGGGTTGGTTTTTCTTTGTTTATTTTTAATTAAGATTGCAGAATTCTATCTTTAAGATCCTTAGGTCTTCACTCTTAAAGAGGAAAAAATGTTTTAAACCTTAATTTTTTTATTTTTTTTTTATTTTGTTGCATGCTTTAAAAAGTCCTTGTATTATACTGATGTCTCCCAGATAGGTGTTGAAAAACAGATGGGGTGGGTAGCTGATTTATTGGGATGATTTTTTTTTTTCTTTTTTTTTATCAAAACGTATACCCAAAGACGTGTGTGTTAGGATTGGATGAAATTAACCTTTTTGACCTTTGCGATTGTATTTCCTGTTCTCTAGAGGCTCCGCAGAGCACAAACCTGACCAGCCAGCCGAGCTCCGGCTCGAGAAAAACATCTTTTTTTTTGTTTTTTTTTTTGGGGTTCAGAGCTTCATTTTGATCATTTAACGCTTCTCAACACGGTAAAAGCTTCTTCCTGGTTTCGTGTCCCCCCCCCCCGCCTAGAAAATGGCCTTTTTAATTTTGGACCTGATAAACGGCAAGTCACGTGAGAAGCAGCACAAACTCTCAATCATCTAGTGACGGTTCAAAGCTGCCGAGCTTCAGATCCGTTGACTTACACTCCTGTGTCCACCCCCCCCCCCCCCCCCCCAAAAAAAATAATTTCTTTAAAGGGTTTTTTTCTTTGGAGGTTTGGGTCCGCCATTTTTATTCTGGCTGCTCACAATTTAGAGACAAAAAGCAAAGCTGCACCAGGTGACATGTGCAAGGTCATAGACCTCCTTTTTCAAAATGATTGTATACTATTAAAAGAAGAAGAAAAAAAAAAAGGTTTGAAATTTTTAGAAAGGAAAAAGAAAAAAAAAGCAAACTCAGGTAGTTGTCAGCACCCGTGTGCTGCAGGTGTCTCATTGAATCGTGTCCCTTAGTGATGATGTAGTGACTTTTCTTTCCCCCCCTCTTCTCTTATGACGCGACAGTGATAGTCTCATTCTTTGTGTGTGTCCCATATTAAAAACTAATTATGTCTCAATCTGATAAAAGTTTTGATTAGTTCCCCTGATTTATTTTTTTTTTCTTGTCAATTTTCTTTTCTTTTCTTTTTTTTTTTTTTAAATAAAAAGTACAAATACTTCACCGCTCGATGCTCACCGGCCCTTTTAGAATGTATTTTGTGAAGAAAAGGGCCGGGCGGCGTCTTGTTGACGCTCACTAGCTGCAGCCGGCCGCTGAGCGGAGAGCTCGTTTCCACGGCGGCCAATACTCTGAGCCCGAGGTGGGACGAACCGCCGCCGCCGCCGCGTTTCCTCTCCCCCCTCGGCGGCCGGCTGTGTGCAGAGTGTGCGTTGTGTTTGTGCGCTGCATCTGTGTTGTTGAAGCAGGAATCCACTGAATGTATCCTTCTCACAGTCCACGAGGCGGGGCGAGCCGGCACGGCCAGCTGAGTTTAGATGAGTGCTGCTACTGGCGCTTCCTCATCCAGGCCACTGTGGGTGTGTGCGTATATGTGTGTGTGTGTATGTGTATATGTATGTGTGTGTGTATGTGTCTGCCGGCACACTTTTCCTGCCCTCTTAACACACACTCGCACGTCGTGCTGAATGGAAGTGCAGATGTCAGGTCTTCAGTCTAAATAAGGCAAAGGAGACTATAATATATTGGCCGCCTGCTGCTCTCTCCGCACTCTGTGGACTTTAAACATTTCCTATGCAGTTTTTTGGTTGCATTTTGTTTTTCTTTTCTTTTTTTGTTTACACTTAAATAAAGTTGTATTTCTTTGACTTCAAATTCTGAGACTCTGCCTTTCTTTGCTCTTCACTCTGGTTATGTTCGGCTCCTCCGGCAGACGGGATGATTTTTTTACACATGACCTGGATCATCCAGTTCAACAGATCAACCCAAACCCCCCCCAAAAGAAACGCACACTGACAAGCGAGTCGAATCATTTGATTTTAGATGTGAAAGTGGTGGAATCATCTTCAACAGACGGAATCATGAACTAAAAACTGACTTAATTATTCTCTCAAACACTGAGTAAAATCAAATAAACAGAAAGAGCCAAAGTGGCCGCCGATCCATTAGGAATATTCTGCTACAAGTGATGTGTCATGGGAGTTTTGGGTCAGGTTTGGATTACCAGTTAGGGTTTATTGTAAAATGTATACTTAATATATAAATGCTAAAATGTGAATACGAATGAAAGTTAAAATCTACAGGTGAAAATAAAAGAAAGGTGATAAAAGCTTGAAAAACTGCAGAACTTTAAAAATCTTTAAAAAACGTTATTTGTTAACTGTGGAGCCTGAATATTTCCACTCTTTGATGTTTATTTTAAATAGATGTTGGTCTGAAGTACTTTAAACTATGCTTGAATATATATATATATGTTTGAATTCTAAATAAACAGAACTGGTTCTTTTACTGAAGATCACGTCTTCAGAACTTTTTTTTCAGAATTTTTGAAGCCATAGCTACAAAATTAGACGATCAAATCAAGATAAATGTCTATGGGTCATCATTTTAACCTAAAAATAGATTAATTATGTAAACGCAGTAAGTAAGTTTTTGGAAATGAGTTTGTTCACGAGCAGTGTGGACATAAAACTGCCCATATCTGTGAGATATTTGATTGATGAACCTTTATGTGGACGCTGCAGTTTTCCAAACTACGTCATTCATGAACCAGTTTCATATGCTTTGAATGTATTTTCCCCCTCATTCACCAATCCTGTTTCTATTATGGGGAGGTGCAGCCACCTGATGGGGGTCCAGGGTCTTGCTCCGGGACCCACAGCGGTGACACATCAGCTGTGGGATTTGAACCTGCAAACTCCTGATTACACGTCCACTTCTCCAATCTCCAGGACACCACTTCCCAGCACTAGACTGACGAGACAGAATGGAAAAGTGAAACCCCCTGGAGACGGGAAGCCGCCGCGCCCTGTGTGTCCTCAGAACTGGTTCTCACACTGGTTTCACTGGTTTCTTCTGGGGGAAGGTGAGCACATCCTTCACCTTCAGGCAGCAGGGCTTCAAACATCCGGCCCGCACGCGGTCTGCCTCTGCCTTCAAGCAATTTAGTGACTTTTTTTTTTTGAAAGTTTCCTCCTCACACAATTAAAACAACTAATTGTGGTGATGTTTAAGTTATTACAAATAATTAGGAAATTATGATCTTAATTTCTGTAAGTCTGACCAGAGAATGACCAATTTATGTGTTTGTTCGCTCTTTGAAAGGTTTAGATTACATATTTTAAAATGTGGAACCAACTGTTTACAGTTTTTTTTTAATTATTTGAGGGATATTCCAGGGTTTGTTTGGGGTTTTTTTAAGCGTCAAGCTTTCCAGAGCATCTCTGTCATGATGAGCTGCTGCCTCCCCCTGGTGGTAAAGCCAGGAAAATATCCCTCCTGTGCTATTAAGGCCTCTGTGGAAGAGGTCGAAGGTCAGGCAGGAGTCTTTCTTCTGATCTTGTCAGCCAGGATAGAGGTATTTATTTATTTATTTTTAATCATCAACTACTCACTGTGAGTGCTTTCCCAGCTTGAATCCCCCCAGACGAGTCTTAAAGTGTTGTGCACATGTGGACAGACGTGTGGCAATATCAGCATTTTTTTTTCTATTTTCAGTAACTAAACCACAAATACAGCAAAATATCCAAATCAGTAGAAAAATATGTGAAATCTACAACATTTCACAACAGAAACGGGTGAAAATCCTCGGATGAAGTTTAAAATGTTTCCCAAGACACATGATAAAGTCCAGGATCTAAGACGCTCCATACCTGGAATATAATGAAAAGAAATACATAAAACGCAACAGAGAAACACAAACCCCCAGCAAGAATGAACATTCACATTTATATTCAGAGAAAACTCAAAGAAACATGACACTTTTAAATCAGAATATCATAAAAAAAAAAAAGGTTATGTAATACAAGACTGAAATAACTGAGATTATGAAAAAAGATAATCATAAATCATTGCATTTTAAAATCAAGTTTAAAAAAATAAAAACCAATAATGTAATAAGATTGTTCATTTTAAATCTAATGAAATGATTAATAACTTGCTTATGATATAATGAAAGAATAAAATGAATAGAATAAAATTATTGTCAATATATGTCCCATATACTGAAATTATTACAGGTGCTGCTCCCTCTGTGCATTAACATAAAATGTAAAAAAAAAGACTCATTGTACAGGATTACAGTTAATTAATGATCTGATGGCCCAAGGATTAAAAATGGTTTGTTAATGTGGATGTTGCTGGGCTGGTATATGACGACTATCCACGATACCTACTTTTGGTAATCAAACTGCACAAAACCTGTAAAAAAAAAAACAACTCCCGTGTTTGGGAAGGGAGAACCTGCATTCGACCCGGTCCTGCAGTCAGGTGAGCCTGCTAACCTCGACATAAGACACACCAAACTCAAGGTGGATGTTTTACAAAGCGACTTCATGTCAGAATCGGTGTCAGCTGTAGTTCCCTCCCTCAACAACTTGATGTCAGCAGCGCCACATTCCCCAATAACACCGAGCGCATCACTGTGGACTCGATTATTGGTTCAATAACATGTAAATATACAAGCTTTGATCAGAATCATTTTGGGGGGGGGGGTGAAGCTGCGGCTTGAACACGGAGGAGTCGTGACCCAAAGGTTTTTTTTTTATTCTCTTTATTAAGCTGCAACAACAAGATTCGGCACAACATCTATGATCAAACACACCAGCAGGCCGGTGGGACCTCAAACACCTCCTGCGCTCAGTTTGGGAGTAGCAGGAACAGAGAAGTACCTGTATATGAGAACCCCCCCCCGCCCCCCCGAAGCAGATGGCTGGGAGGACCTCTGATGGCGTCCGTGTGTGTGTGTGTGTGTTTGCTCGCCTTGACTTTATGCGTATGAGTAACTGTGCATGGGGCCTCTCAGAGGAGCCAATTAGCTGCAGCAGACTGAGACGGATCCACAGAGCAAACAGATCCAGACTTTCACTGTTCTGCCACAATCAGCCGGGAGCATCCGTCACCTTCAGTCACCAAAAGAGCCCCATTACATGTTTCATAGTTTTACTTTTCTGACGGTTTCCGCTGCCAAGGATACAGAGGCTATGAAATCCCCCAGTCGACCAAAAATAACGTATTTTAAATAAGATATAGAATGGCAACCTCACTGACAGTCATCCAGAGACAGATGGAGTTGGATCCAGTCCCCCACCACCCCAAAGACCTTTTCTCTCCAACTCAGGACTAGTCAGAGAGACAAACTCGTGGAAAAATACGTGAGACAGTGACGACATTCACTGGGAATCACACTGAATCGGTCGTTTCTGTAAATCCTGAGCTCTCAGTGACGTTCGGATCAAACATTGCATGTTTGTCACACGTACTGTACATATATCATCACAACAGCTGGGAAAGCTTCATCATGTTTGTCTAAGGCCCCGATTACATGACAAAGTTTCAAGAGAAAACGCATCGTTTTTCTGTTTTTGTTTAAGAAAAGTTTTGCATGTCCGTTTTCATGGAAACGGCAGAAACATTGAAAACGATGTAGTTCGCGTGTCGTAAGTGTCCAATCCTCTCGGCTTATGCAGACCAACTCGTCACTACAGTCACAGGTAGCAATGTTTCAAAAAAGTTGTGTTTTCTTCAGTTTCCATGGAAACGGAGATGGATTTTTTTTTCAAAAAGTTCCACCCTGGGAGCCATTTTAATCAAGTGTCTACGAGCACTGTTGTCATTTAAACGGACCCCCAAAATGCTTTTGGCTGAAAACATTCAACTTTGGCAGCGTGTAAAAGTAACAGCAAGCAGATAAGAAGAAGACGACCTCCCACTTTCCCAGTGGGAAGTTCCCAGTCTGACCGTGTTTAAATGAGGACTTTTCCCATCTCGTTCTGACTCATGAATAACTTTTGGCCTGACTCACTGTGTCGTGTCTGACGTCACTTGCGACGCCGGATGACGACGGGCGTCCGTCGCAGCCGAGCAGGCGGCAGATGTGCGGCTGCTTCACCAGCAGAGGGGAGGGAACCAAACAAGAGCGCAGACATCGAGCTCTACTCACATGTCTCACTCTTCAAAACACTTTTCAAACCGACTGACTCCGACTCGCAGTCGAGAAATGTTTGCGCTCGGCCTCGTCACACTGACGACCAGAAAAACAACCCAGCTCATGACGTCGCCCTGTTTCTCAATTCAGAAAACACGACACTGAAAACTACATGTTTCTCACTGGGTGTTGCAGATTTCCTCCATCCTGCTGTTTCCTAACTTCTCAGAGTTTGTGGTTTAACGTGTCGGACAGATTCAGCTCAACGGGGAACTAAAAATCCTTTCTTATGGCTTATTTTACTGCAAGCCTCAGTTCATGGCCGCATGTTCTGATGCTCTTTGTGCTCTTATCGTCTTGGGAGCGACTCAGTGGAAAGGAGGAGGTTTAAAAGAGCGCCCGATACTTTAGTCTCACGCACACTTTTTTACGGTGATACTCGGCGAAGGCCGGACTCCAGAGATGAGACGTTGAGTCACGCTCCGGCTCGATTCCTCCCAGCAGAAAGAAACCACACAAAAGTTTGTATGTTTTTCAGATGACGGCATCCTGACGCAGGGTCCGCCGGACATGTGTTTAACTTATAGCCGTCGTATCGCTCGATGACGCTCTGTGATTAATTCCCTCCACGGATCTTGACATCTTCATCTCCCTGCCTTTTTTGTCGGGGGTGTCATGGCAACCCAATGCAGCAGTGTTGTCAGGCAGAATGTGATGGAATGAGGATAACGAAACCGGCCTCTGTGTGACCTAACGTTTCGTCCAGTCTGATTCCTACGCGGTCCCCGGACGTGCACGCCCGTGCACGCACAAACCTGAGTGAACCGTCACAGCAGGCCGGTGGACCGGTAACCGCGCAAAAGCGACAGACGCATGATGGCGCCGTGTAGGAGCTCGCTGACCTCTGCTCCGCTCGGTGCCGAGCTGCGCTCGCTGGTGCAAATTGCCCGTCCATCCATCCCATTATTCCTCTTAGCAGGACAAAAGTGAGAGTGGATCACCTCGTGTCCTGCACACATACACATAGATGTCATGTCCTTCATGCGTGAGGGAATGAATTCTAATAAAAGGAACTGTGATATCGAGATGTTTTTGGGGAAAAAAAAAAAAACCCTTTCCCACTCTAATGTGAAATCATTTGGAAAGTTTGAATACAAGAAAAGAAACAAGCATCTGTTACATGGTGGCCAACAACCACAGCTACAAGCAGCTTTGCCTCAAATCTTCCAACATTTAGAATTTTTGGTTTATTTTTTTTATCATAATTTCAATCCTGATATTTTTGTAACTTTGATCATTAAATGCAGATTATTTTACACATAACGAAGCATTAGCAGGTCATCCCAAATGACCTGCGTGTCCATGGTGTGCCCATGATGATGTCTGAGAGGCTCGTTTTCAAGTGAAAACGCAAAAACTTTGTTGCGTTTTAAACGCGTCTGTTTACGCGACGCTTTTTTGAACTTTTTGAAAAGGGAAAGCAAAGTGAGAAACTCTTGAGAAAGGGACTCTCGTCTCTGGATCGCCAATGTCTCTTCATTCTCACCGTAAATATTCCTCCATCGATTTGCTTGGTCTCGTTTGAGAAGCCCTCTGTCTCTCCAGAGAGTGGCTTCGTTTCCACCTATGCTTAAATGGTTGGTGTTGTTGACCTGCCAATTTCTCCGTCCGTAAGTCCTCCTGGTCGTTACACCGACCTGGAGGTCAGTCACGCATGAACACGTGTGCCGCCGTCAGTCTGATGATCTTATTAGTCTTTTATTTTTTTATTCACTTATTTTTGCTCCCTCCAATTGGTGTCTCGAATGGTTGCGAAGCGTGTCAGAGACGGATTTCCCGCGTTTCCTATTTTAGCCACTTTTTTCATTTAAATGAAAAGTTACAACTTTCAAGTAATCTCTTTAAAACACATTTTCACAGAGAGGAGTCTGTCTCACCCCCTGATCTTATGGGAAAATGAAAACATCTGAACAGTTCAGTGGAGCAACAAGAAATACAAGAAACTATCAAAGTCAGATTGGATGTAAAACTGAATACCGAGGAGATTTCTCGAACTCTGAATGCCCTCGGAAAGCTAATTCATATAAGATATGAATGGTGAGGATTTCCTGACATGGCGTGGGGAGTAGCAGCCCGATCTTTCTACTGCGAGAAGAAACCCCTTAAAAAGTGAAATAATTATTTCACACTGAATTTGTCTGAAAAAGCTAAAATCATGAGAACAAGTCTTAAAGGGGCAAGAACTAGATGCTATGATTAAATTCATAACCAACTTCCTACTCACTTACCTGGAACAAGATTTGAATCTGAAATCGAGGACCTCTGAGATCGATCATTATTAGGCTTTCAAACTAGTGAACAATAAACTATCAACGAACCGTTTACTCTGATACCGCCACACATTCAAACTTAGAAAGGTGTTGGATGATCGTCTGATTAAACTAGAGGATCATTCTCTACCTGCTTTCAGCGTCCTGCATTCAGACAAATGAAAACGGATCCGGCGCAGATTGTTGACCTGGAGCGATGTTGTTAATAATCTACAGGGGGATGAAGATTCACTCACGATGTAGACAAACAGCACCTCCAGCTCAATGATATCTGCTCAGCATTTAAAAGTCATCTGACAGTGAGATAAGGGGGCAGGAAAAGCGTCGTTGTTTCTGGGGAGGGTAATGATTCAGTCGATTTTAATTGAGTACAGCAAACACTGCGCTATTGACGAAGCAGGGCCGCCGGTCGATGAGGCGGCACGCCAACAGTTACTCACCTCAAATCAAAGGGGTGTTGTAATTAATCGGTTGAGAATTATGTATTTCTTCCTACTGATGATTTAATTTTGCTCCTGAAATTCTGGTGAAACGTGAAGCTTCCGTATTTTGCGGAAAGCTTTTTTCAACAAAGATGCAATGCTTTGTGGACAGTTACATGGCGAAGAGAGACTCCTGTATGAGTCGACACAGCGGCTGCATTTTGATTGGCTGTTCTTTCTTTTGGTGTTTAACGGCAGCTTGCATCCAGTTGCAGTGACGCCATCTGCTGGTTCTATCTACCTACATTGTTTCCCACTGCTGTCTTCGTCCCTGATGACCGTTTCCCTCTCTCCAATTAGCACCTTTTCTGTCCCTGATATGACTGTTTCCCCTTCTTCTTCTTCTTCTTCTTCTTCTTCTTCTTCTTCTTCTTCTTCTTCTTCTTCTTCTTCTTCTTCTTCTTCTTCTTCTTCTTCTTCTTCTTCTTCTTCACTTGGGTTCAAAGTTGCACTCCCGCCATCTGCTGGTCCCAGGGAGTCCATACCATTGCCACTGCTCAATGAAAGAAAGAAATGAAAAAAAGAAAGAAGCGGTTGTTGAGTCGCTGTAGCCGTGCGTTGTAGTGAATCGACCATTGTGGAATTTGTGAAACTTTTGCGGGCCGTCGTTGGTCACTCAACCACAACATTGGCCGTTCGCGAACCCGTCAAATGTGATTTGATGAAAAGTGGTAAAAATGTCTTGTTGCGTTCGACCTCGGACATTGAGTCAGTCAGCTGAGATTGGCTTCAGCGCTTCACCCAGGTTCAATCATAGAGACGATACACGAGATGGATAACAGCATATTTGCTGTTTACAGCAGCAACAGTCTGTGGGACGGAGCGAGCTGCTGTGTCATCAGTGTAAATGAGACAATTTGAGCAAACCTTCATGAAAAACTGTCTGTTTTGACATAAATGGAGTATTAATCATCACTGGGTGGCAGGAGGACCACATCCACTCCACTGGAGCTTCCCGATTGGCTCGTTTGACATTAATGATTAATCACTCCAGGACAAAGACCAGCAGGAACTGCTGTAATCTGACGATCATGGATCTTATTTTGTCCACATGCTCTTACAGATCGGCATAGTGCATCAGAGATTGTTTTGGAAACGATACGTTCTTAAATTTCCCCCACCAAACTCCTCTCTGGGCCAGCCATAGCAGGAGCACCATCTGTGACCATCATGTGGACTTCTTCCTCAAGCTTATTTTTAATGGCTCCTTCCCATTTCTCAAAGATAATGTAACCCGGGGGTGTTTCCTTCCAGCAGAATCAAACCCTGCAGCTCTTTCTTTTATTAACCTTTCCCATCAAAATAATTTTGAAAGATGACTGAGCATGTTTACATCGTCTATTTGAAATGATTCCATGCAGTTTATCGCGAGAGCTGGCGACTTTGCGCTGGGTCACAGTAAATGGGTTTTGAAATGTAAAGGACTCACACATTGAAGACTCACACAACAAACATTAGCTTCACACCAAGTAGGAAATTCTGGATTCACGGACGGGCCAATTCAGTGTTTAAAAACCAAAAAAAGCACATTTATTCTAACTTTTTCTCTCAGTTCCGGCTCCTTGGCTTCCTCTCCTCAAGGCTGATTGCTGTTCTCCACCCTGATGTGTTTCCCCTGTGCCTGAGTGTGTGATTGTCAGCACCTGGTGGCCCTGGTTTATATTGGACGTCGCCTGTGTGTTCAGGTTGTTCAGTGTCTCTGTGCCTCGTGTTCCTATAGATAACGTTCCCTTACTCCTTTGAACCTTTAGAGTTTTTTTACCACCTTTTTTTGTGTTAAATATGTTTAAAATCAAATTGTATTTGCCGAAATATTTTCACTGTAATTCGTGAGGCAGAATCATATCGGCACAGTACAAGCTCTCGTATCTTTCTTAATGTTAACTGACGCACCTGTCAAATCTATTATGGTATTGAAATATACTTTGTACATAATGACATTTTGGTCACTGCTCATTTATCTACATGGTATATTACTACTGTATGTATATGTGCTGTATGTTAGATTCTGCTTATTTTACCAATATCACTGTTTGTACCATTGATTGAGTTTTATCATTTAATTCAGACAGATTTTGGACAAAAGTCTTGCATACAGAAGTAATTATACTTTAGTTTGAAAACAGAAACTTGCTACAATAACATCAAAACATTTAGTTATAGTGCATTAAAAAATACGTATTGTATCTGACTCCCATAAGCTTAAAGAGCTGCACCCATACACCAATGATTCAAATACATTTTAAATACGGTTCATCAAGACTCTTCTGTTTCTTCTTGGAAGCCTCCTTCATCTTATCCCCAGAAACACTCGACAATGTTCGTGCCTTGGTGTCTGCTCTGGCCAATCCTGGAGCACCATGACCTTCTTCATCTTCAGACACTTCGATGAA
Source organism: Lipophrys pholis (assembly GCF_963383615.2). Classification (NCBI taxonomy): domain Eukaryota; kingdom Metazoa; phylum Chordata; class Actinopteri; order Blenniiformes; family Blenniidae; genus Lipophrys; species Lipophrys pholis. The sequence goes on along the minus strand of NC_137643.1, from coordinate 17,034,853 downwards.
GAGACGGAAGTATGAGAAGCTGCAGAATCTGATCTCTTTGAATTATATCCCAAGACAACATGTCTTGTGGCTTGACCCAGCTGTGAACATGAGGCCACTTTCTGAAAGTTTAATTCTGCACCCAGTTACTAATAAAATCAAGCATTTATTGTAGAAATTGATTGATTCGAGAGTCATAATGTTCTTATGTGACAAGACTAATGCCAGTGACTGTATATCGAGACTAGAAATCTCACACACACACATTTTTCTCTCACATCCTCACACATTTTCATCCTCACATTTCTGTTTCCGATCACTTTCACCACCGCTGCGCTCCTCTTCCTGCGGAGAAAACAAAGAGGACATGACGGGAAATGCAACCCCCCTCAAAAAAAAAAAAAGTGGCTCCTAAACTTTGAAGCTCAGAGGTTTTCCCCGCAATTTGCAGAGCCAACGACTTCCAGCCGCTGCCACAGGATCTGCGAAGAATCCTTTCCCATCAAATATTGAAGCGATGAGCATTAAAAATGCACGAGGTTAACAATACCGTGTTGTTTCTCTGATCCTTTTCCCATTGATCATCTTTAAAGGACCCAGAGAAGCAGTCGCTTTAAAAAAAAAAAAACGATGCCCTTTTGCAAACATCACTTGCAGTTTACCTCGATTGCATTTATGTCTGAAGAAAACAAGTTAGTTTACATCCATTTTATTTTTTTTTTTAACTATGCCAAGTGTAATATTGGAGGATATTTCTTGATTTCCATATGTGAGACTTCATCCACTTTCTTCAGTTACCTGTGATTACCAGTTCACACTGCAGCTATAATTATACGCCTTTGGCTCGGTGCATATTTAGAGGTGACACTCCATTACATCCTCCTGAAAAGGTTATTCCTGCATTGAATGTAGTTTATTACAGTTGAACACTATCAGGCCTCCCTTTGCTCTCGCACTGTATATAATCGGTGAGGTGAGTGACAGATAGGCATTTGAAGTGCAAATGTAGCCCTCACTGCTCATATTTCTCTCATCGCGGCCTCACTTCCATGTCCCCACCTCTGGCTTTCTCTTTTCTTTTCAACTCCCAAGTCCATTTCCTCTTCCTTTATTCCCTTTCTCTCTGTCTCCCTCGCCATCTCACAAAAGTTGAGAATAAAGCGTCTAATGAAGACCAGAGAGACTTCATAATTGCGCGTCGCCGTAAAGGTCCGCAGGCATGCAGAAGTAAAGACGGAATGACGAGAGAAGGCTTCATTATTATGGTGATAAGTCAGCATAAGAAAGACGCTTTTTCAGAGCTGAGAAAATATTTGATGTTTTTTGATGCTATCCAAATTTCAAGCTTGCAGGATTGGTGACCTCCCACCGAACACGGACCCACGTCCCTCTGAAGCGGCACAAATACTTCCATATGCTCCTGTGATTTGTCTCTTGGCTGCTGTGTTTTGACATGTGGCAGGTCTGTGAGGAATCCGTCCAGCGGAGGCGAGACGGGGATCCAGAGATCAGAGGCCTCGTCGTCGTCCTCGCTGTCAGCGACGTGACATCGCGGTGGAGATCTGTAGTACATTTTTAAAGCCCATGCTACAGAGGGGCGTGTGTGTGTGTGTGTGTGTGTGTGTGTGTGTGTGTGTGTGTGTGTGTGTGTGTGTGTGTGTGTGTGTGTGTGTGTGTGTGTGTGTGTGTGTGTGTGTGTGTGTGTGTGTGTGTGTGTGTGTGTGTGTGTTACAGCAACCTCTCAAACAACACTCTAAATATTTCTGGATCTCCCTCAGGGGGAAGCGCACTGTGACGCTAGAAGCACTGATGATCGGTGGCACCGCGATCATGGAAGTGCTTCTGGGTGGAAATTAAAAATTTAAAATGTTGACACATTGCGTTTTTCTTAGTGGAAAGCGAAGATGGACCTTTATGTGTTTGTTTGTAAGTGAAAGTAAAATCGGTGAAAACACTGAATTTCATCTGCTTTTAATCGCAGCGCAGGTCGTGGTATGACCTGAACTCACTGCTGGTGTGAACGTGTGTGTGTGTGTGATGGGGGTAAAACGACTTCATCACCCATCATCGTGTCTCAGAGCTGGATACAGTGAATGTCGAGGACCAACGGATCAATTAAGCGTTGATCCATTATTTATCCTGCTTCATTCTGCTGATCCCTGTTGACTAAGGCCTCGTTTACACGCTGATGTTTTTCAAGTGAAAACGGGAAACTTTTCTTGTCGTTTTTGGAGCCACTGAAACTTCTGGATCATATGGATCCAGTTGAGTGATTACATTGAGTCTTATGAACACTTTACTGTTTCTTGTTCCGTGAATTCACTTTTCGATTTTCACAACTCTCACAGTTTTTAGAGCCTTAACTCTCCATTTTCTATCCACAGATCTGATTCTAATATCTTGAGGAACTCAGTGACTCGGCTCCAGCTTCATCCTTCTTGCCACCCATCACAGTGTTTCCACCCTCGTGGACTGCCTTCCTCTCAAACTCTGTAATTTTCTTGTATTTTTCTTTAATCACTACCTTCAGTTGTTACACTTCATCTGTTGAATCCAGTTTTCTTATTTGTTACTTTTTTTTTTTTGCCTTGTCCATGTCTTCTGCCAGCATCATGAAAATAGTTTCAGAACTAATGAAGAACTCTGCATAACACCTGGTAATGAAAGAAACTGAACGATGAACCAAAATGACAAGAAGTCAGTGGACATTTATTTTGAAAGGCGGGTAATGATTCACAAATACTGTGGAGAAAAAAAAAATCTTTGAGACAGCAGCTAAATGTTAGTATTCTGCACATGCAGCATGTTGCATGAGTGATTTCATAATAATTTATTACAAAGAGTGGAGACAGTTGTACTGTATTCATGTAATGTGGCTGTGGCTTCATGTGACAAACAGAAACAGAGCGAGGTAGCGGATGGAGGTTGGGGGGGGGGGGGGGGGGGGTGGTTAGGTGGGGGGCAGAGAAGAGATGTTATCTGCCCCTCTTCCTAATTAACAGCTTCTCAGGCGTCAGTGCAGATTGAATCTGCTCTTGACTCCTCCATTATCAATTTCCCGCCTTGTCTTACATGGACTGACAATCAGCTGTTAGAATTACATCAAAAAGCTTCTACTTCCTTCCAGGAAGTCGTGTTTTGAGTTCTGCATCACGGTATGAAATGGGACCCCCTTTGATAATCACTGAAAACATAGAGTCACCAAAAGAGTGTGTGAATTGAACTTACTGAGTAAATCAGTAATCGGATCATAACAGTTTAAGTACTCCTTAAAAAAAGCAATACATTTTCTTTTGTTGTTGTTGTTTTTTTGTATAACACTGATTATAACAGGCTATAGGAACAACTTCGAGTTGAAGGTGGAGCCCACAACTCCTTAGATGTGAGGATGATAGAGCTGGAAGCGCCACCTGCATTTTTACCAGCGAAGAAGAAGCGCTGGGCAAAAGCTGACAAACGAGATGGTGGACAAACAGAAAAAAGAGGTGAGAGCGTACCAGCTCTGTTTGGCGCACACGTTGGATTAATTGCACTGTGCCACAAAGAACCCGTTGTTTTATTCACCAGCAAGCTCCTGCTGGTAAAGTGGTGAACTTTTCTCACGTAATGACGCTGGCGGCTCGGATTGTTAATTCCACACGAGCGAGGGGACTGCAGCACAGTCATGGATTGATTTCTGTCTTTCTACATTTTACAATACAAAAGTTGTAAAGTAAATCTAAAATGGATGGTAGAGCTTTTCTTTTTCTCTGACAAAATAAGAAGCAGAGAAAACTCAGGGAGTTCATCTGAAAACTGCTGGTTTCTGCTTCACACACAACCCAAACTTTAAAGATAATCATCTTGTTCACAAACATTCTTTGAGAGGATTTGTTGTAGTGACTCATAATTTATTTCATTTTAGGCGGACATGTCAACAAGACAGAAACAAATCTAACAACACGAACATGAACATGAAGGGAAAACCTAAAAAGTTCATCAGAGCTTAAATGGAAGTTTAACCGTGTTAAACCACATTGAACTGCTTCTCTCTCTCTCTCTCTTTCTCCCGCAGACCTGAGCAGATACACTTTTTAAAGCGGTTTTCTCACAGCGACAGAAGCTTCATTAGTTCTTCAAGGGATCTTGAAGCGTCCACCCCCCCCCGAACTGCCTGTTGATGGAGCCATCTGGGAGATGGGCGGCTTGGCTTCTCCGAGATCGTCTGTCAAGCTTTCGCACTGCCTCTCGCGTTTGGCTTCATCTCTGCGGGGTTCTCTATACAACCAGGTTGCTTTTTGTTTCTTCTCTTTCTTTTTCATCATCGTCTATGGTTTTTTTTTTTCTTATTTTGGCCCACATGTCTGATTAACAGCTTTGAATAGCGAATGGAAAACAGTGACTCAGCACAAGAATACGTCTCAGACTAACCAGTGTATATGAATACGCCACGTGAAGCTTCGCTATGAGCTTCTTCCTCATGAAATGATTCAAGCTTTGGACAATTCTTTAATTTGCCCTGCCACTTTCCTGCTTCTCTAAAATGTCCAACAAAGATGATCCTGCATTTTTTTTTTTTTATTCAAACCAAAAAGATAAAAGTGCAATCAAGACCTTTGACGGCGGGACACAGAGCCGGGAAGCAATCGAGCAGCTGATGCATCCACAACTAACCTTTCCCAGAAGAGAGACATCGGGAAGGGGAGAAAGTGAATGTTAATACGTGAACGAGGTCCAGGTGTACAGGAGACAGGCAGAAGAGGCACCATCTGCTTATCCAGACGAGGCATGCCAAATATGAAATATTCATTATGATTCATAGAGGCTCACAAACATACCGTGCACACTGTATTTCAGTCCGGCCCGAGGCTGTGGCCATCCATATGCAATAAGCTGGGAGCTCGACCTGCCTGTCAGCAGGTTGGGGGGGGCCCCGACTGCCTGCGCCGCCACATAAATGACTATCTGGGTTTGAGTGTGGCGGTTGTCACGGCTGTGTGACTAATTCCTTCGTGTCAGCTCCGGTTGGGACTGTTTAGTGTCTCGTTGTCCGAGCGGCACTGTTGGAAAATGCACCGTCGTTCTGCGGAAAGTGTAACATGCCTCGTTTTTTTCAATTAAAAAAAACCCCCCAACAAAATATCACGTACTTCCCTGGAAAGAAACAGCTGTTTTTAACTTTTCTGAATGTCTCACCCAAAAAAAAAAAAATTGTGATGTGATGCTGAGAGCCACTGAATAACATGTTCTTCATGGTGAATCGTTCCCTCATTCCACCCCAAAAATGATAAATAAATGAACAAATAAAAATGGAGCAATGTTCTCTTTAGGTCCAAGAGCCAAACAACAACAAAAAGCAGGACGGCAATAAGAAACGATGCACAATGGAGGTCCACATCTGGTCTGTGTGATTGAGCTGGATGCAGACTGGAGCAGAAAAAAGAAAAAGAAAAGAAAAATGAGTCTTGCTCCCAGCAGGTAATCACAGTCCCCGGATGTTTCTACTGACATGTTATGTCCCCATTTTCCCTTCTATTTGCTCTGCAGAGTCGTTTGTCTGCACCTGTCAGCCGTGACGTGTCAATCAAAGCGCTCGGCACACTGACGCCACTTCAACTCCTTTTTCCCGTTTCTTAGGTAAAGTTCAGATTCATCTAATTCTCCCAACACATCACGGTTCAATTCCAGGCTCAGGGTGTTGTTCCGTGCATCCTTTACTGCTATACGGAGCAACATTAAGGGGCAGATCTGAGCGGGATGAAGCAATATAGAAGATGGATGGATGGAAAATACATGACAAGTGAGCACTGTTAATAATGTAATATGACTGAAAGCCCAAGGAAATATTTGCCGATGATATCCTCAATCTCATCTAATCATTTCTAACAGATCATTGGTTAATTTTGTAATCACACTACCGACTATAAGCCAGGCTATATCGCTGCAATATTTTTATTATTCAGTTTCTTGTATTTCTCCCAGCATTATGGAAATGGACTGAAACCCCAGAGAAACCATTTAAAAAGAAACAACTCTGCACACACACACGCACACACACACAGTGCTTGATCCCACATAAGCTCCCATGTATTGTGCGCTTCCTTGCTAATTACCACACATCTGTGTTTTCTGTTTTCTTTGTGCAAGAGTCATGACAGCGATCCTCCTTTAGCTCGACCCGCAGAAACGTCTCAGGGGCCACAGCGCTGCATCCGTCTGCTCCACGAGTCACGATGCAAAACCACCTCGGACAGTCTGAGGCCAAGAAGCAGCACTTTAACGGAAGTAAACACGCTTTATTTCCATCTTCAGCCGAGGGTTCCAAGTGTTAACGCATTATGAAATAACAATTTACTGTAATGCCATTACTTTCAGGAGTGAGTAACTATTTACTTACAGATATCTTCATTATTGAGCGAAACGTTAGTGTTAGCTCTAATGGTCGCTATTTTCCTACAAACTGTTAACATGTCAACTCTTGTTAATGCTAAACAAAATACAATATAAAACAATAATATTTAATATTGTTTCTACTTTTTCATTTCAGAAAAATGTAGCGGTTTACATGGGAACGTTTTGAAAACGATGTCCATTTGACTGAAAACGATGCCATTTTTCACATAGGGCCACTAGTGGGAGCTGTTGTTTGTTTTTGAAATAAAACCACAGAGAACAATAGACTATAAACATTAACAATGCCGAGTACAGACATTCTTAAGGCCAGACAACAAAGTCAGATTGCTGTTCCAGGTGACACACAACTATAAAATTTACCAAGTCCCAGCAGAAAAATTTGGTTTTTCCCGTTTCCACGGAAACGGAGTCAGAGCGTTTCCGAAAAGCTGTGTTTGCAGTGGCTCCCAGTGCCGTTGTTGTGTAAACAGACACTCAAAACGCAACGGACGTTTTTCGTTTCACTTGAAACCGCGGTGCAAATTACGCTCGCGACTTACCGGCTGTACAAGTGGTCACTGCTAATTAGCATTAGCGGCAATGCATTCACACGCTTTAGCTTAGCTTTATATAATCTCAGAGTTCTTTGAGTTTAAAGAGCATCTTCCTCCACCGTCGTTAGGCTGACCCACACGGTGCTGACAGCTCAGCTAATGCGTCACTGCAAAATCGCAATAATCATGATCAGGCACATTCACACATGAATCGCTTGTTCAACCACTGAGAGCTAAAGGCCACTTTGAAGCTCTGGGAAGCGAGGCACTAAAAACTGAATGCAATATTTATTTTCCCGAATAACCAATAGCTTTTATAGTTTTTGCGTAAATTGCTTTCTTTCAATAACCTGCGCTGAAGGTGATATTATCCCAGAGCCTTTGATAGTTTTTGATTCTTCTTTGAAAAAGCGTGTGCTCCTATAATCACAGGTTAGTTTCCCTTTGACACCAGTAATCAACCTATCACCCCCACAATAAAAAAAAAAAACCTCCGTCTCTCCAGACACTGCGTCTTCCCCCTTGAAGTGTGTTTGGTCACTATCCTATCTGGTAATTGCCAAAATTATGCCCCCATTACTGCTCTGAACTGGCACAGAGGCGCCGGCTGCCAAACTCCTCTAATGCCTAATGAATAATACATCCTGTGGGAGGGAGCGAAGCAGGGCTGGTTGGAGTTTGCACGTCTGGTTGTGTTAAAGAAATCATTAACTCTCCTGCTGTCATCAGCATTCAACAAGTGTTATGAAGTGATGGTAAACCAACGGAGTGCGAGAGAAAAGAGAGGAAAGAGAGAAAAGTGACATTTTATGGGGAGTCTAGTCAGCTAATGCAAATTTCTTTCTTTCGGTATCATTGGTGTAAGACATGCTAGGATCATCCGCCCATTGACCGCATGTCCCTCATTCAAATTCAGCAAAGCTGGCAGGAAGGCATGATAATACGGAGCAGCAGTGACATAACGGAGCAGAAACCGGCTGCGATCTGCTCCGGTTGCACCGTCGGTTTGACAATTTAAACTCTGCTGAGCTGCACAAGCCAACAGTTTGGGGCAAAAGAAAAAAGTTATTAATTGGTCAGAAAAGTTGTTGGTCTTTCGGGGTGAAGGTGAAACAAACATTTGATATCGTGTTAAGATATAATACAGGGTACCGCTGGGGTAGGAACCAGCGGGATGGAGGGACATTTGGTAAATGAGCGTTTCAATTTAAGAAACCTGAGAAACTGAACAAAGTGTATAGAATGGAACATGTGGTGTGTTTTTTTTTTCTTGTGGTTGCTAATTATTTTGTTACCTCCTTTCAGCATTACGCCATCACCAAAGAAAAGATAATATTGGAGGAAACATTCGGTGTGTTTTCTTAAAAGACCACTGCGCTTTTCAAACACAAGGATGTGTCACATGGTCCTATTGCAAAGGTTTATGTTGGTAACAAAATACCATTAAGTGCTTCAAAAATAGATATTGCCCAAATATATTGCACATAACGTTGTTGCACTCATTGAACCGTACTGCTAGGAGTGGAAATGGCCGTTTTGGTCCCACCAGTGTACAACAGCAGCACGTGGTGTTACACAACACGTGGAGGTACATTACATTCACAGATGACTGCTCAGTGTTATGGACTTCCTTCGGCAAATGAAAAGCGTGTGTCACATGCATTGAAATAATCTGGCTGGCGATCAATATTTGGGTATTTTGTTAAGACTGTGTTTGCCAGTTAGAATTGCCCAGATCAATAGCAATGCTGTCCGGCACTTTTACATCTTGTTTCCCTCGATGACAGATAATGATTGCTGCTAATCTCTTTTTATTGGCCAATTTCTTCCTGTGTTGCTAACAAACACAGAAACACACACACACACACACACACACACACACACACACACACACACACACACACACACACACACACACACACACACACACACACACACACACACACACACACACACACACACACACACACACACACGCAGGACGCCGTACCTCGTGCTACACTGTGAGTTTGTCATATTGAATGATGATTAGCCCTTTGTTTAATATTTAATGATTTGTGTTATCTGATGGATTTTGCACCGAACAACAACGAGCCATGGAGCTGCACGCCTCTCAGATGATCAAAGGACGATAATAAAGTGGGAAAATGTAAAAGAAAATAAAATAAAAAAGGCATTCATACATCCAGTGTATTGAACTGATGCATCTTTGTTTATGATCATTACGCTTTATAGTCACTATTTGTCAAAAAATATTACCTACAAGATCTGACTGACGTCAGTGTGTTTCACTCAGCAGGTACTGGTCCACTGAAGGATTCCTCATGCTTTACACGAATCTCTTGTCCGTTCTATTGGACTCATTTTAAATTGGCTTGTGATAAACATAAAGTGGACTGCTTCACAAAGGCGATCGGGCGGTAACAGTCAGTGACAGTCAGTAACTCGCTGAGTGGTTTAACATTAGCAAACCAGAACAACGGTCACAAAGCGTTACTCTGACAGAACCAAAGCCTCGACTGTTGGCTGCGTTGCCGTTTACTGCTGATCAGAGTGTTCACCCCTGCAGCTGAATGTGAAAACCGGGTTGTTATTCTCAGATTTAAGGCTGAGACCAAATTAAATTTGCCGGACCTTTGACATCGATCTCAGTATAGCAGTGATTAATTGATTCTGAAAATGTGCATTTGACCTCATGCTGCTGCGGCTTTAACAAGCTCTTGTACATTTTTGCATTTTCACAGCATCACATGCTCCCTCTTGTATTGGGCTCCGGCTATATTGAGCAGTTTTCCCACTATCATACTAACACACACACACACACACACACACACACACACACACACACACACACACACACACACACACACACACACACACACACACACACACACACACACACACACACACACACACACACACACACACACACACACACACACATACCAGTAGTCACTGAGCTGCCATGTCAGGGACTTGCACTTCATTGCTGTCCAGTGTCTTGTCCAAGGTCACTTTGACACATGGGCAGTCACAGGAGAAGGATGAAAACACTTTATGATATTAAAAATGAACCACTCCACTGTCCGAGCCAGAGCTTCCTCCATGTGCGTAATTATTGCCTGATCCATTTTCCAATATCTTTTTTCGAGCGAAAGACCACGAGCCGTGAGATCCTGTGACCTGCAGCGTTGGCCAGGTGGAGATGTGGGCATTAAGACGATGTAGTGAGGTCAGGGCAGGTCAAGTAATCTGACGGGTCAGAGAGTCAGTGTGACAACAGTGTGTTACAGTATCCAGGCTGCAATGAGACTGAGCCAATGATGTTTCTTGACACAAAAATGTCTTTTCTCTCGTATAGGCCACTTCATATGGTACTTAAGCGGTAGAATATACATTTTGATATATTTTGAGACTGTGATCTCAACAGCTATTTGCAGCTCAAGCTGCATTTGAGTGCTGGGTTTTGCTCTTAAATATAATTTCCATTTCAAAATGTTTGTCATGTGAAAACAAATGATGACCTATAGTCAGTCTGAGCTTCATAAAGTGACTTTGTGATCTTTAAAAACAACATTTTGCAGCTTTTAGCACTACGTTGGCGGAATATTTATGAACTTTATGAAAACAATAACAACTACCACTCTATGATATATGAATACAATAATTTTCTGCTTTGCAACCTCCAGTCATCGGAGGCAGTGATTTTAGCAGGCTTATTAACTTATTTTTCCATTCTCACACCTGGAGGTCCTTCAAAATATGACAATATGCAGCTGTGGGAGCTTTTTCTTTTTCTTTTTTCTTTTGCATACTCAGCAAAAGCTGTCATGTTGAAACAAACAGAGTTTGGTGACATTTTGACAAACCGTGACAGTGGAAACTGGATCGTCATGCAAAGACTCGATATTCCAAAATGACGTGAATCTTTACTGCTGTTGCAGGTCGATGCTGTCGTCACGCTGCAGCATTTCACATTGAAATGTAAATAACCAATCACATATTAATTGCATCTCAATGTTTGATACGAGAAACAGAATGGTTTTAGGGGATGAATGAATCGATGGCTCGTCTCATATATGTTTACACTCCAAGATCATGTTTTTTCATTTGGCTTCTTTTTTTCTAATTCAACAATCATCCATCATTGAGCCAATCCCGGCTACATTACATGTTTAAGTATAACTCTAATAATCTCATTCAAACGTTTTTGAAATATAACATTTCAAATCCACTGGCCCAAGCGACACAGTCTCATGCCTTTCGTGCATCACGTCCATAAGCCCGCTGCGGTCCTTTGTGCTTTTCCACATGGGGGCTGTTGTTTGATGTGTCTGCTGCATCCATGTGATCAATAAGCCACCATGAAGTGGAAGGAACTTTCTCAGGTGCAACATCAAGTGTTTTAATGTGACAATGAAATACAAATTCATTTTTGTATGCGTTTTCTCCGGCTGTCAATTAGTTGAAATTAATTCTTTAACTTTGTTTTAACTTTGTTAAATCAAAAGAGAAGACTGCCGCACAGCGAGTGTAATTGTGTTTGTTTCAGAGTAAAAATGAGGCAATAAAGTCTTCAGAGATATCTTTTCGCTGCGTGATGCTTGTGTTTGCCCAGTCGGAGTAACCTATATCCACTCTCCTCTGTCAGCAGTGACACACCACAGGATCATTTATAATTCAGTGAGGAGACCGAGCAGATCCAGAGGAGGCACATAGATAGCTTTCCCCCAGAATTCACCGGGGCAGAGAAACAATAACCAGCCTCTTTCCGTCCGTGTGTGCCTGCGTGTAAACACGCCGCTGATGACATGTTCCACGCGAGGACTGATGTTAACAGCATTACGACTGTTCAGGTGGCAGCTGCAGGCTGCTGTCTTTCACAGCAGCACAAACACGCGGCTGATGGCAGGAATAATGGGGTTTCTTGTCTCTGAGTCAAGCTGTTTTTTTTTCTTTTTCCCCGGCTTTCGTAATTGGTGGGAGCTTAGAAATGCAGCATCATCTAATGAACTCCCATCAACTTAATTGGATGCAAAATATTTACCCGCTTCTAACGCAGCAGCTGAATGCACACGTACAGATGAACACGCAGGAAGCAACGAAATGCAAACCTGCACAATGACTTGTTTGCACGGTGAATCTGGCTTTAACAGAGCAGCTCAGAAGGTAATTTATATTGGCGACACTGCGGCTTTGCAGATGATACTGTGTATTCCCGCCGGAAAGGAGGTCCTGTCTGAGGCCATAATTGGGGCATACGTGTTTGAAGCAGCAGCCACAAGCTTCTGCCTCCTTCAGTTGGCCATCCCACCAAACGATCTGTCAAAGCGATATCGATCAAGATGTCTCACAGCCATTTTTCAGCTGAAGTGAAAGTGAGATGATAGCATGGAACTGCAGAGAAGTATTCACACTGGGCAAGCTGCAGGCCAAAAGGTCTGGATATATATATTTATAAAAACAAAACAAAAAAACACACACACACAATGCTCATATTTATATGGACAACTTGCAGAAAGAGCATCTGGATTGTGTCCCCTGATGCATAGAATCTTCTAAATAAGAGCGTTGATGCTGTTACACAACAAGTCCTGAAGAGAACATGTCAAAGATCATGACACGCAGGAGCTGTTTGCAAGAAAGTAGCCGAGGGCAGAAAAAAAACCCGACAACCTGGTTTCTCAGTGCACATATGAAAATAAAAAACTAGACCTAAATTAAACACGTCTTTAAAACACTGTAAAGTTTATCCTCCAAATAAACGACATTTCCTCACCAGGCTTCCATGCCAGGTTTGCCGTTTTGCCTTGGCTAATGGTGACAATAAAATCTGTTTATCCACTTATCCCTGTTTGACATGGTGTGATTTGATCGCCGGAGAAGTCACAATGCCGTGTTTAATAATGTTTCCAGGAGAGTCTAAATCAGCATGTCATTTCAGGCAATAACAGCTGTCATGACTTGGAATTTGATCAGAAATGTCAGAGTATTAAAGCTTTAAACTGATCTGTTTGTTGGGCGGGTATGTGTGGTCTTACAGTAATAAGATTAAAACGACTGAATGTCTCACTGTGTATTGATATGGCTTGAATATACAAGATATCTTCACATGATGCAGATTACAAATGAGAATAACTGACATGGTTTGTTTTTCTGATGTCACATACCGACAGGGATGGAATCCAAAGTCTTCACAGGATTCAAAGTGTGGTTGATGCTGAAAGTGTTACACTAACGTTGTTTTTTTATGGAGAATTTCAGACTTTCACTTGTTTCTTTTGCAGCTACAAAAGTGTGACACTATGGGTCTGACCTACTAAAGTTACCCGGATATTTCAGTCATGTATTGAAGTTGCTAACAGAATAATGCAAAGCGTATTTTAATGAATCGTGGTGCAAGACTTCAACTGAAAAAATATCCTCCAACAAATCCAAATCCTACATGGAGACGATGCCATTTCAAGCGGATTTCTAAAACATGTAAAGACGCTCATTTACATTCTGCTGTTTGTTCACGGTGTCACTCATGTTATTGTCATTAATCGGAGCAAAACTACGAAAAACTCATGTGACCTGAAGCATGATTTGCATGATGTGGCACGCATTATGGAGGATCTTGGTAAATCAGACCGTACATGTTAATCTTACCAGAGCATTTGAAAATAATTAGCACACGAGTAGTTATGCATTTTATTGCTTAAAGATTTGAACAGTCAAAAACAATAACATCTTATAATGTGACAATGACTACGTGAGGGTGGGGGGGATCATCCTTCCACATTTGAGGATTTTAGAAGTATAAATGCTGCCAGTATCTTCAGCTTTCCCTTATTTTTATTTTATTTTTTCTTCTCTCCGCTGTACTTTGACAGCAGAGGAACCTGAGCTGGAGCTTCCGAACAGAAACGATCGAAGTGACTCTGTCACAAGGTTCATGAGCTGTGCACAGATGGTGGGAGTTTCAGTCACAAAAAGACAGCTCAGCCTCAACTTTCTTTCTTAAAGTTAACAATGACTCGGCAGAAAACAGCGGGGAGACGCTTGTTTGAACATTGAGTTGATCGCATTGCAAGGAAAATGTCGTTGTTGCTCTGGAAAATGAAACGATTTGCCTTCAGAAGCATCTTTCCTTTTTGGTGGCTTCGGTTTATCAAGGTGCTGGGAAACATTCCTCAGGTTCATTTTGACTCGTCGGCCATCGGCTTCAAGGTTCCACTGACAGTTTTCTGCACACCTTGGTCGGAACAAGTGTTTTTTCAAATTTTTTTTATTACCTTTTCCTTTTATAACATCTTAAGTTATCAAAAATCCTTTTCACTCAGAGAACTGACGTTCAATCACTATCTAGCCTTCTTCCGGCCAACCACTGACTTGCAGCCATGTGACTGACTGATCACTATGTACGTAACACACACACAAATATATATATATATATACACACATAGATCTAGTGTTTACCATTCTCATTTCACAGGAAGAAGACTTTGGTTCTCTGACAGGAAATTCCAATGACCTTATTTTGCACATTGATGCAGTGTAAATGTAATGAGGATATGTTAAAATGTTAAAATGCGGAGCTAAAAGCCTGGATAAAGGTTTCATTGAAAATGGATCCGAACAAATGCCAACAAACTTCGGATGACCGACATTAACTAAAACCTTTACTTCGAGTGAGATTATACTGTGAAGTTAACAGACTTTCACTCTCGACACGTGGCAGCCCCGCTTTTCTTGGACTTAAAACTACAAATATATGTGTTTTCTTCTGGTGAAGTAGCTTTAGTCATTGTGGCGGGAAATTGATTTTACCCCCCAATGACAAAAATAATTCTGCAGATGGGATGCATGACAGGGGGGGTAAATCCCACCCATGCCCCGAGGCGAATCACTTCCTGTTGCTTCCCCCTACAATCCACAGCCACACTTGTTAGGTTAATTGGTGACTCTAAATTGGCTGGCAGATGTGAATGTGTGTGTGATTGCCGGTCTCCATTATTCTGCCTGCTTGGGCGTTGCTGGTGGGTTCTGAAACCTGAACACCGTTGGAGCAGCAACCCCCATTAAACAACAACATTTCACTTCTATTTAATTCAGTTTAATTAATAACACAGTCGTCTCAAGGCGCTTATATCAAGAAAAATGCAACAATTCCACATGAGCAGGCATAGGTGATGACTGAAAGGAAAAACTCCCTTTTAACAGGATGAAATCTCAGAGGAAGCAGATTCAGAGACTTTTTTTGCTGTCAATGAAGAATGGGACAGGGACAGAGAGCAACAAGCAACAGAAAAATTGTGGTTAGAAGGCAAGCTTGTGTCTGCTCAGGATGACTAAAGAGGTACAGTGCCTGCTCTGGGAGAGGAACACCGCCTTTGGGTCTGGGGACAGGGAGCACAACACCGCCAGATCCAACCTGAGGAGGGGAATCAGAGTGGCTAAGGCTGCATTCAAAAGGAGGATAGAGGACTGCTTTAAGAACAACGACTCCAGGCAGGGGTGGCGAGGGGTCCAACACATCACGAACTACAGACCCAGCAACCTGTCAGTGGATGATGGCGGCGCCTCACTAGCAGAGGACCTAAATAACTTCTTCGCTTGTTTCGAGTTGCCGGCACAAAAGATGGCCTCATTACATCCACCAGCACACAGCAGCAGTCCCTTCATGGTGGAGGAGCACCAGGTGAGGGGCACACTAGGCACGCCGCAGGCCCCAACGGTGTCTCGGGACAGGTGCTTAAGGACTGTGCAGCCCAAGCAGTCCTTGAGTCAGGCCACTGTCCCTCCCTGCCTAAAGTCCTCCATTATTGTCCCCCTCACCAAGAAAAATACCATCAGCAGCCTAAATGACTATCGCCCGGTGGCACTAACATCAATTATCACCAAATGTTTTAAGAAACTAGTCCGGACACACATCACCTCCATCCTACAACCAGGTTTGACCCTCTTCAGTTCGCATACAGGGCTGACAGGTCCACACAGGACGCCATAACAACAGTCCACCACACTGCTCTGTCCCCCATGAGCATCAGGGGACCTACGCACGCCTGCTCTCTGCTCTGCTTTTAATACAATCCTTCCAAACAAACTGGTATCAAAACTGTACGATCTGGGAACATCTGACTCTGTCTGCCGATGGATCAAAGACTTTTTGACAGATCGTTCTCAGAGGGTGAGAGCGGGCCCCCATGTCTCTTCAGCCATCAGTCTCAGTACCAGCTCCCCCGAGGGCTGTATGCTGAGCCTCCTACTTTACACCCTTTACACGCATGACTGCACCTCGACACACCCCAGCAACAGCATTATGAAGTTCGCTGATGATACCACCGTGGTGGGGCTCATCTCAGGAGGGGAATGAGTCTGCATACAGGGACGAGGTGGAGAGGCTGTCTGCGTGGTGAATAGAGAACAACCCGATCCTGAACATCAATAAAACGAAGGAGATCATCATAGACTTTAGGAGGAGGAAAACAGATACTCCGCCCCTGTTCATCGGTCTCCAGAAAATCATCACCACAGCCCTGAAAATCACCAGCTGCCCCCTTTCAATCCCTGGAGGATCTCAACAGTTCCCACTGCCTCAGAAAAGCACAGCACATACTCAAGGACCCAACTCATCCCGGATTTGCACTTTTTAAACAGTTACCATCTGGCAGACGTTACAGGATATTAAAAGCCAAGACAAACAGACTTAGAAACTGTTTCTATGCAAAAGCCATTATTGCACTTAATATGGTTTGACCGGTTTGTCTTCCTTTTTATGAGACTGTTCTTTTTTTTTTTACACTGATTGATGTTCTATCAATTTATTTATCTATATTGTGCAAGTTGTTTTTGTTGAATGCATTCTTTTATACTTTATTTATTTATAAATTTTTTTTGTAACAGCACTTTAAGGAGGACTGCACCTTACAATTCCGTTACAAAGACATTCTATTCTATTCTAATCCACCAACTATCCACAAACTATCAGTTCCATTGTCAGAGGTCCTGCAGGAAGGTGGAGAGAGAGGACATAGAAAACGCAGACTACAGGCAAGTTAGTGTCATTTAATAGTGAAAATGACTGTATCAAAAGTGAGAAAAGTCTCAACCTAAAGCAGCTCAACTAGAAAATGTCCAAGATGCCCTGAAACAAGCTTTTATTTGTATATTTCAACATACTTTTTTTATTGGTTGGTGAAAAAATATGCATCTACCCCCCAAAAAAACGGTTGTTTTCTTTAGTTGGCTGTGAATTTTATTGGACAGTTTCCACAATGGAAAAAAAAAAAAAAAATCAAATAAAAGCCCTTTAAAAGCTAATAAATCTCTGAAAATGTGTGAGGATAATCAAAATAGAATCAAGAAACGCTTCTGGAGTTGTCTGAAGGTCTGGAAGCTGATGGATTCTCCAAAGGCTGCCAAAGGCTGCAATGTTTTCATTAAACTGATCAATAGTATCGACCAACTTCAGACCCTTTGAGTCACAACCAAAGTTTGCTTGCTGTTAATTACTGCGCCTGCCTTATCTTTCATTCCCCTTTCTGTCTGCTGTCTTTGAGCATCATTTCACCACACAGCGCTATAAAAATCCTTCAGGGTTCATTAACCTCTTAATAACGGCACAAGATGCAGGAATTAAATCCAGCTTATATGGTCTTATTACATTCAGAGTTTCCACTTTGTGCAGTTTCATGTGAAATGGGAGGTGAGACACGGCGACGCCTCAAAAAGATTTAAGCAATTTGCACATGACGAGATGTGTGATTGTCTCCGTCTTAATGGAGCGGCTGCCGAGCCGCTGCGTGTCAGAACAATTGATGGGAAGCACACGGTGCAATAGGTCCGCCCTGCCTGTCCACACTGGTGCTCGATCTCCGGGGAGATTCATTCACATGACGCGGAGACGTCGCTCGCAGCCAGAGGCGAAGAAATGGAAAAGCCTGGTGAGAGCGAATGAATCCAACACATCCAGCAGAGGAAGGATTCAAATCTCAGACATCGTAAATCTTCCTTTTATTGTAGTTTTCTTTTTAGATTTTTATGGAAATATTTATAAAAAAAAAGAAAACTAGATCAGTCCAGTTCTAATGTACTGAAAGGTTTTAAATATATCATTGAATATGTCATGTGTTGTTTCATGGGTCCAAGAGAAGCTAAAGCTTCATCCTCATCTGAATGCAGTGAAGACGCCTGCTGGTTTTGTTCTTTCTTTCTCTACATTGCACTCGAAACTGAATTCATTGAGACTTAAGTGCTGCAGGACGTCCTCTGTGTCCACACACCACCAGCAAAAAGCACATGCGAGTGTTTGTCTGGAGCTCTAGTGTATGCATGAGTGTGCTGTAGTGGCGGCGGCGGCGGTCTTGAGTTTTCCGTGGAGAAGATTACTGACGTGAGGAGATGTATGTGACAACATTTCCACTTCATCAAGCGTCACAGCTGCTCGGTGCTCACTGGAGCTGCAGGGCTGCTCTTTGTTGCTTTTCGTGTTTATTTCAGTTCCACTTTAAGAATTACTTTCTTGAATCCACTTGTTTGATTTCTTTTTTTTTTTTTTTCACACAATCAAGATTTTAGAAAGTTTTTCCAACAGTAACATGTATCCCCAAAAGCTGTGTATGACGCCCCAGACGTGAAGAAAGTCTGTCATCTTCCTCATTTCTCACTCCACCTATTAGTGAACGTGTATACAGGCAAATCAGAGATTTCCCCTTCATAACATCACGCGGCAAAGTTTTAGGCAGCGAGCTGTCCAGCCATCATTTGGACAGTCAATTTCCGGAAAAGACAGCTGGAAAAAATAGTGGACTTGTTGCTCAAATCCCTCTAAAATATGTGTACAATGGCCAGTACTACTTGTCACCGTCGAATTTTGTTTAAATTCATCTTTTTTCGCCGAAATATAGCAAATTATCGGCTCGAGTAAACAACTCGCAACTGACTTCCGGTTTGTATTACGTCCAGTACCGAGCAACATGATTGGTCAATTAATACTATGTGGTATACACGTTTTGAAAGGCGGATTCTGATTGGTTGGTAGTACTCTGACTCATTCTGATGCGTTCAAATGCTGGGGCAAAGGGGAGGGATTTGGGCAAATTTTCTTTCCAAAATGCTGAGGAATCATATCTGCAGAATCCACACAGGAGGGACTAATTCTATGGACATTTCCAAAATGTTAACACATGTTTGGATAACTGTACATCATTCATGATTTTTTTTGAAGATTAAAATATTCTTTGCTGTGAAAATGCAAATTTTGGTACAAGTATTGACAATCATGCTTGTTCCATCGCCAGTTTATGTGTGATTGTGACATATATATATATATATATATATATATATATATATATATATATATATATATATATATATATATAGGAGGCCTGCAGATAACAAATACGCATCTAATATTCAATTAAAAACTAATAAGAGGATAATAGAAACTATTTCAGAGTTCAGAGTTTACGGATGCTCAGTTTAGAGATGCAGATAGAAGCAACTACAGGGTGCATAAACATGTAGTGAAGTTTGGAGTGAGGTGAGTCAGGTACAGGTTCAGTTACAAGTGAACAGCAAAAATGTCAAGTAGAAAAGGAAACTTAAGTGTTAAGAAGCAAAATCTACATGTCACAACGTAGTATTTAGTGGTCCAGAATGCATTAGAATGCACCATTTATGATCTATCGCTATCTATTTATTTATTTATTTATTTTCCTCCTTGCAAACAGAACGGAGGAACAGACAGACACCTCTCTGGATCTAATTAACCTCTGATGGAGCACAAGATTAGCGAGTTGGGGAGAAGCTTTGTGTGAAGTATGGAGCTGAATTCAGAAAGTTGTCAGACGTGTTTTATATAAGGGAGGACTGCTGCAGGCGGGCACAGCTCACTGTAAAAATATCTATATCATCATCTCAAAAACCTACACTTACACACACACACACACACACACACACACACACACACACACACACACACACACACACACACACACACACACACTGTTACATAAATTCATCATTCCTGGTTGTTCCAGCTATATTGCCAACACTGACCATTTCATCTTCACGTTTCTTGATATAAAAGACCCAGTTTGAATAGAAATGACTTTAAATGTGCACTTTCTGAGCACTGGTGGCCAACAGATGGATGTACAGTATGTGATGTTCCTGCTGAGCTCGACCACAGCCGGCATGAGAAAGATGCTCATGAAGAGATCCACAGATTTACCAAGTCAAACTGTCAGGTAACTAAAACGTATGTTGGAGCTTGTGTCAGTGCCAAACAATACCACTGAGACGGATGCATTAATAGATGTATGCATTATTTAGCATGTTTACTGACTGTAAACCAAAGCTGTAGCAAATCCCCTCGGCAAGGGGTCTGTCGCTGTCTTTCTTAATATTTCTACACTTGGACTTCCTTTTGCAGTCTCCTCTTCCATCACCAATCACACACCGTCTCGAGTGTCAAACCAGCCAACCATCAGGACAGATGTGGGTTTTTGGTTTTTTTTGTACGGATTCGGACTGAATCTGAGCTTCTTTGCCCGCCCACACTGAAAGGTGAGCCAACGACCACTTCCAGTAGCTCGCCTCGAGGCTGCGGCCAATCCATATATATCTCCAACTCGGATGCACGAGCCTGTGTTCTCTGAGGAGACTCAAAAGTGTGTATCTCAGATATACACACGCACACACACACACACACACGCTCACATGCATACCTCCCCTCCCACACCACACGGTCAATTAATTCTAATTTGAACGGCGGTGGCCTCACCTCCTACACTCGTGCCTTCTGATGGAGAAAACGTTAAGAGCGAGCGAGGAAATTGAATTCGAGCAAATGCATAAATGTGCAAGTCAAGTAAAAAGTGTGTCGATTTGTGATCGAGACTCGCTGAGTGGCAGCTGGCAACGTGGCTTAAAGTTTCCACTCTGAAGAAGCCATGAGTGGACGAATTGAATCTTGTGGTTGATGTCCTGTAAAAACACGGCGATAAAATGTCAGTAAAAGGTGTAAAACAGGAGCACGTATATCTAATATAGTTTTTAAGAGAGGCTGCTGGACAGAGAACAATTCACAGCTTCTTCACAGGAAGATGGAAAATGAAATGGCATGCAGCTCCATGCTGGACACAGAATTGATCGTACACTCTCAGTACATCTGGACACACATACCTGTACAAGATGAAATGGATGACGCTTCACCTTGCAGACTATTTTTTGATATTGCAATTCGTGCCCCCGCACCTCCGAGAAGATTTCAGCCTCCTCAGATTTAACCCCATGCATCATTCTGCACAATGAAGCTCAAGCAACCGGCTGCAGGGACAAGAAGGAACAATGCTTCTGCATTTTTTAAGGTTAAATGTGTTGCAGAGGAGACTTGAAAATCACGTTAAGCTCAGGGGAGAGCATGAGGGCTCATCTGGTGTTGAAACTGAGTCAATATCAACAAACCGTCGCTTCTTCAGTCAGATAAATTCAAGTTTACTCTTTCTTTTTTGCTGTTTGAATGAAAACTGTTGAAAAATCCTGCTGTAAGATAAAATTTCTATTCCACACTTTTTTTTTATAATTTTAATGGAGGAATGAAAACGTTCAATATGAACATGAAAATCAAGCCACCAATACACAAACATTTTAGAAAAAAAGTGTCCGGATTAAAGAATTAAAAGAAATCTTAACGTTTATGTTTTGTTGTCAGAACAAATGAACAAGGCCACAAAGCTTTACATGTATAAACACAGATGCAAATGTTTGTAAGATTGTCTATATGGAGTATTTGGTGTGTCTCCAACATTGTGTAACATCCTTGGAGGCGTTTATGTTGATGAATTAATGTGTAATGCCCTTTACTACCTCTAAAAACACTTCCATTGTTTATCATCTGTTTTTACTTTATTTAGAATGGCGGTGCATATCCATTCAGCCTCTAGACAAGAGGCTGCTGTTATTGTGGTTCAAGTCATTTCCTCACCCGGCTCTCCACAGCTTGTATTTGATGGCTTTATTATCAAATATCTAATGTGTTTTCCTTCAAATTATGATTTTCTGAAACTTTCTGAAACATATTGCATTTCTTTGACAATTTCAGATTCACTTGCTGCAATGTTCTGATATACAGCCACATGGAAAAGACACAATTTCCAGCAGATTTATCAAACAAATTTGACAGAATATAAATGATATTTGTTATTTAGGACATTTTGAATAAAACTGGGTTCTTTAAAATGTATACTCAGAGTCTCTCACAGCTGTACTTCATTAATCAAACCACACTTTAGCTCAGAAAACAACCTGAAACTCTTTACAGCAGAACTGAACTCTTTGAGAACTGATTCCTCAAAGTAATGGTAAAACTTCTTCCCTCACATTTCACTATATGTGTTGTGCTTTTTCTCAGTCGTTGGTGGGAGGATGAACGCTCAGTGTCAGACAAACTGATTTGGTTAGAAATCCCTCCGAGGGTCTTGAATTGTGGCTGTTTTTCATTTTTCTGGCAGCAAACAAGCCCTTCATCCATATTTCATTGGATGTCGTGATGCTGCATGGCTACTTATCTCACTAACGTCTCTGCGTGTGCGTGTGCGTGTGCGGGTGCGTGTGTGTGTGTGTGTGTGTGTGTGTGTGTGTGTGTGTGGTTTCGAGTTCCCACACTGATCCTTCACTCATTTGTCCCTCCTAATTAGCCCACTGCGATAAAGAGATGTCTGTACACCCCTCCTTCAACGGTTCCCTTGTGCATTGCTGATCTCAAATCTTATTTAACAGTCTCACTGGAGCTGCCCACGTTATCGCAGCAGGTCAAAACCAAGAAAAAAACCAAAGCAGCTCCGTGACAGAGATCCCAGTCATGTCACGCATCGGCGGCCCGTCGACCTCGTTAATAAAAACTCACTCGAGCTGATCGATGGCTATTGACTCGTGGCTGTCTGATTTGAAACACCTTGGCTGATCGATGAGCCGGGGTTAATCCTGCGTGGTTAGAGAGTGGAGAGTGTGTGTGTGTGTGTGGGGGGGGGGGGGGGGGGGGGGGGACCGGGTGAGAGACAGTAGGAGGTGGAGATGTCTCACTTCAGACTCGGTCACCAGTTAAATGAACAAAACTGAGGAGCCTCGTTTGTGTTACCGCTCACTTTTCAGAGTGTGAGCATCCACTGTGTGTGTGTGTGTGTGTGTGTGTGTGTGTGTGTGTGTGTGTGTGTGTGTGTGTGTGTGTGTGTGTGTGTGTGTGCGTGTGTGTGGACAAGAAGTCACACCTACGCATGCCCGACCACACAGCAGCCACCTCACACCCCTACACACACAACAATAAAAGAAAATATTCTCCAGTTCAAAAAGACGTCTGTTAATATTTCACTTTATCAAATCTCAGTGTGCACACACACACACACACACACACACACACACACACACACACACACACACAGAGTTAACACACGCATCACGCTCCTGATGCAGAATTGTATGACGAGCAAACAGATAATAAAAAAACTTGAGCAAGACGTCACATTGTTGAGGATGTAACGAATCAGCTCGCATTAGCTCCCCAAGCCCACTGAGGAATACACAGGATGTACACTGAGGCAGAGCACGCACATACACAAACACACACAAACACACACACACACACACACACACACACACACGCACACACTCGGAGGGTGCTGAGCGGGGAGTATAAAAGGGACATCCTTCCCACTCAACAAAGAAGTGCTCTCCTCACGCTCACACACTCCTCGATCACACTCAACCTCTCCACTCAAGGTAAGAATTTCACTTTTTCTTTATTAAGGCAGGTTGGAGATTTTCAGCAAAAGTAACATTTGTCCATTTTCCCTTGTTTTTCTTTTATACTCATAGAAACATCTTCTTTATTATATATTTAATGAAACCGGATATTTTTGAAGAAATGTATTGATTGAAATATAGAATATATATAAATAATTCTTTTTTTGTATGAAAAAATCCTCCCGAAAAGGTGGAAATAAGAAATTCTTTCCTCACCGATGCTCAAGTCAGTTTGATCTGCAGAAATTGTTCTCAGGAGACCAAGACCAGGCTGACCGAAGCTGCCGCTTTGCCTCAGGAGGTGCATGTGAACAGTGAATAAGCTGCACAGATTCACGCGCCGTTGGCTGGAGTCGATCGGTAGCTGAGAAAGAGCAGTTGTGTGGCAGATGGCAGATGGTCTCGGTTGTAGTTTTTCTCAGCGCGGACGACTGCGGAGGAGCTGAGCGCGCCCAGACAGGACCGCAACTCAGCTTCCCTCCGTGTTCAACTTTCCCTCACGAGCTCCTCTCTGCTCTGTGTGTTTTCAGATGACTGCGGGGCTGTGTGTGTGCGTGCTGCTGGCCGTCTTGTGTGCGAGCTGTCTGGGGCTGCCCCTCGCCTCCCTGCCCTTAGACCGGGGCCAGCGCTCCGCCTCGCCTCCCTCTGAAGGTACGCCTGTCCCAGCCGGCTCCCCCTGCACATCTGTCAGAGTAAAGTTTTCATACGTGCGCTTCTCTGTGTGTTCGTCTAGCTCTCCTGGAGGCTGACACCCACACCCTGGGGGAGCCCCACCTCCGACACAGCCGCTCTGCCCCCCAGCTGAAAGCCCTTCCTCTGGCTGAGGAAGACGCCGACTCCCGGGCCAACCTCAGCGAGCTGCTCGCAAGACTCATCTCCTCCAGGAAAGGTGTGCTGTGAGATTTGTGAAATTGTGCATTTTGTGTGCTGCCGTCAGGCATCCTCCTCCCTCCTGGCCGTCGCTCACTGAGAGAGGAACTTGTGTGCATGTGAGCGTCAACATTTACAGAGTGGGTTCGTTTTCACAGATAAGAGCTTTGTCCTGCCATCCTCCTCCTCCTCCTCCTCCTCCTCCTCCTCCTCCTCCTCCTCCTCCTCGTCTTCCTCCTCCTCCCAAGTCCAGCTAATTACTGGAAAAAGTGCACAACCATGGCTTTGTAAAAATGAATTAGCGGGTTTGAAAAGCTTTTGTGGTTTGGAAGAGCGCTAATTAGTGTGTGTGCAGCCTTCCGGCCATTTCACTCATTCCATTTTATTTAACTTCTTTTCCCTCATCTGACTTTCAATTGTCGGAGCTCCTCATGATCAGTTTTCTGATCTGTCTGACAAGAGGGGGGCAGCACGAGGGAATAACTGGGCTTCCACTGCACACACACACGCACACACACACACACACACACACACACACACACACACACACACACACACACACACACACACACACACACACACACACACACACACACACACACACACACACACACACACACACACACACACACACAGAGGATCTGAAAGGTCAGCGCAGCTCTTCAATATTGAAACCGAGTCCTTCAGTTTGCATATGCGTGACGTGTCTTTACAGGATCACTTCCAGAGCCTGAAATGAGGTGCATATTTTATCACAGAACGAGAGACACTCAGCAAAGTGTCTCAACACAAGATCAGCCCAGAAAAACAACCTGTAGATGAAACAGCAGCAGAGATGCATCTGAATTACATCTCTTATGAAATAGCAAGTTCAAGACTTAAGCAACAGAAGAAGAAGAAGAAGATGGAACTTTTTAAGTCGGACAGTGGAAACTCGAAAAAAAAAGCCAAAGGCCACATTGGAAATAATATGTAAAACTTGAAGGAATATGTGTTTGTGTGTGTCATTGCGAGTCTGTGCTGCGTGTGTGCTGTTCACTTGCATGTTTCGGTGTGGGAGGTGTCGTTGTCGAGCCTTCTGCGGCCAATCTTCTCAGCACACCAGGGAACTGAGACGTTGTGTGTGTGTGTGTGTGTGTGTGTGTGTGTGTGTGTGTGTGTGTGTGTGTGTGTGTGTGTGTGTGTGTGTGTGTGTGTGTGTGTGTGTGTGTGTTTTGCGTGGGAGGATGTGGGTGGAGTGAAAACAGCATCTCTGAGAGCACGCAATTGATTACCAAACGGGCAGAGCGGCTCGGCTCTGCTGCAACTTGGAGAGAAATAAAAAAAAAAAATGAAGAAGGAAGTAAAAAGAGTGAAATACTGAGATCAGAAGTGAAGATATTTTACCAAATATGTGTGTGTATGCGTGTGTGTGTGTGTGTGTGTGTGTGTGTGTGTGTGTGTGTGTGTGTGTGTGTGTGTGTGTGTGTGTGTGTGTGTGTGTGTGTGTGTGTGTGTGTGTGTGTGTGTGTGTGTGTTGGAGGACTAAGGGAGCAGACATTTCCACACACAGTGATGTACTCTGAACAGAGATGCTAATAGCAGGCTGTCAAGATGAGGTCCAGCTGCCCAGAGGCCCCATTAGTGTGTGTGTGTGTGTGTGTGTGTGTGTGTGTGTGTGTGTGTGTGTGTGTGTGTGTGTGTGTGTGTGTGTGTGTATGTATGTGTGTGTGTTTGTTCGTATATGTGTATGTGTGCTTTGCATGTAATATAAAGCATGTAATAACTGTGAGTAAAATGGGCACAAAATCCACTGCCTAAGCGAATAAAATGCCCAAAAGCAAGCAGCTCCACAGCAGAGGAGCTGAATGAGGGAAATCTTTAAACTCCAAATTGTCACGGAAGCTAATAATCATCAGAGTTGCATATTGCGAACGCTTATTTCTCTGGAAGGCAAAAACGACTAATTGTATCAGCAGAAAATCAGGAGATAATCTCAACCTTAGGGTTAAGGAAGTTCCCAAAAGTGACGCCCAGACAGCTTCTCCAACAATTAAAGATGTCTCGCTTCCAAAGTCAGATCACGTCTATTAACAGAGAACCTAAGTACCCCCCCCCCCCCCCCCCCCCCCCCCCCCCCCACACACACACACACACACCCCACATCCAGTGACGATCTCAGCCTTTCTCACGCTCTTCCTCCTCTGCTCCTCTGAGGAATACCGGATCCACTCGTCCCCTTTTTTTACCCCTGCACCCACGCTTTCTCTCACCTCTCCTCCCTTCCACTTCCCTCCCTCTTCTCACCAGGCTCCGTGCGTAGAAACTCCACGGCTAACAGCAGAGGCGGAGGACTGAGCAACAACCACCGGATAGCAGACAGGGACTACATGGGCTGGATGGACTTCGGCCGCCGCAGCGCAGAGGAATACGAATACTCCTCATAAAAGGGGGAAGAGGTGACGGTCATAACGCCCTCCACCTCCTTTACCGGCGCGAAAGAAGAGAAAAATTTGAAAAAAAAAAAATGCCCCTAAGCAAGCTGGTTCCTCACTGTCTCACAATAAGAGTCTATTTATGATGTATTTGTTGTACATTTGTTTGTAAAACTGTAATAACGCAATATACATACTGTATGCCAAATTTTGCAGGAAAGAGCTCACTGTCCACAGTTTGTCTGTTTCTGGTTTTTATCTGGTGGAAAAGGGTGAGGATGGCGTCGGGTGTCTGTCGAGATCCAACCCAATAAAGATGGAAAAATATCACTCTGCCATATGAATTGTTCCAACGCGACGCACGCCGCTTCAGTACGACCCATTAGCATTCATTAGGCGGCATTCATACAGTGCACCTGTCAAGGAGCGGGATTAACTGTGGCACCTCATTTCTACTGAGAACATGCATCATGCTCCCGCATATATCACAGAGGAGACGCGACAACACGCGTTAATGCTCATTACACATTTGTGAGCACACACGCGGCCACTCTAAATGTCACGCAAAGAATGTAGGAATTAATGAACGTAAAATTTTCTCATTGCAAACTTTCATCTTCAGAAAGTCGGAACCTGCCTTATATCTGTCTGACGCTTTTGGGGCGAAGGGCGCCATCTACCGATCGTGTAAATTATGGATCCTGATTTTGGTGCACATATTGGTCGATCACGCAAGCATTGATGGATTGTGCAGTGCTAAGGGTTATGGTCAGGGTTAGTTCGAGTCAGGGTCAAGGTCAGGGTTAGGATTTGGGTTAGGCACCACGGTCAACAGATCATTGCGTAAATAACGGATCCATTATTTGCGCAGCGCAATCGGTAGATCAGACAAATCACCCAAAAGCACTTCACATCTCGACTTGTACAACCTCCTAATTCAAACAGATTGATGTCTGTGAATAAACATATGAATGAAGACTGGAAAGAAGTTGTTGGCTATTTTATTCAAATCATTCACATGTTGGGATTGGATGGATGACAGTTT
Organism: Lipophrys pholis; assembly: GCF_963383615.2. Lineage (NCBI taxonomy): Eukaryota > Metazoa > Chordata > Actinopteri > Blenniiformes > Blenniidae > Lipophrys > Lipophrys pholis. Next base: position 17,006,831 of record NC_137643.1, on the reverse strand, counting down.
TCTGTCACTTATGTGTACAAAAAAAGTCTCATAAAATCTGAATTCTATTTACATATTTTTGGAGCTCGGCTGTATTGTGGTATAAGAGTAAAATGATTAAAGTTCCTGACTGGATCTACCCTGAAAAGGTTCTGCAACGTCTCTTGTTGAAGTAGGATTTGCCACAAGATGTGTTCAGAAAATAACAAACAAACTTGTTTTGTTAAAACGACACAGTGTGAATCTAATATGTGTTACGTTATAGAGGCAAACATTTACTCAAGTCTCCCACCAACATATGATCGGAATTTGCTTTTCTGTGGAGGGATGGTCTATACATCCCCTTTCTGATTGATTATTTATTTATCTATCTATCTATCTATCTATCTATCTATCTATCTATCTATCTATCTATCTATCTATCTATCTATCTATCTATCTATCTATCTATTTTTTATTTTTTATTTTTTTTATTTTATTATTATTATTATTATTATTATTATTATTATTATTATTATTATTTATTTATTTATTTATTTATTTATTTTTATTTTTATTTTTATTTTTATTTTTATTTTTATTTTTATTTTATTTTATTTTTTATACAAAATCAAAGTATATTCTTGCTGTGATTTTCAGTTTCTTATCCACCCTGCATATGAATACATGTAGTTACACCACTTTTTATACGTTAGGCCGAATCTGTAGATCCTCCTGGAGCAGTACAAGTGTTAATACACGCATTAGGTTCACCTGTACCGTCTGAAGTCATTTTACCAGCCATTTAAACAGCTAAAATTAATCTCATGTGAAAAACAGCCAAAATGTCTTAAAGAGTCCAAAATGGCTCAAACAAATAAAACAACTATTGTGGCTAAAGGATATTTGAAAAAGCAAGTTAAGACACATTTTGTTGAGTTGAAAATGGCAAAATATCGCTTTTTTTTGTCAAGAACGCCCACACTAGTAGATCAGTTTTATCTAGTTTGCGTCTGTAGATCAGTTGATCAGGCTCTGTGTTTCTTCTCTCAGCTTGACCCAACCAGACCTCAAGGTACCAAACAAAATTTCAAAAAATTAATAAATAAAAAAGGTTTTCTACACCACGTTGCTGTGCCACAATAGCTGCAGTGATAAAGTGTATCTCTACTGATTCTTGACTTTTTTTTTTGACTAACCCTAACCCTAACCCTTTTTTTTATACATTTTCTTAAGCTGCTTGCAAAAATACCAAAACAATAATCCAACAAGCAATCACAACCCAGTAACATCTGGTAAATGTTAAATGCATTTTGCTCGGACGGAAAACACAATGTACAAACATCTATTGTGTGTGATGGCCTGAAAGAAATGAGCTCAGATCTTTGAGCATAGACTCCCCCCAGGAACCCCCGCCTTTGACTTGTTATCTGCCTGCAAGATTTTCTTTTATATGAAACGGAGGACTAACAATAAACCAAACGAAAGTGGGAAAAATAAATAAATAAAAAAAGCCACAATCATCTCCCCGCCGTTCAAATGGAAATGAAGAGAGGCACTGCAGGATCGAGGCAAACAAATGTTGACAAAACAGATTTGAAGAGACGTCTGTGTCTGTGTCAGAGGTCAGCTGCTTTCTGAGGCACAAAATGGAAAAATAGGCGGTCTGGAAGATCTGGAACATAGTGGGTAATGGGTGATGATGCTGGTTTTACGATCGTGATGAATATAAAGGAGAAATGTCTGCTGATGCTGGGGGAAAAGGGCGGGGGGGGGGGGGGGGGTGTCAGAGTACAGTCGCACAAAGGAGATGAAAGTCAGTGATTTCATCATTCAGGGAGCGGGCTGAGAGAGGTTCAAAAATATCTTCAAACAAACGGCGAGATCATAATGAGCCGTAACGTCTGTGCTAAATATTGAAGCGGTTTGAAGTGTCCGTCGAAACTCCTCTTGATTGAATTATTAAAGCGGGCGCTGCGATAAATCACAGTAATTGCTCTTGGCTCCACGAGGAAGCCGATGATAACGGAGCTCCAGATATTTCTGAGCGTTTGGGAGACACTGAGAAAAAAAACAAAGTCAGTAAAGTTAGTTGGTGTGGACAAATAGTGTTTGAGATTTTTGTCTTTTGGTAAGTCCCTTCTTGAAGACGACCACCCTGACGAAGCGCAGCAGGTAGAGGACGGTAGCAACAGTGAAGGTGAATCGTGATGACCGACGGCTTCACGCCGCTGCTGGCCCTGCGTGGTAAGTGAAAGATGTGCCTGAGTGAGTGAGAGGTGAAGATGGCGATCGATGAACAAAGCAGACTTGGTGAATTATTCAGAGAAGTGGTCCGGGACACCTTCGTGGGGTGGGAGGGGGTGGGGGGTTAGAAGCCAGTGGGCATTGAAGCCGTTGGCCTGGCTTGAGGTCGCACTTGAATCAGAAGCGCCAGAGACTTGAGACAACAACGATCCCTGGGAATCGACTCCAACTTTGGGTTTGAAGAGCCGAGGCCTAAAGGCTTCAAAGTAAAAGGCTCAGGGAAGGTTTAAAGGCTTCAGCAGTGCTGCCAGACATCGTCTCCACTCTGAAGAGTGTCCACACAAACAAAGGTTTGAAGACAAGCGAGCGTGAAGCCCAGCGTGTTCAATGTGGGCGCGATTTGAGCACGAAACCATGATGCATTAGAGCTGTGGTTCTGTGTGCTAATGGGAAAAGCCGCACGCTCATGAAAGGAACATGACTTCCAAGAGCAAGACTGTAATGAAGATCCAGCGAGCAGATGGTCCGAGCTCATCCTGGAAACTGGCTGAACATACTGTCCTTTAAAACCCCACCACTTCCTGTCTTTGACTCCGGATGAGTCCTTCCATCCAGACGCTTTATTCCTGGGAGTGACGCGAGAAGAACGTACAGTAAAAGCAGAGATCCAGTTCTGTTCTCTCAACCCTTTGAATTTATGTCAGATAGACGAATGGAATCACAGCAGAAGGAGGCACATCTACAAGTTCAAACTTAAATCTGGAATAGTTACCAGACACCATCGCTGTCATGACACCTGCAAACTGAGACAAGAAACCAAGGAAAACCCAGATGCAGGAAAGAAGCTGCAAATAAATACTTGATCACACACAGTGCAGTTTTGCCTACTTGACCTCTTTTGATTAATTTTGGACTTTTTTTTTGTTTTGTATTAGTATAATTTCTTTATTTTAATGAAGTGCATTTGTCGGTTTCCCTTATTAGCAACCCAGCTCATGACTTTTGTTTAGATGGAAACATAACATTACTTGTTGGCGACAAAATCGATTCCTAAACAGGTTGAACATAATCTAACAATGGATACTTATGTTTTGAAGGCATTGTTTTATTGTTATTAATAACCGTGTGATACTTAAGGCTTGATGGTTTTTTTTTTTTTCATCTTCTTGCCTCAGACTATAAATGCACAAGGACTCCCCCAATACCTGGCTTTTTCATATGTACTGATAGTCAAAACGCACGTTTGAAATGAACTGCTGACTTTGGAGGCAGTAATCTGTGTTTTACTGCCCTGTGATGTATTAACCACATATTAATCCTGGCATCGCCCGTTACCAGCCGGGATCAGCAGCGTGGTATGAACAAGATACACCGCCCATGTGCATAGGATTAATATCTGCTCTCGATCGGAAGTGTCAAAAGTTTTATTTCACGGGCCACATGCAGGAGAATTTCATCCTTAGGGGGCTGGACCAGCCAAAAAAAAAAAGCCAAAATAACCTTTAAATTTAAACATTAAAGTTTTTTCCTTGTTCTGGGACAGAGTATATGTGATGTCTGTTTTCACAAAATCAACAATTATGATGGAAAATTACAACAATCTCAACATAAAGCCAATTTGAATGATACCTTCTGGGGAAAAAATTTAAAAATTAAAACAAATTAAAATGCAGCATTATGCATGTTTTTACAACTTTTCTAACAAGCAGCATCACCAATATCTCAGCTCGGGTCTCTGTGTTGTGTTGTGTTGTGTTGTGTTGTGTTGTGTTGTGTTGTGTTGTGTTGTGTTGTGTTGTGTTGTGTTGTGTTGGATGGATGGATGGATGGATGGATGGAGGGATGGAGGGATGGATGGAGGGATAGATGGAGGGATGGACTGCAGATTGTTGACTGGGACTTTCAACATATCGAGGTTCACTCTGTGTGAAAAGTTATTCATTTTTGAATTATTCATCTGTGTGTTCAGGGCAGAGCATCAAATAAACTGCTGTCTCTCTTCCTTTAGGGAACTTCCAACATCCCAACAGATCGCAGTGCGTGCATGCGACAGCTCACCTCTCAAGAAAAAAGAAATCATAAAATCATCAGCCGACAGATCCTGATCCGCTCCGTCCTCGTGTTTGGGACGATTGAATATCACGTTCTGCTTTGTGTGTCCATGCACGTGGCCCTGCACACACAGATCCTGGTATTTGATAAACTTTGCAGAAAAAATACAAATGTACCACCCTCCTGCGAGCAAAAAAAATACACCTTCAACTGCTGGTAATGCTTTGGAAAAAAAAAAAACAATAACAACAATAACAACAACCCAAGGACCCATTTGGTGCAAACAGCAGATTGTACTTGTTCTGTGAGCCACCTGTTTCAGTGTGCATAGTAGAACAGGCCACTAAAACGTCGATTAAACATGATGCCATTGACTCAACACCTGGTTTTAGTTGGTCTGGTTCTTTGCCTCAGGATGAGCGTGTGACATCAATGCACATGAACCCGCCTCTCTTGCAGAGCAGCAAAGCTAAAAGCCTTAAGTCTAACCTAACGGCCGGTGGGAGACACAAACATCTGAGGAAATACATGATTTTGTGACAATTTCCATCAGGGATCAGCTCAAATTGGCTCTTTGCACATGTTGCAGAAATGCTGCGGGCAAATTGCACAAATTGCGGGTTAAAATGTGCCTCAAGGTAGCATGCACGTGACACAACACGACCAACATTAAACCTTAAATCACTTCAGATTTGCACGACTTTCATCAAATTGAATTACAAACTTTGGATGTTAGTCTGGCAAGTGACGCACGGGTGTTGTGACGCAGTTGCAGACTGCTACAGGTAAACTTGAGTCCAACAGTCATTGTGTTCGATGAAGTTTGACGTCGAGCAGAATGGCGCCTGTAAAAGAAGTACGGCAGCTGCTGGTGTTCAAATTGAGGCGAGTTTGAGACACATGCAATGACTATGAGACTATAGAAACCAGAAACTGGTCAACTTGAAACCACATGTTTATGGAAATAATTAAAGATGTTTGGGAAACTCCATAGATTCCATTCGGTATTATTTATGGCATATAGTTCTCTCCCAACATTATTATTATTATTACGTGTGTGGTTTCATCAGAGAGACACCCACCAGTGGCCCAACAGGCAAACTCCATAGTTGTCGACTTTTTTGCCACTGACATCGTTTTCAAAAAGGTTGCCACGGAAACGAGAAGCTCTTCTGAAATGAAAACACAATGACAACACATTTTGACTTGGAGTGGGTTTTTTTTTTCACTTTCATTCACAGGTGAATGTCTTACAAAGAGCAGACTGAAGGACACTTGTTTTAGAGTAGTGACACATGATTAGAACTATTGTTATGATGTAAATTTAATCCAACAAAGACAGGGAATAGTTATTCTTTGGTAAAGGTTAGATAAAAAGTAAAAAAAAAAAACATGAAAAAAAAATAAAAAAGGTGGGATGTTGTGCCATACTGTGTTCAAAAAGAAGAAACGGCCTGTTGCTGTTTGTACCTGAAGGTACCTGCAGGAGGTGTGTGTGTGTGTGTGTGTGTGTGTGTGTGTGTGTGTGTGTGTGTGTGTGTGTGTGTGTGTGTGTGTGTGTGTGTGTGTGTGTGTGTGTGTGTGTGTGTGTGCGTGTGTGTGTGTGTGCTGGGATAAATAAGATTATCAAAATGCTACCAGATATCCAACGTGAAAGACGTCAGCGGCCTTTGAAGCGGCTTCATTTCTCCTGATTACCCTCGCTGCCTGACAGAGTGGCATTCTTTGGGTTATTGCTCACCTCTCCATCAACCCCGCGGCCCTCAGAGGTTTAATAAACATCCCTCACAGCACAGAAAGAGCAGCAGGTACAGATGGTATGATGGGTAAACACACACACACACACACACACACACACAATGTGCTTCACAAGCGTCCCTGTGTGTTGAGTTATTTGTGAGCACCATCTGCTGGAGGAGGGCGAATAATAATTTAATGTCTGGGGCGCCTTTATTTAGCCATAATTACCTCAAAACAGTCTTAAATGAGTCATGCAGAGGAACGAAAACTACACGGAAATGATGTGATTGAGTTGGTTGACGACTTTTTTATTTGGAAAAAAGAACAACAAAAAAGAAAACCCTGATTGATTACATGCTCGCCCAGCACACAGTGATTGACAGAACAGCTCTCGTTACTTTCATTTCAGTGGCAATGGACAGTATGTACAGTGTGTGAGACCATAAAAATAGCTTATATTCACGGCAGGGTTTTAAAATTAAATAGCATAAGAAGAGGATGGTTTTCGTGAGCTGCTTCACAGCCGTGTGAAGAACTTATTGAGGCTGAGGCACTAATCTGCTTCACTTCTCTTGACAAATCCTCAATGAAAAGCATCAGTCAGTCCAGTTCAAGAAGCACCAGCAGCCCCCCCCCCCCCCCCCCCCCAACAGCCAGTCTGCAAACTGAAGTGTCTTTAATACTAATGTCAAAGTTATTCAACAATTTGCTGAAAACCACCTGCACTGGGTCACTGCAAGAGGGACAAGTGTGAAGATTAAAAAAAGATAAAAAATAAGAAGAAAATTCTGTAATATTGAGGAAGAGAAGCATGTTTTAGTGCTACAAGTGACGACAAACAGCCGTGTGTCTGTGTGTGTCAGAAAAAGTGTGGGAGTACTACATCTAGCCAGCAGAATCAGTCTCCAAAGCAGAGATCTGAGATCTCTTTTTTTTAATATTATATTAAAATTGGATTACATAAACACACTTTGCGTGACCAGATCTTTTTTAATTATATATTTTCATATTTCTATTTATTTATTGCCAAAAACAAGTAGTCAAGTGTAGAAGCTTTTAAACAATTTGGAGCTCAATGCAAATGGACAATTCATTTAAAATCGGGCAGCACTTTGGAGGAGTAATAAATAGAGGACGTCTGGAGCCAATTTTCAGTACTTTTCATTTAAACATAGTTAGTTAGAGATATCTCAAAATTTGGGCACATAAAGGCCAAACCTCTGAATAAATATGGACTCCATACCGATAGAGGTATGTTGAATATTGGGCGAGCTAACTTTCGTTATTGTTAAAGCATGGGACCCCTTGAACGCTCTATAGAGTGTTTAGTAGTGTTTAGTCCACCACAGGTCAGTGGTCAGTGGTGGTTTGAGCCCCTGGCGGCTGTCCTCAGCCCCCGTCTGCCCCTGGCAGTAGTCCAGACTACTCCTGGGGCCCGGGGGCCTTCATGGCCATGCTGGCCCCAACCATGGCCGGGTAACTCCGGTTCCTCCTCATCCCGTCAGGCCCGAAGGGGGAGCCGGATCGGCGCAGTCCGCCCAGGGGCCCGAGCATTGGCCCGGGACTCACCGCTCGGCCCCCCGGGGCTCCGCCCACCCCCAGCCGCTTCACTTTGTCCAGCAGGTTGAGGTTGTGGACGGTGACGCTGACGTCCGTTTGGCTCTCGCAGTCCTTCCCCCTTTGCCGGCCCCTGATGCCGCCCGTGACCTCCTTCAGGATGGAGCGGGCCGGTTTGGAGGCCAGGAAGTTGTCATACGAGGGGCTCTTAAAGTCGAAGCCCGCGGAGGTCGTAACTGAGGACGCCCCCGGTCTGGTGGGGGAGTTTGGAGGGGTGGAGGGTCGCAGAGGGTCGGGGTGTGGCGCCCGGTTGGGGGTGATGGAGGTGCTGAACAGGACTCCGCCGCTGCCCTGGCCGTGCTCCAGGCCCTGGCTCTGGTGGTACATGGCTGCAGAGATCCCTCTCTCCTGAAGGAGGCGCACCAACCCCAGGGAGGTGCTGGTGGTGCGAGTCGCATCTCTGCACAGAAACACCCCAAGAATGAAAATTTAAAACACGTTATTATTATTATTATTATTATCATTATTATTATTATTATTATTATTATTATTATTATTATTATTATTATTATTATTATTAATTCCCACATTTCTAGGAATAAACATGTATTTCTGGTTGTGTTTGGTATGCTATCACAAATAAATCAACAAACATCAAAAGAAAAATATAAATAAGTAAATACCATGGAAATATAATTATGACATGATGTTTCTAATAATGTCTGTATCTCAATTTTTAAGTCATTTATCCGCTTTTTTCCTTTTAGAAAGTCTAGTTATTTTTGTCTCTATTTTAGTTATTGCACTTTTTAAAGAAAGCCAAGAGATAAGAGTCATTTTGAAAATAGTCCTGGTGAGTAAATATAGTGAATATAAGATGAAATGTTTATTCACATATTATTCAGCGAAGGCTTCATGGAGCCACATGGACTAAACTTTCACTTGGCGTCACAACCTTCTTTCTTTTGCGCGCTAAAGACGCTTTTGATTGCAAAGAGTGGAGGATGTGAGTGCGCGTGGCGTCCTGCCTGAGGTTGGTTGAGGACTCGGAGGGCCTCAGACTGAGTCTCCGGGGCGTGCAGGGAGTCACAGCAGGGGTTCCCAGCAGCGTGCTGGTCATCACGCAGGAGGACGATGAAGAGACTGGGTTCAGACTGAAAACACAAGGAGACAAAAAAAACAAAAAAACATTGTGAAGATGATTATTTTCTCTTAAATTGCACTTTTCATGACGTCTCTTCTAACCGGAGCCGTTTGCACCAGAAGCACCTGCATGAATCATTTAGCACCTTCCCACCGTCTCGCGGATAAGTGACTAAATGCTGTTGCCTGGACACGATCTCGTCTCAATTCGTCCTGCGAGACTTGGTCCGACTGCACACCGTTCGCTTCAATAAACAAAACACATTGAGCTGCGCAAAGTCTTTAAACTCCATTTTTGTTCATCTCGTAACTTTGAGTGCTTTTACAAACTATGCAAAGCAATAAAATAAACACATTAGAGAGACAAACAAAGGTACACTCTTGACAGTCATTATATAAAGGCCCCTTTTTTATCTCTAGTATTGTATTAAAGTAAAAATGGCTGCTTTTAGTGGAAAAGCAAAACCTTTGCAATGCGTGTGGAAGAATCAGAGGATAAAACTGACTTAACTTTAATAGGACATTAAGAGAAAGTCGAGAACCACCATGAAATCTACATTTAAAATGGAATTTAAATATATTATTATCAATATGTAATATATCATCAATGAACACTGGCGTCTGTTTGTCTTGAGCCAACGAGACAAAGTAATAACCTGTAAGAATCAATCAATACAGTTCTATTCTTTGCACTGGGAAGAAGCAATGAGGTATTTTTACTTTGTTTTCAAGTATCTGTACTTGAGTATTTATATTTCTGATGACTTGTCAAACACCAACATCTGTACCTTTTTCCTTTTTCATTCTTAAAACTGTCTCATTTCTTTTTTTAAACTATATTAGGATGATTTACAGTGAAATTTGCTTCTTTTTTTTTTCTAAACATTTTTGTTTTATTTCCAAAGTATTTTTTCATGTGTGTGTTTGATTGATAAGAGAGATTACACTACTTCAATAATGGCTGAAGATTTCCTGTATCAATAATTAAAGTGTTAAATGGAAATCATAGTTTTTCATATAAAGTCATCAGTATGTTTTATTAAGTAAATAATTTAGTTTATGATTAGACAAACTGTGATACCTGTTGAATCCTGACAAGTGTGTGTGTGCATGTGTGTGTGTGTACATGTGTGTACATGTGTGTACATGTGTGTACATGTGGCCTTGAAACTCCTTCTCATTTATTGTTACAAATTGTTGCAAACTTTCTGTACTTTTTAACTTTTACATAAGCAATCAAGTTGATTTTTAAAAAGTATTTTTTAACACTTGTTTCATTAATTCTACTTGAGTAAAGTATGTGAGTACTGTTATTAACCCCGTAACCACTTTCAAATTCACAACTACAGGAGTGTATTTCACAGAGTTTACATTATGATACAAAAAAATGAAAATTAGAAACTGGGACAAGACGACAGTTCACATCTTTCGGCGACCAATAAAGTAAAATGGCCACTAATGAAATATCTGCCAATAATGTAATAATTCTAACCATGTTAAGTGTATTAAAGCTGATAACGGATTAACTTGCCAGTTGTTTAAAAATCAAGCTACATAGTATACATCCTCACTAAATGTCTATATTTGATAAGAAAACTGTACAAAAACTATTTATTTTCAAAAAATGCTGTATTTTTTTTATGTATTCTAACAGTTTTCAGATTTGTTGAAAATCTTACAATATGTTTCAAATATTGAATTACTATGGCAATTTATTATGTTATTGCCCATTATTATAATATTGGTTACCTCCAGCTATTCAATGTTTAGCAGATCAGTAATTAAAATTATTTCAAGTCAACCCTGACAATAGCTGGAACAAACACATATAAGCACAATTAGTTGTGCAAGAGTCTGCAACGTCTGCAGCATCGTCATGGCGCGGTTACCTGGGTGTGACCCGCGTCAGCTCATCCGTCGGGTGCAGGATCCGACAGGTAGTGAAGGTGTACGTGGAGCTGGTGTGAGCCATGCATTTACCCGGGTAGTACGCCGCTGCAGCAGAAAACATCAGAGCGTCACGTCAATGCATGAAATCTTCCACCGGCGGAAGGAAATGTGACCCCGCGTCCTCACCTAGCACGTCGGTGTTGCTCAGATGAGGCGAGGGCGATGGAGAGGCCGGAGAGAGCGGGGCGAGGCTGGTGGGAGGCTGAGCCAGGTTGGCGTCCGCGGTGCTGGAGGTGGAGGGCACGGCCGGAGTGGTCGAAGCCGAGGAGGTGGGAAGGTTCTGGAAGTACTGCTCTCCTGGCTCGTCCTCCTCGAAGCCGCCCCACGGGTAGACCTGCTCAGAGTCGACCAGTAGAACAGTCACTAACAGTGATATTACATCAAACAGAAACGATTATATGGGGCCAGTTATAGTTGAGTTATACTTCAGATTCCAAAAGCATATTGTAAATAATTCTCACATGAGATCACAGACATGAGCGTGAAGAGGAAATGAAAACAAACCGAACTAAAGTGACATTTGGACTTCCCACAATGCTGCTCGTGTTTACTCTATTTGGCTGCTCGTTATTGTAGCTGGTATTGTGGATGTGGCCACTTTTTAATGGCACAACTAGGGTTCGAACCACTTAACCAAATATAGGTAAATTAGGGAAATGACAATACAATTAAAGAGATTTGCTCCTTCAGGAGCATCTTTATGGAGGATAATTCTGCACATTGTCAAGGAAAGAGTGTTGTTTTACACATTCTGAGTGGCAGATGTGGGACGACGAACACAGACCTGCTCCAGCTCCAGCTCCAGCGGCCTGTAGCCTTTGGGTACGACTCCTGGCCGGGCGTCCAGGATCACGCCGAGGTGCGGCTGAGCTAACTGCTGCCAGTGGTGCAGGGTGGCAGAGCCTGGTGAGGAGAGAATGTTATAACTGCAAAATGCTTCGCAACACCTCTAACATTTTGAACCTCACCCCAGCATTCTCTACTTTTATCCTATTCTGCATATACAGTACCCTACGTTTACCTTCTCACACATGAAGCGACTAACTTATCTGTGTTCCACGATTCTTGAGAGCAAACCATGACAGGGACCAGTAAATTAACCAACGTTTGAAATGTGATGAAGAAGAATATGTCAGAAATGATTAAGACAAACACAGACACTGAAAAAGGATGGAGCACAGAAGGTTGATAAGTAGAATGAGAAATGTTTTTATTAGAGAGCCAGACATATTAATGACAGATGGATGAAGAAGTGAAGTGACAGAGTGAAAAATGAAAAAATAAATAAAAACCAGTAAAAAAAAAAGCAAACAAAAAAACTCAAAGTTTTGCATAAATAGAAGCAAGGACAGAAGATAGATATAGTGCATATATAAGAGGCAGATCAAAACAAATGTACATGAGCATAAAACAAAAACCTAATACAGTTGAAATGGTATATTTATCACACAAAAACTGAAATATTTTAAGTTCTGTTAAATTCAATCTGAATGAATTTAGCTCGTAAGTCATTAAAATCATAGATTATTTCATATTTTTTTTAAATCTAGGAGTTATTTATGAGAAATAATTGAGTTTCATGAGTGTATAAATGACTACTAATTGTTCAATAAGTTTTCAGTAACTTTTCAATGATATTCCTCAGCCTGTTTTTAACAGGGGTGTTTTTAAGGTCCATGACCAGCAGAGGGCAGCACAGGCTGAAAGCAGCGCCACGCAGGAGGTGGTAAACTGCCTGTGTGGCTCTGAGGTTTAAAGCTTTAGGTCAGAGCCTTTCGGGAGATCTTTGAGGAAGTTCATAGTGAATCTCCATGTGGCCTACAGCCAGCCGCGGGGCTGCGTGTCTTTGTAATAACTGTGTGGCGACGCGAAGCTGCCCGACTTGTGACGATGCATCAGAGACCAGAAAGAGTTGAAGAGCATCAGTGACAGAGGCCTCTCCTTCCTCTCCCTCACACTCCTCGTCTTCCTGCTCCCACCTCTGTCCCTGGCCCACCTCCTCCCCCTCTCCCTCTCTATTCCAGCGCCTGTTTTCTTCACCCACCCCCAGCACCTGTCCCCCTCCCCCTTGAGCGCCTGTCCCTGTCGCATCGTTTCCCCCTCACTGTCCACTCCCCTCTTTTTGTTTCCTTTCTTGTTCCCTGCTTGATGGTGATCACCCTCAGAGCTCCTCTCTCCGGCCTTGCACTCGCCTTCTCCCTCACCTTCGAGCGGCTTGACGATCTGGAGCTTGTCGGGGAGGTAGGGCCCCCGCGAGGCCCACAGGTGGAGGTTCCCCAGAGACATGATGCTCTCGGACGGGGTCAGCATGCTCTCCTGGCCCAGGGAGTCCTGCAGCCCGGTGTGTCCCCCCCTCCTCCGCTCTCTCTCCTCTTCGAAGAAACGTCTTTCGCTCAGGTTGTTCTGTCGGCGCAGAGACAGGCGGCGTAGGGCGAGCCGCAGGTCCTCCGCCCCGCTCACCTTCTTCTCTCGGCCCTCCGCACTGCCGACAGATGGGTTTGATGCATGAAACACAACCAAGCAAGGATATCTTTAATATCAGTCCGTTCCTCCTCACCTCTCCTGATTAGACGCCGTCTCCATCAGCATGCTTTGTGTTCGGTTGTCAAGGGTAACGCCGTCTCCGCTGTCTCCTCCGTAGACGCTGGAGTGGGGTGTGGAGAGGCCGCTGGAGTGAGGCGAGGTGCGAGGGGATTGGTTGGAGCCCGGGATGTTGGCGCTGGTCGGAGTCAGCGAGCGCTGCCGGACGGTCTGGTTCACGTTCTTCACCGTCTCAAACACGCGCTTCCTGTGGCTCCTGCACGCCGCCAACGGGAGGCAGAGTGTGTCAGTACTCTCCCTAACACATGGAAACTGGAGCACAGATGATTGACATAGTAGACAACATGCAAACGCCACAGAAATCTGCAGGAAAACTGAAAACACTCTGCTGCCTGAGTTTATAAAAGTAGTGGATTTACTTCTTAAACTTGTAAACTTTCCCCCCAAAATTTTTTATGAATATATTTTATAATATATATATTACCTTATATATCTAACATAGAATATTGTATATGATACATACACAACATATTATATTATATTATATTATATTATATTATATTATATTATATTATATTATATTATATTATATTATATTATATATATTTATAATAATATAAATAAATGTTTCATTCATATACATTCATACAGACAGTGAACCTCAAAATGACCCAGTTACTGATAACCAACCCATCAGTTTTAAATGGCCTCTGATTTAATGCATTCCAATGGTGCGTGTGTATTACGGTGGCACATTGTGGGTCAGCCTGATGTCTGGTTCACTCAATAAGTTCAGCTGAAGTCTCATCAGTTAGTTGGAATTTAGCACAGGTTATTCTGGTGCGTTTGAGCTCATCAATCATTATCAAAGTGCGTCTTTCCCAGGCGGTTACAAAAGTTCACAAAGTGCCAGCAGGAGCAACCACAAATGCCAAATGAAAAGATAATGACAAAGAAACCAACTCATGAAGTATATTTTTTGGGAGTAAACACGCTCCCTGCAAGCATCATGTTTGGTGCTGAAACGACTTACTTCTGCTCTTCACACTCAGGGTCATCCAGACTCAGCTCCTTCCTCATGGTTCCCTCTATCTCAGCTGCCAAAGAGTCCTAAAACACACACAGGAGAACTTCCTGAATCAAGAAATGCAGAGTACACACACCACACACACACACACACACACACCCACACACACACCCACACAGACACACACACACACACACACACACACACACACACACACACACACACACACACACACACACACACACACACGCACACCCACACACACACACACACACACACACACACACACACACACACCCACACAGACACACACTCCCTCACCATCGGGTACAGCCCCAGCGGGTGGAAGCGGCGAGGCGTCCCTGCAGGGTAGTTTCTGTTCCTCAGGTTCTTCAGCTCCTCCTGAGCTTCGTGCAGCATCTCAATGCACTCCAAGTACTTTTCCTCCAGCTCCTGAAGCTGTTGCAGCACAGACGTTGCCATTAAATTTCACCAACAGCGTTAAAACGCTGCATTTTCAGCCTGGCGTGTGAGAGGTTACCTCTGCCGTGAGCTGCCTTTGGGCATATTTAGCTGCCATCAGGTGCTGAGAGAGCTCCTCATTCTCGACTGCAAACTAGACACACAGTTTTGACTGAGTAACAACACTTTAAACTCAGAGTACCTCAATATGAAGTGTGTGTAGGTGTGTTGATATACTCACAGATTTTGCTTTCTTTTGCAGGTCGACGATCTGCGAGAGGAGGTGTGTGATCTCCTCCTGTTGTCGAGAGGCATCTTCAGTCTTACGAGCCAGTTCCTCGGCTATGACAGAGATCTGGAGACTGGACAACCCTGGAAGAGCAGGGGAGGTGAAACTGGGGAAAAGAAAAGGGAATTTTGATGACAAAAGCAAACTTACTGAGTTCTTTCACGCAGTCGTTCACCAGCTGCTGCTCCTTTTCCTCATAGGTTTCCGTCTCTGACTTCAGATGACTCGCCTGCATGCAGACATCGCTGATTAACCGCAGTATTCATCAGATTTACAGCTCCCCGATTCACATGAGCGAGTTCCTGTTACCTCCGAGCGGAGCGACAGGTTCTCCTCTTCCAGCTCTTTGAGTTTCTTCTGCAGCGTGTCACTCACAAAACCTCCTGAAGCTGCTTCCACTTTACCCCTCTTCCCCCTTCCAATTGACAAACACAGTGAGAGTGAGACTCACCATCCATGTATATGCTTCTATTAAGAGTACTTGGCAGTATTTATAAACTTCCGGGTGTGATAAAGAGAGAGAAAGCTGACGTTGGGGAGCTGCCGGACTCGTCCTCGCTCTCCTCGGCTGCAGTGGTGTAAAACTGCAGCAGCTCATCCTTCAGATTCAGCTCGTGGTGCAGCTGAGCCACCTGCAAGAAAGCAAATTATAGACATTTAACATAGAATAGTCCTCTTTCAGCCAGCTTGTGCATGTGTGCGCGAGCAGCGTGCGCAAACCTCCTCTGTGATGTGGACGACTTGCTCCTCCAAATAGTCATTCTGCTCTGACAGAGTTCGGTTTTTCTTGAGAAGTGATTGGCCGATCTTTGCAGCAAGCTCCAGGTCTCTCTCTTTCTATTGTTTGGAAGTAGAGTAGAGTAGAGTAACATAATTTCGTCAACATGTCTTAAAAATGAGGCATCAACAGTAAATGGAATGAGGCGAGAGGGGAGAGACTAACGGAGGCCGCCTCACCTCTTCCAGCAAACGTGTGACAGCATCGATGTCACTGTAGGTCTTCGTCATCTGGCCCACTCGCTCTGCACATAGCACTGAGGGGAGATGGAGCACAGACGAGACTCAGACTGACAGATTCGATGCAAGTGACCCGTCTTCTCAAAACAGAAAGTTCAGAGGAGGAGGAGGAGGAGGAGGAGGAGGTCGGGTCGGGTTTGGGAAGCAACGCGCCCGTCACCAGTGACATGACGTCAGTGTGTGAAAGAGCAGGGGCGAGTTGACAGGGAGTAGTTTGTTTCCATGGCGCACAGCAGTCTGCTCTGCTGCCCCGGGGGCGACGCAACTTATCGACCCCAAAGCTCTAATCAATAACACCTTGTACAAAATTATCAGATGCATTATGGTAAGCCTCTGTAATCCTCTTAGTACTGCAACCAGAACATAATATATTGAATAAACACAAATTTGGATGTACTTTTTTTTTTCTGTTCCGCAACTCTGAACAAAGTAAGAAATAAGTTCTGGTGTTCCGACTCGACACGTAACGCTCATCATATTGCTGCAGAAAAGAGGAAAGTCTCACGCTGTGAGGGCCAGTCTACAGTTGAATCTGACTACAAACACAGAAAAGCTTCAATCTTTTCCAGACTTTACCTTTCTTTCCTCCCTTACAGTACCAGCTCTCCAGGTCACTCTCAGCCCTCATCCTGCTCCTGCCATCCACGTCCTCCTGGGCCTTCATGGTGACCAACAAGCACAGACGACCAACGGTCCACATACCAATCCATGCAGCTGCAACCTCTCTCTGGCCCGCTCTGCTCGGCTCACAGCCCGATTTACCCTCCGCCCACGAGGACACCTCAGCAAGCGAGAGAGAGTGAGGGAGGAGGAGGGATTAGAGCCTGGGCCAGTTTTAAAAACAGCTGCTGAGGAGACACAGCAGCAGCAGCAGCACGGAGGCCGGAGACATGGAGTCGGTGATCAAACACGAGCTGCAGCGTGAAGCCAAACTCCCACATCTCTCACCTTGCTCTCCTTCCTGACCTCGCATCCTCTCTCTCTCTCTCTCTTCTCCTTTATGCAAGCAACAGGCGAGATCTGCTGTTGCTAAAGCAACGCTCAGCCACAAACACCCGGCTCACAGGAGCACTGGCCCGCACGCTCGCTCTGAACCGATGCTGCAAACACACTTATGTTGAGTCGTTAACACAACTTCCTCCTGACTCCGAGCGGCAGCTTCCTGAATTTCAGTCGCGACAATTAAACTTGAATTGTACAATACAATCACAGCAAAGGACACATTGAGACGCATTAAAAATGAGTGAAAATAACAATGTTATGTATCCATCCCACTTTGTCCAAAATCTACATTCAATTAAGAGTCATCACGCTTGTTTTTAAACTGTGGGCTGAAACTGGAGTAGTCTGTTAAAGAAAAGAAAGAAAATGCAAACTCCACTCAGAAAGACTCCCAGAGCAAAGACTCAAATTTAAATCTCACTCCAGCACCGCGGGATCAGTTACTCACTTAATAAAGGAGATAAAGCGCAGCACAATGTTGACAACAAAATGCAATAAACTGTTCATTTAAACTGAAAAAAAAGCAAAGCAAAGAAAATGATATTTCACAAGTACAGGAAGAAGACTTGGAACTCGAGGTGTCAAGCAAGAAAAAAAGTTGATCCAGCCATACTATCAGTATGAGTTTGTAAAAACATGCATGCAAAAGGGATGTTTTTGGGACATTGCACTGTATTTTGCATCATTAAGATTGGCTTTATGTTGAGACTGTAGTCAATTTTAGTCGGAATTGGTCAGATTTGAAAAGAAAAAATACTTTTTCAAGACTTAAACAAGCAAAAACTGTAAAGTGTAAATTTAAAGGCTCTTTTGGCACTTATTTTCCAGTCTGACGCACTCAAGATGAGTTGGTCGAATGTGGCCCCTCAATTAAAATGTGTTTGACCCACGTGGTTCAGATCGTGTGACGTCAGGACAATTTGCAGCTTGAGCTTTAGCACCACCTTGTGGACAGAAGCTGCGGTATCACGTGCGGCAAAACTAGTTAGAAAACAGCTGATGGGTTAAGAAACTCCCTAAAGGAAGACCCCTAACGTAACAGAGAGTCAAACGATCAAAATATGAGATACATATTGTAAACACTATGAGACTGATAAGTATGAATAAAGAAGCAGCAATGCTGATAAAATCTGATGCAATAAAATTAAAGCTTCGTCCACCATTTCGACCTTTTACTGAGCTCTTGTATGAACATGGAACAAAGATGACCGGCGCTTCTCGTTCAGACTCACAGAAGTATTTGAGGGTCTCTTCGATCTGCTCGGTGGTCAGGTCGAGCCGGGCGTCCGGTGCCACCAGGGGCGTGTGGAGCCAGTCATCGTGGTCGTAGCCGTAGACGGTGTCGGCCCGCAGCCGGTACACCGGCAGCTGCTCCTCCAGAAGGCTGATGATCTCAAACTCGGGCAGGTCGGTGCTGTTGCACACATCTGGACATCAGAGGGGAGGCGTTGACAATCCGGGACACATGCGAATGAAAACTGATCAGAGGAGGGAGGTTTTGATCTTTCAAATTTAAACTATATTAATATGTTAGCTCTATATAGGAAACTCATTTTAGAAAATTATGAGAATTTTCAGTAATTGAAGTAATTGAATAAAAAAACCTGCACAAATCAATGCTTTCTTTCTTCCTTTTTCTAATGAAATATTTTTTAGAGTGCAAAACTGACCAAATTTACATTATTTCCAACAAAGAAAATCTAAATGTGATGAAATTATAACTGTCTTCAGAAACCTTCAAAATCCTGATATCTCATCTGATACACAACATGCCACTACTTTACTTTAAATGATGTGTTATTTACACAAAGTGATGTTTTGGAAATGTTATTACCTTATAATGCATATTCTTATAGAAACAAGAAAGATATGCAACACATATGCATGCAAACATACAGAAAATCTGACAAAATGCCTGATATTTAGAACTTGAGTATTTTTGCATACTTAGACTTTGGTGAAATATGTTAATATTACAGGTGCATCCTAAAAAAAACTGAATACAATGGGAAAAGTTGATTTCACACACAACTGATTTAAGCTGTGACATCAACTGAAATATTTAATGCTTTATTTTTGCTTTAATCCAAAGTTTATAGGCCATGAAATCCAAAAACACAGTATCTGAAAGGACGAGGAGGCTACCACTATGACAATAGAAATTTAAGAAATGCTTGGAAATTTTACAACATAATAATTAACTTAAAAAAGAAAATCGACATTTTTCGAGATGCACCTCTGAAAACTCTGAAAACTGTTTTGAAAGTGGGACACGTGAATATATAAACGGCACCATTTGGGCCATTGTGTCTTCAAACAGGAGATACTACAGTGCAGCGTGCAGACCGAGCAGCTATTTTGGGAGATTTTTTTTTTTTACGTTTTCAGCTCGACTGAAGATTTAATCTTTTTATGTTGTGATGAAAGTCGTCTGAGGTCTGGTTTGAAAGCTTCGACTGTGTTTTCAGCACACAAACACAAACAAAAACACACACACACACACACACAAACACACACACACCGGTGATGGTTTCGGCGTCCCTGCAGTCGGGCGGCGCCGGGTTCGGGGCGGGCTGGCTGGGCTCGCCCTCGCTCACATACTGCTCCTCGGAGGCGTGGCGCCGCCGGTCAGGGTCCGGGTCCGGGTCCGGGTCCGGATCCAGGTCTGGGGCGGGGGGCAGGGAGGGGGCCGGGGAGGCCAGCTTGGCTCACCTCTCACTGGTGGATGGAGACGGGGGCCATGGGCCAAAGGAGCTGGAGCTCCGCCGGGTCAGCAGGTGAAGCTCCTTGAAGAGGACAACAAGAAAGAGGAAGAGACAGTGAGGCCTTGTAGTGATTTTTCCCAAAGTCTAGAATAATAAAAACAACTTTGTTTCCCTACAGAGTCTTTAGATTCAAGTGCTGCTGCTGCTGCTGACGCTGCAGAGTGCTGCCGGCCAGCAAGCTGCATAAATGCCAGGCGATGCAGCGCAGACAGCACTTCTCATCAGATGAATATGGAGGCAGACGTGGGTTAAGAGCAACTCCTGAAGATAACATTACACAGCGTGAGTGTTCTGCCTAATTGAGCCAAGGACGGGAGGTTACAAGGACAAACCGTTTAACCACCACTCATAACTCATGAGGTCTTTTATTTTTTTCATCTCAGGATCTGTGTTTGGAGGAAACACATGAGCACAGCAGGACACAGTCGGTAGAAACACCGATCGGAATCATGAGTGTCGACACAGGTGGAGAGAAGCGAGCGCCGTCTTCTCAGTGTCCCGGCACTGCCACCTTGGGATGTCTTTCTTTTTGCAGCAGTTCAATGCTGATCTCTCCCCTGCAATAGCGATTAGTGGAAAAACGTAGCCTTTAAAACCTTTTCCCCAGAGGATTTCCAGAATGATATAATCTGTGGGCTAATTTCACACTAAAACTGCTACCGTGCAGGTTTGGGATTAAACATCGGGCACCCAGCCCAGGCGCTCATCACACTCATCCTCTCTAAATGCTAAATGATGAAGAGTATGCTTTTAACAAGGTCGTAATACCATTATGTACCAAAAGGTGGTGTCCTGAGTCACCTGTCGGTTTAGTAATATTTGAAACAATATCTGTGCCATCCTCTTAGTGTCCACACACTTTACCCCGAGAGCCACGCAGATAAATAAAGTCAAAGCTCGGCGAAGAACAAGAGGTTAATTGTCACTCACACTATTTACTAAGTCAGTTTGATATATTATCTTTGATAAGCCTTGATTTGTTGTTTTTATAATAATTTTATAATTTGGTCCAGGACAATTTAAAAATGAGCCACGGGCTTTAGTCCACAATCTCTACACATCAGCTTTCATTCGGACTAGGAGGACCAGAAAGGATGAAGCAAGCCTCTGATCAAAATAATCTACGTGTATTTTCAAGCTGTAACCCTCATAAAGGTTAACGAAAGTATGCGGGCACACAAAACGACACCAATGACTGGAAACTCTGGTATTAAAATAGAAGAAACTCAAAGGAGCAGTTCCAATGTGAATCAAAGTTGACAGATTTGACAGGATGAGCGATCAATTCGTCTTCTTTACAGTGATACCAGAGTCGATCCCAGTAGTTTGTGGGCGAAATCTGAAAGACCCTGTGGTGTAGTGGATTTCACTCTCTCCTCATTGCTCGGAGGTCATGGGTTTTAGTCTGGGCCAGGCCCTTTGTACTCTGAGTTTGCATGTTCACTTTTTGTCCTCCCACACATGCGTGAATGTAAATGGATTTAACTTCTATCGCTTTTCCACCGCATGCGCAGTCCCCAAAGCTCTTTACAAGACGGATTGGTAAACTGTCCAGGGTGCACCCTGCCTTCACCCTTTGTTTGGTGGGATTTACTCCAGTGCCCTGCAGCCCTGAATGGGATAAAGGGAATAGAGGATGATAAGCATGATTTGAAAGGCAGATTGTTGGCTGTCGCGCAGTCGCATATTGTTCCAGAAAGCTGCCTGCGGGTGTGGCTTTGCCTACGCCAGGAGGTCACCTCACAGATTCTGGGTTCTCTTACATTGTGTCCTCACAGCGACACAGTGAGGAGACGATCAGCTGACCCTATGATGCATGACATCGCCATTAATATCGGCGTTATAGGAGCCGTGTACTCACTCTGCGAACGATGATCGGCTGCGCCGATCCAAGAAAAAGAAAGGAGGCTATCAGTAATCCAGAAAGAAAGGAAATCTTCAGATATGTTTGAGGGATGTGCAGGTGGAGACGGTCCTGTTCCTGTCTGTCAGTGTGTGTGTGTGTGTGTGTGAGGGTGTGTGCAGGCCGGGAGGAGCGAGCGGAGACGAGCGCGCTCCGGACAGTCCGCGCTATGCGCTCCGGAGGATGAAGGTCACAGACCGGCTTCCAAACACGCTCCTGACCCGCTCCTCTCCTCCTTCTCTTCAGCCATCTCCCTCTGTCTCCCTCCTTTCTCCTGTCAGCCTCCCTCGGCACTCAAACCGGCACGACCACAATGACGGCACTTCTCACTGAGCCCTTCACAATAAAAATCCCTTTCAACGCATGTGGATGTTTTTGAAATATAGGGAACTATACAGAAATGATTCATCTCTGGCATTCAAAAAATATATATAATGTAGACTTTTGCTGCAGTATAACATTTATTAACTCGTGCTTTATATTTGGTTTGGAGTAATGTGGCTATTTGTGATGCTCATTTCAAGATTTTATTCTTTCTTGATAGAAATGTTGGCGTATTATAGAATATGGTTGTGCTTTTAATTTGTTGTTCCCCAGCTGCATCCTGGATAGCTGGAGGTGACTTGACAGTTTATCCCTCTTTGCTGCCATGCAGACTCCCACCACACACACACACGCGCGCACACACACACACCGTAACCACCCGGGTCTGGAGCGCGTCACGCGCACGAGGAACGGGACCGGGACCAGCTCCGTCCATGGATCCCATACAGAAACATTTCACGGAGGCTTCCTCATTCATGTTTAATATTGTTAGATACATAAATTCAGATATCAACTATAATTTCCCCCTCATGTGAAAAAAAAAAAATCACAAACTCAAAAAAGAGAAATCTAATCTGCAGAGATTGATTACACTTAATCTGCGTGAAACGGACACTGTCCTGTAAACAAAGCAGACTGAGTCACAGTCCGTGCAGCAACTTCTCTCCCTTACTGATCCACCCAGGACCACAGCACTATTTCTTTCTTCTGAAGTAGTCCAGAAGGAATTACTACGTTTTTCGTGTTTGTACCATGTCAGATTTAGTTGCTGGTCTGAACCGTCATCTACTGCAGAATAAAGGATGATGAAACAATAATTGACAGTTGAGGTGAAATAGTCTTGAAATATTCTGCTTGTAAAGTTCATTGTACTTAGATTGTGCAAAATGAAAGCATGTTACAGTAGTGGTTAACACTCTTGTCTCACACTGAGGAGATCACAGTTTAAATTCTGGTTGTGGATCATTTTGTGTGGAGTTTGTATGTTCTTACTGTGTGTCAGGTTTTTTTTTAATTTTATTGATTTTGTCCGCCATTCTCTGACAATCTGAATAAAACATAGACGCCTGTAGGTGAGTGTGTGTGATTTTCTCTGTGTTGTTTTCTCTGTAATGTCCAGGATGTACGATGCTTTTTGCACAGTCAGATGGGAACTTCTGTGGCTCCTATGTTGGATAAAACGAACTCTGATTTTGATAGCTTGGGAATATACAATGGACTGATGGTCCCAGATTACATCCCTCAATATGATACTGTAAAAAAAACCACTGAGATTTAACCAAGTAAATATCACGTGATCACGAAAAGATTTACAGAAATGTCCACACTGAAAAGAAGAAACTGAATGTCAACTGGGATCTTTTTTGAAAACCAATGTCTGTGAACACAGATCCTCACTGCACATACCAATACTACAATATCTGCCAACTGCGCAAAGGAGAATCTACAGTAAAGATGGGATGACGCAAAGAGCAGCTCTAACACATGAAGGTGTGTGGATTTAACACAGTCGTGTGCATGTGCACATCTGTGAAAGTGTATTTAATGCTGAACAACATATGCTGCTATCCAATCATAGCCCTTCCTGTTGAGGCTTTCATATATATGTCATCAGACCACAACACAGTGAAAGAGACCAGTTACTGAAGCCTCTTTTAAGTCAGGGTTCTCAGGTTTTGGAGGATGAGCTTGAACCTTTAATGTAACTTATAAGATATTATGTTGAGGTCCACGGGCAATTACATTATTCCATCACAGGCAATACATAGTCTGCTACTATAATGTTTGAGGCCTATTTTATCATTTAAATGAATCTCCATCACACTTGCAACAGTAATAAAGTAATAAAAAAGGATGTTTTAAAGATCTTTTTTTTTTTTCTTTATGTCTCCTCAGAAAAGAATAAGCAAAAGGGGTAAAAGTATCCCGCTGACACCCACAATGCTTTTTATATACATTGTTGGGAGTTGAATGTGCACATTTGGAGCAGCCACAAGTGAGCAGACCGGAGGATATTAAGTATTAATTGAACTGTGCCACACATTGGTGTAGTGGTTCGTGCTCTGGGCTCACAGGGATGAACCCGGTTTGATTTCCTTTCTGTGTGGAGGCTGCATGTTTTTATATTTGAAAAGTGTGATAAGGCACCGAACTTTAGCACTTTAGGGATGGACATAGTTGTGTTTTTTTGGATGCTGTATGGTTTGTTTTGTAATGTGGTATGTTTTCCAGTGTGGTATGTCTCACATGTTTTATAGTACTTATGTATGATCTGTGTTTGGTGGTATATGTTTTTACCCAGATGGAAATTAGCTCTGAGCTAAATCTGGCATATTTACAGCACTGGTTGTCTGTTCATTAATATGCACTGTCCCATTCAAATAGATACATAAATTAACTGTTTCAGCTGATACTCAGATTTTCTCCCAAAATCTAAAAACATGTGTTTAAGGCCAAATGAGAGACTCTAGATTGCTCATGTGTGTGGATGTGAGTGTGTAAGTTTGTATCCTGCCTTCATCCGCTCTCAGCTCGAACATCCAGTGTTCCTGTGTTGCTTGAAAGACAACAACAGAGACAACAACAGGGACAACAACAAAGGCAACCCTCCAGTTGGAGGCTCTCGGGGAATCATCTACTCCTCCAGCAGGTGGCAGCAGAGGACCTCAGAAAACAACAGGCGCCTTGTTTGTGGAAATGTTCTTCCTTCTGAAATGACACTTCCATGGTATTGTAATATCATCAGTAAATGACGAATGGCAACACGTGTATCTTCTGGTTAAATAACACCGCAGCAGATGCATCGGATGCGCACTGGGCCGCCGCGCGTCTCTGCGGTGATGCGTAAATCCCAGGTTGAAGCGCGTTTTATAGGTTTTTGTGATGATGCCATGGCCCAGCCCTCATAAGTAAGGGATGCACCACACTATACGAGCTCACAACTGGCGTCAGGGTGAATGTATATGTGCTGGTCCTTCACCGTGTGGAAAACAGCAGCTAGATCAACAACAGAAACAGCGACCCTCGGATCGACGCGCGCGACTCTCACTCTTTTTTTTTTTAAAGATCCTAAATTATGGAGTAATTTTTCATACAGTTTTTCACATGAATCGGGTGCATTGCTGGTGTGATTTCTATATCATGTTGGGGATTTTTGGAGAGAGAAACTTTGAGAGCGCAGCCTCTTGTTTTTGGAGTATTTATTAAACCTGTATGAATCCGCATTTACAGACAGCAGGAAGGTGGAAGTGGATTGGAGGTGAGATGATGTCTGTTTACTTCCAGGATTGTTAAACATTGGTAGGGCTTGCATTTGAACTGACCACAGCAGCACATGGGAATACATTCACCTCTTTTTGCGCACCGCAGCCTCGTCGATTCATTGTTTTGGAGAATATCTCCAGCCAGTCCTCCTCCTCCCTGTGATCCCCATGATCCTCGTCCCTCTGGCCTACATTTAGCCACAATGAATTTCGATCAGATCCTCTCTGCCATCGGGGGCTTTGGAAAATACCAGAAAATCCTGTACATATGGATTTGTTTACCTCAGATCCTCCTCGCCTTCCACATGATGGTGAGCGTCTTTTCGGGCGCCACGCCACCCTTTCAGTGCCGGGACAACTCCAGCTCCGCTGCCGGGAATCAGACCTTCGTGTCAGGTGCTTTCGCAACAAACTCGAGCCTCCCGGACGCGTCTTGCTACTCATCGGATGTCCTGCTGCACGGCAACCGGACTGAGCGCGTCCCGTGTGGCCACGGATGGGTCTACAGCCAGGAGGTGTTCGAGAGCACCACAGTCACCGAGGTACATAGGAACCACAACAACATGGCACATGTTTTGATGTGGGTCACCAAACAGCTTCATTCTAGAATAAATCCACTCTCAGCCTGTCTGGCAGAAGAGTCAAACACTTCATGCAGTTGTTCTTGGGAGCATTCACATCTATTGTTTTTAAATATAGGTTACAAAAAGAAACTCAAACCAAAGCGTGTCAATACATTGTAACATGTAACACTTCTCTATTTCTGGTTACGTGTACTTATAAATAAACCCAGCAGCCTGCCAAGCATGGCTGTAGTGAACTTCTTGGGGCCCACTAGGATGAAAATAATCACCTCTCCCCCTTTGACCTCACTCACTCTCATTGTGTAATCTAAATTTAAATTATTCATTTGTAATATATTTACATGAAGCACATTACTGAAAATGGTGTATCAATCTTCTGATGCTGTATCCCCCTATTTCCATACAATGGGGGTCTTGATAAAACAAGTTGATAAAAACAAATTGAACTGGACGAACTAAGCGCATTTGTTGTCAAGATAGAATCTTTCAGTAGCTGGCTCTTTTGGTGCAACTGCTAGTCCCACCCGACTGATTTCAGCAGTTACTATTGGCTTCCTGAGGTACAGTAAGAGTTTTTCTTGTAATCTCCCAGTGGGACCTGGTGTGTAGCAAAGCTGGACTGAACAGCCTCGGATCCTCCATCTACATGTTTGGCCTCTTGGTGGGATCCCTGATATTTGGCGCCATGGCTGACAGGTATGTCTTGCAGCTGTCTTTCAGAATCTGTCACCCCCCCCCCCCCCCCCCCCCCCCCCCCCCCCCTTCCCGTCTCTGTACAGAGGCGACATACAGCCAGATGCTCAACATCAAAGCATGGCTGCTGGACGTCAAGTCTTTAGTGTAAGTAGGGCAACTGGCATATTCTGGTGGTTTAGCTCAAGGGCTAAAGATATACACAGCAGTTTGAATGAAACTAGTGTTTTCTAGTAGTTCTGCTCTTGAAACAGTTCTCCTCACTAAATGAGATGATGGGTCATCTCATCATTCTTTAAGCCACCAAGAGCTTTTGTATGGTCACATTCACTTCCCAGCATTTATAATCCAAACTGATCGACCCCAGGCTATCTAAAAATGATAAAAAAAAAAAAGACTTTTGTCTTGTGTTTCAAGGTGACAGATATGACTTGGAATGGTTCAGTGTTTTTTAATCAAAATATGTCACATTTCATTATATCACCTGCCTTCCACTGCAGCTACTCATTGTTGAGTTTCCAAATGTAAGTGTTGGTAAGCTCACCGTGATTAAATCCAAATAAAGAAAGTCTGGGAAAGAATATTTGAGTTTCATTCAACCTGGTCATTTTCACTGGTAGAGAAATTGGTTTATCTATTTTGAAGTCTTATGTGGAGAAATACCTGAGACATTTTAGGTTAAAGGCATAAAACAGGCTAAAAAACACCCACAAGAATTGGTTACAGAGATGTATGACAAGTAAACAAGAGTGTCTTTGCGTGTCCAGAAAAGTGCTATATAAAACCTCCACATCATTATTATGGTTAGATATGTGCATTAGTCCAGTGAGAAGCTGAAAGATGTGAGAGGATCACACTCGCCCACATCTGAATCTGACTGATAAGACGTGACAACTGCTATGCTTTTGACACGGTATTCAAAGCGGGATTATTTTTTGTCTGTTGCCCAAATGGAGCGAGGGAGGGGAGACTGACTGGAGCATTGATTCATAAATCAACAAACCGGTTGTCAGCACACAGGATGGTTTCTCTGCGTCGTGCCAAACCAGCTGTGTCCCAACCAGTTAATGTACCAATAGAACACCAGAAAACCACATCCAACCTGGAAACAATCAGACTGAGGTGCAGCAGATTGGAGTTATCAGAGAAGTTGATTCCTTTCGGACCATCGTGTTTTGTTAACTGGATTGTGTCCTTGCTGAGGCGATTTATTCCTCCATTGACATAAACAAGTCCCTCTGAAAGTGCTTTTCATCCTTTAGTTTTCTCCGTCAGCTGCAACACGTCTCAGTACTCCCATGTCTGAGCTTATCAATTGGCTTCAACAAAACTGATTTATTGAAGGTTAGAATCGTTTCTTTTCTTGCAGAGATAAAGCTACACTCATGTTTCATCTCCCTCTGTGTCAGGTATGGCCGGCGTTTCGTCCTGCTGCTGTCCATCGGTCTTCAGACTGTCTTTGGAGTCGCTGTCGCGTTTGCACCAAACTTCACCGTCTATGCGATTCTTCGCTTTGCGGTTGGCACCACCATATCGGGGATCATCATCAATGCTTTTGTACTCGGTACTGGCCACAGACACATGTTGTCCTGCTTTGACATACATCCACATCCAAATCATGAACGATTCTCTCCTTTCTGTGCCCATTATAACAACCAGTTCCCAAAATTGGAACATGTTTGTCCCCACCACAGTTCTGAATATGTATCCACACACTTGCCAGGGGATTTCACCAACAAAGCAAATCATTAAGCTTAAAGGAACATTCTCTGCAATGATTGTTCGAACCAGGTTTATATCAGTTTTTAAATAGTAATTAAAAGAACCTCACTCGGTTTCACTTGATGTACAATGAAAATTGGCCTTTAATCAAGCAAATCCTACCTTTTTCTCAAAACGTCACTAGTATATTCCCATATTGATGCACCTCACCTATAAATCGTCACAAGCATAAGTCGATCACATTACAAATGGGAGGTGTTCACTTTGATGAGAGTTCTTTCTCGACTTTAAACTCAGCTCACTGGCTTTTACCAAAGAAAGATGAGAAACAAACTCATCTGCAACTGTGTCTGCAAATATGCCAATTTAACACTTTGTCCACAAAACCTTTTCTACTTTTTCCTTCATACCTCAAAGCTCCAACCTTCTACCTTAGGTGAACCCAGTGCCCATGACTCCTCCTCTCCTCTCCTTTCCTCCCCTTCCCTCTCCTCCCCTCCTTGTTTTCACTCCCAACAGGTACTGAGTGGACATGCACCAAGAGACGCATGTTGGCTGGCATCACCACAGACTACGCCTTTGGCCTGGGTTATATGCTGCTGGCAGGAATCGCATATCTGATCCGAGACTGGAGAAAACTCCAAATGGCTATATCAGTGCCGGGCTTCCTGCTCGTCTTCTATATATGGTGCGAAATTCAGCTGGCATCTGGACATTAGATCCTCTGTGTATTCATAACGTGAACATATGAATGCCCTCTTTGTGACACTCATTTCCATCCCTATCTTCTCTCTCTTGACTCTTTTTTCCCCCCTTGTCGTTGGTTTGCTGCTGTCAGGGTGCTCCCTCAGTCTGCCAGGTGGCTTTTGGCGAACGACAGGAGAGAGGAGGCCATTGCACTCCTTCGCAAAGCGGCACTGGTTAATGGCCGGGTCTTACCTCCCACGGTTCAGGTGCACCTTGTTCCATTTGACACCACATAACAATCTCTCTTGATATTTTTTGGCAGCACGCTGCAAAATGACTTTAGCCACAAGCTGTCATTTTTTTATTAACAGAGTTCCTTAACTGACCTCTTTTCAGCCCCAAACAACAGGAGTTAACTGACTAACTAAATAGCACTCATTATTTTACTATGGTGCTGAACTAGAAGCCTAAGATTACCACACTTTACATATATCTAGCTGCAGTTTAAAGTAAATGATATTCAAACAGAAGTCAGGAGCGTATTTGCTGAGTATATATAGCAGCAGGAAGGGATTGAATCAACACCACCTACTTACAGTGCTTCAATGCGCCGTGTGTTGAAGGGACGTCCCACCCAAAGCATTTATTTGACTCATTTAATGTTTTTATCAAACTTTTCCTGGCGAGTACCAACAAGGACACCGATCATTAATGGTGCCCCACTGCTAAGAAGACAGTTTAGCTTATTCAGTCTGAAGCAATAGTTGCTGGATAAATACTGAGAAAGAATCAAAGGTCCAGGTAGAGGAGGTGGAGAGTGTGAAGAAGGAAGTGATGGAGGACAGAGTTGTACTGGTAAGAGTGGAAAGTAGCTGAAGCTTAGTGGCTGGCTGGTTGGCTGGTTGGTGTTTGACTCCCATCAGATCAATCACACACTTCCATGGTTCACATCTCATTAGATTTTCACAATAATGAAATATGTAACATTTTGGCCAATGGTCAATAAATCTTTAACACATTTTCAGTGCATGAAGACACAAGATAAAGTGAAGAGTTTATCTAATCCCGTGTTTGGTGACTCATCTTTAATTATGTATCACCAAACCAGACAATAACAGAGAAAACGAGGAACTACACTGAGAAGCCTTTTGGTATTTAAGTCATTAAAAAAAAGAAAAAACAACAATATTCAATGATGCAAAATGTTTGGAGCCTCATCTTAACGTCTTTCATTGACTTAAAACTTCTTCTGCACATCAGGTTGAGAAGTGTCAGATTGTTGTAGGGGGGAAGCAACGATACTCAGCACTCGATCTTGTGCGGACGCCACAGATGAGGAAGAGAGGGTTTATCTTATTCTACATCTGGTGAGTTTCCATTTTTTTCACATCAATGTGATTCCTATAGAAGTGAACAATAAACGTTTGGACTCACCCCTTCACCTTTCTGTTTGCTCTGCCAGGTTTGTGAACGTGTTGGTGTATTATGGTCTCTCGCTGGGCGTGTCCAGGCTGGGTACGGACCTTTACCTGACCCAGTTCGTGTTCGGTTTGGTGGAGATCCCTGCCCGGTCGATGGTTCTCATTCTCCTGCCCTTCAGCCGGCGATACTCCCAGTGCGGCTTCCTGGCTGTTGGAGGTTTCGCCTGTCTGCTGATGCTCGCCATCCCTGCTGGTAGGAAGGATATTCTTTAGTTCTGACAGGAAGGCACATGTGATTCTTCCCAAATACCTTACCCATGGGTGCCTTTCATGACCTGAAAAATGTTCTTCCTCTTTGTCTGTAGATTATCCCAACATCCTGACTGGTCTTGCCATGGCAGGAAAGTTTGGTATAACAGCGTCTTTCGCTTCCATCTATGTTTACACTGCTGAGATATTTCCCACTGTGTTAAGGTAAATGAGTATTAATGAATTGTTTTATGTTTCTCTTCATTTCACAAGTTGTTTGCTTGAGTTGTTTTTCACGATTATGTCAATAGTCCTTGTAGTAATCCTACAGAAGATCATTCAAAAGTCTTTATTAGTGTTGAAGTGAAACTAGTGGACTTGTGTCTGATAAGTTTTTACTAAATCTCTCTGACTTGTTATGGCTTCAGGCAAACAGGAATAGGAGTGACCAGCATGTTTGCGAGGATGGGCGGGGTGTTAGCCCCCGTCATCAACATGCTGCAGAACCACAGCCCCATCACTCCCCTCATCATCTTTGGGGCGTCACCGCTTTTAGGTGCCCTCCTTGCCCTGGCACTGCCCGAAACCGCCGGTAGACCTCTGCCCGACACTGTGGACGACGTGGAAAACTGGGACGTCAGGTACTGAAAGGGGTCTCGTAAAAAGGGTGTCAGTATAAACAGGAAAGCATTGCAGCATATTAATGACATGTCCATCTGATCAAATATCTGTAGAATGAATAAACTAGTCTGATCCATTGAGATCCCACTAAGCTTAGATCATCCAAGGTGGAGTGAGACTCATGAGTTTGTGGTGCAGCTCAAGTGGGCCAGATCAGTAAAATGTGAGCACTCCACCTTTAGCCCTTTATTTGGCAGGTGAGCTTATCTGCTAATTTCCAATTTTTTTTTATAATGTTTTGTCCAAATAAATACAATAAACTGATGATAGTCGCTGAAAATATGTCCAAACAGTTGTTATAAACATTGAGATAGCTCCTGCAAGTGTCGGATTTCAGGACAATATTAAATAAATATGTGTTCTACTTTCTAGCATAGTCCATTATACTGTATATAAAAATCTTGTAATTTGGTATATTGAGACTGATTTAAAAATGTCTCAAAAAGTCCTTCAACTACACCCAGGTATTCCAATAGGTGTCCTATAAAGTATTAACCTTAACTCCAAAGTACAAAGAGGTCCACCATGAAAGAGTGTATTATCAACACTTATCTGAAAAAACCAAACTGAAATGGGTAAAATTTTAGAGAAACATTATCAGAAGGCTTCTAGGTGCAAAAACACAGTGAAATGGGCAAAAGTCACGTTTTCCAGTTGCAACTCCTCTTTTCTGCAAAAATGCAACGAATCACTTCAGTTTAAGCGTACGTGCTCAAGCTCAACTTAAAAGATTTGTTCCAGACAATTTAGTGTTTAATTCCACAAGGCACATTCAGAGGTCGAGTTCATACCTCGATGGTTCAGCGCTGCTTTACGAGCAAAATGGGGCCAAAAAACAATTACAAAGTAAAGGCTGACTGGCTGTGTCTCTCCGTCTGTTATGCTGTCCAACCTCTCCACAGATCTCTGTGTTTTGTCTCCGCACAGGCCGCCTCCCGCCAAGGAAAACCACGAGATGTGCGAAGATGCCATCCAATCCTCGAGCGGTGCCGAAAAGCAAGAGCTGCAGCACTTAGCGAGCCAGGCCTAACAGCGACGCACACATTCCACTATTCACACAGGATCCAATACCAGATGCCGCACTGACCGCCACTATGCAGTTACATGTCAGGATCAGTGCTCTATGCAAGAAGGCCAAACGTGATTCACACACTAAAGCAGTACGCAGGGGATCCAGCGCACACGCAAGACGCAGAAGACCAAGAAGAAGTCTGTTGTTTACCAACCTGTGCGACATTCACACTTTTACTCTACTTTTAAAATAGGTTTCATAGATTTTAAAAATGCTGAGAGGCAGAACAGACGCACAACATTTATTGATCCGCGGACCAAACACAACTGATGTGAAGACCGACGACGGACAAAACACCAGCAGATTGTCGCCTCTGATCTTTCTCATTACTCGTGGTGCCGTTGAGCGACTATTTTTTGGGAACTTTGTATGTATTTTTCAGCATAGAAGGATTTGTTGTGAATATTCATAAAGGGCATCTCCACAAATATTTTTGTATAGAGGTGTGCAACATCTCTGAGCTGTATCCAGAATATTGTCAAAGCCTCATCTTGTCTTGTCCTCTCAATCTGAGATAATTGCATGCGTTAGTTACCTTTGTTATGCCTAATGTAGCTGTCCATGTACTGCTGTAGCTAGATTATAGTTTTGTCAGGAAATCTTGGGATGTGAATGTGTTGGCATGTGAAGAGATCCTTGATTTTTAGTGACCTGAGCATTACGACTCCTGGTTCGTTCTAATTTTCACTTAATTGTACTCAGACGTAGGGTGACAACTGTGATGACTTTGACCTGCAGTTAGAAGTGTTTTGTACGTTTTAACTTGTTTAAGGGCTACACTTGTGTAGAAGGACTAGAGCCACAATAATGACTTCCTGGCATGCATCAGGAGCACAGGTCATGTAATAAAGGTGATGTGGTTACCAAAGGAACTGTCCCTACAGCCAAGAAATTCAAGGCCAGTGCGCTTTGAACGCACAAAATGTAAATGTGGAGTAACGTTTTATTCCACTGCATGAATTTGAGGACGTGTTGAAAGAAAAATCTTGAGCTCGGCCTAAATGATTCATAAAGTTTGACGCCGTGTCCAAGAAACACTATCCTTTCCCCTTCTTATAACTATTTCAGTCTAATCTCTTGAACTCTTGCTATGAGAGTGTTGGGTGTCATAAATTGCCATCTGCTAAATTTTATGGTCTTGGGTTTGTGAACTTTTACCCAGAACCTGCTGTGCGCGGTATTTCGGAACCATATATATTCCTCCTCTGCGGATTTAAACATCCAAACAACATTTCACTGCCTCTGATTTACCACCGTGTCTTGACCAGGTGGCAATAGGGTTAAAAAACAAGTCACTTACTCTTAACGTGTTTGTTTCTCTTGCAAATCAGGACACATACACTTTATCTATGCCTTACTGCAGCGTGCAGCCTTGTTCCAATGAGCGGAGACATTACCACAGATGGAATAAACGATGTCAGTTCTTTATTGAGACGATTCTTTGTTCAATGCATTTGCATGCAACAATTTAAAAGACTAGGGATCAGACGGGAAGCAGGTGGGGGGGGGTGTTTTGCAGCGAGGGTCCAGCCAGCTGGTCATCTAAACTGGGGACTTTGTACATCTGTGATATTTCTCAACAACAATTTTTTTATTTGTTTTTTAAAAACACAAAAAGGAAAATGTCACAAACTGTGTTCAGCTGACACGAAGGCCTTGTGTTCGCGCCCCTCCAGCAATAAACTTGATTGAAAAAGTCAACTTCTTCTGTGTACGATTTGTTTTTTTCCACAGTCACATGAACGTTCAACAACATTTAGGACATTATTTCCATCACCAGGCAGCTCAGTTCAATGCAGACGCGCGTCACATTCACCGGAGAGCAACTTGCAGGACATATTGGAATTCACGGAAATGAAAAAGTTACAGAATCTTTGATCACAACAATCAAGTTTGGCCTCGAACCGGCAAGTGCCTCAGGCACATGAAGTGGCTTCAACAGGAGCGGAGCAGCTTTACTCAGAGGACGGCGGCTCCGTCTACGCCAGTGTAACGTACGTAGCATCAGTGGTGACGCCACAGTTGTTATCCTTCAAAGACATGAGGATGTAGCCGTCATTGCCCCAGTAGGTGGACCAGGAGTTCTTCACCAGCCAGTATGGCTCGCCCTGTAAGGTACCGTATCCCACCGCCAGCACGGCGTGGTCCAAGTCATCAGGGGTGTTGCCTGAGGGACGGACCATGCGCTCAATTTTAGAGGAAACGCGCCGGTTCTTGTACAAAAACAGAAGCACGAGCGAGACGTAAACTCACCACATGCCGGTTCGTAGTAGACGCCGTGACTGTAGAAAACAAACGATCGATGGGCGGCGTCAATGCTGATCGCAGCCGGCCCGTTCTTGAAGAGCGCCAGCTTTAAAGCCTCTGCGTCGCCGGATGTGACGTTGGTGTAGCTCTGGATGTGCGCGACGAGCTGAGAGGAGTTCAGGTGGCAGAATCCGTTCTGTTTGAGAGAAAATATAAGGTTGTATGGATACGGCGTCGTGGAGTGAACAAGTTTGGGTTTTTACACGGGGAATAAAACAAATTGAATGCTCAGGAAGAACCAGACTATAACATAGTTACACTTTGGCCTTTGGAACTCCTTTGAAAAAAACCACAGTCCGTCAAAGAACTTCAGATTTTGATTCAGAATCAACATCTTCAGCTTCATAACGCCAGTTGTTCGAATTGCACTTTAACTATGATTATGAAAACAAACAAACATGTCACAAAAAGAGGACGTAGATTCATATCAGAGGTTCTGTGTGTCATGCTTGTTCCGTTGACTTGCTGTTTGACGGACCGCTGGCCTGTTCGGGGCGAGATCTGCTTTTTTATTACCTCCAGTTCTAACTGATGCTCTTGGTTATTTTGCTTTTTTAGTTTGGAAACAAATCACCAAAAATCACTTGCTATAAGAGGTTTGTGGTTTTTCCCCCCACTGTATCGTCCTGAAACTGTCTCACCATTCCCATATACGGTCCGTAGGTCTCCATGGTGGCGATGCCTCCGTGCTTCATGATCCACTCGTACGCTCTCCACTCCTCGCCACCATCGCAGGCGTTGTTGCCGAAGCCCCAGGAACAGTCGATGAGCATCTGTTGGGAGAGGACCTGCAGGGAGCCCGTCTGAAAGACGAGAGCCAAAACAAGAATTCAACCCCACTCAGCACGCGGATCACCGTCCCGTCCCGGCCAGTTCTCTGAACAGCGGCGCCCTCGGTCTCACCACCTCCGGAGAGTCACTGTGGGACGCCGGCCTCCCGTGACACGACGTGACCCGAGGGGCCTAAATCAGCCGTCGGTTTAAGGTTGAAACAGACGACATTGCGAAACGTGCATATTTTGACTGGAAATAGAAGCGTGGTTGAAGTGGACGACGCATACTTTTACACCCGCTGTAATCTATAGATTGCCGGGCCTGCACCATGAGATCACAGGAGTGAATCTGAGCCTCGCTCCCCCGGGAGAGGCTCCGTTTATGAGGCTGCCACTTCCTGCGGCCAGGCTGGCAGGGGTACAAAGACGCTCTGCTGGGGTGGGGGTGGGGGGGTCTCTGGGCACAGCTTTCTCCAGGCCACAGCAAAGCACTCGCCTTCACTGCACAACAATCAAGCCCTGAAAAGATCGCCGATTGAGCTGAACCTCAGTGGTCTTGTTATGCTGCGGAGTCACATTAGGAGGAAAACTCATCTCAAAACTAATGAGGATTAAAACACTCTTATACTTCAAGGGCTTGAAATGAACAAATGTCCCTTTAAATGTTAAAAAGGACAACATTTTCCATGGTTATACCACAAGATAAAACACTGATGAGTGACAGCAAATGAGAGCAGTATTTCAATCGACATTATGATTAAATCTCCACTGTGACTGTCTCTATGATTGCACGCCAGGGGACATGAGCAGGAGGCCGCGTGTAAGAGCGAGTGGAAGCATGTGGTCACCTCAGCGGGGCGCCATCATGTTTGGATCATGTTGCTAGGCGACGGAGGAGGAGGAGGAGGAGGAATGCCTTTGAGGGCGGCCTCCTTCAGGATGGAGGCAGGTCGGCGCTGACATTGACTCAGGTTTATTTATTCACTCGCACTGTCAAGCTCACTTAACGTGAGTGAGAGCGGCACAATGAGGCATGTTGTGGACCCGACTCTGCTCGGGAGGGAAAAATCTCCATTCACAACCAAAGGTTTCTTCCTGTTCAGAGGGTTTTTCCTTTTCCACTGTTGCCTTTGCTTACTCATGTTGAACTGTTGGGTTTCTCTATCAAAGTGAGATGGATGGTGAATTTGGCAATATAGAAAAAAATAAAGAAATGAAACCATGATTTTCTTTAATTCTGGATGGAAAACTGCTAATAAATATTAATTTCTGTTCACTACAAGAAATAATCAAACTCCATTTAATCTTAAGACAACACATGATGTCTTTTTATGTAATTTGTCAAAAACGCAAAAAGTACATTAGCATTAGGAAGAAAACATGCATTTCCACATCCAAACCATTTTAAACCTGTTTAGAATATCAGATCAGTTTTTTTCTATTTTCCCCTGTATTCACTATTATCTATGTCCCCTCTTACAATGAAGACAATAAATACAGTTGAATTGCATCTTTGTTGAATCAGATTGAAGACCTCCTTTTACCATAACGACCCACCAACAGATTCAGAAATACAATAAAAGTTCAAACTTAAATCAGCCTTAAAAAAAAAAGAAAAAAGAAGAAGACAAAGAACTTAATCAGCGTGATGCATACAAGTCATTAAGAGATTATCTTTAGATTTTAAAGCATATTGTCCTCCTGATATAATTCAGAGTGTGCATTTATTTTTAGCGTTTCTTCATGATGTAACTGAACTTTTAGCAATGATGTAACATCTAAACTCATCTCCCTCAACGTGTTTTATAACTGATGTTATAACTGATAACTGATAAGTATAAGCACAACATTGTACCAGCACTGACAATTATAATTATAAATACCCACAACCGGATCAGTTGACTCCACAAGCTAAACATCTGTGGACTCCAACATTTAGAAGGAGACTGAGATTGTGTTGTAAGAGGCTTCTAAAAGGTTTACCTTCAGGAAGAGAGCGCCCTCTACTGCCCCAGTGGTGGCAAAGCTCCAGCAGGAGCCGCAGATGGCCTGGTCCTTCACCGGGGTAACGGCACCTGGGAATGAAGAGAGGGGTGATGAACCTGGAATGCTGGTGGGTGTTTACCGAATCTTTAAGACTTGTACATACCGTAAAGCCGCCAGTCAAGCGACTCCGGTACCGAGACTCCTTCGTAAAGTTGGGAGGGGAACGGGAGTCCTCGGTTTGGGGTCTTTCCTCGTTTGCTCCCCCTCATGGCCACGAGCTCCGACATGGTGCGATCCGACAGGGAGTTCAGGGCAAGAGAGAAGGACAGGCCCGCCCTGTTCTTGGAGTGAACGTACCTACAGGAACAGGAAACCGGTCACATTGGTGCTGAACTGCTTCTGTCTTGACAGCTTCGGCTGCAGCGGAGCGTCCTCTCACCGCAGATTATGAACAAAAGCGTGCTCCCTCTTGGCGTGCTCTCGTTCGTCGCTGTACTGACGCTGGAACTTCACCTTGAAATGGTTGAAGATGTTTTGCGAGTGACCCAAAGCGGAGGTATGGATGAGATCTTTCATTGGATTGGCCAACATGTGGTGCTCCACTCCCGGACCAGGAAATCCTCCACAAGTCAAGCCTTCAGGGAAGAAAATAAACATAAACAAGCGTCCTCCAGGCTTGTGATCCGTCTCCGAGGTGAATGTCACAAACCTTCAGGCAGCGAGAAGACCTTAGGGTCCACTTTGGCGCTGAACTCCTTGTAATCCACCAGATACTTGTCGTAATGTGAACCCAGCAGCGTGTTGTAGCCCATCATCTCATAGTGGAGGGGAGCGGCGGTCCCACCTGCTCCTCCCTCTGAATGTGCCACCCACAGCGTGTACGTGTTCTTCTTATTGCCCACGGTGGTCACGTTCTGCCAAACTTCACACAGGGAGCCTCCAAAGTACTCCATCCTCAGGAACTGCCAGGGAAAGACGAGTCTTAGTCGAGGAACAGAAGCAATCTGATCTGTTGTAGCTGGATTTACTTTAAATGATAGAAAACTCAAGTTTGTGACGTCTCTAAAAGAAACACTGCCTGTTTGTAGTTAAACTACAGTCTACAGACTCTGAGACTGATTGAATACAGTCAGCAAAACTTAGTTGGTTTAGTCACACCTCGACGAGAAAACCTTCATTTTATTACACTGTAAAATATTTGATTGTTTCTAGAAAAAGCTGCAAGCTCAGCAACGACTGGTGACATTTCAAATTTAGCAAGATGATAAATCTATGAACGGATCTATATAAGCACACACACACCTGGAAGCCCTGCACGTCGGGCAGCGACGGCTGCGGCGTGACCGCTTCTTCCTTCGTACCGTTGACCTGAAAGCACTTCATCACATTTTGCTCTTTTTCTGTCGTCTCGGGACTGATTTTGTAGGAGGTGCCAAACGGCTGCTCCGACCCCAGCTGGAAAGTGGAAACCTGGCCTGGGGACAAACACGGAGAGGGGATGTTAACCTCACCGGCTCCCTTCATTTGAAACCTTCCGCGCTTTGTTTAACAGCCTATTTTCATTAAAACTGCTGGTTCACAGTGGTTTCCCCTCGTATTTCAATCACGTCATTTGTGAATTAAAGGCACATCGACCAGCATAAAGACATGTAATATATAGACTTACTGGATACATAAAAGAGAAAACATGAATATAACTAGAAAAGTCCTTTTTGCAATATTAAAAACATGCAGGAAGATGATAATTTCTCCCCTAATAAATTTCCCACAACATTGGAAAAGGCTGTAGACCCCAAATATAATCTAAGCTAAACACTGGCAAATGCATCCACTCTCATAAGCACGGTCTAATCCCCTGGTCACACAGGAAACTCTATTAATAATACCAAGATTGTTGAAATCAGTCAGTTTCATTAAAAATGTGACATAATTAATTACTCACATACATGTGTTAACTTTTTCAAACTACAGCAAAATTCATGTTTGATTAGTTTCTCTCTTTTATGGCCGTAGATTTTTCTTTTACATTACAAAAAGAGATTCTCTTATAACAACTATGAGAGACTATACCAGGACAAACACTATCTTATAAAACATGTTTTTGATATGAAAACAAAGCTGTTAATATCTGAAGGGTCACTTGTAAACTTGTTTTTAAAATGACCTTGCAAAAAAAAAGTTAAAGGCCATAATTACATGACGAAGGTTACTGGGCTGTGTTTTGAGACAACGATTGTCCTTCAATAGTGCTAAAGAGACAGAAAATCCTGCACCACAGTCATTTAAAGTCACGAGGACGTGACACAAGTTAGCAGATCGAGTTCCTACAGAAGTGCTGATCCTTCCCGTTTCGCTCGATGATACAACAGGCTCTCCATTTCAAACCACTTGTCCAATCAAGTGTTTTTATGAAAACCCCTCAGGCGTTTTCTTACCATGGTAGTAGTCAATTCGGCTGGACTTTGCTGCGAGGTCAAACCAGGCCTCGAATGGCTCCGTAATCTCGGCATAGGGCAGAGAGATGACCCCTGTAAAGGAGAAAACAGTCACATGAGCTCAAACCGCACAGAGGAAACAGTTTATTATGTGAAAAATGTTGACAGTTTACCTTTGACATGATAGGTTTTCCCAAAATCAGGAAGTGATGGGACTGCTTTTCCCTCCGAGGCTGGAAATAGAGACAATAAAATAGTGGAATATTCCTGAAATAAATCTGTGAGACTGTCCTGATAAATGAAAATTTAAAACTATTTCTGTACAGGAAGTGTGATTATATATCATTTGGAGGGGAATAATACACGAAATGTGTATTTAACAGGTAGAAAAGATGTGAAGTTTGAGTTTGTGTCAGTAAACTGATTAGTGTAGAAGTAAACAGCTGTGTTTGTTTACTTAACGTTAGTCTGCATATGGTTCATTCACATACAAGCTTATTTTTGACACAATTCAGCACAAAATGTAGAAAAACATAACAAACGTGATGTTTAATCACCTTTCCTGTTCGGCTGTTTGTATTGGAGTGTTTTGGGGGTTTTTTTAGACGCCGTGTCGGTGTTGCGACACGAGCTGAATGAAAACAACACGAGAGGGAAAGTAAATGTTTGTTTCTTACCGGAGGCAGCCCACAAAACAACAACAGCAACGAGCAAACGCCGCATTATTTCTACTCGGAGCTCAGAGAGACGACAAGGAAACACAGCAAGGCTTGAAAAGAAAAATAAACGTGACCCAGAGGAAAATCCTGTAACCTTTAAAAACACTTATTGAATAAAGAAAAGAGCGCAGGGGACATGAGTGACGTCCGCTCTCCACCAATCAGAGAGCGGGAGGTGGAAACATCCTCCAATCAGACATAAGAGGCAGGACTTAATGGTGCAGGATCACGTGATTCATGTCATATGACTTGTAGATGCCACATGATATAGTGCGATATGATTTTTGAGTGTTTTGTATATATATATAGATGGATGTGGCCGGTGCCAGTAATTCTGGGGGCTGATTGAATAAACTGAAGTTACAGATGTCATGGCAGCTGCTTTTGATCACAAATCACAAATATATATATATATATATATATATATATATATATATATAGTTTGGTCATACTACACAAATAAATAACGTGTATATTATTTTTGTTTTGTAAAAAAAAGTCAAATAAAACTAATGTTATAGAGTGGTTCAGTTCTGTGTCATTCTTCATCATTCTTCACACCTGAACTGTTATCTGCTGCAGCATGAATAAATAGTCCACATGACGCATCATTACTGTAACACACGTGCCTCCACATAGAACTATTCTGTCTAATCTGGCACGTTTGTACCTTTTAGCCTGTGTAGCTTTGACTGACATTGTTCAAAAGAATAAATTGATATTAAATGTTTTTAACTGTATAGCTCCAGATATAATACACATACTCAACAGCTTTCTTCAGACAGGCGTTTTTCCAAAAGCTTTAAACACAGCAGTAATCAATGTTTTTAATGTATTTCATAATTTCAATTGCTTAAGATTAATTTTCTTAACCTTATAATACATCACAAAAATCCCACATCACATAATTTCAGGCCCATGATAAACGTCTCCTATTCAGCATTTCATATAATTTCTTGCATGTTTTGATTAACTATAGTGTTGCACATATGTGGGTAAGATATTGTGAACATTTCTGGACTGATGGTCTCTACTTCAATCAGGTTTCAGATTTCAGAGTTGTCTGAGCTCCAAAAGACTTTAGGACTTCTAACTCGGCCTCAATCTGCATTCCTGCGTTTGGGAACTGCTGTTATAGTTTCTATCACATGGATGTGGCCGGTGCCAGTAATTCTGGGGGCTGATTGAATAAACTGAAGTTACAGATGTCATGGCAGCTGCTTTTGATCACAAATCTGCCTTAAACTTAGATATATATCTAACCTGTAGTTCTTTCATTTCCTGCACGCTCAGGCAGGCACAGGGTAAATACAAAAACACAGATGAGCGCTGGTTAAAGTCGTGCTTATCACTCCTCTCAAGCACCAAAACTAAGTTATTTTTTCCACTGAACCGACCACTAAGAAAAAACAGATTGTCATATATAGATAAATAAACACAGAATAAAACACATCAAGTCATTTGTTTTAATTCCGATTACACAGAAAATATGGGGGTCAAGTGGAGAATATATTACTGTCTTTTGCATTGGAAGACATTGTAAAAAAAACACAACATAATGTCAAACTGGAACACAGTTTTCCTGAGTATTTTCATTTTGATCAGGTTTTTTAAATAAGTTTATTAAATGTAGACTTTTTCAGAATGTACATATATTTCCTTCCACTTTTGAGGTCAATATATTCTCATATTTATTATTCATCCGAGTTAAAAAAAAAAAAAAACATCATCATCCACAATATGTTGTTCTCATACCTATTTTGTTGAAAGTACTTATTGGCTCACTCATTATTTCAGTTTCAAATTTGTAGGATTAATTTTTATTCTCTCATTTTAAAAAAAAACAAAGCATACTGGCTCAATGCTATCTGCTGCTTGAGTTAAATATTCCATGAGTTTTGATATTCACATGTTTTTCTATGGACTGACCTTGACTTTTCTTGGTTGTATTTGATTGCCACCTTTTTAAATTTGTAATGTGTTGACCACTGAAACACTCATACCTTTTGTTTTATTCCTGCATCAACCACATTACTCACCTCAATGTTGGACACTTCTGAAGTCTGAATCCAGAACCTCAACTCGACACCAGGTGTCAGTATCTGACAGAACTTGGCGGTTATTGTTGCACAAGACATCCGAAGGTTTAGTGCCAATCTGGCACAGACACACTGGAAATCAGAGGGAAGCAGAAATGAAGCATGCATGCAGCAGCATGTGCAGACAGGCAGGAGACAGACAGGAAAGGAAAAGGGAGTTAGGAGAGACTGATCAAGTGGGACTCTCAGGGTCCTAACTGAAGTCAGGAGACGACAAAAACACAGTGTGTGTGTGTGTGTGTGTGTGTGTGTGTGCGTGCGTGCGTGCGTGCGTGAGTGTGGGTGTGAGTGTGTGTGTGTGTGTGTGTGTGTGTGTGTGTG
Organism: Lipophrys pholis; assembly: GCF_963383615.2. NCBI lineage: Eukaryota > Metazoa > Chordata > Actinopteri > Blenniiformes > Blenniidae > Lipophrys > Lipophrys pholis. The sequence goes on along the minus strand of NC_137643.1, from coordinate 16,963,842 downwards.
GTCAGAGCTAAAGGGTAGCTGAAGGAACGTGGAGCAGCCAGCAGGGAAAAAGCTGTAGAATTATTATCTAATGACTCCGTCACTTTGTGGGACAGCTGCTGGTGAACATACACTAACAATCATGGCAGGCGCATTATTACGAAGTAAATCCAGAATCAGCACAACTAACTCAGTGCTCACACGCTTTCACGGCAACACTGTTATTTTAGGTGTTTTTATTGTACCAACAACTGTCAGTGCCAGGCAGCTGTTGGTGTGCGGTCAGGTGACAACTTGTGCAAGTCTGTGTCCCCCTGTGAATCCAGGCCTCCAAGAACTGGCTGCATCAACAAAACACTTCACTATTTCCTCCCCGTGAGGCTGTTTATTGCTTTATTTAGAGTTAAACAAATACAACAGTAACCACAAAACATTGTTCATGTACAAGAATACAGGTGTATAAATATAAAATATCTGCACTACAGGGTAGTATTTGAAACATTTGTCAAAAAAACAAACAAACAGGCGACACACATTCAGAAGAAAAATAGAAGAAGAAATCATTCACTCTGTGGTGCATCCGCCTCAAGATGTGCTTTGCACTTTGCACTCCTGACTGCACTCACTCACTCACTCACTCACTCACTCACTCACTCACTAACACATCCAAAGGGAAGACCAAAAAGCTTCAGTCCCGTTTTTTTTTTTTTAAGTCTCTTTAGTTTAGTGCTCTTGAGTACTGCTTGCACTCCAGTTTCTTCTCAGTCTAATAATTCTATTAAATCAACCCCACTAATGTCTAAACGCAGACCTAGACGTACATCAGACGGCTTGTTTTGGACGCTAATGTGGAGCCAGAAAACAGGCTCGCTGTTCACATTATCACAAAATGTCTACGAGTGGTTCCAGCTGCAGCAGGTTAACATCAATTAAAGTTTACCACATTAACTGGGACACCGCATGGCTACAGACACGTTACACGGTTCCTGAAGGAACTGGCAGTCTCTAATGTGGGACAAACAAAGACTTTATGGCACAAAGGCAGAAGACATCGTCTTCTTTTGGCAAGAAAATTAAAGTGGCTTATGAGTCTCTGTAGCAGGAAAACGTTGGAAAGTTTAACCTTCAGAAATGCCAGTAATGCGACCAATGATCCACTCGTTAATCCGTAGTGTTTTGAATGAATTCACATTTTAAAGAGTAATGATATACTGATTTAAAATACACAATGTGGAGCACCTTGTCAAGTGCATTTACATTTTACACAATACTGATGTCAGCTCAGCTGTGCTGCACCTCGTCGAGTCCACTGTACAGACGTTAGTTAGACACTGTTAAGGAGCAGGATGGTCGCAGCGGGGCCGGGAGATGAGATTTCGGGGTTGACGTAGTGTGGATCCTGTTCGTCCGCAGAGTCTCCTTCTTGCTTCTGAGCTACAGTCAGGGTGAGCTTCTTCAGGCCGGCCTCTAACGTCGCCTCGGCTCCCTCCGCTCTGTCACCTGGTGAGGCACGAGCACAAACCGGCCCATGAGTCCACGAGGATAAACAACTATTCATATTTTCAGACATACAAATCGTAGAGAAGATATAACAGATTTAAACAGTTCTTCAGTTATCATTGATAGCATTTTGAAAGTTTGAGCAAGAAGTGTTATTTTTGTTCCCCCTTATGTTCCGCCTTATTGACGTTCCATAAAAACAGAAAAAAAAAATACTTTTACTGATGAAAAATGTAATTATTGATGTTTTAACCTGCTTCCTTTATACATTTTGACCCCTGTTTACCAGCAGTGTCGCGGTTCGCACTCGTAGCCTCATAATGAAAATATTCCCACTTTAAGTTTGCTTTGTGCCGTCCCATGTTGAGTTTGCATGTTTCCCCTGTGTGCGTGGGCTTTCTTCAGGCACTCCAGTTTCCTCCAACAGTCTAAAAACCTGCTTTCAATGTTATTTGGTGAGTCTACATTGCGAATATGACTTTCTGTCTCCGTATTTGGAAAGTTTGAGCAAGAAGTGTAACTCAAACTGCAGCTGACAGTTTGTTTTGTCCTTAATGCAAATATATGACATCAGTGCAGAGTTTCAAAAATGATCACAGCTATCAAGAGTGTTGAGTGACTTCCGAAAATGCAAAACAAGAGTGAAGATGGTTCACACAAGAGCTCGACGGCGAGTGAGGTGCACACACACACACACACACACCTCTCTCCCGGTCGCATTCCGGAGAGGAAGCTCCGCTGCATTGGCTCCGAGGGCCCAGGAGAGGCGAGGTGTGCCCAGAGCCGCACGCCGAGTCTGGGCAGTGAGAGCCACAGGGGCTGGCTAAGTCTGCGGGGCCGTGACAGGAGGAGGAGAAGATGGAGGAGGAGGAGGGGGAGGAGGAGGACAGGCAGGAGCAGGGCATGTCGAGCGGAGTGGAGGAGGCGGAGGTGGAGGGGTGGGAGCAGTAGGAGGAAGGCGAGGAGGGCATTGCCTGGGGGGAGGAGGTGGAGCGGGAGTCGTGCTCCTCCTCCGAGCCGCTACTGTGGCTGCCCTCTTCGTCTATCGACACCGACACCACTGAAACACACAGATACACACTCTCAGCATGCAGACGCACAATGTGGATGGATGAGGGAGGACGACGGGTCGAACTCACTTGACAGACCGTCAGACTCCATCTTGAAGTTGGCGATGTCCTCGTGACCTCCGTCCCCCTCCGCGCCGACGCCTTGCTCTCTGGCTCCCATGGCCAGGGAGCGCCGCTGAGCGTGGATCTCCTCCGAGATGCTCTCCAAGTTGCGTAGCGCTGCGCGGTACTCGGCTTTGGCGACGACGAGCTTGGCCTGACGCTCGTCCACGTGACGCTTCAATTGCTGCGGGAAGTCAATGGCAGCTTCTTAGCAAAGTCACCTCACGGCCAAAAACCGTGAAACTGTCAATTGTGGCTTATGCGCATACCTCAAGCTGTAGATAATACTTTGCTTTCAGTTCAAAATACGGTCTGTAGGGAGGGAGAAGGAAAAAGGAGTGAGAGGGGGGGGAGGAGCTGCGAGGAGAATAACACTCCTCTGTGAGCGCTCGCATTCCTCAGCCCTTACAGAGGGGAGTACACCCCGACACGAGAAACATCTGGACTGCATCAGATCACATCTCCCCGATTTCTCACACACAAATACATCTATAAAAGAGGCCGGAGCCGGGGAAACTCATGAGATCCAGCCTGAAACGGACCTGGATTTGTTGATGGAGCGTTTCAGTTTCTTCTCCAGCTGCCTCATGTGGCTGATGGAGGAATTGTAGTTGGCTGCAGTCTTTCTGTGCTCGGCTTCGCTGCGCGTCCTCGCCTGCTCGGCCTCCATCACCTGAAACAAGAGTGCAACATTGAGCAGATGCAGTCTGACTTGTAATTTCTGGAGCTGCTTTGTATTTTGTACCCTTTGTGTGGCGTGGTTGAGCATTTCCTGCCAGGCGGAGTCAAACTGCCGGCTGTCCTCCTCCAGCAGCCGCTCCTCGGCCAGGGCGATGGTCTCTTTGGCGGCTCGGAGGATCTCCACTGCTCGCTGGAACTCCTGAGTGGCTTTTTGGGCTTCAATCTGGGCCTGGAGTTTCCACAAAGAAAGAGATGTAACACCACAAAGCAGACCTGGAAACCAAGTGTCACTGCTGAAGAAGCGGAGTGTGTGTGGACCAGATTCATCATGCACTCACATTGCTTAGGAATCTGGTAAATAGCTTACTAATTGTTCTGGAAAAACAGATTTGAAAGAGAAAAATTAAGTATTAAAGCAGACACCTCCGACGTGTACATTTGAAAAAGAAGTCGTGCGCAGCATTTCTGCAAAGAGGACGAGTTAAATCAGCAAACAAAACTGAAAAGCAGAAATAAATATGTTAATTAAGAGTTTATATTGACTTTATAGTCTAAATATGAAAGACTAATGTCAGTGGCAGCCTTCATTTTTATCAGTTTTGTACTCTTGGTCCTCAGGCTGCATGATATCAGTTTAATAATCGATAATGTTGTTGAATATTGTGATAACTTGAAGATTTATGATAAATACAAACATTGAAGTAGAAGACATTAATGTCTTTGTTCTTCTCAAGATCAATGCTCTTTCTCTGTCACTCGATTAAACCTGTTAAATCAGTTGATCATATGACATTTGCGTATTATTATAATTCTTTGCCACCCTAAATACACTCATACGGAGACACAACTGAGCTTTGATGCGGTGAACAAGCCGAAGCTTTGTCGTGGTGGCGATCTGACACTTGGTCCTGCGGACTGCCCACAGTCGCAGTCAATAGGAGGATTGTTCTCATCATGCTGGACATTTCTGGACCCACTTGACTTAAAGGTCGGAGAACTGGCTCCAGGCCAAGTGTAAGCACTTACAGTAACTCCGATCGGATTTCCTTGCGTAGCGTAACATGTAGTCATTGCTGGTCTGTCTCAATCTGGAATATTTGGTTCTGCTGTATTTTAAAGATACAGTTTTTTTTAAGAGATCACTTTAATGGGTCAAATTTGCCCAGTGTATCAGGAGGAAGCAAGTTGTTTAAAGTACTAATAATGCACTTAGAGTTCATATAAACACCCGGTCATTATGCCTGTATTGACTGACAACAAACAATAGAACAAAGTTGTTGATCATATCTGAGCCGTTTTCAATAAATAATTGTTGTTCCACAAAGAGACTTTTGATTTTTCATGATAAACTAAAGCCATGAATTCATTTCACAGGTTCAGTCATCACTTGTTGGGAATCAAAATGGAGTGACTTCCTGTCACGTCAAAAAGCATTTTACATACGATGAACAGCCAAACTATGAATAATACGTGCTATGAATAAATTTATTTTAATTGCTTAAAAACACACCTTTGTCCTGGCGCTTATATGCTACTGTTGATGAATAACCAACACTTACACTTTTCCAACTTGAATACTCTACAACAAGCCACAACACAACATGTGTTCTCATATCTTAACAATGTGACACTAAAAGTAATAAACACTTCCATTCACTCTATTTTCAGCGACGTTGCAGGCCGTTCTAACTTTTTAGATGCTTGCGATTTCTGCGGCTTTTGTCCGTCAGCCAAAGTCGTTAACTTTGTGTATTTCTTGAACGCAACACCGTTCATAGTGGGAATTTAACCAGTAAAATCGAGGCGAGGTTAGGTTCAGGAGACTAAAGTGGCCCGAGTCAAAGAAGTTGTTTTTCTCATGGTCTTCCATGTTACATTAACCCCTGTAACCTGACCCCTGCCTCTGCCTCTATGTTTGAGATAAAAAGCCCGCAGCAGTGACGTGAGCAGGTCGGGGTCTGCATCGTCTCACGGCGGAACGTAGAAAACACAAAAGCCAGCGCCGGCCACGCTGGCATTGTTATTACTATCTGGGTGTTGCAGCGGCTCGACGGGCTTTCCAGAGCTTCGAGGAGGTGAAGCGATAGAGGGCGGAGGAGGAAAGATAACATGTTGCACGCTGCGTGCGATCCATTATTTGGACAAACTGGCAAAGATGGATGCGTCCTCTTTGTCCCTCATCGTGACCCATTTCCCAGGCTCGGGGAGGAGAGGGGTTGCAGGCGAAACAGAGGGAGAATGATGGATATTTGATGAGAAGGGAAAAACCAAACGGAACTGAGATCTGCTATTTCTGCTTTGATTTCTTTTCAAGGTGGCAATAAAGTGTGGCTCTAAATTACCCTGGCACGGGGTTAATGTTATTTCATGGAGCTTCGGCCGCAGCCCGGAGCGGAGTTATAAAGCACACAGCATAAGATGCCTGTTAACGCTGAGCTTTCTATCTTTCTTCACTGCAGCAAAGCAGGCGCTCCGAGGATTAACTCATACCGAGATCTTTAAGGCACAAAGGCCTGTTGAGCTTCCGACGCCATGCCAGCGACAAGCTTTGTTATCGGTTAATTAACTGGATGTCACAGAGCTCGCAGTGTGTGACACTGAGGACCAAACGATGCAACGTGAGCCCAAGTCATCCTCTGAAATACTTGACCCCGCACATGACGCATTCTGAGCTGCCGGACGTGTCACCCACGTTTTAATCTCCTCACATTTACGGTTTTTCAAAGGGGACGGACGCAGAGGAAAGAGGGGGGTGGAGGTGAGAGCGGGTGAGGGAGGGGTGAGGGAGGGTGGTGGCAACACAGACAAGCAGTCAGACTGGCAGCGGTGCAGAAGAGAATGCTGGGCGGAAAAGGATGAAAGATAGGACAGTACAGGCAAATTCCCACACACCGCCTCTCTGGTGTGCTGGATCACAGGGAGGTAAAAACATGATGGGGGGCAGGGGGATGAGACTGGCTTAAGGGTGGGGGTCGGTGCAAGACTGGGATGTGTGTGTGTGTGTGTGTGTGTGTGTGTGTGTGTGTGTGTGTGTGTGTGTGTGTGTGTGTGTGTGTGTGTGCAGGGTGGGAGGGGGTCAGAGAGGGTAAGTATTAGAATCCTTCTGAAATGGGTCATGTATTAAAATTTCAAATATTCATCCATAAATCATGACCAGACAATACGCCACTTTATCCAGAGGAATTATAGGTTTTGCCCCACTTAAATACCCCAATCACACACATGCACACACGGTTAGAGGCAGTTATTTTTCCCAATCCTTTCAAGCGGATCCAGGTTCCACCAAAATTCAAAGCCTCCCAGTAATCTGCGGCTCTCACGTGTTGCTATCAGAGGAAGAGACGCCGTTCGTCAGCGATAAGCGAGGACAGGCCCATATGCACACGCAAATAAACCGTCTATTTTAGTTTGACCGCCCAGCTCTGACACACAAATGTCAGCCTGCTGATGTATGACTCAAACGCTTCTTCTCCACTGGCCGGGAGGTTTTTGGGGGAAAGCTGGACTCTTAAATGTCTGCGACGCAATCCAATCAGATCAGAGCTCCTGCAGGCCGGAGCGATTCCGCGGTAAATTACAGGGGGAAACGTGGCTGAGGTTTTTAAGAGAGGTGAGCGACTGAAGCGTCGGGGAAAGTTTCATTATTTCTCACCTACTCAACTTTTGACCTCCAAAATAATAAAATAGAGCACGTCAATCAGTTTCTTCTCCACGGTGCGTGCGTGTGTCTAAAAATAGACACCACGTGAGTGTGCTTCCTTTCAGTAGATATAAGCGGAGCTCTTTAAACTCCTCATCGCTAATCCTCAGTAAGCCTGGCCTCACATTGTGTCTGCCAACCTCAGAGTCACTCCAGCTCACTTCTATGAATGTGTGTGACTGTCTGTCTCACGTGTGTGTGTGTGCGTGTGTGTGTGTGTGTGCGCGCGTGCGTGCATGCGTGTGTTTGTGTCAGAGTACCTGTCTCGCCACTTTGCGGGCCTCCCAGTAGGGCTTGGAGTCATCCACAGCGCGGCCGATCTTCTTCACCTGCTCGTCCAGCTTCACGGTGGCTTCCACCAGCACCGCACGAAACCTCCGACGGCAGTCCTGCAGACGCACGGAGACTTTTAGAACATTTAAGAACTGTAAGCCCAATTTGCTCTGTTCACGGTGAGAACACGGATGTTAAGAGTTCACTGTGTCTCAGTACGGCCTCGTAACGTCGACCGTGGCTGTAATTGTCTCATGTGGGGTCATATTTTAAGCACAAGCCACAAGTTAGCCTTCGTCGTGGCTGCTTCTGTCGTCTGTTTGGCTGCGATGGGTTTGGCCTTTGACTCAAAAGTAGCCCTTCACTAAAAATGCTACCGAGACATCCAAAATTGCATCGGCATGCATGTCTTTCTCCCCAGTCGCTACAATCGAGCACAGCATGTGGAGCTGAACGTCTCCGTGGAGGAAATGAACAAACATGTCGGCGTTTTACTGCAAATAAATGTGACTTTGGTTGGTCTGGTTTGTATCACTTTGTTAAACGTGTTAAGAACAGACGCGATCATAAACTGCACAAGCATTTTCAGAGGTAGAAAATCACATTGGGCATTGCACATTAATCAGTTCTCATAAACTCCTCCCAGTATTTTGTACTATAGCTGAGAGACACGCCTAATATTCCGCATTCAGGAAAGCAAATGTGCCAAAATGATAGTCGTGTGTTACTTTGTGCAAACTTCAGTATGTCCTGCGTGTAAATCAGCTTCCAGGTTAGCGCCGTTTTTTTGTTTTTTTTAAATGTGTGCAAATCTTGTCGCGCAAATGTAAGTCAACCTGTGATCACAACAGACTTGCCTGAGTACAAAACTTTAAATGTAATGGTGAGTTTGTGCTGTGTTCCAAAGTTAAGTGAAGTTTAAGGAAATGGGTAATCAGATACGTCGTTATTACAGAAATAAATCTCGGATAAATTAATTTAGGTCAATTTAAAGACAAAAGAAGAGGTGTGCTTTAATAAATGTAGAGTTTTAGGCCATTGCAATTTAAACCAAAGGTGGCAACGTTACATAAATTAATCTATTTTACACAATAAAATTGTACTCTTGAACTGAAGTGATATTGAAATTTATGTGTTTTGCAGGAAAAAAATGTGGGAAAACGTGAAATCCTTTGCATCCAGTCAACAGACACACAAACCCCAGTAAAGAAGGACTGACGTGAGTCACTTTAAGTTCTTCTACGGTTAAATAAGGCCACGCTGGGCCATGTGTTGCAACTGTGACTTGTTGTTTGGTGTACTTTCAGCCATGTCATTACTACTTCTCCATGTCTCGGACATCACATTAAATGTCCTGTGCCATTTTATTTCATGGCTGCCATGCTTAAAATTCACTGACGGAAACAGTAATGAATGTTTTTTTTTCTGCTTGATTGTCCCAATCGATTAAGCTGACATCAGTCATGAATGCTGTGGTGATTTAGAAAAAATAATTAAAAAATAAAAACTCTTCTCTACCACTTTATCCAACTGAAGATCACAGGGTGCCGGACAAAGTCCCAGCTGGCTCTGGGAAAATGTAGTTTAATACCATTTACAGGTCGCCAGTCTGTCACAGGACACACCCAGACAATCACACACACTCACATTCACACCAACGGGGAATTAATTTACTGAGGGAGGATAAACAACACAAACTGCTGATGTTCTCACTGTAACTGCTAACCGACTGGACTCTCCGGAGTAAAAAGTTCAGATATTTGTGTTAAAATGTTCAATGCGTGGCACCAAATAATGAAATAGCTTCAAATAATGTAATAAAATAGTGAAATACTTTTTTACAAGGATAGCTGGGAGCGAATGCTGCATTGTTGTGTGTTAAATGAATAATATGACGACTATGCCGTCTATAAGACTTAGTTTTGATAAGCAACCTGCACAAAACCTGCAAAAAATTCCAAGAAATATAGTTCTCTTCATGTATAATTACAATATTGGCTTCAGTTACTAGATTTTGTAACTTATTAGACTATTGGCAAACCGTTATTATAATAAAGGCTCAATTATCCTGATAAACTATTGGCAATTTATACCAATATTGGGCCTTCGCACATTTAAAATTATTAAATTATTGGCCATTATTGCAGATAAAATAGATACTCAAAACCTGAAAATGGACTGTCAACATGCCGCTTCACTCTTATTTTAAGGAGCACTTAACTGCTTGATCAGCCTCAACTCGCCATCACCATCAAATTCACACACTCACACACAAATGGTGACGGCTGTAATGCAAGGTGCCACAGTCACCCTGAAAACTTTACTGAAGTAGAGAATTGGGTTTTTTTTGGGGTTTTTTTTTACCCAGCATTCATAGTTAAGGGTTTGGAACTGCATTAAGGGAATGAATATCCTCATAAAGGAAGCCATAGAAGTGCTGAAAAGCGGCAGCACCTGCATCCTGCTCGAAGGACTAGCAGCGGAGCGAAGAAGAGGTTTAGGAGGAAAAAGGGAGAGGGTGCTACAGGAAGCACACTTCCTGTGACATCATAACCTCTCCTGGCTTCCCGTTCTCGTGGTGAGCTAGTGGCGCAGTGCCGTAGGTAAACCCTGCGAGCCGAAGATCAGGTATTATAGGAACTTAGTGACGCCACACTGACAGATTTGATGGTTCTTTATTTCCCCCAAAACACACGTTTCATGGTTCATCTCCTGAGAGGTTTAAGCGTCTGAGCTCGGATTTTATCCTCACTGCCTGAACTTTTCCCCAATCCTCTAAATCTAATGTACATCGTCTTTAATCAGTCCAGACTGCAGCTACACATTTCCCCACAATCCTCACAGCTGCTTTACTTTCATTTGGATGAAGTGGCTTCTTTTTCTTTCCGTCTGCTTCTTGTGCGTTTATTTATAGCAGAGCAAAGATGCTCCTTTCAAAGACGGAGTAAAAGCCTCCGAATGACTGACAACCAAACAAACCGGGATTTGAAAATAACCTACTTTATTACCTGACTCGTGTGATTTCAATGATAATTGAAATCCACGGCTCTCGCTCTCTTCATCTTCCTGTCATGTTTATAGCTGTGTGGATGTGAGCGGAGGTTTAATGAGAAACAGATGAGCTCTCCTTTTAGGAACAGAAGAAAAAAACAACAACTGTGGCGTCGCTCTGGAATGTTTGTGGATTTCAACAGGAACTCAACCAGCCCACGTTCGAGAGAAAAAACAAAACAAAACAAAAAAAAAAATTACTATTTCTCTTTCTGAAATTCCTTGCTTGAATTTGGGTTAGAGTTTCTGGGTAACATGGGGCGTCTTAGGGTTGGGATTGGTCAAAAAATGCCATTCATGTCATGAATGTGCACTGATAGTTAACATGCTAAAAACAAGTGTTAGTAGACATATACATGTACAATAAATATGATGAATTTTCTTACAATAGCCTTTTTTTCGGGAAAATTTTCATGTAAAACTGCAAGTTTAAATGGAAAATGAGCAGCTACACTGGAAGGATTGATAGAAAATCCTCCCTGATCTTCTTTGTTTGACGTTGTGCAGACAGGACTGATGGTGATTTATTCTAATGATCTAATCTAATGAGAAATGAAGTGCATGTTTGTTTAGATTTGAGATAAATACAAATAAATCATGTCCAGATTACAGCCCCAGCTCATGCAGCAGTGAGTGTTTATCCAATCTGAAAGAGGCATTAACGTGTGGCAGCGTCTGCTTCAGCTTTTCCACACTCTTACAGCTCACAGATTTAGAAAATTTCCACCATTACAGAAGGTTTGAAAGCGATGGCCTCGTTGCCAGGCAGCTTCCCCAAAACATTATTGGAAACAAGAAAAGGCTTTCCCACTTGTTTGGAGCACAACGTCAGATTAGAAGGCTGAATAGTGGGTGGGATAGGTTTGGATTATTGCAGAGCTGGAAGTGTTTATCCAAGAGGAAGACACAATAATGGAGACGATAGAAGTGTTGGCAGTTAATGTTTTGTCTTACCTCCAGCTCACTTTCCCAGCGGTTAATGTCATCTGTGGACTGATTCAGCTTCTCCAGCTCTCCCTGTTGACAGAAAACAAACGGCAGGGAGGTGGTCAGGGTGGGGGAAGTGGGGTTAGATCTGATCGTGGAGGTTTCTTGAGGATAAAATGTGTATAACTTCTGGTAATCAAATTACTGTGCAAGCAGCCTTCAGAGTGTGGCGAAATCTTAAAGAGACCAACGCTTCTAAAGGTTTTTAGCGGGTACATTGGTGTGACGGAACAATAACCAGCATGCATATTACTGAGCATTGGATCATTTTAATCCTTTGAGATCACATCTGGAACAATTTCCCTGAACTTCTCTCACCTGGATCCTTGGATCCACTTCTTCTTCTTCCTCCTCTTCCTCGGCGCACTGCGCGTCCTCCTCACAGTCCTTCGCGTTTCCTTCCATTCTCCTGGAGGAAGAAAAAAAAAAAGAAAAAAACGGGGGTCTTCACTGCGAACAAAGCGCGACCCCGGGGTGCAGAGCGGCAGAGGTGTCCAGACTGCGATCCGCCTCCTTTAACCTTTACGCGGAGCGCACCGCATGCCGCGGGCTTTAACCGGAGTCCGTGCGTCAAAGGGAGCGGAGGAGTCCGGTGTCAGCGGGGACGCGCGTCCAGCCGTGCCGCGGGGACACTGGAGAGCAGGATCAACCTCAGGGAAGGGCAGCGGGCGAACTGTGGGAGGGAAAAGTGTTTAGTTACCCAGAATCATCCGTGGGATCGCTTCTGGTTTGGAACCTTCAACATAAAACACAAGAAAACTGGGAGGGAAACGTTCCCGAAGCCACAAAGGCGCTTTAATCATTTTTATCATCACTACTGGCAGTCCAAAAAACACACATCACCATAAATTGTCCATAATTTTGAACGTAAATGTGTGTAATTGTCTGTCCAAAACTTAACTGTTTTAACTTAACTGTGCCATTTGTGACTATATATATATATATATATATATATATATATATATATATATATATATATATATATATATATATATATATAGGTATGTATTTTCAGGAAAGTTTTGGAAAGTTAACGCCACATTACACTGAGCATTAAAGTAAGAGTCAATACGGAAGAAAACGCTGGAATCAAATTAAATGTACAGTTTGCATATGAAATCGCTCTTTAAGAAATATTTAACCTTTCACAAAAACATGATAATACTACAATATTTTGTATTGAATACAGTTCGTACTGTAACACACTAATAACAAAAAAACAACATACAACGGAGCATTTATTAACACATGAATGAACAAACACACTTACAAGTTGCGATTTTAATTAAAACAAATAAATAGTTATTGTCTTTTGCACACATTTCATTTATCTGATTATTTATGTTCCCACATATCTCTACTATTTCTTTATTTGATGATTGATGGAATAAATAAACGGAACACACTGACCCTGTGTCCGTCACCCCCTGAGATTATTATTATTTTTTTTTTCTGCAAACATTGCCCTCATATTCTGAAAGGTGCAACCCGGTATTTTGTGGGCTGCTGCTCTTTAACTTGACGGACCTCCAGCATGTGAGGTTTGTCTGGTGTGACACGCCCTCTGCTGGTCAGGACTCCAGGGAGCAGAGAGGCTCAGACAGGCTGCAGGTCAGTGACAGCCAAATGGACGACAGCTTCCAGTGTGATGTGCAGAATGAAATGGATTTGTTTTACAGGTAGCAAACTATTTAAAAAATAGAACAAAGGTTTTGTGAATGAATTTGTGGAAAAAAGAGATATTATGCATATATACCGTCAAGAAATATAATAATATTTGCCTGTATATATTTTCATACCATTGGTTTTAATCATATTTTATTGAGTTATAATATTGGAAATTCTCTTTACATGTTAGGTTGTAATGCTTCTTTAAATATAATTTGCATCTGTTTTATTTGGGTAACAATGGATGTGCCACGCAGCATCACCCCACAATGGGAAGCCTGGTTTGAGTCCAGCTTGGGGGCTTTTTTGGGGGGATTCTGCATGTTCCTGTGCATGGTTTCCTCCAGATATTAATTGGTGTATATCATATTGTACAAACGTGTGTGTGACTGCCTCTATGTAAGAATAGTCCCAGCAACCCAAAGTTAAGCAGAAAGCAGTATGGTACAGTGTAATACTCACAAACTGAAGTAGTTATGAATGGATATGAAACTAACAGTAGGAATGCAACTTTAAATCGTGGATGCATAAGTGATGCTGATCAAAAGCACCTCCTTAGGACACTTAATGATGTTGAGTTCCCCCAACAGCTTTGGCCAAACAAGTGATCAATATTGACAAATAAAATAATTCATAAAATGTTGAATACTAGTTCAGTGTGGTATTGCTTGCCTGGTGACAGTTGATTTAAAGAATTTGAAATACTGTTTGATTGTCAAAAAAAATGTCTTGTTTGTTTTTCACCTTGTTGTCTTGAACAGTGTGATGTATGTGTTGTAGTCTTTTCAGCATCATCAATAAAATGATCAACGATCAAGATGACCAATGCGTTGATGAAAAAATATATTTTTTCTACCTGACTAGGATTCGTAGCACGAGAATAAAATGCAATGCTCACAAAGTTATGGAATATATTTCCACCAGAGCAGCAGGAGATATCGGCATTATGGGTTTTATTCATTTTTACTTGGATCTTTCTCTACACACTCTAAATAACAGTTATTGACAGTTTAAACTATGCATATTACCAAAATACAACAAGACAAATTAATTTGTATATTGTTATTAAAAAAAAAAGTCTATAAAATGTATATCTGGTAAATACTATATGCCATAGTGTAACATATTAAGATAAAGATCAGCAATCAATACAAACACAACTATATGATGTTAAGGTTTATTTGCTATCACACATGTCAGGATTTCTCACCATGAAAAAAAATCACAGTAAATAAATCTTTATTAATCTCACTTTTCTTTCATATTCAAACGGTCATCTTGAATTCCAGCTTGTCCCCCGAAACATTGATTCAGTCTTTTTCAAAATACGTGTGGTCCGAACAATGTGTTGCCGTTGCAATAACAATAAAACCGTGATGTATTGAAAAGCCTTACATTTAAATTCTAATCATGCTTGATGTTTTCTGCTCCTCATGATTAAACATCTGCTTTATTTGAGTTCATGACGGTCAACAGTAGCCATCTAAAACTGCATTTAATTTTTCAGGCCATAAGCAGTGACTTTTGATTTTATATAGTAAATATGACCAAATGCAAAGAATGGCATTGTTACGTTAAAATAATGATATATTCTCACATTGTTCACATGATACCTTGTACCTTATCGACTGTGTGTGGTTTGTTATTTCAGTTTGACTAAGATTTTTGTTAAAGTTCATTGGCGTTACACTGGTTTCAAGGCTAAGTTGCAGAGGGTTTGTGAATGCTGAACGACACCACAGATATTGCAGAGGCTTGAGTTCGGCTCGACCACAAGTTCATACGCTCACCTTGGCTTTGTGCTCTGGCGTGTGGGAGGACGAGTTCTCCGAGGCCTGTGAGGACATGGCCACTCTGGAAAAAGAGTTCAGATTTGCCTTTATTGAAGATGGAAGAGGAGGAATGAGAGAAATGTTAAAGCAGGAATGAACCTTCAAATTATGAAGTTTGAGGTCAAACAAATAAATATCTGTGATTTTACTGTATGAACACAAGTAAATAGAAAATAACTGAGCCTTTAAAGAAGTAATACCTGGAAAAAGAACCTCTGGAAGAACACGTAAAGTCAACCATGACACTACCCTCCGGTCCCAATGTGGCTGTTATATCTGTAATTGTACAGAAATGATTCAATATCTTCAGAATTCTCCAGATCATCATAAATCATAATCACTGTGTGTATTTGACTCAGGTATATGTGAATAACAGCTTTAAAGTTCATATATTCAAAGAGTCTTTCCTTCAAAATGACAATTAAACTGGAACCAAAAAGAATCTCGTGCAGCATTAAGAATGGCTCACAAAGAGTTGTTAGGTTAGAATGTAAGATCGATCAATACTTTAGTTTGTGTTTGGAAGTTTATAACAAGTTAAAGTAACCCGAATAACATCAGTTGATTGCTGACGTACGATAGGGGTACTGCAACATGTCTGTCTGTCGCAAGAGGATTTGATATCAACAACTACATTTAATAAAAGGAACCAACATTAGTATTTCTAATATTATGTGACTCTGGCCCTCAAGTGCCCAGCCGCTGTAGTTATGCGTAACTAACGGTTACGGAGCATCGCCTGCTGCAGGCCATGTGTAAATGGCCGACTGTGTTTTATTCAGTATAGTTGGACTTTATAACTGTTGTTTCAGCATTCCTGTTGCTCAGGTCCTGTAAATGCTTCACAGTCATTTCTTTCACTGCATTAGCAAATGGATTGATACAGTTCAAATGCTTTGCTATGTAATGAAAACATTAAATGATATATGGGTGAACCACATCTGACTTTTTAAATTTTTATTATCATCTTACTTTATTGATCCCTCTGGGAAATTCCTTACAACCATGATTGCAATACAAATTCATTAACATGGATCACATGAATAGATTGAATCCATTTAAAACGTTTTGAAGCTTAATAAGGAGCCTTCATGATGGCTTTGTAATCTGATTGGCGCTTTGTGACATCCCCGTTATATTTTTTTTCTAAGGGGTGCTTGTTATTGTGATAAGATGTATCATGTTATTGTTTTATAAAATGAAATACAATTAAAATCTGAAAGTAATTCCAACAGTGAATGAAACGTTATCACTCTGAGGGTGATGCTGTCTGTTCTTCACTGTAAAATAATAAATAATGTGACACTATGCGATAATTGGCAAAGGTAAAAAAAAAAGAAGTGTTGCTCTTGTTCTGCATAGTTTCAATTGTGTCTCACTGACAGCAGCACGGATACATTGATAAAGTAGTATAAAGCATAGATTTCCATTTGAGTCCTATGGTTTCCAGAGTGCAACATTTGTTTAGTACACTGGCCTCTGTCAACGTGTAAACATTTTGGAAATATAAAATTCTACACATGTGTGCATATATATCAATAACAAAGACAGGATTTCATGTCCTGCTCAAACACACATTTCTGCATCGTGTAGCCACATTTGCTAAAACATCATGTGCGTCAGCAGTGACAAATGTCTTACAGCACTTTGTGAAGAATAACAGCTGAAAGGAGACCAACTAGTGGCCTGACATGCACATTACAGCATTTTCAATGTCCTTGGCACATTGTTAAGACACTGCTGTCAACATGTAAGACTGTGAGTTGTTTAGTCTTCCCGAGTGTAAACAGGAACTTGTTTGAGGCATCAGTAACTTAATTTTTTAAACTTCTGGGCCTTTGTTTTTACTCTTTGTACCCCTTGCATCAACCCGTTTACAAATGGATAATTTTACTATATTATCGGCAAATTTGTCTCCAGTTTAATGCGATTTTTAAATTCTTAATTTATGTGTCTTGTGTTAATTTGTTAATGTAGAATATTTCAGGCATATTGATGGTCGTTTACAGTTATTTAAGCATGGCGCTTGTGCGTAATTTTATTGTATGACCTATTGCGCGCTGCAGTGATTACATGAATAGGTTATTATGTGTCCAGTTGCGAGCAGGTTCTCCCGCTGTCGAGTCAAAGTTAGGGGCAGGCCGCCTCTCTTATGGACGCCTGCCCGGCTCCACTCGTCGTCATCGCGTTTTTTCCAGCGTCCTCCTGCGTCTGCCTGCATGCGACCGACGGGCTGATTTCATAACGCGGGGAGGGAGAGAGGAATGGGGCTCTGAGATCGGATGAACACCCAAACCCCGGCCTAGGCTCGATCCATGCGATCCATGCGTCCTCTTGATCGGCGAGCCATGCAGAAGGTGCGCTAGAGGAGATGCGGTAGTGGAGGCTGTTGCTGATGCTGCTGCTGTCCGATCAGCTGTTTTTCGCGTCTTGAGCATCATCCAGAGAGAGAGAGGGAGAGAGCGAGAGTGAGAGAGATCGAGCTCCGGAGCCAGGGGACACCGCAGACCGGATCACAGGAGGATGGAGTTCAAGCATCTGGTGGAGGCGGCGGAGAAGTGGTGCTCCGGGAACCCGTTCGACCTCATCTTCGCCGAGGAGGACGACGAGAGGCGGCTGGACTTTTACGCAGAGCCCGGCGTTTCCTTCTACGTGCTGTGTCCCGGCGGCACCGACAGCTTTGTGAGTGCGCTCGTGCTGGGGCCTTCAGTGCAGTGTGTGTGTGTGTGAGTGTGTGTTTGTGTGTGCGCGCGCTGTTGTTGTAGGTGTGTCGAGGGTGGGCTGGAGGTGGGGTTGTCCCGCTTGGTTTTGATGGAGGTGGGGGTGAAGAGGGGGAGCGGGGCGCACAGAGGGTGATGTCATTTTTAATGAAGACCCCCCCCCCCCATCCTTACCCCCAGGTCGATGTGTCGATGGTGTTTTTCGTTCTTTTTAACCCTCTGAACCATTAAACCTGCTGGCTTCAAAAACAAAGGCCTGCAACATTCAAAATAAAGGCAGCACGGGCCTTCATTTTGAATTTCTAACAGAAAGTATCCGGTTACCGTCACTAATAATCCTGCAGACAATCCTGGCACATTTACATCATTTCGTTCTCATCTATAGAGTGATGGCACTGATAATCTTTCACCACACTGACCCAGACAGCTACTTTTCTCCACAAATATTATACGGCAACATTTCAGCATGTGTATCCAGACTATAAACATGGTTCCATTTATCAATTTTAATCTCTGATTCTTTTTTTTTTTTTTTCATGATGGTTTAAATCCAGGGTGTCCACCATACAGCCCGTGGACCAAAATCTGTCCCACTAGAGGCTTGAATATGGCCCGTGTCATGTGCCTTTTGTAGGTCTAAAACACAGTAACAACAATAGTTCAGTTGAAGTAACTATAACTTCTAATTTTCCACTGGGAACTGGAAGGCTGATTGCAGCAAGATGCTGCAGTGAAAGCTAGCTATCTGATTTCTGGGTGAGTTGAGGACAATATGCAGGCTGAAAGACTCGAGACATCATGCAGCCTCAACAGTAACAGCAACACAACCCTAAAAAGACTCAATTTGGCACATTATTATTTCTGTAAGGAGTGCTTTGAGTATGTTTGAATGATTTTGTTTTTAAATCAAAGAGGGAATTTGAGGTTGTGTGACTCATATTGAAAGTTCCAATCATTCTTATGGTCTGGCCTAACTGACATCAACCAACATTTAACACACAAGGCACATTAACTTCAACTTACTGACCATCCCTGCTGTGGCTACAAGCTCAGTGTCTTCATAGTAACATGCAGCATGGCTCCTCTCACTCACACACAGACCGCCTGTAAACAGCTCACTGGCTTTTTAAGCTGTATGGGGCAGTGCAGTGGTGGTGTTATGAATCCCAAAGCCCCAGAGGCCAGACCCCCCCCCCCACCCCCTCCTCCCTCCTCCAGTGACACAGGCTAACAGGCCAGAGAGCAGATGGAGATGACCCAGGAGTCAGGGCGTCTGTTCACTCAATAACACATTATGTCACACACAGAGTGGGCCTGTGTTGTGTGTTTGCACGCCCCCCCTTTGGACTGTCCCACAGTCAGCAGAAAAGCAGTTGTCAGGGGTTTTTCACAGCTGCTGATGGACAAAAAAAAAACTAATATATAAATAACCTGGATTCTGAACAATCAGATAAAAAAAGCACAACTATTAAATACAGTTAAAAAAAAACCAACAACTTTCTCTTCTTATCATCCTATCAGCTCTTCTTTCAACACTATGATCTATCTATCTTTTGTTAACTGCTACAGAAGTTACACGCACACACGCACACGCACGCACGCACGCACGCACGCACACACACACACACACAACACACTTCTTTGCCTCTTTGCCTTGCTTTGCAGTTTCAAATCAGAGAGAATCACTATCTGTCTCTCAGCAGGACTCTGGTTACTCTGATTCGATCAATTCTACCATGAGAGGAGCATCTCATGTGCTTTTTGTTCTCTCGCTCACTCTCTCTCTCTCTCTCTCTCTCACACACACACACACACACACACACACACACACACACACACACACACACACACACACACACACACACACACACACACACACACACACACACACACACACACACACACACACACACACACACACACACACACACACACACACACACACACGCACACACACGGCAGCTCTGTCGTTGCATTGCCTTCTCACTGTAGTTATGCAGGACTAACCCTTCACATATCAAGTACATATATCTCATCTTGATCAATTCATCAAGGCAGCCATTGAACCACTTCTTTAAATCTCTGCATCTTGGACAGATATTTGACTCCGTGAGTCAAATATCTGGGCCCCACCTATGTATTTTGGCCAAACAAAAGGAGAAATACAAAACCACGAGGGAAGCGATGTTATCTCCTCTCCCCACTAGAGGGAGCTGAGAGATCACTGCCTCATCACTGTTTCCACCTCTGTAATTTCCCCTCTGACATATTGAAGCAGCTCTCAGTCACTGTGGAGCTGCTAAAAAAGTCATGAATAATTGCATTTCTCATTGTGGCCTTGAAGATGTTCCTCCAATCATTTTTGAGGTACGTGGCTGCATTAGCTGTTACAGTGGAGACACCATCCACCATCGCCAAACTGGAGCAACATTCCCAGGCCAGTCGGAGCGGGAGAACCTGTCACCACCTTTAGTCAGCAACAGTCGGGCTTCAGGCCGTTTCACACATTTTATAATGGCTCATATGACTGGTGAAACTCCTAAATGTACGTGTGTGTGTGTGTTTGTATTTATGACAAAATCCAATGTTTTCCTCGAATTTCAATGAATTTAGGATGGTTATAGATTAGAAACAAGCTTTACAAGTATCAGGCGACTAGATAACAAAGGAGGCCTGATGCTTTTGCATCTTTGCATTTGGCTTCAGCGTAACGTTGAAGGAGGGGGCTCATCGCTGTCGATTGCTAGGAGTTGGTGAAGTGTTTTCTGTTATGCAACCGCACGGTCATGCACACAGAGAACAGTACGGCGTGAACACACTCATTCCTTTTAGCCTTTTACCTTCTTCCCCGTGTCGGCCCACTCAGCATGCATGCAAGAAATGCGTCTCCTCTGATCCTGATGATCCACCATGGTTATTGTTGTTGATAATAAAAAAAACGCTTGTCTCCAGAAGAAAGCCCTGGGAAACCACTGGTTTACACTTTGAAACATTTTTCTTTAAATAAAAACCCACAAATCCATACATTAATGTATATAATTGAATTATTCTGACTTTTTTCTTCTGATTTGGAGTCATGGTACTTTGCAGTTTTAGTCGTGAATTGCTTATCCTGATTACTGTGGGTCACATTTCAGGGTTTGTACACAAGTCTTCTCAAATATAATTGAACTTAAAAGAAAAATCAAAAAAACAAAACATGTTTCCTCTCACAGTTAGACGAAACATGTTTTTTTTTGTTTTTTTGTTAGAGTCTAACTCAAATGAGCTCCTCTAATTGAATCATTAGTGACCGACGACGCCTCTCACATAAATATGAGGTGATTCTTCAGTGCTGTGTACTTTCTACGGGTCATGCTGCGCACTCGACTGCAGCCCTCCAGGTATCACCTAATACATAACCAAACAGTGCGGCCTTTAGACTCCAATTAAACAACATTGGAATAAGCACAATAGAGTCGCTCCGGCAGCCTCTGCCAGGCAGCTGTGTTTACCCAACGATTCCTGTAAAAGCTCGGAGGGCGCAGACGACTCGCTCCGACAAGGAAGCTGATTCAATCGAGCGCTTCAATCTAATCCCGACTGTGATTACTGCCGACTGTTAAGCCGCGTTAACAACTATAGGATTGATAGCTTTCATGAGTTGAAGCTTATAAACTGATCACATCTGAAGCAGTAAGAAATTACTTGAGTGACACAAAGATATTTACATACAATAAGACAATAGCCTCTTTGTACGAGTCACATTGTGGCATGTACGTTTAACTACACAATGTACACAAACCTGAATGTCACTCACAAGCTACAGGTTTGAATTTGACTGAAGTGTATTTTTGTTTTTGATCTAATGTAGAATCATATCTTTATTGGCGTTTACTTTACTGCATTTTGCATTTATCTTGAATCTTATGGCACATTATGTGAGTTACACCTTGTTCTTTGTAGTAATCCGGTAAGTTTTCATGGTAAGTCATCAAAAGGAAGAACCTGCAGTTTGGAGATTTATTTGGGTTCGGAGGCCTAAACATTTTATTGTCCTTTTATATATGTTGTGTTTACTTAAAGGGGTCATATTATCCAGCTTTTCAACACTTTCACGTGGTCTCGTTGGCCCAAAAACGTTGAATTCAAAGTTTATTGCCCCAAATCCAGCTTTTCCTTGATTTTCCCCCATTTGAATATTGAATCATAGGAGCTGCATTGAGAATCTGCAGTGTCTCTGTGAGCTGGACTGGCTCCGCCCACACATGCTCATCTTGGGAAGAGGAGGAAGTACTTCTGCCATGTGCCAGAGCAGAGCTGCCTAATTGTGGGCGGGTCAAAGGGAGGGGCTTCCTTGATTGGGATTGACTAAACCTGATGACACTATATAGGGTTTGATTTCTGATTGGCTCATTCGAGAAACACACTTTTTAAAAACTGAAACAAGCCAGGGAGAGAGATCACAGACTTTCTTCACTTCTGGGGCGTCATTCCGGGTATAAGGATGATTATTACTGTTGAAAGACCATTAAAAAGAGAATTATGCGTAACATGACCCCTTTAATTTACAGCTATTGTTCACTGCCACTGCTCCTTGTGCTTATTGTCCTCTAAATGCCTTTACAAGGTCTAATTGGCTCCTTAGGGCTTCTCGGTGCTGCATTATTTACTTGTTTACTTACTCGCACTAAACAGTACGTCACTACGTGACCCTCATGATCCTGCGTTGGTGGAGGAAGTGTGACAGAACTGCATCACACGCTCCTATCCGCTTAAATTTCTCGTCACACTTTCCTTTTGTCCACGGCGAGCGAGGAAGATGCTGAAAAGCCTGTGTTTTCTCTCTCCGTGGGTTATAGCACGTGTGGAGCGAGAGCGAGGACTGCCTTCCCTTCCTGCAGCTGGCACAGGACTACATCTCGTCCTGTGGGAAGAAGACTCTGCTGGAGGTGCTGGAGAAGGTCTTCACGTCCTTCAGGCCTGTAAGCAAACAAAGAGTTCGGTTTAGAAAAAAACATCTCGTCCATCCAGAGCACGGCGACCCCGGAGTCTATTACAGCCATGCCACAGTCTGCTCTGTCTGCCGTGGACAACAATATCACGTAGAACAACGCTCCGCCGTCCTTTTCTCATCAGGAAGCCAATAATAGTCCCTATGGGCAGGATACGGATTAACATTCAGGACCTTTAATATATTCAGGAAAAATTTTTTTGGGTTGTTGCCTGTTTGGCATAAAACTGGTTTCATTTCATGACATCAGCCACAAAGTTTAAAAAAAAAAAAGATGGAAAAATAAAGAATTATAATTACGTTGGCTGTTCAAACGCTATTCTAACATAAGGCTAACTTGTTTTGTTATCTGCACTTTCTGCTGCGTAGGTTTTTCCAGAACTCACCATCCACTGCCCAAAAAGCCCTTATAATGAAAAAAAAAATCAATCAATCCTGTATGTTTGGTGCATTTATTAACCGTTACAATCTGTTCTGACGCGACGGTGACGCCGGTATTGACTCACCGGCTTGCTTACTACTTTGTTACAACTTTTCCTCATTGGTTGTTGATGTAGAAAACAGGTGGAGGGTGCGGCGTTGTCTCTCAGGCTGCACTGATTCCTCTCCAGAAACACTTTCTTTTATGTGCCTCTCATGACGACTTAACCCCCGTTACCTTATTGCACTCAATTACAGCATAAATCACATCAGTGTAACACCGTAGCCGTTTTAATATCGCCTCCATGAGTAACTATTATGTTGCTAAAGCAACAAAGCAACTGCTGAGACTTTATCCTTATCGTGCCACCGGGACTTCAGAGGAAATGTTTAACTCTATCGAGACAGAGTCTACTCTTTATGCTTCGGCTTGAAAATTACCGACACAACATCTGTGGAGTCTTTTGCTTTATTTAGTTCGACTGTGGGGCATAAAGTGTCAAAAGTCCATAAATATGGCAAGTGGAATTAATGCTATCAGTGTTATATTTTGTGGTAATTAATCTCATTGGAGTTGGAAAATGTTAAAAAAAAATGGCTTAATTTATATGATTTATGTTTGTTCAAATGACATAATTCAATGTTATTACAAATTATTATCAGGCAAGAGGGTAGAGTTTGCTCTAAATGCCATATATTGTGTATTTAATGTCTCTAATAGCACATGTTCTCCCCCCCCCTCTGGATTTCAGCTGCTGGGTCTCCCAGACATAGAGGACGACAGTTTTGAGCATTACCACGCTGACATGGAGGGGGAACCGGGACCCGACCACCAGCAGATGGGGGTCAGCCAACAGTGATAGTCCCGGAAAGAGAGGCCTGAAGTGGGGCAGAGGTGCTCCTTAAAGCTCTGGGCTTCCACACAAATAATTAGCCCGATCACTTAACAAAACACACTCATACATACTTAAAAGTTGACTTGCTTAAAAAAAAAGATAAAAAAGAAAGAAAAAAAAAAGAAAAAAAGAAAGATAAACGCACCACCATGTTCTTGAATGTCTTAGTGGCTTTGCTTCCCAAAGGGTGCACTTTGTTGACTCCCCGTTCTCTCCGATTAAACACACACACACACACACACACACACACACACACACACACACACACACACACACACACACACACACACACACACACACACACACACACACACACACACACACACACACACACGCACACAGAGTTTTGGGGGCTACGTGCGCGGTGGCGCAGGAACCGTAATCATTCACCGTCTGGTTAGTTAAAGTTCCACAGCACAGCAATATTGCTCCATCGGCCTCTGCTGGCTTTGTTATGCAGACGTACAGTCACAGCTTTTCCCCCCGCGGAGACGAACGTGGCAGACAGCCTACTTTCTCCGCTCGTCTGTTGACACAGAGGATGCGCGACAGCGAAATGAAAGGTGGAGGGGTGAAAACCGACAGTTTGTGGCCACGAGAGGCAACGGCGGGAGTGATGCAAGGGGGCGAGGGAGGAGAAGTAACGTACGAGTAATGTTTCACTTCTTGAAAGGGGGGGAAAAAAAGGGGGGGGGGGGGTGAGAACGGAGTTTGTGTTTCTTCCCAGCCTGTTTTAAACACTAACGGCAGTCCAAAGCATCTTACATAACGTGGAAATCGAAGTGTGCAGCTTTAAAGTAGCATGGATCTTTCTTTGATTTCGGAGGTGCGTTTTGCAGTGCATCTCGAAAAGTTAAGAAAGCAAACAAACAAAAACAACAAGAAAAAAAAATCCCCTCACCAGGGCATTTTAATCAGTGTTACTATCATATGACCGTCACAACAAAGGCCCATGCTGCAGCTTAAGCCCTTCTCTTGGTTTGGGTGTCTCATTGTCACATGACACCCTAATTCTTGTATCCTGTAGTCTTCCTGGATGTTGGTTCACAGTTTGCCCTCCTCTCTTCAGCACAATCTGAGGACCCCTGCTCAAAGCTTGCCAGATTCCCCCTTGACGTGCATTGGTTTGACTTCCATCTATCGGTTTCTCCCGAATTTCCATCCAATAAGGACACGCCCTGAGAGATCTCACATGGGAGCAGAATATATTAGTTGTGAAGCGGCTCCCTCTGTCTGCCCCGATATTTTGAATCTCGGTGTGTTGTCACATCTAGTGCACTGCAATGCTTTTCAGCCCCCACCCGCCCCCAACCAACTAGAGCCACATGCAACCCCACCCGCCCCCCCCCCAAAAAAATCTTTAGCCCATTTACTTTGGCTTGTAAATGTTCTGTCTTTTTATTGCCTGTTTGAATGTTTCCCATGCAGTGTATCTTCTGTTCGTCCTCCTGATTGTGTGTGAACTTGGTCAATAAACCGTGTGAACAGAATGGACAATTCTCCTTTCTCTTTCTTTCTCTTTTTTGCTCCTTCTTTCTCCTTCCATAAGAGCAACAGGTTAACGTGCAGGGCTTTTCATATCACAGTGGACTGCTGACCCGCTGACCCGCTGCTGTGCCAACAGCACCGCGGGGTGACGTCACGCGCCACCTGACGCGCCCTCCCGAGACGCGTCAAGCTGGAGGCCCATCGCACGCACAGGAAGTGACGTCACACACAGAATAAAAGACTCCAGCAGAGGGCTTTTTCAGGATTACTGACAATAAGTGGGTCATGGTATTATAATAATAATAATTTAGCCTAGCTTTTAAAAAAACAAACCTTCAAGCACCTTTTTGGCTGTTTCAACTTTTGTGGCTTTTTAAAATCAGCGAAAAGTCTAAATAAGTATACGCCATTTGTACTTGAATAAAGAAAAGGCAAAAATAATTTTTATGGTTTTAAAAAGGACAAACAAGTCCCTGGAAGTGTGTCTAAATGCTAAAGTAGCATAGATTTTTGAGCAGGGGTGCCCTCGTGACGAGAAAAACTGATTTTGGATCAGAAGTTTGCAGGTTTGAATACAGGGGGTCACCACTGTAGCATGACCCTTGACCCCATCAGCTCCCGAGGTCTCCCCAAATATGGCTGCATCCTAGATTTCTGGGATGGTCAAAGGTGGAAAACAGGGATTTTCCCAAGGAGATTGATAAATATGATTAGTTAATTAGTTATGAATATGACTTTTTCCTGCATATTTTTGAAGTTGTATGTGCACATATAATTAAATGGTGTCAAAGTATTACCAGTGTTTAAGTGTTACCATTTTTACAATGTTTATAAATCCTGCACAAGCTACCAAAGTGTCCAGCACAACTGAAATGACTTATTGTTAGTTCTAAAATGACCAAATAATCACTTCCCAGGTCAACGGTTAATTTTTTAACATCCTGTTGAAACAAGCAACTGAAAATTATATTTTTTTCTCATTTAGAAGCAAACTTTTTAAACCTGTGAACAAGATTTTTTTTGTGTGTGTGTTTATGTTTCAAATGCATTGAGGTCGGTGGCGCTTGGGAAAATGTATTACAATTTTGAAAAGTTTTGTTTGAAAAGTACTTTGTCACACTGTTGTGTTCTTTCCATTTTCCTTGACTGAAGTATCTCTCACTTGCTCTAAAATATAGAAAAAAAAAATCAATATTACTGAGAAAAACACTTGATCACAAGTATCATGTGAGTCATAAGAAGGTGTTTGCAGGCAGCAATTTGTTGCTTTTGAATACTCACTGTGTGACACTTTATCTTGACTATATCATAAGATAATTGTGGTTTTTAGTGAGTGTTACATTTTAAAACTGATTTCAATTTGTGTTTTAGACCTGAAATTGCTTGTTTTAATGCAAATTTCCAAAAGTGTAAAAACCGTTAAATCCCATTGAACATTTTCGTTTTTGTACCTGTCTACCATGTGTGAAAAGCCCCTTAAGTGACTTGTGAAGTTTGGTTCAAATGTTTGCTTCATTTGCTAAATAATACCGCCTTGTAACTGTTTTATATGCAAGTTGTCAGTCATCTCTGTTGGTCAACTAATATCTAGTTTAGAGGAATTAAGGCACATTTTCATGAGGAAATATTAGGTACTTAACTGGGGAATTTTGCAACATTTAAACTGTTACAAAATATAAGACAATAATAATTGAGTGAGCAATAATCATGTGACAGGCAAAGCTTTTCTGCAGGACGTTACGCACACAGGCTGAACATGTGTAGTAGACATATAAAATGCGCAAGAACAGGGAAACGACACGTTTGAGCGCCTTTACTCTGAAACAGGATCGACTTGATTGTGGTGGACTTTGGGCGGTTTGACAGAAGTACCCCGCCGGGGGAGGAGGGCTCAGCGCCTTCTATTTTTCTTTCCAGACGGCTGCAGATGAGCACAAAAACAAACTTGCGCCAGACGAGCTTTGAGTCAACACTTTGCGCTCATGTCCTTTGTCTCGAACGGAGCAACCGAAGACGTGCAGTTGAGGAGATTTCCTTTTCTCCATTTTCCTATTGTTTAGAAAAATAGGGAAGGGCTCTGCCAAGAAAGAAAGAAAGGGAAAAAAAAGAGCGTTTGGAAATTAAGTTACGCGTCAGTGAGTGCGCACTTTACGCACGATGAAAGTTTGAGATGCGGAATCGCGTCTGCTGTGTTTCGGTGTTTGGTTATATTTCCTTTGTTGGTGTCAGCTCCTCGGGACTCGCTGTGATCATGTGTCTCGACTAAAAAAACTTTAAAGCACACTCAGTACCGGAGGAGGAAAACAGCCTGAGACGGCATGGGGGCTAAACAGAGCAGCCCGACGTTCGATGGCAGGACTCGGGCTTATTCCAGCTCCGATCTCCCGTCTGGGAACTCTGCGGGTGGGGAGAGGATTGCGGGGTTTAGGTACACCAATGGGCCCGACGGGCCCCGGATCCGGTACACTGGCGGAGGGCCAACCAGCTCCGGGCTCAGCATACCGGCCGGCGGCATGTCGGGCTCACGCGGACTCAATCAGAGCCTCGACGGCACAGATGGTGGAGAAGAGGTCGAGCTGCCCCCCGAGGGCCACAGACTGCTCATAGGGTCTTTACCTGCCCACCTGTCCCCTCGCCTTCTGGGAGGTAAGACTGCGCACACATGGCGGCATGCAAATTAATTATAACTGACACCGAGATCACAAATTGTGTCATGTCCATTTCTTTGTTGTCACGTGCTTATGTCCAGTCTATTCTTTTGTTACTTCACGTCGATGCTCTATGATTATGACACAGTTAAGAGTTGCT
The DNA here is from genome assembly GCF_963383615.2 of Lipophrys pholis. NCBI lineage: Eukaryota > Metazoa > Chordata > Actinopteri > Blenniiformes > Blenniidae > Lipophrys > Lipophrys pholis. The sequence goes on along the minus strand of NC_137643.1, from coordinate 16,935,674 downwards.
TAGTATTTTTCCATCTGATATGTGATACCTGCATATGGTTGTCTGATGACTGAGCCCTTTGTTTTGCACTTCTGAACTTTCACTGTAGCCACAGGTGGCTCTGCTGTAACGTTTTGTTTTTCCTTTCTTCTTCTTCCTGGGGACTACTTCTTCTTTTGCTACTTCTCTGTTTTGCAAAACGGGCCTGTTTTTCACCATGGTGGTGGGGGAAGAGTGCATAATGTAGGTCAGCAGATAAGAGCTTCCTGCTGGTTACACATTGCTTGACACACGCGCACAACAACACACAAACACACACACAAACGTCCTGAATCCGCAAATCTAGCAGTTTCTAAACTGGTGGGTTGTTTCCAGACCAAAGCAAAACAAAAGAGGAGTCAAACTGACAGAATGAGACTGTTACAACCGTTCAACTGAAATCGTCAAGGGTCATAAACTTCTTCAGGACAAATTAAAGCAGGGTTTTTGCTTGACACACTGGCTAAGAGGTGGAAAAAAATCGGTACTTTAAGATTTTCCTTTGTTTCTTGAGTTTTTATTTTCAACTCCTCAAACTGACACATGCACCATATGCATCATGACTCTGAACTGGAGCCCCATCCTCAATTACTGGCATATTTAAATTCCCCCAATCAGGAAGTCTTAATGATTAAAACTCTGATCGATAACCTTTGCTCATGTTACATCTGACTGTGAGTCAGCAGGACTTATCCCGCTCACCAACACATGACACAAGCATGAGGCTCCCAGCAGACAAGGTGATAATTACAGTCTAATTACTGCCTGCGTGATGCATTTGTTGTCTTTTCTTGCACGACTGAGGTGTTATAACATCAAATGTGAGGCAAGCTTATCTCAGGTCCGGCAGCTCTTAATCACTGCGCTGCTGAGACAATACGCCAGGTCAGGAGATATTGTGTTTGTGGGTCAAATCATTGATTAATGCTTTGATTTATTGACACAGTGCAGTGGATATTCGCTCAGTCTGCGTCTGAGACCAGGCAGGCGTAGTGTCACACCGGACCGCCAAAGTCTCACGTCCTCGTTTGTGTACATATCAGTGAAAAGGTTAAGAAACAGACATTGTGACATCCTCACCGATTTGTCTTTGCGTTCTTCATCGCAGGCTTCCACTGTCCGGTGTGCTCCAAGTTTATGGCGGCGGAGGAAATAGAGAAGCACCTGCTCATGTGTTTCAGCAAAATGCGCCTCACCTATAACAGTAAGTACATGGATGTCACAAAGCAAGAGGGCACGGAGGACAGTGGAGATCACGGTGGAGGGGTTCATCGTAGAGAGACATACAATTATTCTTCTAATGGATTTTAGGGTCACCGATGCATTTTATTCACTATAAAAATGCGACCGACTGCATTATTATCAAGTCTAATTATCATATTGTGACTGTTAAAGGCCCTTATGATAGCTTTGCGTTCAACTATCTCTTGATCCATATCAAATGATAGTAAAAAAATAAATATATATATATATATATATATATATATATAAATCTTATTTCAATATTCTTCACATCTTTTTTTTCTCCTATGAAACGGTGTCAAATTCCAGATGACTCATCCTGAGCTTGCGGGCGTTCACTCGCTCAGTATTCAATAGAAATGCATATGCAGCTCATTGTGTGTCTCCTCCTGTTTCGGATATCAGCTCAAACTGAGTGAGGATTGTGAGGCGAATACAGAGCAGTTACAGCTACAATCCAAATCAACAACGGCTCCACAACATTGATTCATGAGCCAGTCAGTTTGATACTGAGACACTCGTGATGCTGCAGTCTTCGTAATCGTTTCAGTGGCCGAACTTGTTTGCTTTTAGCTTAACAAGAACATTTGGTGCCCCGAACACAAGTAGTTTCCAGCATCTGTATATTCAGTGGATAACGGCACACTGTGCACACCAGAAAGGGAGCGTGGGCTCTGCTACTTCATACTTATGAGACTGATAAGAACTGCCAGCAGTAAATCAATGGCCAGGGCACTTTTTCCGAGTGGGTTTCTTAGGAGGTCTTCACCAGCCTCTCCACTAGAAACCACTCACATCTTACGCCACTGGATTATTTCTAAAGCTTTTGTGGGATTACAACTGCTAGTTTATGTTATACATGATTTAAAAAAAAAAATAGTCCTGATGCAAGAGGTGTTTTTTCCTGCGCTGCAGGAACATGTCAAAGCGAATGCAACTATGTGATGCATGTGCAGATCTACCCAGCCACACATTATGTGTGAGCACACACACACACACACACACACACACACACACACACACACACACACACACACACACACACACACACACACACACACACACACACACACACACACACACACACACACACACACACACACACACACACACACACACACACACACACACACACACACACACTCACCTCTGTGTGCACACAGACGAAAAGACAAACACGCCGTTGTGGGAATAAGTATAAACATACAGCTGTCTCTCCACACGTCACGCTCACAGACTTCCTCGAGTTCACGTTGTTGAATGCACCCGAACAGGAGTGGTTACTCATCTTAAGGGGTTGCTGCATGCGCAGATACAAACACACGCTTACACACACACCTTTGATATTGCAGAGCAGTATGCATGCAACTGATAAATACACACCCGCCGCTCATGCACTGCACTGTGCACTCTCTTGACTTATCATTAGTATGCACATGTTTGAAATCCACACAGCCTTCGCTTCGTGCTTCACCCAATTTATGCAAAAGTTTTCAAAGTACAGTTGAATCAGTCGATCTTTTTTAGAAGTTGCGGACAGACAAAAAAAAACACAAGCTCCTCTTCTGCCTCAGGTATTGACACTGGCACCTGCCATAGCTCATTATTTAAATACTGCAAGAATCATCAGCCCAACCTAATCTGCGGTTAATCTCATTTGAGACTCACTTTCCTTGATGCAATTAAATCAAATTGTCACATTTCATAAAAAACATTGCACAGGAGCCTGAAAATCCCCCCCAGCAGGTGTTCTGCAGTCGAAGGTGAAGTCGATAGAATGCGCTGGATGTGTCGATCAGGAGATCTGGTGCGGGAGGAAATGTTTTGCTCATGCCGTCCTCGTTCGCTTTGTCTTTCTCAGAGGACATCTTGTCCAGAGACTCCGGAGAGTGTGCCATCTGTTTAGATGATCTGGAGCAGGGAGACACCATCGCCAGGCTGCCTTGCCTTTGTATCTACCACAAAGGGTAACTAACACGCACACACATTATCCATATATCTTAAAATCCACCCAGTTGAATGTGGGTGAAGCCAGGTTACACCCGGGACAGGCCGCCAGCCCATCACACACGCAAATTCACTCTTACTGGCTATTTAGAGACACCAGCTCACAGGCAGAACATGCAAACTCTGCAAGAGGGGTTAGTGTTAGATTAACTAAGTATAACTTAAAGATATATTCAAGCTAAAATTATGTCAAACTTAAGTAAAGTTATAAAATAGGATGGAGGCTGGTGGGAAGTTTGGAAGTACACAATGTTTAATGTTCGTTTTAACGCAGTTTTGTTGACTTACATTTTTTTTGTTTTGTTTTTACTCCCTTACCGGAGCAGCAGCAGCATGTGCAGCGTCTCTTAAAAAGTATTACTACATACGCATATCACAGTATTACATGACACTTGTTGTATTACATCATATAGCATATTATCTTGTATTTTGTTATGACAGGATATGTCTTTAGAGTATGAAGTGACTCTTTATTAGCATGTTATAACTTTATTGGTTAAACTTTCCAAACTTGAGGAAAGTAATAATAATAATAACAATAATAATACTTCCTCTCAGGTAAACACGACTCTGTGAGTCAAAATGTGTTGAAGCCTCTGTAGAGGACTCGTACTCAGGATGTGATCTGTGATGAAAACCGGGGGATGGGGGACGGGGGGGGGGGGGGGGGGGTTTCCATGAGGGTGTTTCCCAGCATTTCCCATCTTAGCTGAAGGACAACAACAACTACGACAGCTTTTTGCATTCACATTAAAAAAAAAAAACAACAACCTTACATCCAGCAATAAACTAAACTTTGACAACATTACTAATGTTCACCTTTTAATTAGAAACTATACGGGTCTATAAACCTGAACAGCATGAGCAGCTACACACGTCAAATTATTGAGAAACTTCTCATATTATTCTCTGTAACTGTAAATCGACATTAAAAGAGAAAAGCAAATATACATTTTGAAGAACTCACTTGTTATGTCAGTGTCATGAAAACCAATTGTAAATATAATATGTGTGTTAATGTACAAAACAGTGAGCAGGTGACACTTTTAAGCCAAAAAGTCAGATTTGTCTTCATTTAACATCCAGTAACATAAGATCAGTTACACTTATTGTTTTGTACTCAAGCTTATATTATAATGATACTTATCTTCACGGCATTAACACTATTCGGCTCTCAAATCTGTGTTTTGACAAACATTATTCGGTTTAAACCCGTCTTAGTCCGTTTTTTGATCACAATTTGTTCTCTACAACGAAATGCATCTTGGGAAATAAGTTAAGAAGTGTTGGTTATTTGACATTTCTGTGGAATATCACAGCCACTTTTTCAGGATCAAAGGATTAAAAACATTGTATTCGCTTTCCTGTTGTGTGGTCGCTGAGAGGATTAATGCTTATGATTTAGAATTCTCTATAAACAAGGGTGTGTTTGGGTCATTTTCACTTTCTCTCAGCTCAGCAGGGTGTCATTGCCCCCAAAAAAATGATGATAAGTGGTACTAAACAATAAACATCATGGCACTTTTGTGCAGTTTAAGCACCAAAACTTCAGTGTCTTTGTAAAAAAACAAAACAAAAAACCCCCCTCCTGTTTTGTTCTAAAATCTTTAACGGTTGTAAACGCCTTACTGCTCCTTATCTGTTCCAGGTGCATAGACGAGTGGTTCGAGGTGAACCGATCGTGTCCGGAGCATCCAGCCGACTAGCAGCTGCGAGTTCGAGCCTGCAGTTCCTCGCTGTGGTCGCCTGCACGCTGTGACCTCCCCCTCAAGGCGTCAACGCTCCTCAGGGATTGTCAGACATTTGCGGTGTGCATAATCTCTCATATTGCCTCATGGACGTCGGATGTGCGTCTCTCGATGTTTTTGGGACGTTCAAAGAACCACTGGTGGAGTCAATCTGTCTCCGGAAAATCTGTGAATGATCCTTGTGCCACCTGCTGGCCCTGAAGCGGGTTTGTGAACCTGAAATCTGAACTGAACTCTTTTCTGCTCAACTGGGCGTGGTTTTCTTTAACTTGCAAGGCCAACATGATGGAAGAGCTCGAAAGGATTGTTCCCAGATAAGAAGGCTGATGTTGTGCAATATAAAAAACAGCCATAAAGAATTATTTAAAAAAAAAAAAAAAAAAAAAAAAAAAAGCCTTTATCAGCTTTAATGGGTGATTGCAGTGTTGAGGATCTAGATCTTAATTTTATTGCAGAGTTGGCTATCAATATTGTTTTTCAAGCAATCATGTCCAAGACAAAATAGTCTAAATAGTTAGCCTTTTGGTAATCACTCGGCCTGTTCGAACCACAGTAAATGTGATTGTGTAGTCTAGTGGTGGAATTAAAGCTAGGTTAAGACATATCTTATCATGATTCACGTTCTCTCTAAAGAGTGCCATAATACGCTGCTATGTCATAGACTGGAAAGATTTCCTTTAACCTTTGAACCTTTTTTTGTTTGTTTTTGTTTCGTTGTTCTTTCTATTTGTACTGTAATGAATTGCACAACAATAAATGTTTTGTCTTTGTGTCTTTTTGCTGCCCAAGAACTACTTTATGCACACGGAAGACTCCATAAAAGTACTATCGCTGAATTAAAGAACAGGAGAATTATGAGACATAAAGAAAAATTATTTTGCAAATTAACAGGAAACTGCTGGAGATCCTGTGTTAGCACATTTATAAAAAAAAATATATATCTTAAAAGAAATACTGTGTTCATTTTGATTGAATTTCAAAATAAGATGACTTTTGCTGCGTCCCAAAAGAAGGCAGATTTCTAAAGCTGGGAGAAGTGTAGACACATAATGTCTGATGAAAGCAGACGTGCTGGGACAAGGAGAGTCACGTGTTATTTCTGCCTGTTGCAAAACGAGCAGTCTATAGGTATGCAATCTTTCCTTTGATGTGTTTTACATTTATTTTACCGGTACAAGAATGTCATTAGCTAAATAATGTGCAACGTGCAAAACTGGCAACATGCCTTCCGTTTTAAGAAGACTAACCTCCGCTCAAGTGATGTGACATCCTGTGTAGAGTTGCGGGACACGAGAAAGATTCAGTTTTACAGACAATATAAAGTGACTTAAAATTATGTCAATTGACTGGTTGTATACCTATATGAAATGATGTTTTAAAATCTGCCGGCTGCTTCACGCGAGGGTTGCCAACTCCCTGAATAAAAAAATAAGAGACACCTCACTGGTAAGGCCGGCCGACCCGGTTGTGTTCACCCTTTCTGGCGTGGTGAATTCTTTTTAGCTCTTTTGTCTGTGTGTGAAACATTTTCTTTTACTATTTGACTTGAACCTGGATTTTAGTAGATGCATATTATTTTTTATATGAACACATTGAAAATAAGAGAATTAACAGAATAAAATCTCTATTTTTCTTAAATAGAAACCTGTCTTGCTTCCTATATCTTTCTTTAACAGAACTCTGTCTGGCTTAAATTACAACAGAATAAATAAAAATGTACTTAGAATTGTATTAATTAATAGAAGACAATAGAAAGCAGAACATTCCTGTTATAATGCACATTTAGTGCAATAAGAAAAGTGCAAACAGAAAGTCTGTGGAAAAGTTCTAAACTTAAATTATTTGTTCCTCCAAGTGAATGACAGTAGGCTACAGTTGACGTAAAAAAAGAAAACAAAGATTGAACTCATGAACTCAAAAGCTCAATGCTACATCATGTAAAGACAGACTATTTCCATTTGTATCTCTGTGGCGCTCTTGCTGCTGAGAAGAGTTGTTTGTCTTTCAAACTCTGAGCAAGACATTTCAGTATTTAAGGCCGACAATGAGCTCACTTCTAATTAATTCAGCAGAACATTTGTTACGCACACCAGTCCACTTATTCATGTCAGAAGAAATCCTCTCCACAAGCCCAGTAGAAGCTGGATGCTGAGGGCAAAGGACTCAACAGCCTGAATGTTGGGGAGGAACTGGAACCTCTGCTGTTCTCTTGGACTGCCATGTTTCCTTCTGAGGTTCTGTAGCGAGGTTCTATAATGAGGTACTGTAGTGAGGTACTGTAGTGAGGTTCTGTAATGAGGTATTGTAGTGAGGTACTGTAATGAGGTATTGTAGTGAGGTTCTGTAACGAGGTACTGTAGTGAGGTTCTGTAATGAGGTACTGTAGTGAAGTTCTGTAATGAGGTTCTGCAATGAGGTATTGTAGTGAGGATCTGCAATGAGGTATTGTAGTCAGGTTTTGTAGTGAGGTTCCGTAATGAGGTACTGTAGTTAGGTTCTGTAATGAGGTATTGTAGTGGGGTTCTGTAATGAGGTATTGTAGTGAGGTTCCATAATGAAGTACTGTAATGAGGTACTGTAGTGAGGTACTGTAGTTAGGTTCTGTAATGAGGTTCTGTAGTGAGGTTCCGTAATGAGGTACTGTAAGAGGTACTGTAGTGAGGTTCTGTAATGAGGTACTGTAGTGAGGTACTGTAATGAGGTTCTGTAGTGAGGTTCTCCAGAAGGCTGTTTGCAGTCACACATTCCCCATTAAGCTCCTCCATAGAGATGTTTATTCTACTAATAGAGATTAGAAGTTGACCTGAGTCATAAGTGGCATAGAGGTCAGTTACAGTGGTGAATAAAATAAAAGTGGTCTTAATACTGAATAACTACACAAAGCAATGGAGATTAAGTGACTTCCTGTATTAGAGAAGCAGCACACAAAGAAGCTTAACTTTTTATATTAGTGACTGTGTGTTTGTGTTCTACCTTTATTTGTTTGTAATGTTCCATATAAATTAATTACAAAAATAAGAATAAAAAAAGTAAGACTTACTTCCTGTATAAAGAACACGTGACTTCCTGTGCTACACCATTAAAAAAGTATAAAACATATTATGTCCATGGATCGGTACCTCTTGAACAAGGAGAAACCAAATTGCCCATGTTTTCAAATATTTACCAAATTTATAAAGAAGTAACTTGTGAAAGCAGTAATGCTGCAGAATTGTGTTTTACTTAAACACATTTACATCATATTTTGTGGAGGCTGTGCGGTTAATTAAGAAGAAAAAAACCTTTTTTTCTTTTTACTGTGAATCCACAAAAATAACTCGCCGGATATGAAGAAACGCTTAATGACGTAGGCACGTCATTTGATGACGCCACGCGTATAGGAACGCGCCGTGTGCGTTCAAGCTAACAACAGTAGCAGCTAACTTGAGCTAATTCAGCTTTATATCTACCTCTCAGAGCACATTTTCCAGATTTCAATCACAGTTTCTCTGCGCCTCATAGTAAGTATTTGTGAAATTTATTGAAATGATGTAGAAGTGTTACTTACTTTGTTCACCTTCCAGACTTTCCTGTGGCTAACGCGAGCTACCGTTAACACGCTAGCCGTGTCCTGTTCATAATGCATGTGTGCGTGGTTTACTCTAAAAACTTGTTTTCACTTTCAGACTACCAAGCTGCAAGATGTCGTACATGCTCCCACATCTCCACAACGGCTGGCAGGTCGACCAGGCCATCCTGTCCGAGGAGGACCGGGTGCTGGTGATCCGCTTCGGACACGACTGGGACCCGACGTGTATGAAGATGGACGAAGTTCTTTACAGCATCGCAGAAAAGGTTTGTGATCTGTTTTACAAACTGGACCGAGTTAGAGTTTTACCTTCTACAACACACTAACTAACTCAACTACAAGCAATGTTTGTTTCTCTGTTATTAACTACCTGCTGCTCAGAGGAGTTCCCATTGTCCAAACCACACTGGATTTATTATAAAAAAATATAATTTCATTTTATTTTGCACCATATGGTATCATTGTTATTGGCTTTATGTTGACATTATTTGGTTTTGCAAAAATAGACATTTTCATCACAAATACTCTGTGCCACAACAAAAAGAAAGTATTTAAAGGCACTATTTTATTGGTCCAGCCCACTCTGTATGTGGTCCAACAACTAAAAAGTGTTTGACACCACTGATCTGAGCCTTGTATCCTTAAGAAAACACCCGGAACAGTCCTGTAGCGGCAACTGTTGCTGAGGCTTGACTCCTCATTCAATTTTAAGGATATCAACTGATTTGGATCTCTCAGGTAATCTATTAGCTTCTCTTAGATTATAAGGCAGCAGCACAAATGTGCAATTGAAACTACAACTCATTGGACTGATTGCCATCAGTCATTTTGTATCAAGATATTGTAAACATACTGCGGCAAGATGTAAAGAAAAATGTGCACGTTTTTAGTGGTACAATGCTAAATAATAAAACACATCCTAGAGCTGAGTAAGTGGAAGTGATCTTTCAAGTTGAATATTAAATTACGAGCGATTATCTCCAATCACATTGACCTTATTTGATCTATTTTACTACTCTTGGACTCTATTGGGATTGTTTTTATATGCTAACATTTATGTTTATATCTTCATGTTTTAGATAAACTGATAAATATTTAACTTTCCCTTATATTGATATGATTTTTTACCACCTTTTATTGACGTATTTTATGAAACTATTTCAGGCATTTATTGACCTTCCTATTCATTTTTACTGCTGTGGACAAGTAGGTTTCCTTTATGTTGAGTCAATCATTTCTGAGTTCCAGTTTATTGTCTGAACAATGTTTTGTAAATAAAGATTGACCTGGTGTACAGTGGCCTCTTCTGCTAGAGGACCATTTCCTTGACCAGGACGGGGCTCATCTTGTCAGCAGACTGACCGTGAATGAAGCACATTAAAACCCAAACTGACTGTTTTCCGGATGTCTTCGTGTCACTGAAAACCATCTGAAAGGTTCAGACTTTAGAAAACATGCAAGGCTCCTTGTCCAGAGTGCAGATCATTGTTGATTTTTTCCATTACAGTTTATAACCCAGGATTCTGCTCCCAGTCATTTCTGTCATGTTAAAACGTCTCATTTCTCTCCTGCCAGGTGAAGAACTTCGCTGTCATTTACCTGGTGGACATCACAGAAGTGCCTGATTTCAACAAGATGTACGAGTTGTACGACCCCTGTACCGTCATGTTCTTCTTCAGGTGAGCCTCCCAAGTATTCGGCCGGCTCATTATAGATGTGAAAACTGCAGAAATGAATGATTTGCTGAATGGGGTTCAAGCTGCGTTCACAGTTCTAGCGGGATGAAGTGATCTGAACACGGGAAATTGGTAGGATTACTTGGATGTAAACAAGTAGCAGTTTGTACGATTGTGCAACAACATTGCGAGGAGTCAAAAGTGAAATTAAGAGTCGAATAAAAATGTTTGTTGACGTGTTTATACGTCAAAGGTTTAGAATTTAATTTACTATTAAAAAGGAAAAGGAGGACCAAAGAGAACAGGAGCTGATGAGAAGCATGTTTTCTACTGTTTTAATAAGAAATCGGTTCAGCTGCGTTTCAGAAAAGTTGGGTTTTTCCACGGAGACAGAGTTTTCAAAAAGTTGCGTTGTCAGCGGCTCGGACAAACAAAACACAAGTTTTCAGATTTGACTTGAAAACGTTGTCGTGTTTACTGGGCCGGATTGTCCCCTCCTGTTTGTGCTCGTATTGTGATGGGCTTTAAAGATCACAACTCACTGATACAGAGTGGCTCAAATCTCACTTCTGCTTGCACCGAAGAAACTTCAGGAAAACGCTTGTTTCAGTTCACCGCAAGATCGGCTGAGATATTTTATTCTGCACACAATGCAGTATTTTAGAGTCAATAAAACACATTTTGTGTATTTGTGAACAATAGTTTTCCGTCTGCGGACTCGTTAATTCTAATTGTAAACATTCAGTGAAACTAGAGTCTTTCCACGTGAACTTATTTGCCGATGCCTTGCAGGAACAAACACATCATGATCGATCTGGGTACTGGAAACAACAACAAAATCAACTGGACGATGGAGGACAAGCAAGAGATGATAGACATTGTTGAAACGGTGTACCGAGGAGCGAGGAAAGGACGAGGTCTGGTGGTGTCTCCAAAGGATTATTCTACAAAATACAGATATTGATTCTCTTGTTGTTGTTTTTTTTTTCCCTCAATTTTTTTTTGTTCCCCCTATTGACACTTTGTGACACAACAGAGAGACGACGGCATGGAATAAGTTTTTCAGCATTTTTGTTTTGTGTTATGAAAGAAGAGTGTTGTGATCGCGTTACACTCGGCAATTGGTGTGTGTCGATTTAAACTACTTGATTTCTTCAACATGCTTTTTTTTTTTTTTAACACAGACTCGTATTTAAATGGTGTATTAAACATGCATTTTTACAAATTGGTGCTTCTGAGTCTTGTTTCCAAGAATAGATAAAGAAAAAAAAAGCACCTTCCTGATTCCAGAAGCCAACATGCAGAGTTGGGCCGTCTTGGCTGATTGCCTCTATTGTGACTGTAGAAATGTGATTATTCAACACTTTCTCATGAGCACAATAATCCACTAGAAGGCTTCAACCCACAGAGTTTACACACACAATAGCGTCTCACATGTCCATATGCATATCCAGTACATATCTCACACAGTAAAGATCTTGTTCATCTTTTGGCTGTGACCTCACAGTGGATCATCTGCATGTCGTTCTCCATCACATCCATGAATCTATTCTCTCTGAAATAATCTCCAAACACCCTTTGTCCAATATATACTGGAATGATCTTTCTTCAACTTCGATGTGCAAATGATCAGAGAATGCACTTCCCCAAAGTGTCCACTAGATGGAGGCAGAGATGTTTCAGGACACTAACCCTGCTTCACCAGGCAAAGTGAGCAGATTTGTTATCTTCAGCATTTCTTGGTTCTTCCAACCTCATCGACGTAAATGGATGACAGAATAGATGAATAAGAGGTTGTACTAGAATTTAAGTTTAGTGTTGCTTGTATAGGATTCCCAGCACGCTTCACCCTTCTTAGTGCACGTTTCAAAAATGCCACATGCTTTATAGAAAGGAGTTTTTTCCATTCAAAGAAACGTGGAAGCCATAAATTGCAAAATAGTTGTGTGTTGTTTTTTTAAAATATACTTTAAATGATATAAAGGTGTATATTTTCATTGTCAATAGTAAGTCACACAAATTAAAAAGAAAAAGTCATGAAAAACGTTTTGATAAGGCTTCAGTAGTATATTGGGGATTTCAGTATTTCAATGTAATATTCTACAAATGGGTTGTATTGAAATCCATCGTATTAAGCCACTACTGCAACATTTAAATGATAAATGAAATAAGGGATCAAAATCCTACATAAAGTGCAAAAACAAGTAACTTGAATTCAGGTGAAAAACTGAACATAACAAAACACCAGAATAGAAAATAAAATCAAACACAGAAAATATTCAAAGTGCAGCTAAATTCAAGAAAACAGACGGTGTCAAATCAATACAAGCGATGCTTTAAGTGTAGAAAATAATGACTTATTAAATTGGTGTAGTAAATAAATGCACTAAAAGCTTTAAATCATCTTGTCTTATCTGATTATAATGAGGACACTGTGCACATGCAGCAGAGCCGAGCTGATGTCCTCTGGGAAAAGGTTTTTGGTTTTAACATACGTCACGAGCGAATCTTTTTTTTCCTTTGATACCACGTTTATTGATTTGTTACTCTCATGAAACCACCAGTCTGAATCACAGTTTTATCTTCTGCAAAACAATCATGATTTAAAATAACCAGACCCCAAAATTGTAATTATTATTAATTATTGCTTCTCCGTTCTTTCTTCTGCCAATTCTGTTTAACAATCAAAAAACAAAGGTATTTACAATGAAACCAAGATGCATTAGTTTAATGAAAAATGACTGTAGATTGGTTAGAATTCGCCTCAGTAAGAAAAAACCCTGGTTTGAGTCGGGTCTCAGACCGTTCTACTCCTCACTGCTGAACACATCTCCTCTTGTTAATTTTAAAATCTATCAGATTCTACTTCCCCAGCAGAACAAAAACAAATGATTGTATTTTAAAGGATAGAAGAGCTGCTAACACTCATGCATCAAGAGGGAAAAATCTGACATGGAAATCACACGGATCGTATGTTAAAAAACAAACTGTCAAAGAATATTTTGATCTTAAATAAAGTTAGATACATGTTGGATCACAAAACAATGAGAACGTTGTATTGTTCACTGATATTGCCTCACTTCAGTTATTGCGCAGAACTGTGTGGTGACACATATAAGAGCAATATCATATATTGTAAAAAAGAGCCATTCGAATCCTCCATAGGGTCAAATTCAGGGAACATACCGACAGTTTATTTGTTAAATTAGAGTTAATAAAACGTAGAGAAATAACAGAATTGCAGACACTGCTAATCATGTTCAATGCCAAAAATAGAACTTTACCAGCAAACCAGCAAAAATGAATTGTGTTCACTTCAGAAGGAGGGAGGAGAGTCGATTTTAAGCACCAAGTTGCTCGGACTAATTTGAAACAAATGTGTATATCAGTTGCTGGTGTACGAATCTGGAATTCCCAAATACAGGATTTAGTAGGTTGTAATAATATTTGCGGGCAGCTAAATATAAGAATATCTTTCTTCTGGCTGTTCCCTTCCAATCATTGAGGTGTTTCTGATCATTTAGGGTGTACTGTTGTAAAAGTTTCTTTGCTTTTATGAAAGGAACAAAAAATGAATGAATGAGTGAGTGAGTGAGTGAGTGAGTGAGTGAGTGAGTGAGTGAGTGAGTGAGTGAGTGAGTGAGTAAACCGTTTTCAACTTGTGTCGTATCACATGGAGCTTCAAGACAAATCTATGAGGGGGATACGAGGACTTTAATTCTCTTTAGCTGTCAGCTTCGTCTCTTACAGCTCTTTGCAAATGAACACGGAGGAGACGGAGTGACAGACGAGGTGAAAGGAGACAGATTCTGTCTCTTCACTGTCCGTCTTACGCCATGTGTGCATGCGCTCATCCTCTCCGGAGATCCACTGCTGCTGCTGTGTAATTGTGTGTGTGTGTGTGTGTGTGTGTGTGTGTGTGTGTGTGTGTGTGTGTGTGTGTGTGTGCGTGTGCGTGTGCGTGTGTGTGTGAGTGTGTGCTGGATGAACAGCAGCCGGCCAACCAGAAGGACCTGAGAGAGCCGACACGACGCTACAAAAACCCAACACCCTGACCACACTTGGCTGCTTGACTGTAAAAACCACATGATCTCTTAAAAAAAAAGAAAAAAAAAAAAAAGACAATCCACTCTTCAGTTTTTGTGGGTTGAGTGCTTTTTGGGATGACCTCATTGCCTGAATGTGTGTCCACTGGCAGGCCCCAGCATATTTACAGTTCAAAATAAACCGATTTCCTCATCTTTCACTGTGCGCAGACCATGTTGGGAACTTCTTTACACCCCCTCCAGGCCTCCCATGTCATTTCCACTCACATTAACCTCGAGTCTGCCGTGGCTTTGTCTTTGTCTGGCCCGTCCCCGCAGGGCTCATGTACGCCATTATTGTACTACCGTCCTCATATGGAGCACGGGGGCCAAAGGCCGCCTCCATTGGTCCAATTATAATTCGCATTATCATGCATTGTTGTTCCCGATTACTGTTAATCAGCTCAGCCTCCGGGCGGGGGGGAGGAGGAGCGGTCTGGACGATCAAGGGTTACTGGGGAAACTCCGGTCTAGACGCACAGCAGGACGCAAAGAGCAGAGTGTGGAGAAACAGGAGGAGTTGTTTTCCCTCGCCGGCTATGTGAGGGACATGCACGCTCGATCCTAAAGCTGTATTAATCCAGGATCTGTTTTCGACTGATAGCGTTAAAGTGGGGCTGCACAAAGACGGCCGCAAGGATCGGAGTGTCTTCCGCTGGCACCCTTCCATCTTTTTCTCCTTTTCCCGACCTCCTCTCCTCCTCCTTCTCGGGTCTGTCACCATCCATGTGGATGCCCAGCGTGGGGGGAAGGGGCGAGAGGCGGCTGCCAATTTCTGGGACACCCCAGCCCCACCACCACCCGTGCAGCTTCCCCCGTTGGCACTAATACAGATGCAAACACACACACACACACACACACACACATGCACATATAACGAGTTAACTCGCTTCATTTTCACGCAGTAACTCTTTGGTCACGGTTTATTCCTAAAGATGTGTCACATCCCATTTTTTTTTTAGCCACCGGCCTCGGAGTCAGCCTGGATCACCGCCCTCAGTGTGTTTAACACGTGAAGGTAAAAGTCACAGTGACGTCACGCATGTGTCATTTCTACGCTTCTGCCAGGCTACAAATAAGTAGCAGTCATAAGGTGACACAACACATCCAAACTTCACATTAAGAATGTTAGGAATCTGCCAGGAATGATGAGGAAATGATATTTGTAACGCATCGTGCCGATGTGTATTAGTCCACAAAGAAAAACAGAAATCCGAAGCGACTTCCCCCAGTTCTGATGGGCCGACCCCTCGCCCAGAGGAGGGACGGTAAATCCTCTTTTTCCGGGAGGAAACAACAGATGAAGACTTTAAAGGTTTCGCGTTGACACGGCAACGTTTCGAGACTGACGCCCGCTTACACGGCCACGGCGGAAACGCTCAAAAGTATGTCGTTTTCAAATAGGTCCACTAGAGGGCGCTGTTGACTGAATTTGTAATGAAATCAAACACACGCGTGCAGGGAACAATAGGCGGTGAGCACAACGACATTCGTATTGACGGACGACGACGTTGGATGAAGTATGTGCAGGAGAACGGTTCACTGCGGTCGTGGTGTGCGTGCGCTGGAGCAGTGTCTCTGAGGTCTAAATGGAGAAAGAGATATCAAGAAGTTGCGTTTCTCAAAAAGTTGCCTATTTGAACTTAGACTTTTGATGTGTTTTAGACATTTGGTCATTTGTTTCCATATCTGTTCCTTCAAAGTTTTTTCTCCTTTTGAAGACGGAAACATTTGTGGGATTTGAGTCATGCTGCACCATCCCATGACGACTCCAGAGAAGATTGCCTGATTAAAAAAAAAGAAAAGAAAAGAAAATGTACACAGAGATTTGTACAAAGCCGGACTAAAATGAGGACGGAGCTGAAAGAAATCTTGTTTGGTTTGGGACAGAAGTTGAGCTCAAACCTTAAAATATGTATTCGCGGTGACGGCGGCTTCCCAGATGAGCAAGGTTTTTAAAACTTCAAATCATCACATCCTGTTTTCATTGACAGGCAGAAAACAATGTGAAATGAATCTGAGTGAACCGCTACTCTCACATTACCAGTCGACGCCACGTTATCTCTTCTTGTTGCTATCAGTGAATCTCGATTGGCGTAAACCTGTGACCTTGTTCTCACACGTCCCTTAACATACCCATCTCTCTCTCTCTCTCGGCTTATATCATAACCTCTTTACAAAACCGACACACCATCGAAAGTTATCAGAATTCCCTCCCAACAGTTTTATTTCTCTAATTCCTTCAAGAGGAGTGTCGATTCAGATGCACGATGTGGAGCTACGAGGAGGAGATGGTTCAGTTTTATATTCAGAGACGAGACACAGCGAGCACGGGCTTATCTGCAAACTCCCTCTGAATCTAGATCCGATTTATTCATCTGATCTATTCTCTTCTACTTCTGAGCTTCACTCAGCTGTGTGGGCTTTAGGGTGGGTTTGAGTCTTGGGGGTGGGGGTACTATTCATTGTAAATGATCTACAGCCTACAGGTTGCCAAAGATTAGCAAGCATGGATGTTTCATCCTGATAATATACCGAAAGAGACACATGAACAAACTCCATGGTCTTTGCTTGCCTCTGTTTATAGATGCTGACACACTTAGCAGCCGGGTGTTATGTTGGTTTAATTCCCTTCTCCTCACCCCCCCCCCCAGCGCCAGCTTTTTACCCCACTCGGGGACTTGTGACGAAAAGGATTTGCAGCTCTCTTTCCTGCATCACTCCCGAAGGGGGTGTCATTCCTCCATCTGCGACAAAACGGGAGGGTCTGTTCAACTCATCACAGGCAGCCACCAGCACAGAGAGGAGGTGTGTGTCTGTGCAGTGTGTGTGTGTGTGTGTGTGTGTGTGTGTGTGTGTGTGTGTGTGTGTGTGTGTGTGTGTGTGTGTGTGTGTGTGTGTGTGTGTGAAGATGCTGACGCGACAGTGTACTGTACAAACACACACAGGTCACATGACCCCTTCTTTCACCTCCATTCAGGGCAAACACCTCCATTCAGAAGAACTCAGAGCCAATTAGCGCCTGGCCGGCTCCTCGCAGGCCCAACAGGCCGTTTGCTGCATGGGAAGAAGTGTGACGCTGAGAACTGCTCCAGCTGAATCAACAAAAACAACCCACACACACACACACACACACACACACACACACACACACACACACACACACACACACACACACACACACACACACACACACACACACACACACACACACACACACACACACACACACACACACACACACACACACACACAACCACGAGAAGAGGGAAGACTCCAAGGCCCCAGTTACACGACATCCAATACGAGCGTATCCGCAAAACTTTCTTCACTTATGGAGGGGCGGATCCACTGCATCCGTGAAGTTTTTATCCCGGCTCCCACGGTGGAATGTTTCATTCACGGTCGCAATTCCCTCCTGCAGAGACTGATGGAGGCGACGGAGCGCCGTTACTGCGCATACGGCCAACATGGCAGCCCCCACAGTGATAGGACTAACATTCCGTATTGTAGTTTTCTTGTCCATATCAGTAGTTTAATAGTTGAGACTCACCCCTGATTGCATCGTCAGTCCATACGAATGTCAGGTTCTCTCAGTTTTGTTCATGTTTATAGCGTATTGTTCTCTGCGCACAGGTCTTACAGATATTACAGATAACACGTCCCAGCGCCCGGCATACTCTTTACATCCTTGTCAGTGTGTCTGCCACTGCAGTGTAAATGCAACACTTAAAAAAAAAAAGGCATTAGGTGTTGTCAAATGAAACATTTACTTTTTCTCTCGAATTAGTGATTTAAATGGGGCCCGAGTTAGATTGTGGGTCACATAGATGTCAGGTCTCCATGAGAAAGAGTCACCAGGAGCACAAAGAACAATAGTTTTGATTTCCAGGATTGGTGGAGTTCTTTATAATACAACTGTGTTGTTTTGTTGTTTCACCAACTGCTGCAGGTCCTATCAGGTCTCCTCTGTACTGTTGTAGATTCACACAATGCAGGTCTATAGCAGGTGAATACATAAATGAATCCTGAGGAAGCCCAGTCTTTGCTGAGTCTTCTTCGCCTGTTGCAAGACGTTTGTAACCGAGGTGAACTGTGACACTGATATCAAGGGCTTTAACGCTCTCAACGCTGTCTGCCTGCTCCTCTCGTATGCCCTGGCCGTCAATTAATTTAATTCAAATCAAAGAATAGCTCTTCTGGAGTGGATGGACGCATCATCCGAACGACTTACATCCAAGAGACCAGAGATTCAGTCCAGTTTGGAGATGAAATTGAACACTGATTTTCATGTCGCAATTTCAGGGCACAATTACAGTCCTCAGCAACACCAGCATCTTCGTCCAAACCGCATGGAGTTTTGATTTCTAACCGAACAGCGACCGTGGGGGAGCATGACAAAAGTCTGCGGGCTGTCAGGAGGTGTTTTTCCCTTTCAGTGTGGTTTTGGTATTCCTGCCACATTCTCCCACAACTTCAATGTTACTTATTTAGTAGTACTGAGAAATGTCTCTGTGGCTCTGGAGAACTTCTGACATTAGGCCAAAATCGCTGCAGTTTATGAACTGAGACATTTTAGAAACGAAAAACCACTGTATCATGCTGTTGAAGAGTTTGATGCAGACGTTTTACACTTGACATTGAGGGTCGAATGAAAACCCAGTATGAAGAGTTTTGGTAACTATTGCATACCGGTGGTTGTGATTCTGAGAGTTGAGGCAAATATTCACATTTTAATGAATGGATGATTAAACTGGCACTTAGCTTAGCCTGACAATCTGCATCGGCTGAACCACATGAAGCAATTTCATCAGTTGAGCCCAGTGTTACGATGTTGGAGGTACACACTCTTTAGAGGAATCATTTCGTCTGATTGGTGTAAATCTGTGACCTCATATAACAGAAATCTTGGGGTTTCAATTATTTAGAATGCAGTTTCCATTGCGACTGGATCCAGTCTAAACTGTGTTATGTCTTCCTCTTTCTCTGTGATATGATGTGAGATCTCTGAATACCTTACATACAGAAAACCTGCAAATTAATGTTCCGTGAAATTAAGCATTTGAACTGCTAGAAAAGCTTCACCTCAGGTCTGGTTCTCTTCACCCTCTCTCAGGTCATCTTCACCCCCAGCTCCTTGGTCACTGTTTCTTAATCTCTGCTTCTACTTCATATCTCTTTTACCCCCCCCCCCCCCCCCCCCCCCCCACCCCCACCCCCACAGTCCCCCTACCTGCCTGCTTGTGCTGGTACAGCCCCCTCCTCTCTGCCTCTGTCAATGTATTTTGCCCTTATAAGGAGAGAGCACAGGCAGACTGTACTAACCGCGTGAGCTCGGCGGGGGTGTTGCAGGGGCACGGCGACTGTAGATGGGAGGAGGAAGGAGAATGGATGGAGCTATGGGGTGAGCTGGGGGAGTGGGGGGGTTGAGCTACCACACTTCTGTCAATGGCTCCCAAGTAAGATGACAGAAATAGGCACAGGGGAGGAAGAGGAGGAGGAGGAGGAGGAGGAGGAGGAGGAGGAGGAGGAGGAGGAGGTGGGGCTGAAGAGCAGAGGCTGCGGAGAGGATGGCGAGGAGAGGCAGGTGAATACATCTGGGAGTGGGGATGCTTGCACATCAGGCTGAGGTGATGCTATTAAAAGACTTCCGGGAGAACACTCATGTCAAAAGCCAAAGTTGTCCCACACAGATAATATAGATTCACACAGCTCTCGTTTGGTCAGTGTGGACTCTGCGTATCGCCAGCTCACCGGCTGCCCACATGCTCATCAATATAGAAGTGTAACATTTAGCTGCCGAGAGTCATGGAGGGAGAGCGTGGGCTTCAGTACGCACGGCTGTAGTGCAACGTGACTGATCCGGGCTTCAGATGTTTGCTCCTTTGATGAGAGGAATAAGGCCCTTTGACTACCTGCTCATACAATACAGCCGACACACTCATTCAGTCTCTTCGCACCTATCAGAACCAGAAGGTATCATAACTAAGAAGAAACATGATCAATAAAGTATTTCAGGGTCAACGTTAAGGCTCTGCTAATACAACTAATTATGCATGATGACAACAAAGGAAAACAGAAGTAAAGAAAGAAAAGAAGAGATACTTAGAGA
This sequence comes from Lipophrys pholis, assembly GCF_963383615.2. Lineage (NCBI taxonomy): Eukaryota > Metazoa > Chordata > Actinopteri > Blenniiformes > Blenniidae > Lipophrys > Lipophrys pholis. The sequence continues at coordinate 16,915,218 of NC_137643.1, read as the reverse complement.
CTAATATGATATACAATTCTAGTTAAAGAAGCTAATAAATTAAATCAGCCCATAAGATTACATGTTAATGTAAATTATGATTGGTGGAATGACTGGAGATGTTGAGTGTTATTTTTTATTCAGGCTTTTTTCAGCTAGTTTATGTGAATCTTTAAACTAAAACAAGTATAAACAGATGAATATTGCTTTTTCATTTTGTGAAAAGCACTAAATGGACAGTTTTTGTGCACAAGTCCCATTTGGGTCATTCACAGAGAGATTTAATTATAAGCCAGGTTTCTTTTTATCTTGACAATTTCAGCATGTGTGTCCAAAGCTACCTTAAAAAAAACCCTAAATGAGTAAAAAAAATCATCTATATTTACAGATTTCCTATTAAAGGTATTATTGTCATTTTAAGACTAATTATTGCTAGAGATGCATTGTCTGCACAGTTGCCCAGTCTGTCATCAGATAATCACATGCAATTTACATTGATGTGAGATTGAGAGCCATCAGCTAATCTAATATGCATGTCTTTGGATTGATGGAGGATACTGGAGTAGCCTGGAAAAAAAATCTATTCATAGACAGGGAGAGCACGCAAACTTCTCACAGAAAGACACCTCTGCTGTGACTCTGTCTTTAATTTGCACTGATATCAATGACAGTATTATAGCATGTTACTTCTCTGATGCCGTTCGTGGGCTGGGCTTCTGAACATGCCACACCAACATTAATTTAAAAACTTTTAAATTACTTGTTTAAAGATAGTTATGAAATATGGTCTGTGCATTAATAAGTAGACTTCATAGAGTTTTAAAAATACCTAAACCTGATTTATTGTCAACAATTATGCGAGGGACCTTTGCAAAAAGGAAAGCTTGAAGGGCTTGGTTTTGGTATTACAAGTACTGTAATCATGATGCGATATAAAATTTTGCTCTGTAATAATTTCAAATCGGGAGAAACATTTCTTTAGGAAAAAAAGAGATGATTCATTGCAAATCAAATCAAACCTGGTAGAATATTCAGCGCATTACATGTAGCAGTTTGGAGCACTTTCAGAAAACTCACACTCAATCAAGTTAAAAGTTTTCTTTGATTCCAAGACCCAAAAATCTAAAGGTAATGAGTTAAAATGATGGCTGTAGACTTTCGAATTTGTAATTATGAACAAGAAGTGATTAAATTATAGTTTTGTTTGCACAGAAAAGCTATATGACAGAAGATGTGCCCTTTTTTAGAGGCTCCTGCAACAAATGTATGCTCTTTAAAAATGTAGCACCATTTAAAAGAAAAACAATGAAGTGTTTAAAACAACACTTTGGCAATTTCCCTTGTGACATATGAACGTAAAGCCCCTGCTCAGCTTTGATTTCTTTATCCCGGAATACCTCCTCCACAGTGCTTCATTTCACCCAAATGGCAGTGGTGCACTTTACTCCTTCTCATAATTCATAACGCATGCCTTCATGGAGACTAAACTCGTCTGAGGAGGCGGTACACACTCGACACTGTCTACCGTTCATGCGGTGGCAAGCAGGGTGGGACAATTGACCTAAAAAATAATAGATTCTGTATGAATAATCCAACACGTTCCACCTCACGCTTGTTGGCAATAATGCTCAGGTATTAATATTTCAGCTAAATAGACTTGCACTTCTGGACCGTGCAGGCTGGGTGTCTAGAAAGACAGAATGTCCTCTTTGCGGCTTGACAATCAGTTATGAAAATCTGAAAATGCCCTCAGCTCCACAGCTGATGTGAGTTTAATGGAGAGTTAAGGACTGCGATTATGAGACACAGAGCTTGAGACTGAGACTTCTGTGCCATTAGGCGAGCTTAAGCAATCATTATTTTACATTTATGCTCGGAGGGACGGTAAACAGCAGATTACTTTTGCTGGTAAACTTTACTTCTCAGCGCGTGCTGATTGAAACGCTCATCACCCTTCTTCAGTATCTGTGGATATTATGCTGTTTATTCATTGTGGTCCTCCTTCACTGCAGAGCTGCTGTCTGCTGTAATGCAACGTGTCCGAGTCAGGTGATGATCATGTGTCTCAGCCGGGGGTCTGCGGTATCTGCTGTTCGATCACACACACTGAACAGCATCCAGGAGGACATTTCACAGTGTGGCGCGATGTGAACATTTTATCTGTTAGTCAGAGTTCAGTTTGTCTACAAGGGCTCCCATCAAAGACATTGTTTATTCACGGACAACAGGCGAATGTCACCCCTCAATGCCCTCTCCGGTTTCAAAGAGAACATCTGGTCCTGTGCACGTTTGACTCATTGTGGGGAAGTGGCAGGGGGGTGTTTCATGGTTTGAGAGGCTTCCAGACTCTGATGCATCAGGTAATAAATGATCCCAGGAGACTTTTCAAAAAGGAAAAAAAAGAAAAAGGAAGACAATAACACTGTGAGTTTAAATAGTTTAGACTGGCTGCAGGTCATCAGGCTCAGAGTGCTGAGCGCCACCACAGACAGATGTCGCTTTATGGCAGGGGTGTCAAACAACGTTGGTCTAAACCGGCCCCGCAAGAGGCTTCAATTCGGCTTCAAACCACCACCACAAATTTTAGAAGAAAACAGTGATTTAAAAACCCCCACTAATTTCATAATAATAGCGACACAATACTGAGACTCAAGCTAAGATATCAATTATGCTCCCCTGACAGACAGCTACTCAATCCAAACGTTAGCCTTGAAGCCATGCTGTCATGGTGGGTTTATAAAAACATTCATAATGCAACAACGACAGGAGAAGTTTTTTTGGGACATTTCACTGTATTTTGCACCAGAAGGTTTCATTAAATGTCTTTTTATGTTGAGATGGCTGTCATTTCCACCCTACCACTGCACATCAGACTGCATCACCACATCACTGTCCATCTTTAAAACTCACTTAAAACAATTTTTTTTTCACACCTTCATTTGGTTCGGGTGGCGTTCACATTCAGATTTGAGACCGGACCAAACCATCTGTGTAATCTCACGCAATTACAATAGCTGCTAGTTTGGGGGCGCTGTCGCCTGACACAAACACTGACCAAAGAGGAAGTGAAGAAGAAACACGGCTCATTGATTGGTCCGGACCGAAACTGGAAGTCCCGCCGCTTTAGCCTGTGGTGGCTAGGCGAGTTAGCCCGTGGCTCATAGGTAGCCACAAACAACCGCGATATCTAGTCTTCAGTCCAGATATCAATAAGCGCCCTTTTCACTACTTCTTCCTCACTAGTCCACGGCTGCCCGCAAGATATTTTCAAACTTTTTCTTTCTGTGTCTGCTTCTTCTGATTCGCATTATGAACTGTTTGTTTACTACCCAGAATGCATTGCGCACGTCCCATCCTCCCCTGTCCTCTCCCCCCACCCGCTAGAAAAATCATTTGTAAAGGAACTACTTCCTCCACGTCTATGCAGGAGCCATTTTCCAGGAGAAAATGAATGTTACAGGACTACTGCTTTCTTTTCCACATCTTTTTCAGATTTGCACACCCAAAATGCATTGCGCTCCACGTCACATCCCCTAACCCTCACCTCGCCCGCTTGAAAGTCCATTTGAAAGAACACCGAGATCGGTGTGTTAAAGGGGACCAGGTTCCGCTTGAAAAATCCCGAACTGAGTTCGGGGTGCGTTCAGATTTCCCCAAACGAAACAGACTTTCCCAGAAAGTCCGCAAAGAGAACTCTGGTCCGCATCAAACAGCCGAATGTGAACGTGCTCTAAAATGCTTTACAAATAAAGTTTAGCTGAGTTGAGTTCTTTGAGTAGTAGCTGTGAAAATAGACATTTTTATCACATGTACTCTGCGCCACAGAGAAAAACCTCAGAGTTTAAATTGAAAGATGATTTTAGCGCTATTTTAAAGGTCCGGTCCACTTGAGATGAAATTGGGCTGCATGTGTCCCCTGAGCTAAAATGTGTTTGACACCCCTGATTTATGAACGGCCCCTGATTTCTTTGGGCGCCAGCTGCTGTAGAACAAGTAACGTTTGCGACCTGCCATAAACAGTCCTGTCACAACCCCACCGTAGCAGAACAGCTGCTTAAATATCAAAAGCGCAAAATATTTAACAGCAACTAGCAATATCAGCATCTAAAAAGTACGGAGGGTTCATTAACGGCGCTTTCACATTGGCTGTATTTAACAGACGAAATGCTCTGCGTATGCCAAAAGTTTGGCCTGAGAAGGCTCCCGTAGTCCGATGAGTAATGCAGATGAATTTATTAAAAAAAAACAAAAAAAAAAACACCTCAGTACTTCCTGCCATCTTGACATTTTATTCCATAAAACGCCTTACTGGAGCTGTACAACAGCGTATGTCACAAGATCATTCAAAAGAAGAAGTGACCACTGTTGGTTTCACTCGACTCCTGTAGCTCTGATGTTTGCTTCATGTCACTGCTGAGCGTCTTTGGATTGATTCTGACACCATAAATCCACAGTATGTTAAACAGGACATCCACAAAATGTAGGAAACAAAACATGGAACAAGTGTATGTCTTTTTGTATCCGATAAAACCAGTTTTCAAGTTTGAAAATTTAAGAAATGCAAGTGTCAAATTGCCTGATATTCAATTAAAATTGAATTGAGTTTGGGGTGAGAAATTGTGATCGGTTCATATTAAATTCATTCTGCTCACTTTTCTCTGGGGTATCACATCACCAGGATGTACAACAGGGAAGATGAAGTGAAAGAGAAACTACATGAGCATGTGATCACTGACAGTCTGTGCTGAATGAAGCCTGTTGAGTAACGTTAGAGGCTGTTTGATGATGTGAAAGTAGCAGTCAGAGGATCCACTTCTCACACACACAACCACAAAAACAGGAAGACGCAGACTCTCCTGTTTCTGACTGTCAACGCTGCATTAGGCCTGTCACGATAACAAATTTTGCTGGATGATAAATTGTCCCAGAAATGATTGCGATAAACGATAATATTGACGTTTTGATACCATTTTTCCACTAATATATTGATATTGGTATAATAATGCAAGAACACCCTTTTAAAGATAAATAAACTTTAATTTCTTAAGAATATTGAAAATTGGAATTGTATTATGAAAAAAGACATTGTAAATATCTAAAATAAATAATCAAAACAACCTCTCTCTCTCCCCTCCACTCTTCACAGGGGCTCTCATGCTGCAATCAGGTGTGCCAGGTGTCACCACACCACAGTGATTGACAGGCAGTGTTGAGAAAGTTCAGTTTCTACATGAACTATTTCAAAGTTTAGTTTACAAATTTTAATATGAACTAGTTAATTTCATGGTTCTAAATTCATAGTTCCAAAAATGAACTAGTTCATAATTCTTTTTTTCGACTCTGGTGGCTGCTGTTGCCAGATTGGCTGTTTGCCCCATGTTAAGGCCCGTTTACAGTGAGCCTTACCCGGGTTTTCCACTGGAAGGCTCAGAAATCTGGCAACTTTCTAAAACAACATTAAACCGTGAGAGCACCGTTCACTAACACCAAAATGAGCGCCACTCACAGTGACGTCTTTGGTAAATGAAAGATTATCGAGCCTGGCAAACTTATCGAGGTCATTTTTATTTATCGTGCAATTAATTGATTTATTGATTATCGCGACAGGCCTATGCTACATGGTAAAAAATATAGTTACAACCAGTTTAGTTACTGCTCACTAGGCCTGCGTTTCCATGAACTAAAATTCTCTTGTATCAACAGTACGACGCACTAGGAGCATTGAATAAATATTAGATCTACTTCATGGTAGCTGTCTGCTGCTGTCTGTATGTTATTTGATGATCTCACTTGATTTTGCTTCTGTGAACTCAGTCCAATCAAATTATTAAAAAAAGACTGTTATTTTTAAGTCATTTTGCATGATTTCCAATGGGAAAAGCTTAGTTCAAAGCACTTTCCAGTCCAATATCATCTTATAACAAGCTTATTGTACCCAGACGAGATGTTGAGTTAATTCATGATAAAAAAAAAAAATTAATAAATAAAAACTCAAGCAGAACCTTCAGGTGGACCCAAACTCACTCACACAACCTTCTCCATAAGAGGGAACTGGGACTTTTTCACCTCGTTCTGACCTACATTTGGCTCCAAAATAAACTGCAGCTGAGGACAGCAGCTTTTGGTCCGGAGCTCTTTGCTCTGCTCCGGTCCCCCCGGCTGGTGCTGCCACAGTCTCTGGTCTGAGTACATGACCAGCAGACAATAGACATTCTGTTCACTCACACACTCTCACACACACATAGACACACACAAGAGTGTCAACTTAGCCATGGCTCATTTAATCGTGGCCTTTCGTCCAGGCTGCGACCCTGAAGTAAGAGTCCCTAATGGGAGTTTCCAGCATCATGAATTCTTCCTCAAAGATGAGAACAATGAGGGGGATAGACGGCACAGAGACCCACTCACCGGCTGTTCCACCTGCTACACGGACAATCACGTGCAGAACGTCTTAAATAAGTTCTCATTCCTGCCCACAGCGTGTCAGCACAGCTCAGTTAAACAGTAAACACAAACACCTTCACGCTCACTCTGCCTGTAACCGCACATAATGTGAATTTCCTTCCCTCTCTCTGCAGCAGAGAGGCAAATGATGCTCAAGCAGTCACCCACACAGTTTGCAAAAATACCCTGACGCACATCCCGACTCACCATGATTCATTTTCACACTGTGTGGACACAAGAAGTCACTCTGCTGCTGAAACAATGTCAAACACAATACAAGTCTGCGCGCGCGCACGCACACACACACACACACACACACACACACACACACACACACACACACACACACACACACACACACACACACACACACACACACACACACACACACACACACACACACAATTACACAGCAGCAGCAGCAGCAGCAATTCACACACAAACATAGTCCCCCCCCCTTTAACTGCCAGCAGGGTAGTGGGAGATGTTAGTCAAAGGGGGAGGGGGGTGTTGTGAGGACATGCTGAATGTTTGTGAGTGTGTGAGTGTGTGTGTGTGTGTGTGTGTGTGTGTGTGTGTGTGTGTGTGTGTGTGTGTGTGTGTGTGTGTGTGTGTGAGAGAGCGAGAGAGAGAGAGAGAGAGGGGGGGGGGTGTCTTTGTGAGTGAGAGAGGTGGGAGGAGAAGGGGAGAGGGAGGGGGACATGGCGTTCTATTTCTCATAGACCAACAGCTGCTGTCTTTAGAGCAGAGAGAGAGAGAGAGAGAGAGAGAGAGAGAGAGAGAGAGAGAGAGAGAGAGAGGGAGGGCTGAGTGGCGTGAGGCAGTGCGTGTGCTCAGTGTTTAGGTGAATCCACAGCCCTCTGGCTCACAGGGATAAAGGATCCTCACTGAAGAAGAGAGAGGAAAGAAACAGGTTTTTTTTCCAGCTTATTTTTTAAAGAGGGCATCTGCAGCAGTCTTTCTCCTCCCGTAAGCCACCAGCTGCCGGTGTCTGTTGTTTCCTCACCCTCCTCTTTTGTCCCCCCCACCCCCCCTGCATCCATCTCTGCTTCACCTCAGTCCGGAGAGAAGGAAGAGTCGAGTCAGAGGCATCATCCTCCCGCACGCCCAGCCGGTAAGTTGTTGTGTTTTTTCTTCCCTCCCTCTCTCAGCATCACTCCCGTGCACGCTGCACTGATAGCAAGGAAGACAGCCAGGCAGTCCCACCCTGCACCTAGAGGAGAGGCTGACCAGAGATGTGGGTCAGACTCACGATGGAGGTTTGAGTTGGCAGGATTTTTGCGTGTGTAGATGGAGCGGGCGTGAAGCGTGGACGGAATATCCCGGGGGGCAGGGTGGGAGTGTGTGCGATGAATTAAACCCTGCGGGGCTGGTCGACTGGGGCTTGTCCTCCTTCACTGCAGTGCCTAGCCAGAGCGGCGCGGTCACTGCCTCAGGAACAGTCACACACACACACACGCACGCACGCACGCACGCACACACACACACACACACACACACACACACACACACACACACACACACACACACACACACACACACACACACACACACACACACACACACACACACACACACACACACACACCAGCATCTATTCTGTGTGCATTACTTGAAACCCATCAGGGGAGAATGAAGTCTAATATGTGTATATTTCCAGTGATGGATGATGCTTTAGTCACAGGACATATGTGACCTAGAACCATCACAGCACATGCATCATATATCACATCGATGCAATGGAATGATCTGTGCACAATGTGGATAAATTACATGTCAAGCACCGACCCCCCTCCACTCGCCTTTCCGGGCCCATTATCACACGCGCTTTGCATTCAGTGGACCGACTGTACAAATAGCACTCTGTTTTACACGGAGGCGGGCGTCTGAGGTGCGAGCGTGTGCGAGCGTGTGCGCCTCGTTTTCCTGGGTAAAAACAATAGCCCCCAGATTGCAACGCTGATCCAGAAGGGGTGGGTGCATGCGACTAGAGTGGAAGACAGGGAGGAGGGAAGGAAAGAGGAAGGGAGGGAGGGGAGGAAAAAAAACTGAATGGAGGGATGAATGAATGAGGGGCCGAAGCTTTTCAGGAGAGTTTTGCGCTTTCAAATGTGATGGGGGAAAAAAAAAGGAAAAAGAAGACATCTGGAGGAGAGAAGGGTGCTGGTGAGGTCTGGTGATGGGAGCGGGTGAAGCCACCTTCACTGTGCTACCATGTGACTCTGCAGGTCTTCTTTGTGTGAGTGTGTGCAGAAGATTGGATGAGAGAGTGATAGAGACTCTGTGTGTGTGTGTGTGTGTGTGTGTGTGTGTGTGTGTGTGTGTGTGTGTGTGTGTGTGTGTGTGTGTGTGTGTGTGTGTGTGTGTGTGTGTGTGTGTGTGTGTGTGTGTGTGTGTGTGTGTGTGTGTGTGTGTGTGTGTGTGTGTGTGTGTGTGTGTGTGTGTGTGTGAGAGAGAGAGAGAGATTGAAGGTTCTGGTCTGTCTATCCTTGCTGTAATCTGGTGACTGGTTGTAATCCATGTCAGCAGATGATGTACTGCCATGTTGACTTTTATTAAGTATTATGCCACACACACACATACATGTATGCACACACTGTAAATGGGTTTACGCATCTAGCATACAATGCAAATCATGTCTTGCAGGCATGCGCGCCTTATCTTCAATTGGGGATATGTTGGTGCATTTGCATCTGTACACACACACGTCAAGCATGTGTGTAGACATAATCACACATGTACATTCATTGATATGCGTGGCACATTTCACCATGTACATTGACACACGTCTGTTTAAAGTATTGTTCATACAGATGTTCATGGATGTATATATAATTACAAGATACGAGTGTGTGTTTGAGTGTGTTTGTGTGTGATGTTATATGGTGGGAGACGCGATGGGGGCTGCTGTGGTATTTACTCCGCTGTTGCTAGGACACTCCCTTTGAACATTCCAAGTGAGGCTTCTGATTGGCTCGTGGCGATGATGCAAGATTCCCTCACCCCAAATCTTTCCTGAGCGCCCATAGAAACATGCCCGTCTGCATTTCCTCCACTCTCCTCATCACTCTCTCCATCCCCGCCACTTCCTCCTTTCTACATTTACACCCTCTCACTCTTTTCCTCTGTCCCTTCCTTCTATTCCCTTTTCTCTTCCTCTCTGTCAATTAATTCCTGCTCTCAATAATTCTCTCCTCCAATCAAGTCCTTCTCAGATCTCCCGTTTCTGTCACTTCCGCCTCGCTTGTCCAGTCACAGCGCTCGCCGCAAAATGGTGTTGAAAAGCGTGCGGCGTCGCCACCATCGGCCTCACCCGCCGTCTTGCGGAGGATTATTCCTCCCTGTGTTTCACTACGTCCCATTTCCTCCCTTTCGTATATTCAATCTGCCTCCATGTGTCAAGATTATCGGGTCTGACAAGGCGGAAAACCAAACTGGGGGTGGAGGTGTGTGTATGTGTGTGTATGTGTGTGTGTGTGTGTGTGTGTGTGTGTGTGTGTGTGTGTGTGTGTGTGTGTGTGTGTGGGTGGGTGGGGGGGGCTCTTCATGTACATCACCTTTTTTTTTTCTACTGTATGTACAGTCGGCTCGTCTTATCTCTGCAATTACGGTGGAGATCGTCAACCTTGTGGCTGTGGCGTGTCGGGTTATGCATACTGAGGGGAGGGAGCGGAACACGGGGGTATGTGAGGTTAGCGAGAAAGGAAGGGGGCCGGGGTGAAAGGGGGGCAACGACGTGCCGCGTTTGTCTTGTTTCCTGCTCTCGTTTGTCACTTTGGAAGAAGTGCTGTCAACACAGCCCATCAGGTGTAATAATGTGTAATGATCTTCAGCAGCCTGCGCTGAACTCCACTCTCCTGAGGTCGCAGCATCATCTCACCTGACAGTCTATGAATGAGGAAGGATGTGCGACGATGAGGGGCAAAATGTGCATTGCTGCTCGCAGGTGTAGTGATCCATAGTTGAAAATGGACATTAATGTTATCAGGCGTTTCACAGAATGACAGAAAAGCCCAAGTATTTGTCTCTGAAGCCGTGATTTGAACATCTGACACAAATCTGCTTTAATTTTTTTTACATAAAACTATATTAGAACATTCTGCAGATGGTTCATTATTCTTAAAAAGTGAAGTGACAGGAGGACGGACAGCCATGTTGCTTTCAATCCTTGTAATAAAAGACAACCTCGTCCATATGCTTGTCCATGTGGCTCCGCTGATTCTCCTCAAAACGCCTGACAATCCAATCCCAACACTTCTAATCTTTCCGGTCCATCTGTCCAACAGCAACATCTGTTATTCTGACATCTGCCACTCCAGCTCACCCCCTTTGTTTTCCTCTCAGTGCAGAATAATGTACGAGAGCTGAAATAAATTCAGGAATCTGAGACGCGATCCCGTCTCTACCTGATAATCTGGGTGGTTTTTAAGCCAGCGCTGTCAGGAATTAGGGATTATTCCCACAGAGCTGAGATGATCCTGTTAAAGGGGCACCGGGTGGGGTGACGTGGGAGGCAGTAAGAGAGGGTGAGTCCAATTATGGAACGTAGCGCGGTGTCTAAAAGTTCGCTAACAGTCACAGGTGAGGATAAAAATGCTCAAAGAACTCAATAAAAGAGAGTAAAATCTCTTTTACAGCCTTGACTCTTGGGTTGGAGTCTTGTTCGGTCACCTTTAGCCTCCTGCTGCGAACATCATTGCTTTCATGCATCCGTGCATGACCAAGTCGAGCACGGCCACATGTAATCTGCCTGAAAGTGCTTTTCCCTCGACACGCAGGCAAAAATAAATAAATAAATAAAAAAAATAAATAAAAAAATGCGGTTCACTTTTGAGGGAACGTCGTGTTTTTTTTCCCGTTTTTTTTTTTTTTTTAAAGAGAAAGATGTCGTGTCTGTTTGAAGAGTATTTACAACATTAAAGTTGAGTCAGAGGACACACCAGGGGTGAAAGAGAGAAACTGTGCCTGTTTTGATGCAATCTTACACTCTGAGGACCCCTCCATGTTAGTTTGACTCTTAATGCGGTTAGTGCAGAAGATTGATGCTACGGTCACGTTTATAACGTTGAGTCAGCGGGTCGGTTGCTTAGTCTAGCAAAATATAAATAAATAAATACAAATACAAGGAACCAAAAGGAAAAGTGTGATGACCTATAATTCATCACAAACCGAGATTAGTTTTTGACTCAAATATATATGTTAATTTGAACATTATGCCAACTTGATTTCACTGGCTTCTCCAGAAATCACATTTAAGACTCGACACTTAATTGAATATTCCAACTTACATGGATTCTTTAATTAAACACGTATCTATGAAGCGACTCACTGCATCAGTGAGAAAGTGGATTGCTGCGAGATTTAGTTGCTCCGGACAAGGGAGCGACGATATGACAACTCATCGATCATATTTATACACGTCCCCAAACTCTCAATGTTTGAGAAAACTGCTGAAAAAAGTCTGTGATGGCGGGGAAGCTTTTCCCGAAACGTGCGATATCCCGAGCGTCAAGGCACAGCGACGACTTCGGCGAATCCCCAGCCGCTTCTAAACCAGACGTGACTCGGCTTGTCAAACTCGCTGTTTCTGTGGCAGTGACGAACGGGGGAGGGTGAATTTCTGGCTGTAATCAGATTACCTCACATCTGCTCTCTCGGGCGCCACGACAATACTGTGGCCTGTAGTTTATAGATGCGATCAATCGCTGTCCACTAACATCAATAAATGGGCCAAATGCTCAGCCTCTGGTCATATTTAAGATCAATATCCCCATTTCAGTAGGCGAAGCTGATTTGAGCCGAAGGAGGGCCTGAGGAGGGGGGGGGGCTGTGCGCACAGGAAGCAATACGATATTGCAATTAGTGTGTAATAAGTGAGGAGACACATTATCTACTTAGCGGCTCTGGCTATCTTAATAAGTTCTGATACAGTCGAGTGTTTGCTTATTGAGGCTCGGAGTAAATTCACTCACAGGAAAGAGGGACTGTTTGCCCATGAGGCAAATGAATGAATGAGTGAATTCAGTTTTTTTAATTGAAACATCCTAAAGTGTTACCCAAGTGAATATACACCGTATTGAGCCATTTATACACTGTGAAATATGAATAAAAACATTATGCCAAACAACATCATATATTCCATAATTGCTAGTTTTAAAAAAGTCTCTAAATTGGATTCCTCTCTTAAAATGTGTTTCATGCTATTGAGCTATACTGTCTTGCATTATTTCAAACTTTCAGACTTATATATGACTTACTAACAGCACTAGACATGTTTAAAACAGTTTAGTATGTTCATTGTGTCGTCCAGGAAAGTCTTTTTCAAAGCTTATTATATTTCTAAGATAATTAGGCCCTGTTTAAATGGAAACATTATCAGGTGAAAATGGCAAACTTTCTTTGCGTTTTTAGTGTACGTTTACCCGCTCAGCGGTGCGCTGAGCCACTGAAAATGCAACTTTTCGAAAAAGGTGGAACTTTTCAAAAGTGCTCTGACTCGATTTTCATGCAAACGGGGGAAAATGCAAATTTTGGAAAACACTGACTCCGTCACCGTGTGAACAGGGGGCAACGCAACGTTTCTGAAACACTGAACTGAGCATTTGCACCATGATCATAGTAAACAGTTCTTCTGCACATGTATAACAACAATGTTTGCCTCCAGAGCGTCATGACTCATAGTTCCTATTCTCCTGGGACTCGGTAGTTTCATAGTTGAGAGTCACCGTAATAACAATCCAACTTTGTCTTCTGTCCATATGAATGTCCACGTACTCCTATTGTTAATGCTCATAGTGCATTGTTCTTTGCACGCATGTGTGTAGTTTGATTACAAAAACTAACAACAGCACCCTCTGGAGGCCCTACACTGTTCTGTGTAAACAAACAGTGTTATCTAAAGTTTGCTGTGTGAACGTGAAACTTTCGTAAAATGAAAACACAAAGACGATGCATCATATAAAGTAAAATCAACCAAATGTGAAATTGAAAGCCTTTATTGCTTTCTCTGAGTTCTTTCTAATCCTTAGAAAGAATTTATTTGGAGAAAATGAAATAACCTGAACTTGCTCCCTGCTCACTATACTTGACAATAATCTCATGATAATCACTTTAATGGAAAAAATGTACATGATATATTAGTGTTTCAGTGTTTGTGTGACCTCAGGAAATAAAACGTCCAAGGGACTATATGTAGTAATGTCTGGATCTGCAAGAAGATAACAAATATCATCTAAGTTTGTGATGTTTGATAAAGTTTCAAAAAGAAAAATCAAACTGAAAGATTTGTGGATCGAAACATCAATAAAAAGGTTTGTGCAGGTATTTCTGCATTATGTATGACCTACACAACAAACATCAGAGCCATCTGAGAGCATGAGAAACGCCGTTATCAAAGAGCTCCGAAAGCTACAACGTGATCACTGAAAATCTCAAAATTCCTGTTTTATCGGGAAGTTTCACAGTGTTTCAGAAGTCTGGCGGACACGGAGCTGAGAAGAAAGTCCATTCAGGTTAAAAACAGCGTGCAGGATGTGTATACAGCTTCGGGCTGAGGTGGAACAATGTAGAGTGCTGCTTTCAGTCTGTATTAGATACGTAAACCAGCACGTGAGAGAAAGTTATGAAGCACTCAAAGAAGCAAGACAAACCTCTGAGGTGGACCACAGTCCGCTATGATAAATGCAAGGAATTCACTTCTTTATACAGGAGATAATTAAATGAAGCCAATCGGGAAAAAGATGGATCTAATAACTGAATATGTAACTGCTGAATAAATATTGTAGACCGTGAACCAAACAGTTTAATAGTATTAAAAAGCGAGTTGGGAAATAGAAGTAAGGGTAGGATCAACTAAGCTTTCCTTCTTGATTAAGTTTATATACACTATAGCTGTAATATGGGTACATGACCTGTGTTTATAATTGTGCGTGTATATGTAAATATGTTTAAAACAAAAATGTTATAATTTCTATGTCTGGAAAAACAAAACAAAACATCAGCATAGACGCTGTCTAAAGTAAAGCATGGAGGCAGCACCATCACACTGTGGGGCTGCCTTGCTTCCTGTGCTGCTGCAGGCATAAAACTGTATTAAATGTATGCAAGGAATAAGTGAATCTTCAGACTTTTAGAAAGAAATCAACTCTGGTAAAGTTTTGAAGCATGATATCAAGGGGATGGTTGAAAAGGCGAAGATTCTTCGGAACCTAAATCACAGTAAAAATGTTTGAAAATCGCTGAAAATTGTGAAATTTTAAAAAGAAGAAAAACATTCTGAGGCGATCATTGCTGGAAGAAATTCTGCGAACAAGTACAAGAGAAGGATGCCAGTGACGGTGCCAAGAGCACATTTTGTGTTTGGACTTATTATACAAAGAGAAAACTATTGTTCGTGTTATTTCTTTCATTTTCAAATTTGGACAATTTCTTAAAACATTTCAGTAATTTGGCTCATTTGCATCAATATTGGAGATTTGAATGACTCTGCAGATATTTTCCTCGTTCTCTCAGTGCCTTTTGACATTTACTTGATTGTTTTCCATTCGTCTGTGATGACATCCTAACATGTTATTTCAAGTGTGTATGCACACGGGTGGACAAAAAACAAGCATTCACGTTTTTACTCACTCAGATTTATTGCTCTCCCTAGAACCAGTTCTGCTTTTACGATGATCAGATCGGCCCTTCATGCACTCATAAGAGCTCAGGTGGAGATTGGGACATGGAGTTTTTTTTAATTTCTTTATATACAGTCAGATTTTTGTTCACTTTATAGTGTAACTTCATTAGATTAGAGATGTTGTGTATGCTCTCCCTACGATTGGGTTTTGTTTCTGATGAACCGAGTATAATTAAAGTTTGATATTTCACTTTTAACTGGCCATACGGCAACAATATATATCATCATCTCTAGATACCTGAGATTAATGCAAAATAATCTCATTAGTGCTTTAATGAATTATCTGCCCGTGGGAACATAGGTAGAATAATACTGTTGGTATAGTAGCGAGTAATGTATAATTGTCACGTCTTGAAGGTGGAGTTTTGGGCAATGTCAACAGATCTGATTCAAGAAGTTTATTCTGCAACTTTAGAAATACATTAAGAAAAACATGGTAGTAGTAAAAACAAGTAGTATTTACCTGTGATTAATACAAAAAAATATGTCAATGAAACAGGCAGGAATTGTTTTGATATTCAAAATGCCAAGTTTAAACACGTGTAAGTTTGATGTCATATTTTGACTGAAAGAATAACATGGATGCTTAAAATGTCAGGGTAACAATTATTTCTCATTACAGTAACAGTGTCATTTACTCCTCAAGTTCAGTGTTTGTTGGACTCAGAAAAGGACATTACATAAATTTGCAGTTTATTTCATATAGAAATAGGACCAACACACTCTCCTGATCCTTGTTCCAAGCATATTCTTATATAAAAATCCAACAACCACTGAGAAAAAAAGTTTGAAATAGCACAAAATGTTCTCCTGTTAGGAGATAGTATATCATACAATCATGACAGTGTACATACACGGCTTTCTTCCTGAAATGGTATATTCAAGATCCATGATCTGAGGCTTTTCTAAATGATGAGAAAAATGAGTTTGACAGGTGACTCCCTGATAATCGAGGAGGGCGGGGCTTGTCAGACGTCAGCGTGTAATCTCGACTGTTTAGTGTGTTCCAGCGAGTTTCTGTGTGTGTGTGTGTGTGTGTGTGTGTGTGTGTGTGTGTGTGTGTGTGTGCGTGTGTGTGCGTGTGTGTGCGTGTGTGTGCGTGTGTGTGCGTGTGTGTGTGCATTCGTTCACGTGTGCAGTCCAGATCTGTCATGGGCAAACTCGGATGCTGGCAACCGATACTTCTCCTCTGTGTTTGATCAGGCTTGTGAGACTAAAAACCCTCTGACGATTTTCTCTTCCGCACACACGCACTGCACGCTAATTAGTTTAACTAAAGTCTGCGAGGATTTATCGACCGTATACATCACTGTTTTTAGCATCAAACCGCAAAGACAGAGCGGGCATGTAACCCAAAAATAAATCACTGGACAGAAATAAACAGAGGAATCATGCCAGGATCTCAAACTTCCACAACAGGGATGCAAACCAGTTCACATTCTCATCCCGTTCCATAAATTCTTTTTATTTTTTTTCCCTGCATCAGCTCAAGCCCATGCCTCACGCTGAAGCCAATTTCCGATATTCGAGAGCTGCCGCTGCTGTCCGGCCCCTCCCAGTGGGACATGGAGTAGTGTAGCGCTATATCCTCTGCCATGTGAGATACACTGCAGCAGTGTGATGGAGCATCGCCTCCGCCAAGGACGAGCCGAGCCGGGCCGAGCCGAGCCGGGCCGGGCTGGGCCGCTCGTCTTCCTGCGAGAGCCAGACGCACCGAGCTCAATATAGATCTGAGGTCACGGCGGGGTGAGGGGTCAACTCGTGCAATTCTTCTCTTAGGATCACGTGCCCTCGTTCCACACTTCACGGGGAATCTCATTTCCCTCTCACTGCATAACACCATGCATGGTGTTTTTAGTTCATTCACACGAGCTGTTTTCAGAAATGTGGTAAATGCAGGTGAAATCCATTCTAAAGAGCTTTTATTGGTTTGAATTGACTTCCATCAATCGACTGCCATCAATCTGTCCTCCTCTGCCTTTGTGCCGTTTCTGGAAATCCTTCTTTCACCATTTCACTTCAAGATGAAGATGATGAGAGTATTGGTTTTATTCAACTAAACTGGCTGAAAAAGATTTTAGTGAGCTCCTGGAATCAAAAGAATCAGTGATTCTTATTGATCTGGTCTGTGCAGAATAGATTTCCCACAACATTAATGCTTTAATGGATAAAGAGCTTGACGGTTAGGTTCGCTTTTTTTGGGGGGGAAATTAAAATGGTTTACACAAAAACTAGACACATTTGCATCCGTGTCAGTCGTATTAATGAAATATTTTCAACAATTTAGTTGTTCCTCAATACTCTCATAGTCATAGTGGTCTCAACGTAATTAATCAAATAACCACGAATGGGAAAGTGAGAGAAAGGATCCTCCAAGCATGTCAGTTTGTTCCTCATCCAAGTTGGCGTCTTCACCCAGCAGCATCTGCACTTCGTATACGAGCTCCATTTTCCTCGACCTCTAACTGACGAACGGATTCATGGATGGACGGAGAGCCCGTCATCACACGATGAAAAAAAAATTCTCGATATTTTGCGAAAGTGTTGCACGACGTTTGTAAGAGTCGTGAGCACCAAAATTTTAGTTTACGTATTTATCTATTTTTTTACACTACTCTGTACACTCGACAAGAGGCAAAAACATGAAAATGGCATTCAGCTACAAAAAGATGAGAAAGGAAAGAAAGTTCTAAACTCGTGGGAATAGCGGGTGGGACACGCCGACAAAGGAGCAGGCAGTTAAAAGGACAGACCGAAAGGTAATGAACGGCCCGAACGAGTGAAGGAGAGTTGAAGGAGATGGGAGTATCATAAGACAGTGAGACGCTGGGGAGTTGAGTTCAAACTGCATTCACGTGCTGTTTTATAGAAGTCCTTGTCTCTTTGTAACTCACTCGCAGTTCAACACACTCACTCCCATGTGCACACACACACACACACACACACACACACACACACACACACACACACACACACACACACACACACACACACACACACACACACACACACACACACACACACACACACACACAAACACTCACATAAATCAGCCCCATGTCCAACTCCAAAAGCCTTAGTGTTGTTTTTGATAGCCGCTGATTGGAATCAAACATTACAAATAAAAATAACTGGGACTTAGAGTGCATCCGTCTACATGCCGACAGCAAAAGCACAGATCCAAAAGTGCTATTAAATCTAAAATGTAAATCTATAATTTTTTCCAGCCCTGCTTTGCCAAGGTTCAAAATGCCCCAGAGCCAAGCAGAAGAGGTCTTGAAATATTAATGCCTACATTAAATATCAGCCATACATTAATCTCTGTGATGGAGAAGAGAAAGAAAACAAGAGCACTGTAGATGAAACACAGCACTGAAAATGTCTTATGTTGGACACTTTGACAAACATGATGCAGCCACGGATGAATATATACAACAGAAACCATTAAAGCACTTAACGCCGAGACATCAGAACTCTATTTCTTTATCCACCCTTGAGCTAATAAGCCATGAAATCCCCCAGTTGCTGCCCCATTTTTTTTAATTTTTTTTTTTCATTGCACTTGAAAAAAAAGATCACAGCATGTTAAACAATGGAAATAGATTCAAATACTGCTTAAACATTCTATACCACCTTTCATCCTCGGCCATTTCTCCCCGTGTCTCACGCTATCATCCTCTTTTCTTTGTCAGCTTCTCAACGCAGACTTGCAAGGCTCATTTGCTGGGATCCTTTTATGAGGCATCGTGCTCTGCTTTGCACTGGTGGACGTGTGTGTGTGTGTGTGTATTTGAGTGTGTGTGTGTGAGGGAGAGAGAGAGAGAGAGAAAGAGAGAGAGAGGAAGAGAGAGAGGGAGAAGGGGGAGGGGTGGCGGAGGAGAGTCGTAACCTCTTCTTTCGATTTCCATCTCTCATTTGCTGTCTGCCATTCCAACCATCGCTCTCACGCTCTGTGCTTCGTTCCCCCTTTTATTCTCCTTTTCCACTTCACCTCAGTGAGGGACGCGATATCTATTATTGCGTTTGTGTGTGTGTGTGTGTGTGTGTGTGTGTGTGTGTGTGTGTGTGTGTGTGTGTGTGTGTGTGTGTGCATTAGGGCCTGAGGCAAATTGGCAGGAGCATTCCATCAGCGGTCAATCTTTAGCGATGGTCGAGCTGAATTTGACACTGCCACCTTCCATTTTACCGAAAGTGGCTCTTTGTCAAATTTCTTTTCTGATTCCTTCCTTCCTTCCTTCCTTCCTTCCTTCCTTCCTTCCTTCCTTCCTTCCTTCCTTCCTTCCTTCCTTCCTTCCTTCCTTCCTTCCTTCCTTCCTTCCTTCCTTCCTTCCTTCCTTCCTTCCTTCCTTCCTTCCTTCCTTCCTTCCTTCCTTCCTTCCTTCCTTCCTTAATAATGCATACTGAAATACTCTCAATTACACTTCACCAGCAAGCAAATCTTCTTGACTTTATTTTTGTCCTCTGATCGATTCCACTCCTTTCCTCTTCAGACCTCCATGTGAGGCTGCAGCAGCCCCTTGCACTCGCCTTTATCTTTAGGGAGAGTGGGCACAGGATAAAGAGGCCGACGATAGCGGGAGGATACAAAAGACACGTAAAAAGAACAGGAGGTCAAAAGGGTGTGCAGCGAGGAGATGAGTGAATGAGCGGCTGCTTTAAAGAGCTCCGGGTGAAGAGGAGGTGGATAAAGGGGGGGGTGGGGGGGGGGGGGGGGGGGGGGGGGGCTGGAAGAAGCGAGCGAGCAAGAAGGGTAATGATCATCAGGACCAGAAATAATATGAGCTGAGTCTTCACAGGTAACTGGACTTGCTGAAGGGACTGATGAGATAAAATGTCCTTTTACCTCCAGCAAGTCCAGTTGAGTTTCAAGATAAGAGAGAAAAAGACACCATGACCGAGAAGAGTCTTCAAAGACGAGGTGAGCTGAGCAACATTGCGAGCACATCCATCTTGCTCTTTGTTTATACGGCACCTGGTTCTCACTTTGCTCTTATAAAGCAGTGTCTGTACATTCAGAGTTTGTCCCCTGCACATTTTCTAGACGTGTCTGACAGCGTCTGCTCTCTGCAGACCGTCGAGTAGGCTAATATTTGATTACCACGACGCTGATTCATCATTGGGCTCACCAAGTGGCAGCATTGATATTGAGATCTTCCTGGAATCTCATTGATTGGTTTTGACCATATATATTCACATAGATGAACAGAAAATGAAAAGACATGCCTTAGGGACTTGGTGTAGAAAGATATAGTGTATGTTTTGCTTTTAATATTCTATGCATCCGTACGTTTACATGAGAAATTCTAATGCTGCATTTCTTAAGACATCCGTTTCCGGTGGAAACGCTTACATCCACCCAGTTGTGCCTGGGATATGGTCACCTCTCCCTGCTACCATAACCTGGAAACCACAGGTATGAAAGATGGATAGAAGGATGGACGGAGATAGAAGCATACCCTTCCAGAATCAGCATGATCCTTAATGACTTGCAGAAAATAAGTCTCAAAGACCCAATGCTAAACAAACAGTGGTATTGAGGGGTTTAGTCATCCAACCATATATCTGGTTTAGTCTCTTGTCTCCTCTCCCAACACTGACAGATATGGGCGATTTCGGGTTATAAATGACCTAACATACATGTCTTTGTTGGAAAACGCCAGAGAACCAATAGAAAACTCAATGAGAACATGCAAACTCCACAAAGAAACGCATAGGATCAAAGCGAGTGTTCACTATTCCGACACCATGCAGCGCTGTTCAAGACGGGTTAATGACAATTGAGGTTTGTGGTCAGATTCATGATTGCTGAGAAGGCAAACAGATGGCACTGACCGCAGACTAATTAGAAGAATGGAAAACTGAAATTCATCAGAATGTGTAGTATTGTCAGCATTGGTAAGAGTTTGTGTTTGTCCAATCAACACGGATATAATGAGTTGTCATGGCTGTGTATGCCTCACAATGTCCAGCAAAAGGCGCTTTTGAACTCTGCCCCGATAAGACAAGATCAATAAGCATCAGCCAATTAACTACAATCAGTCGGAAGAAAAACTCTGTCCGTAAGGCCGGGAACATGTCATCCCGGGAGTGGGCCGGTAGTTTACAGCCCCCACAGAGTGGTGAAGCAATTGATTCAGGGTCTCACACACACTCAAGAGATTGAGGAGAGCACAGTCCATCACTCCATCCGTCCAATCCGCCTAATTGATAACTCCGAACTCGCGCCCGGCTGTGTGTTGCCATGAGAGTCGGAAGCTGTGTTTCCCTAGCAACTATTCTGAAAATATCCCCGCCTTTCTTTTTGGACTGACTCGATGATGCAAGGGCAGCGGCAGTAGTGTTAATGGTTACACCAGTCGGTCGGTAAGTCGGCACTCGACCCACACGAGATGAACGATGAGCGAGATAAGCTCACTCGGCTGAAACGGAGAAGACAGAGAGACAAGCGAGGAATCTTCAAGGTTTCCTCGCTGCACTGACCTTTTGTTTTAGTTTGTTGAGTGTTTTCAACGCTCTAAACTCGGAACTGCTGTGGGGAGATTTTCACAGCTCAAATAGTATTACTCTATCAAGGGCATCGTGGGACACTTCACGCTGCATGTTTGTACAATAAAAGCTAACCAAATGGCTGCCGACAGCGTGTTTGCTCACAGTGATGAAGTCACTGAGAATCATCAGTCTCCTCTTCTGCTGGCGAGCCTCTTAACTTGGTCCAAGTTCACTTTCTTGAGCACTTTTCAACCACTGATTGTCATTGGTGTTTTGCTTTTTTTTGTTTTTTGCGAAAATGACAAAGCCGTGTGGAAATTTGAACAAGGATAAAGGATAAAACTGTATGAATAATACTGTACTGAAGAAGACAGACACATTAAGCATAACACTGTTTACTTCAGATAAAATAAAGGAGAGTAACGACACGACCAAGGAGATGAGGTTTCAAGGGCAGACGTTCCCTCCGCACAAAGTCAGACGTTTTCGAAAAGTGAATCCGCTAACATTTTTAAACAAGCTATGGATAAGTCTGAACATGCTGACTCGGCATCTCCGTCTTTAAAATGCTGACGTACTGGCATCTTAGTACCACCTCCCCCTTAACCTGCAGGCAGTAACCCCGATAACCAACAACAATTGTGATTGTTTTGGCTTTCACAACATACTTTCATTCATCTTCTGTGTAAAGTTTTAAATTCCAGTGTGAGACAAAGCCAGACATTGATCCACAAAAATGACTCTCCTTCTAATGGTTTATGGGTCGGAAGTTATGGTGTTTTTGTGAATGACGCACAATCAATTTCTTTATAATCGATGGATGGATCCATGCTGTTTTTTTCAACTTGCAATGATGTGATAAACACACAGTTATTACTCAAGTAGACGGTAAAAGCAGAGACAAATGCACACGCTTAAGTCTAAAACACGGATATAAATCTTGCAGTATTGGCTTACCGTATATTTAGGAGTGGCACATATTTCTTTTGTTCGACTGGTGATAAAGCTTATATATTAATCAGTACTGACTATGTGGAACCAAACAAATGGCACAAGATGCTGCTACGATACCACAGAAAACCCTCCATCACAACTGGGATTGATGGATAGTACCAGTAAAATGTAGCCAAAAAGAAAAAACTACACAGCAGAATTTATCTATCAATAGATACATCTATAGATCCATCAATAGATCACTATAAAAGCCGTAGGATAATGCGTTTTGAGATTTATAGCTTGATTCATATTGTTTAATATTTGCACAAATGCTTTCAGTTTGTATTAGAATAATATAAACTTATATAAATAATTGAAAAGATACTGTGGCTGTTCAAATAAAATCAGCCGAGCTGTGATTTCCACCTGTTTAAATCTTGATGCAGAGTGAGTTTGATAACCTGATGACACTCTGCATTGTGAATTCATAATGAACACATCCCCAGTGTTGTGGTCTTTGTTAATCTCTCTTCATTTCTTTCTCTCTGTCAGGTGGTGGGTGCTGATGCTGTAACCACTGTGTGGAGCTGACAAGCCCTGGTTGATGCAGTGAAGTGTTCCAGTGGGATAAACATAAGCGAAGGTAGGAACGAGAGGCGGGGAGCCACAGAATTCACCAAGCAGGAAGGCAGGAGAGTTAAGAGGAGATTGAAAAGTGAGAGAGCTGTGAAGGAACACCCCATGGGCCAGTCGTAGGGAGAGGTGGCGCATTAGGGAATGAGGACACGTGCGTTCGTTGTGTACAGTGCAGCTGCCGAGCGGTGAGTCACACAGCGCTGAATGGCCAGTCGGTGACAGGCAAGCAGATTGTGGTTGGCTGTACACATCCCAGGGAGGAAAAGGGAGTTGGATTGGTATTGCTGGTGAGTTAATAGAGGTTTGACTTGGCAAAGGCATGCAGCGCTGTTTCTGCGCTCAATAAATCCACAAAGATGAAGCTCCCGGGCAGTCACAAGAGGGATCTTTCAGCGAGAGCTGAAAGGAGGCTGGGGGGCTCAGCTCCACCGCCCGGCTCCCGGTCCAGGACCACGTTTGGCTTTTCAGGCCCATACGGGAGCCGAGCCGCTGCTTTATTCAAGCTCGAGGAGCCCCTCGCTTTGGTTTTTCTTGCCGGACTACAGATGAGAGCAGTGTGTGTGTGAGAGTGTGTGTGTGTGTGTGTGTGCTGTGCAGTTGCATAAGAGAAGCACTTTGCTCCACTTTCACGCTGACTGCAAACACTGTGTGTGTGGGTGAGCACGAAACTGCAACCAGTGGTCACCAAACACACTCCCAAATGCACAGCATCCAACATCCGATAGTGGCGCAGGGCCAAAGGTTTAATGGCAAACGTGTGTCTGTTACGATTTTAGATTTTTTTGCCACCTAAGGGCCACCAGTGAGACTGAATGGCACCATGACAGCGATGTGCTGTGACAAGACAAGTCCAGAGGAGCCGGGAGAGTGCTGCTGAGTGCTGAAACAGAGAAGTGAGAGAGGAAAGAAAGCCGGGGGGGCAGGGGTTGGATATATTTGAGGAAACCATTCTGACGTCAAAAACAAAAAGAGTCCAAGGAGGCTTTGTATCAATTGGATTTATATAGATGTCTCATTCAGGAGATAAAGGTAAACAACATATAGCACACACTCATAATGGCAACAGCAGAGTGAGAGGAAAAGAAAACAAAAGAGCAGCATCTCAAACAGAAAATTAATACACAAAAAACCACATGCCTTTAAATAGATTGACGAAAAAGAGAAGTGTGAAGTAGACCAACGAATTCAGAGAGACAGAAAGAGAGAGCGAGAGCAGAAGTTTCTTTAAGAAAAAGACCAGTGCCACTGTGGGACTGCAGTTATCACCCGGAGCCGAGCTAACCTGGGATTTACTCACAGCAACGAGCGCAGAGACACCAAGGAAAGTAGACGAGAGGAAGACGGGCGGGCAAAAATAAAGGACGAGACAAAGCAGTCATAGGAACAGAGGGTAAGGAAACAGAAAGCTATCCAGCATTTAAAGCTTAAAGTGGTGCGTGTTTATTATAATTCCAAGACAACACTCTCATAAGCTGTAACAACCAGAGGATTATTGCTGTAAGCAATCTGACCCGGTGTGTGAGCGAGCTGGATGCTTTTCTTTTTTTTTTTTTTTTTCCCTGTTCCCCTCCATCTTCAGCTGAGACGAGCAGACGATATTACCAGGCCAACAGTATCCTGGCAACCATCAGCCGAGCTCCACTCGCAGGATGGACCGCATGCTGCTCCAGACTCGAGCGTTAATGTGTGTGTGTGTGTGTGTGTACGTGGCTGGTGCTCGGCCACCTCTGTGACACACACAAACACTAGCAAGGCATTCGCGTGTCAGAAATCTGTCGCCACGATCTCGATCTTCTCCTTCGCGGTCACCTTGTCGTCCAGAGAGGACGAGCGTCTCTTATTCATGTATTCATGGGAGGTCGTCGGCGTTTAGTAGCAGGTGGTGTTAAAGTCAGGAGGAGAATCGGGGTGGCGTTTCACACACTTGGCGCGGCGCTCTCGGGTTACAGCGGTGACGCAGCGTTCTGCTCGGACTCCTGGCTGGAGACGGACACATAATACAAGAGATGCAGTATTCATGTGGGAGTTTAAAGCCCGTCAGCAGGCCGTCTCAGCGGCTGGACGTTGTAACTCCATCCCTCCTCTGTGTGTGCAGCTCAGTGCTGCATTGCTACACCCTTTCTTGCTGAGTAACAGCAAATACAATTCCTTTTTTTTTTTTTTTCAGGTAGGTGGCATCTCATAAACATGCTAATGCTGGCCATAAATCACTCTCGCAAAGAGGGGGGAAACTGATAGACTTCTGCGAACATAGCATGTAAAAACCGTGGGTACGGCAGAGGAAGTGAAACTTGGCAGACGTTTAGCTTCTGCCGCCATCAAGAAGGGAGGAGACTAATAAAGAGAGAGGCTTTCCGACTCACATTTCATTTTTGATTTCCAAATTCCTCTTTTTACGGAGTTACCGATTCTTATGCAACACATACGTACACAAGGCCGCATGAGGTCTTTCAGCCCACACATTGTTCAGCATCCATTTACCGGGAATGTTCCCTTTATGCCTCTTTAAGTGTTTCCTGAAATCATCACACGCTATTACAGTATTGCACAATATTCTTCACACTTTTCGAAAATGAGACACACAATTCCATTTTGCACCCTGATTGGGCAGGGAACATGTTCTGCCGGGAAACTCGTCGTCGCATCATTGATAACGATGTTACTTTGAACCACATTGCAAACGATCAATGATAAAAAATAAAAAATGGGAAGGAAGCGTTTATTTAAGGATAATTTTGTGAACGCTGCAAGGAGCCACTAAAGAAGGACTAAAGAGACGCATGAAGCTCAGAGGCTGGCGATTTTAGACCCCTGTGGTGGACAAACAACTCTTATCCATAAAGGTCCATTTCACAACTTCCAGGACTTAAAGGACCAAAGAAGATACCAAAGAACACATTCAGAAGTCTGTAGGAGTCAGTACATTGTTGGATTAAGGTAGCATAATGTGACCTGTACTATTCCCCCGTGTTTATATTCGGCTTATTGTTTTGTAATAGACGACTGATTGTTTTATAAGGATGAATCACTTTGCGCCAGATTACTTTGGAGAGCTTCTGAAGAATTAGAGAAAAGTGATTATATCGCACATAATCTGGAGCACATAAAAATGAAATTATACTCCAATGCACCTGATACAATGCTCTTTGGTTTGGTCCTCTATATGAAGCTTGTTCAATTGTTTACGCTGCCCGACATTATTATCTAATGAAGCTTGCTTAGCTCTGGCATCTGGCCTTTTGGTGTATGAGGTATATAGAGCTTGACATAAAGTATCTATAGACTGCTGTACATAAAGAGCATTAGAGGAGAAGAGTCCGAACATGGCAGGCTTTTATTAGGTTACTATAGTAATGTAAATGGATTAAAACTATCACTCGAGCTCCACCGACTCCACGTGAGTGAGCTAAGTGACTCACCGCAGGATTCCGGCCTTCCTCTAATTGAATACAGCGTACGCTGCACATTGGATGCAAACTGTGATGGGTGTAGTTTGTGACGTGACTGTCGGACTCTGTTCTGGAGATGTTGCTCCGGCAGGGAGAAGGACGGAAAGGCAAAAGATGAAGGGATAATTAGAGAAGTGCAGATGAGTTAAAAAAAAAAGAAAAAAAGAATAGGCTAAACCTGCTGTGTTCTCCATGTTGCATGTTGTGTGTTTTCTTACGGGTTGCCAGGTTCTGCGTACTGTATGCATTTTGTTGTTTCCTCCCTGTGCAGGTCGCCAGCCATGGGGAACCTCATTAAGGTCCTTGGCAAGGATTTAGAGAACTGTCCACATTTTTTCCTGGACTTTGAAAGTAAGTGAGCGCCAGGGTGTGTGCACGTGTCTGTGTGCTTGAACAGTGAGTGCACGTTCATGTGTGTTTTCGTACGTGCGTGCGCGCGCGCGTGTGCGTGTGTGTGTGTGTGTCTATGTGAGCGTGTGTGTGGAGCGGAGGTGCGCAGTCGGAGGTTGGCGGGTGGGGGTCAGGGGAGGTGTGTTCGGATGCGAGCTGCTGAGTTGCTGATGGTGTGACGGAGGGCTGCTGAGGGTGTGGTTTGTCATTATCAGACGCTCTTTAGTCCCACTCTCTGCACAACACTCGAGATTATGAGGCAAAATCAAGCATCTGAATAACAAGAAAGATCAGGTGAAGCCAAACACAATCACGAACTGAAACAGAGATTTTGAAACTGGAATTCAATCCACCAAATCTTAGGAAAAAACGATCTAATCCATAATTGCCGTGTTTAGCCTCTTTGAGAATGAGTGTAATCTTTAAGGGGAACAACACATTTATGTTACTGGCTAATAGACTTCTAAACATCCCCATTACCCAGATTGGTAATGAGATGTGTAATGTAGAAATAATTACAAGTTTTGGCTTCATTGTTCCTGAATCAAAGCTCTAGAAGTCCAAGCTGCTTTCACGTCTCAACCCTTTTTCTCAACTTTGTTCAATGCAATTAAAATGAAAAATCTCATTTCATTTTTTTTTGGGGTCTGCTGGGAAAAGAATAACTTAAAAAGCGCTACAGATTCTCATGGAAACTCTTTTTTTTTTAGTATCAAGACAGTACTTATAAGCTCCTTTTATTATGCAGGATTTTTACACTAATTAGCAACATTTAAGTTGAATTTGTGTGAGTATGAAATGTGCCAGGTAATCAGCTACAAAAACGAAGGCTTCCCTCATATATAGCCGCAGTCATTCCTTAATAAATGCAACACTTAAGTTTTATTTCACTCTCAACTATCTGAACTGAGCCGCAGAAAGTTTCTGTTTAATCACATTGATCAGTAATCTATAATCTCAAATAATAAATGTGAGGGATTCAGGAAATATTGGTAAATTGTCATTTTAAATTCAAAATTCTCAGCTGCTCTTACAAAACAGGCAAAAAGAAGAAGAAATCTGGCGATAACAAAATAAAGATCAAAAAGCGTATATCTTATTAAACTACAAAGATTTGGATGTCAGCAATTTTGTTGAAAACTATGATGACGCAAAGGAACACAAAATGCAATGTTACAAATCCAGTAGAGGCTTCCTGTTGTACAAATGTGGTTAATTTAATTTTGTATTTCCTTCCTTGTATGAATAATAGTCAGATAAAAATCACATTCCAGGCCTGAAACTGGGAAAATCAACCTGAGAACATACAAGATGACACAGAGCAGGCTGCAGCACAAAAACCTGTTTGGTTGAATATACATCTATCTCATATTTTCCATATTTATCTTTTGCATGCCGTTAACCAGCCTAATCAATGAAATTAATAGTAAAATTGCTGAGTGGCTGGGATTTTAATATATAACTCTTAATGAAACCAAAATAATGTAACAATTAAATTCTATTTATAGAAGGTTTGGAGGTGATTTTTAGTTGTGTCTCAATTTGAATGTAAGAATTTCTCAAAAATGATTAGAAGTAACTGAATCATGTGTTTTTTATTCATTATATTTTGTTGTTCTTTGCAGTATACATGCTTAGATCAAATTACTACTACAAATATGTAACATTCCCAGTCAAAAATGTCCGAAGAACTCGATGAGAGTGGGATTAAAGACACCCTGCATCCATGTTGCCATGCTTCACCCAGGACATAACTCCCATCATGCCATTACAACAACCTCCTCTCATCCAGTCCCCCACCTCCTCGCACACCACACACACACACACACTCACACACACACACACACACACACACGCACACATGCACGCACACACACACACACAGCTCACACACACAAACACACATACATACACCCATGTGCGCACAACCCCGACACCCATCCCCTCGTCACCCACAGACTTCTCCCCTCTCTCTGTTCCAGGGGGCTCATGGGAAACCTCCTGAAAGTGCTGGCTTGCACCGAACTTGAGCATGGCCCAATAGTTTTCCTTGACTTTGAACGTGAGACCATCCGCTTCTTATTTTTTTGAGTTATCCCTTTCTCTTCGTTGCCTTTGTTCCGTCACTCCATCCATCTCAGCTGATCATCCTGTGTCATCTTCGCAATCTTATTTACCCCGCTTTTTTATCCTCCCTCTCCTCCCCATTGATTTCTGCTCCGGGGACTGGCATTTGAAAGTCATCTGGCTTGCTTCTTGTAAGGGTCTTTTCCACACATGCCGTATTAAGACGCAGACAGACGCACAATAGCACGGCGACACTGTTTAAAAATTGACAGATTTGATCCTCTGAGCTTCGAAAAACTGAGGGGGGGGGGGGGGGGGGGGGGGGGACACGCAGCGTAAATGCCAGTCCTGTGTGGGTTTCTGTTGCTCGGAGATGACGACGGCTCACAAAGGGTCTGTCGTCATCCCTCCGCCTCCTCATCCCTTCGTCTCCTATTGTGTGACCTGCTGCGTGTCTGAAAGAACGAGTGAATGAAAAAGACCAGCAAATGAAATCACCTCCCGTCCCTCCTTTGCTCATTTTCCCCGTCGGTGATTTCTAAACTCTGCAGTGTGAAAACATCCATCCTAACAAGTCAGTTTTACTCCTCAGTGTGGAAATCCTTGGATTATTTGTTGCTACAAAAGCGGCTTACGCTGGTGTGTTGACGTCCGTGTGCTACACTGCTGTTTTCCTCGAAACCCAATGTCCTAAAAACAAATCCCTGCTAAATAAACTGTTAAGAGGATATTTTGCACTGTCTCCCAACATATTTGGCCCCTCCTCAGCCACTTGCCCCTGCTTACAGCTGTCTTCCTCCTCCTCCTCCTCCTCCTCCTCCTCTATGTAAAAGTGGGATTGGAAGAGCTCACTTCTGGCAAAGACGTCAGCTGTCAAATGGCTCGAATTTCCACTTCATTCATTGAGCCTGTGATTCACTTGACTTCAAAAGCAAGTGGAATGAGTCAGGCTCCCCCCCCCCCCAACCTTCCGTCTTCCCAACCTTCCGCTCTCTCCTCACCCGCCCCAGTGCCATCTGTGAGCTCTCCTCCTCAACCTGGAGACACATTCACCTCTGTCACACAGTTTGGTTTCCACTGCTGCATCCTGGGTGCTAATTGTTACATCCAATGAAAACCTTTCGGAGGACAGGGAGAAAGTCCGACGACAAACTGAAAGTTAAAACTTGAGAACATTTACCCTTCCAGTTTCAAGCAAGTCCGACTCAGGAAGTAAAAAGAAAACTGCCAACTATGAAAGCAAAATCTATCGAAAAAACATTTAAATTTATGGTTTTGCAGTGAAGCTTTCTGGTGGTTTTCTTCTGGACTTATTGACGAGGAAAAAGTGACCCACTCTTAATTTACTTAACAGTGGCTGATAGATCAAATACTTTATATATGTCTATTATTCTAAATACAGCAGGTAAACACTACATGGATAACAACTATATTAAATGAGATAATGTGTATTTTTGCATATAGAAGATACTAAGTTTTGGACCATTAAAGTGTACAGCAAACTGGTGAACCGAAACAACGGATTTTTCCAGCAAGGTGGTCAGAAAAACCCACCCTCATATTGCCTCATCGGGTCTTCTGATGTCTTCTCTCCTTGGCCTGTGCGTAAAGGAACTGAACACATCAGCCCCGAGGCCAAAACAAATAAAAATCTAATCAATTTAATATCAATTCAATTTATGTGTTGACCAACAACAGTCTCATCGCCTGCGCTTTAACGTGATTATGTCAAAATCTTGTTAAAATGTATAAAAAGAACAATTTAAGCTTCAGTGAATAACAACACAAAAAGGAGCCGAGAGAAAAACTCCAAGAGAGGCCATTTCAAAGATGGCAGCTCTCTATCGGTTACGATTAGAGGGTATTAAAAAGAGACATGATCTTAAAATCTGGGCTAAAAGGACAGAAACCACAGATCCGGTAGCTTTGAATGGACTAGAAATATGAATTTAAGTTCTGCTACTTTCCAGTTGCCTTGCACCTAAGAATTCCTTGGTAAAAAAGTAATAAAATATAGGTAGATTCTTTTATTTTGTGGGTTGTGCAAGGCTGTACACAGTCGGATATATTATCATAAACAGTGTTATAATATTGTTTTGACAGATTTTTTATTTTGTCATTATAATGACTTGTGACTGCTGCATATGAAGCTAAGCTGTTTCTAAGAAGTAAACGTTACAATATTTAAATATCCCAGTGTTACTGGATGTAGTCAAGACTAAAACTGCTCTTGAATACAACAACACTAGTTGGATACGTTCATATTATTTTCTGCCTGTTTATTAAAGTGACACTATTCCAAATTAGGAATTTTGAACTCTGAGGCAACTGAATCGCATCGTTATCCCTTAAGCTTCCTATTTTGTCCTGCTAAGCTATGCTAATTGCTAACTATTTTTCGCTTGAGAGCGATTCAACCCTCCCACATCAATCCCAGTAAAAATTTTCACCCTTCAGTGGTTCGGATTAAGTTGCAGCCATTCAATTACCACTGAGTAAACATAAAGATGTTGTTGTTTACTAGAAGAAGGAAGGAGCACATTAGAGGGAAGCCTCCAAAATAGCAACACTGCTGTGTTTATGAAGCCAGCCGTGGGTGTGCGCGCGGAGGTGAGCAAATATTCCATGATTACTATTCCTCTGCGGGGGGGCACTGCCGCGGGGGGGGGGGGGGGGGGGGGGGGGGGGCAAAAATAATCAGCAGTGCGGCCGCATGCTGCGAGCAATCCCACCGATCCTTTTTCTACCCGAGTCACAGGGAAAGACACGGAAAGCAAATACGTCGATGACTCATGAGGACCGATGCTAAAATGCGTCCTTTTAAAGTCCACGTCCCTCCTGTGTGACTGGGAACAGCCCTGCAGCAAAACACTGAAACCGTGGCACTGAAGAGTGTGCACGTGTGATAAGAAGAAAGATGAAGCATGCCCAGAGATTGTCCTCCCTGCTGCTCGTGTGTTTTAGCGTTCCTCACAATTAAAGCTCAAGGGCAAAAAAAAGAAGAAGAAGAAGAAGAGTAGAAATCGTCTTCCCATTCATAAAAGAGGAAGGGGGAGAAACTAAGTGAGAAAGAGATGGATCAGACTATTACATCAGTCGATGGGCCAATTACACCTATCTGGGAATACATATATATCACAGCTGACTGGACTGTGGAGATGATTACAGTTCAGAAGGCAGATATGATATATAAGCGGTGAAATCCAGCCACTTTTAAAGGGCCTGGAAACCATCAGAAATTTGAAACTATTAGTTCCCTGAAGTGAAACTGGCTGAACACGCGCCGTAATCAAACCTCACTGTGTGACAGAGCGTACCTGTCAAGTCTCTCCTGCTAATTCTTTTCAGTAAAATTCAATCATTTATACACTTTCCGCATCCTGACTTTTGAAGTTTACAGCTGCAGCAATAACTTAAGTCCACTCGGAGTAAATAAAGCACAGTTTTTCTCAGGTTTCTACCTGCCGTTCTTCTCTGAATTCAACAGTAACCTTCTTTCTTTCTTCAAATATTCCCTCCCTCCTTCGTTACCCCCCCCACACACACACACACACCATTTCCCTTCCCAGATGCCCAGCCCACGGAGGCGGAGACGGCCGTGTGGAACCAGGTCAGCGCCGTGCTGGAGGAGGCTCATGGGATCCTGGCCGAGCTGCAGTCCTATAACGGCGCGGGGCAGGAGATACGAGAAGTGAGCACGCGGCGGTGGATCAGCACCGATAACAAGTCTGGCTCGTAGGGAGATGCGCACCAGATATAGACGGAGACAGAAACGTTTCATGTAATGTCGTCACAAGACACAGGGCTAGGATTCTGGGGGTTTTCCTGCGAAAGCCGCTGATAGCTCGCCACATTTATAAGTGCTGAATCATTTCCTCGCCCTACTTCCCCATGTTGAGGCCTCAGAAAACCGTGTTCAGCCGCCCCTGCCCCACGCCTTTGCATGAATTTCACTTTCTTCTTTCAACAATTTACCTGCAGTCATGTTAGAAAAACCTCAGCCGCTGCACAGGCTGCGATTACTGACAGCAATAGTTCACGTTTCAGTTTTTCCAGCAAATGAAAGAAATTCTACACGCTTCCAGCAAAAAGAAAGTCCAAATGTTAATAAAAAACCAAACTGCTCGCCGTGATTGTATCATTATTACTGTCGGGCAAATATGACTGGAAGCACGGATTCAAATCTTCATCAGGGATTTTCAAAGTTAAATCCCGGTCAGTGAACATAAAACTCTTTTCCCATTCCATTGAGATCATTTTCTTGAATGAAACCGGAAAAAGCCTTAAAGAGGCTTACTAAGCATTTATCTACGTCTGAGTCTAACTAAAGTTGTGGGGTTTATCCTCCTTTGTAAGGCCATGTGATCTGAATCATGATGCCTTTGTGGTGCTAAAAGTCTGAATTCACTTAAGTGGATTTTACTTAGTGTTTTTTTTACCACTTCTTACTTTTGCTTAAACAAACATTCACACCCTCAGCTACCATGTTAGGGAATTCAACTACCGGAGCCACAGCCGTCTAGTTCAGTTCAGACTTTTTTTCTTGATAATTTCACCCTAACCTTCATGCCTAAAACTTGATTAACTTTTAGCAAGAAGGAAACACAATCTAATATATTAGAGAGTCACAGCCACTTTATAAAAATCTAATTTTAAGGAATTGTCTCCACTTGTTTTCTGTTCATTCTGAACTCTTGATCTTATTTCACTGTATTGGCCTTTTTTCATTTTAGGTTCAATAAACGCTAATCAAAATTTGATCTGACTGTTTCGATAATTGCATTTATAAAGAAAAGTTTACAAGATATGTACTACTGCAAAAACATAATTACAAGTTTTTTTTTTGTCTAGGCATCCCAAAAGATTTAAAAAAAAGATAAAGTCTTATCATGTCAAAACAACTATTTGGCAAAAGACAATGTTGTTCAAACTTTGAGAGAACTCATTCCCACACACACACGCACGCACACGCACACGCACACGCACTTGATCTAAGTATCTGATTATCTATTATCTGACATTTGGTTTCTAAATATAATTTAAATCTAAATGCACTGTCCACTCTCGTCTCATTTACGTCTGCTAAACACTGCAGTGCCCTGCTGTTTCAGGATATGAATTAGTAACCATCACAATGGATAAGTGGTTTTTAAACATTCACGTTGTAAGTGGAAACAAGTTTGTACAAAGCGAACAATAAGAAGTACCTGTATCTGAGTTGATTTGGTGTAGAATGTTAAAGTTACATTACTCTGGCACATTGTGTTAAGCCTTGACCTTGAGTGTGAGGGATCCAGGTTTGAGTGTTGAAACCAGCCAAAATGTCAGGAATTCAATTGATACAATAAAATGAACCTTGTTTCTGTCTCAAGTTCAGGAGAAAATGAAAAGGGTTTTTCACTAAAGTCAGACATGGCTGTAAGGGAGTCAGCTACGAGGAGATGGGAAGGTTTTTAAGTAATTTTCGGAAAGAAACATCTGCTTGTGTTCCTTGCCCACAGGCCATCCAGAACCCAGGTGACCTGGCTCTTCAGGAGAAGGCCTGGAACGCAGTCTGCCCCCTGGTGGCCAAGCTGAAGCGGTTCTATGAGTTCTCCCTGCGTCTGGGTGAGTGGGGGGGGGGGGGGGGGGGGGGGGGGGGGTTTACATGAGTTCATATCATCAGCAGCACTACTGTAACTGTATCGGTCAAGGTGTGATGTGGGTTATCGAAGCTTTTCTAACATCCATCCTTCTTCAGCAAAAGGTGTCATATCTCTCTTTGTTTATCACACTTTGGGACAAGCACGCGTGAAATGACTGGGCTCTTATTGTCATCTGAACGTCTTGCAGTGCATAAGCGTGCTCAGATTTGTCTTAGATTACTCCCGCATGCCAACACAACAGTGACAGGGCGTGCAACTGGGACTGTATGTGACAGACTGTGCTGTTCACACTTCCTGACAAACAATGTGAGGACGAAAAAATGGGGTGCATGCAGCTTTTCTATAAGAACGGGGAGAGTTCATGTGGAGGGGGGTGAAATGAAGGGAGCAGGGTTACATACAGTTTGAGTTTGACAGCGTTCTGTAACACAATCATTCGTATGCCGTCATGTCCTCCCTGCCATCACTGCAGCATCCTGACCTGGCAGCCAGGCAGCCGTTGCTACGGAAACAGTACATGGTCGTCCAGCAGATAGAGAGACAGGGAAAAAGAGAGAGAGAGAGAGAGAAGTATGAGTAGAGAAAAAGGAGTTGAGCTGCCGCCTCTGCTTTGCCTTCCAATAATACATTGATCTCAGGGACATTGTGTTCTCAACTTACCAAACAACGGAGGCCGACTAATAATTGATGATAATGTATCAGCGCTAATGCATCGATGTACAAAAACCCCACCTCGGCGGTACAAAGGATCGAATCCTAATGGCGCAGGGTAAAATCTAAACACCTTTCCTTTTATTTATTTTTTCTTAGCTTCATCCGTCACTTGATGGAAGAGGCTAAGAAGCCACGTGTCCAGTAAACAAACAGCTTTGGCGTCTCCTCACGCCGTCCGTCATGATGAGCTGTCAGGAGTCAGTACAGAGGGTTAGGGACTGCGCTGCAGGAGGGACCCTGGGGTTTACGCCCTGACCCTTTAGATGAAACACTTCAATGTTGTATTTATAGAAGGCCCCTGATCCATTTTTAATGCGGAGGAAGGGATGGGGCCTTGGGAGGATTTGCTGCGGAGGCATTACTACTACGTAGAACCTCTTGGGGTCCGGCTCGGCCTTCTCATTTGTCTCATCCCGCAAAGCAGCAAAGTGTCTTGGTTCAATACTGCATGTAGCACTGGGGATATGTCCACTGACACGGGAGCCAGAGGGCTGTCTTTGGTGCACTCCTCCCAGGATACATGCATTCAGTTAGTGTGAGGGAGAATTATCCCAGCATCTGTGGTTACAGTGGGCAAAAAGAGTCTGTCAGGGTTAAACTAGCTCTCTTCTTAGACAACAACAGCAAATAATTAAAGCGTGAAAAGCCACTTTCCCCTCTTGAGCCGAGCACTAAAGACCCCATGAATGGAAAGTAAATAAATTTCCTTAATTTCATGTACATTCGTCTGCATTTATCAGCCCAACAACTCACAAAAATCGAACGTCAAATTTTCCTCTTCCAGGAAAATATCGTCAAATGTCTGATGACTCATGCTGCACTCAGAAGAGTTCATTAACTCCACATGCAATAGAGATGCAAATGCAGCTTAGCGGGTGTCTCCCCTGCATTAAAAGCAGCACCAGAAGTAGTGGGGATGTATTTTGCACCAAGAGCAATTCCAGAACGCACCCTTCCTCTCAACTTTTGCAGGAAATATTGAAAAATAGGGAAATCTAATAGCACTCAGTTTCTGGAGGTCTTTGAATGAAGATTTATATGTAGAGCTTCACAGCGTGAATTTTTTTGCTCAAGTTAAATCTCAGTGCGAGCCGGCTGACCAGCGGCGCTGAGCCCTAAGGTCTCCTATTCTGCTTGATGTCCGCCCCTACTGTGAAAAAAGTGCAGGATCCAACAGGCAACCCCCCTGTTATCACAAAAAAAGAGATGACAAAATCCTCTTATCTGTTTGTGTTGCCTCAAATTTGTGTTCTATTTTGTTTTCAAGTTTAGGACATGAAAGAGTCTTATGATCCTGGCCGGATCACAGAGAATTACAGCAGTCGGATCTAAAAAGAAAAAACCCCAGAAAAACCTGTACAGGGGCTCGCTGGAAAAGATGAATTTCTGACATGGAAATGCGTGTATCCTTGCAGAGAATGCCTTGCGCAGTCTACTGGAGGCGCTGACGAGCCCGCCCTACGCCCCCATGCAGCACCTGGAGAGAGAGCAGGCCCTGGCCAAACAGTTCGCCGAGATCCTTCACTTCACACTCAGCTTTGATGAACTGAAGGTGGGAGGAATCACTTCTCGTTGTAATTACAGTCCTCAGACAACGACTTTTTAACCACACCGGCAAGTCAATATGTACCCGCTTTAAGACCCGCCACCTTTCTCTCTCACCACGCAGATGACGAATCCAGCCATTCAGAACGACTTCAGCTACTACAGGAGGACTATAAGTAGGAACAGGCTGAACAACCAGCAGGTGAGGAGACGCGATCTGGCCCAGGCGGTTGTTGCTGTTGCATACGTGATCAAACGTTGAGCCAAAGCAACATGGCATCACTTTCTCTCTTTAATCTTTAATGAGTCAAGTGGAGGTGTTCCCTTCCTCCGAACAACACAAAGGGATGTACAATCAATATTTCATCTGGTATTGGAGGTACACAAATTAGAAGCTGGATTGGCTTCATCATTACACTCATTTTACCAGCATGCGAGACACGATGATTGGATTCGCGCAGCTCCTGATTAACGCTAATGCTAAGCCTCCCATGTTTGACATCTGTGTTCTTTTTTTGGTGTGTGTGGCTTGCAGCTGGAAGCAGAGAACGAGGTGAACAACGAGATGGCCAACCGAATGTCCCTCTTCTACGCAGAGGCAACACCAATGCTGAAGACTCTGAGCAATGCCACCACCAAGTTTGTTTCAGAGGTACATCCTCCAAATGATCAATATCTAGTACATGGGGTCCATGGAGTACAGGATTAGGCGCAACTTTACAGAGGGTAAACTTCATAAAAGATTGTTTTGCCAATTTTCTACATCAAGTTTAGAAATTTAGATACAACCGCAAACTGCTGAATAGTCTTGTTATTTCCCCTCTGAGACCAGACTATGCATTTGTAAATTGATGCACTGTTGTTAGTTCCGTCCATTATCACACTTATTATTGCCACCGCGGTGCAAGCGCGGCGCCAATTGTGGGGCGACACGTTTCCGCGACGACCGAGTGTGACGGCATGAGGAGCGTCACGTTTCTATGACAACCGAGCATGTCGACGAGGGGTGCGAACTGAATGGTGTTTCCCCACTTAGTGCTGCTTCTTGAATCCCATTTATTTGTGCACCTCCGCTTCCTGTTTTAATGAGTGCATAACTCATTTTGACATTCTCA
The DNA here is from genome assembly GCF_963383615.2 of Lipophrys pholis. Classification (NCBI taxonomy): domain Eukaryota; kingdom Metazoa; phylum Chordata; class Actinopteri; order Blenniiformes; family Blenniidae; genus Lipophrys; species Lipophrys pholis. The sequence goes on along the minus strand of NC_137643.1, from coordinate 16,877,129 downwards.
ACACAACGTTTTTCGGCACATGGTGATTAAGGCTCCTTTCTACAAGGCGTTGGCCTGACACTGCAAATACATCACTGTTCCTATGAGTCGTTGGTAGTTAAAGAATTATCCACAATGAGTATTTAATAGGAGTAATACAGACTTTCTGAACACAGGTTTTGGTGGTAACCTTTTATTCTGAACCAACAAGCAAATTACAGACAATATTCTGAAGCACTGCCCAAACGTTTTTAAACGTGTCCTGGTTCTCTTCTGCTTATGCTGTGAAACGCCTGAGCCGTCACCCCAGGCACCCTCTGCATCAAATCTCTCCACCACAGGATCCTTCGCTGTCAAAACACAGTTTTCGCGTTAGGGTGGGAGCCGTCATTTGCTAACTTTACATCTAAGTGCATCCTGATGGGACACACCTCTGAGAAATCCTTTTGGGACTCATGCAAAATGTAGAGGACAAGCTGCTGATGGGTGCCTTTTAACAGAGCAGCCTCAGAGGCCTCCGGCTCTTTGTCTCCACCTTGTGGTGGAACATTTTGTCCAGACGGCGCAGGGACACATGCCCACTGTGGAAAATACTTTCCACTTTTGCTCCAACCTCTCTTGTGTCTTTCCCTAGAATAAGACCTTGCCCATAGAGGACACCACGGACTGCCTGAGCACCATGGCCTGTGTGTGCCGCGTCATGCTGGAGACCCCGTGAGTGCTCTATCCCACTTCCTTTCCCTTTTCCAGTTCAATCGCCTCTTCCTCAATCCATCTCCTTCTGGCTCTCGACGAAGGTCAGAGGATTACGTTTTAATTAATAGGCCTTTTTCAGAGCGTCTCACATATGAGAACCTGATTCAATGGACTGAACAAAGTTTGACTCATAGAGTCCTTCATGCCAAATTAAAGATGTTTAATCTTCCTTATTCCGATGTGTGTCTGTGCGAATGGAACGCCATCAGTAATTGGTTCTCTCTCCCTTTGTAGTTGCTCCGACGCGCTGTCCCACTGTTCGGCAGCTCTAAATATAACAAACGTTAACTGAAGACTCTTTGGGTAATCACTTTGCTCCGCGACTGTCTCCTTCACAGGGAGTACCGCTGTCGGTTCACCAACACAGACACCATGCTGTTCTGCATGAGGGTGATGGTGGGCGTCATCATCCTGTACGACCACGTTCACCCCGTCGGAGCATTCGCCAAGACCTCCAAAATCGACGTGAGTCGAACACGCCGACACGCACACAATCAGAGGTCCAATCATATAAGTTGTATTTTACTTATTAAAAGTACAGCAGTGGGGCCATTTGTCTGAATCGAGAGTTTTTCACACGACTCAACGATCAGAAGTCGTCAGTGTTTCACCATCATCAGTAAAAAACCTTCATAATAAGCATCCTTAAAATGATATATTCAAACCTTCATTTTAATAACTTAATGCAGATTCCGTCAACACTGTGTGAAAATAAGTTTTTATATTTGGTGAGATGGCCTAAGTTAGTTATAGCTGATCAATGGTTCTCATGAAAACTTTCAAATTAGATCAATCAATCTAAATATGATCGACCACTAAAAGCTTTCATGGTTTCATTCTGAGCGAGGAAAACTGAGGGGGTTCAGATGAAATAATAGCATTTATTGTATAAGTAAATTTATGTGAACCTGTCTGAGCAGTACACGCTTAATCACTGTTCTCTGCTCTATTGAGGGGATGGATACCAGAAAGTAGGAAACTAAACCGGTGTGCATTGATGAGTTTAATGTGGAGAAGCTAAACCCAACTTGGGTTTGCAAAGTGTCAAAATGAAAAAGAAGACATGAATTGTTTTTTTAACATGAGCATGATCATGAGTTTGTGAAAAATGCATGCTGAAGGCTGCATAAATCCTGTGATCTGAGAAACAACAGGCAGGATTGACCTTCAACACTTTATTCTTTAGAAAACATCAACTTTTTCAAAATAGATTTTGCAAAGAGTACACCAAATTGAAAAATATTCAGTATGTATTTATACATTTCTTGCATTAAACTACGGTAGACATTGGATTTGTTTTCATTGATAAGTTGATGTGTGAAACTGTGCTTAATGTGCCAAATGTATCCTTGTCGTTCTCGTCTTAATTCCTACGGCCACTAGAGGTCGCCTTATACCTTTACACAAAACATTCAATCTACCTGAGCTCTGGAGAAGACAACAAACAAATGTTTATTCGCCTCAAAGTGCAGACGTATGTCTGCTTCCCTGAGAAGTAATTTGCCTTTAATAAAGGTGTGCACTAAGTCGGTGTTTGAAAAGCTGCTGACCTTTCACGAATGTTTTGCGGTGCGCAGATGAAGGGCTGCATCAAGGTGCTGAAAGAACAACCGTCCAACAGTGTGGAGGGACTTCTGAATGCACTGAGGTGAGTATAACCAGAGAAATACCTCCGCCTCGAGACCGAACCGGTATGTGAGAGAGCTCAACGCTTCTTCTTCTCTCTCCAGGTATACAACACGACATCTAAACGATGACAGCACCTCCAAACAAATCAGGGCCCTCCTGCAATGAAAGACCGAGGCGAGTGACGGAGAGAGAGGAAGAAAGAAGAAGAAGAAAAAGGAGGAAACAACCGCCTGTGGCTGATAAACCTGTTTGTTTACAACGAACAAAGAAATTCATCTCCAGGTTAAGAGCGACCTGATGATACTAAGAAGAGAAAAATAATTATATATATTGTCAGCTGTCCATCATTCTGTCTCTCATTTTGTAAAGTAATAAAAGAGAAAAAAAGCCAGAAAAGAAGATTATAGATATATATTAAAAGAAGCGAAACACAAGCAGCAGATGAAGAGTAGGTAGGGTTAAAAGAAGAAGCTATATTGGAGGATTTACAGTCAGAACCAAACTGAAAATGGAAAAAAAAAAAAGAAAGAAAAAAGAAGCGTTCATGTTGCAGCAGTAGTCTGACAAGTATTTTTGCACACACTTTGAAAACAATGCCATCTCCTCTCCCCTGAAATCTGACCCCAAAACTGGTTCCCAGATACTTTCCTGTGTCCCTCCCTTTCACACACACACTCATACAGCTGAACTGGCGGGGCTTCCAGCGGTCCAGGCGAGCCGCGGCCTCTCCGTCTCCCCCAGCTGCACCGATCTCTCGCCGTTCGGGCGGATCGTGAAGCAATGTGATGGATTCACTCCGGAGATTTGCTTACACCTGTTTCGGTGCAGCTGGAGGAGAGGAGACAAGTGACGAAAGCCCTCTTTCTTCCCACTCATCCAACCTCCCTGCCGGAGATGTGGTTTTTCCTTGGCACAACAACAACAACAAAAAGACTGACACACTCATATGTGCCCTGACGCTGTTTATGTTCCAGCACAAAAAAGCATCTCGTGACTTGTCTGGCTTTACTTGAACAAAGTCGTTCACTCTGTCTTTCTCTCCATGGTGCTAACGTGGTTTAGAGATCACAGTAATCGCTTGTTAGGCATCATTTGGCTGCAGCCGACGCAGGACATCGAATAGGTTCAATCTCAGATCTGTGCTTTCACATTAGTGCGGAATAACCGGCAGGAATGAGGTTTCGCAACAATTGTAGAATCCGAGCAAACCACAGCACACTTTAATCTCTTCACCCAGTGCCAAAGCTGATTGGTTTACGCTTTTATAACACCACTGAACCGGGCCGGGAGCGAGCCGGAGGGGTGTCGTCCATCCACCTTCTGCGAGGACTTGAAACGGCCGAGGTGACAGGTGGCAGACACGCATACACGAGTTTTCAGAGAGAGCCGAGACGCTCCTGTGTAAATAGGCTTTTCTCAACGGGCATCCGCGCGGCCCACTCGGGTCCTCAAGGAAAAATCACAACCATCGTCAAACACCTGCATTCAACTAGACTTCTTCCTTTTTTTAGGATGAGGTCGAAGTCATTCACAAAGTGGGATAATAAAGTGAAAACAACAACAGAAAAAAAAAAAAAAAGATTTAAAAGCAAGTGCTGTACTTTGGATGTCTATAGCCCTTAGTCTAACTTAATTTGATCTTCTAATATATTTTCTATACAGGGGTATGTGCACAAGCATATTCTGTATAAATACATAGATGGCATGTTGTAAAAGTTCTGACAGAAAAACGTGTAAATAAGGTGTTTTTATTCATTTTTAATTGTTCAGTGACGCTGAAATTGGGTATGTGTTGTCTCTCAGAGTTACCATGCGTTTTGGCTTGGGCCATCGGACTTGCCGTAGTCATAGGTTTCAGAACTTCAGCTTCATAAATGGCGAGCGAACCGGAGGGAGGGGAGGGATGCTACGGTGTGGGGGAGGGAGTGGGGGGGCGCGTCCATTTGCTTGTTATTTTGTATATTTTGTGCAACAATAAACTTGTCATTTATTACATTCAAAAAAAGCAATGTCCCGTGTCTCTAAGTGGGAGGAATTGCGAGTTTTGCCAATTATTGCAACAGAACTGAGGAGCATCTTGTTGATTTGATAAAACACCATATTTACGGACGATTGCAGACATTTTTTTTTTTTAACAGCCGGACCCTAACATCAAACTGTTTTCATCAATCTGTTATACCTCTTTGTACAACTTATTCCAAGGGGTGTGCAGGTTGTTGACTGTGGACATGTTTTCTGTGAATCACAGGATTTCAAAGAATACCAGTCAAAAGTTTGAACACACCTTCTCATTCAGTGTGTTTATTATTATTTACATTGTAGATTCTCACTGAAGGTGTCAAAACTATGAATGGACACATAAGGTATTAGGTAGTAAACAAAAACCTGTGAAGTAACTCAAAACACGTTCTATGTTTTAGATTCTTCAAAATAACCACATAAACACATTTTGCAACCATTTTAAAGGAGTTCCCAGAGAGGGTGAACACTTGTTTGCCTTTTTGGCTTCACAACTCGATCCATTTCATCACCAATATCTGTATTGGGTTGAGGTCAGGTGACTGTGGAGCCCGGTCATCTGGCAGCACTCCATCACTCTCCTTTCTTGATCAAATTGGCCCTCACACAGCCTCGAGGTGTGTTTAGTGTCATTGTCCTGTTGAAAAATAAATGCTGGTCCAACTAAACATGAACCGTATGGGATGGCGTATCACTGCAGGATGCTGTGCTCGCCATGTTGGTTCAGTGTGCCAAACATTTGGAATAAATCCCCAACAGTGTCACCGGCAGAACCCCCACACACACACACCATCACACCTCCTCCTCCATGCTTCACGGTGGGTACCATGAATGTAGAAACCATCTGTTCAGCTTTTTAGCTTTGCTGCGTCGTTTCCAAGCAGCTACCTGATTATACTGGCCTGATTCACACAGTCTCTTCTGAACAGTTAATGTAGAGATGTGTCTGTTACTAGAACTCTGTGTGGCATTTATCTGGGCTCTAATCTGAGGTGCTGGTAACTTACGATTTCTGAGACTGGAGACTCGGATGGACTGATCCTCAGCAGCAGAAGTCACTCTTGCTCTTCGTTTCCTGGGCGGGTCCTCATGTGAGCCAGTTTCTTGGAAGCACTTGATGGTTTGGGCTTGGGGACACATTCAAATGTTTTTGGAAGTAATGATGGACTGTCGTTTGTCTATAATTAGCTGATTTGTTTTTGCCATAATATGAATTTTAACAGTTGGGGCTGTCAGCTGTGTACCGACCTGACTTCTGCACGACACTACTGATGGTCCCAACAACATTAAGAAGGCAAGAAATCCCACAAAGGAACCCTGACAAGGCTCAGCCGTGACACGAAATCCTTGTCATGAAGCCCAGTGAGAGAAAGTCAAGGGTTCACAGCGTTCCTTCATAGATTTGATGTCTTCAGTGAGAATCTACAATGTAAATAGTCAAGAAAATGAAGAAAAAACATTGAATGGGGAGGTGTGTCCAAACGATTGACCGGTAGAGAATATACAGTGTTATTCACACACACTATCCGTCCATTGGGAGCAATTCATGGTGTAGCATCTTGCTCAAGGACATTTCAACATGTGAACATTGGAAAAAGGGAGTCGAACCTACTCTACCTACGACCCACTCTACCAGTCAGCCACACAGCAACAGTGAGAACAACAACACACTAGAATTATGTCAGCGAGGCAAACAAATACTGGCAATATTTTGACTACAGACCTGTTGATCCAAACTCTCAAGGCAACTATCAGCTTGTTAAATATCAAACATGTAGATATGCTGTAGTTAATATTAAGATTTTTTCTTGACTTTGGTACCAATATTTGCACATCTTCCACCCATTTGCAGAGAATGACAACATCTTCTGTTTACCAACTATTGAAATGTAGACAAAGTACACCATTTAGATGTTTGAAACATCAATCTGTCCATCTGTCTTCAGGCCAGCGATCAGTCTAAAGGTAAGACATCCATCCTCCATCCACACTCACCAAACATGCAAAGAAAGAACACGTCGACTCCACATCGACAAGCTCTGGATAACGTACAGGTTTGCATGCACACCCACCTTTATCACAGTCATTATTGAAAATAAATGATCAAACAATAACAAAGGAAAACCACTCAGTTTGAACTAAATGAATACGCAAGTGACACATTGACCCAAAAGGTTTTCTCACCAACAAGGTGTATTTAATCCTCCAGAGATGGTTTTAAATGTGAGATCTCTCATACAGAGCTGCCACTCATCAGGACCTTTTGTTTTTATTCACAAAGATTTAGGAATCATTTGTCACCAGTGAGTGTGTTATGGTACAAGGTGTTCTCCCCCTGCAGCATGTACTTCAGTCGTTCCATTATTCTCACCACAAGGGCGCAGCAAAAGATCACTTTCCAAAACGCAGCCAAACCAGGCCAATTAGGACAAAACGCACAGACGTAACCAGCATGATGTGGACCTAATGATAATCATTTTACATTAATTAAAATGTGAAAGCTGGTAAGTAATCAGCAACACTTAATTCTAAAGTAGCATTAAAAGGTTATAAATGTGAGGTCTTAATACTGTGTATATGGTCATCATTCATAGTGGTGAAGTTGTTGCCACAGCAACAAGGTGTAATTTCAAGCTGTGTGGAGTTTGCATGCTCTTCCTGTGCACACATGCAGGGTTTATTTCCTCCCCATAATCCAAAGACATGCTTGTCTCTGACATTTTGTTAGCTCTGGTACACAATTCCTGTCTCCTCATGATCTGGGATGAAGCGGGTTCACAAGATGGATGGATGAGAGGTTTCTGCCATCAGTGTGTGATGTAAAACTGAGCACATTTAATCCAAGATATGATTGCAGTCCATTCAGCCTTACAAGGTCTGTTTGCGCTGTACAGTACAGCTGCCGCAAAATGGAAAGTAGGGCAAGGGGGCACAGGAGAGCCTGTCAGAGAATATATATGGAAAAGACAGCAGCAGGCTGACACTGTACCGTCTCCTAAGGTGAAACACAACTGCTGGGAGAAAACAAACAGGCACTCATGAATTAACAAGTAATCAGATGTCAAACACAAGGTGAATGAGGTATTTTGTGGTTTTTGAAAGGCAGTGCTGAGTGTGTTTGTGGTGTGGAGCGGCTTTGGCTTTGTGCCCTAACTGTCATGTAATAAATAAGGAACCAGTGTCTCACATTACTTCCCTAACATTTAAATTCAAAACACACACGCACGCACAGGCACACACACACACACACCTTGTTCAAACCTTTTTTTAATGTTTATCACGGCAGACGATGCAGAAACAATGAAACAACACCGGCTTAAGTCAGACCTGCAGGGTGACTGAGGTCGTACAGCCTGCACCTTTTTGACCCAGCACACCTTTTCAATCCTTCGGGACGCACTGTGCTTTTCCACAAAGCAGCCATCCATCCATCCATCCATCCATCCATCACTCTCACTTTAAACCCTGGCGGTGCCACGAATGAGTCGTTGTCATGAGCATGAAGTCAAGTGACCATAATGCACCGGTTTGATCACGTCTGAGGAAAACTTCAGTTAGACTCAACGGTCGGACTTATCAGATATGACGTCAAAGTTCCCCTGAAACGTCCCCCTCCTGCCTGGTATCGTGGCGCTCTTTCTCTTTCTTCCCTCCTGATGCCGCGCCACAGTTTGGGCCGGACTAATCAAGTATTAACCGTTAACTGCCAAAAGGAGGGAACACCTTATCAACCTAACTGGGAGTGATACACGCTCTCCAGTGGTTTCCCTCCACTGGCTTCCCCTTACCGCCTTTCAACACACACACAGCCTTTTCTCCCCCTCATTTCCCTTTGTCCTTTGTCTCACTCTTACACACCTAACTGATCTCTTCTCGTGCTTCATATCAGCAAACACTCGCCAACCACAATGTGAATCAGCGCCAGTTACCAACTGTTGTCCAAGTGTGCTGAGCAACTGTGCTGAGCAACAGATCCGTGGTGTGTGTGTGTGTGTGTGTGTGTGTGTGTGTGTGTGTGTGTGTGTGTGTGTGTGTGTGTGTGTGTGTGTGTGTGTGTGTGTGTGTGTGTGTGTGTGTGTGTGTGTGTGTGTGTTCTATTCAGTGGAAATGCATCATTCAGCGCTAATGCAACACATTTTGTACTCCACTGAAAGACAGCTAATGCACTTAAATTAATTTTTGGTCTGAAAATCACAATCTTGGGAGAAAAACGTGTCTGTGGAATAAACAAGTCGATGTTTATTCATTCTGCTCTATTCATGCAAGGCAAATTCACATGACTTGGAAACACATCAAAGCAAAAACAGGGTCCAGTTTGTGATCATTAAAAAAAAGAGAAAGCAAACGGTTATAACAGGAAGGAGATGTGAGATGTTTAAAGATAATAGCTGCAGATTATCCGCACAGTAAGTTGCATCCCCTCTTCAACTGTTTTGAAAGAGTTGATCTTCGAAAGTTTGCTTGGTTTTGATGCTTGGCGCCCTGAGGAAACCTGTTCCAGTGAATCCAGTTAATCAGTGATGCAATTAGAGGCAGAGACGATTTAGAGCAGGGGTGACAAACATAAGGCCCGTGGGCCAAAACTGGCCCGCAAGCGTCTCCAATCTGGCCCGCCAAACCACCGACAAAATTATAAAGATTTCAATAAAAATTGGGGGAAACCTCCGCAGCATTCCTTCATATGATGATCTCTCACGTGTGGGCATGCGATCGCTAAGTCTTGACGTAATTCAAACATCCGTATCACGTGTGTGAGTACCTCATTTGGGCGGGAAAATACATGTACCAAATGTGCAAACACAAGTGCTTGAGTTCTGCATCCATGCCACGGCCACACATAACCTGCAACAACAGAACTCACAGATATTTAATAATCGATAGCCCACTTTACATAACTTCTCCACCTGGGATCAAATATCACACATGCTGTATGTTTGCTGCATGACAGCGGTGCTCCTTCAGCATAAAGCTGGTGAACTGCAGCCGCAGCAGCAGATCTGGGATCTACCGCAGCGCAGCGCTTTGAAACACACCAAGAGTAGAGGAAGAGAATTTATAGTATTCGTGGGAGTGAGACCCTCTGCTGAATCCTCCATCCCAAGGTTTTTTCAGGTTTTTTTTTTCCTCTTAGCATGTTGAAACATACAACTTCTTCATATAACAGGGCCCTTTGTTAGAAACGGGGTGAAGGAAGGAGGGGTGAAGGAAGTGTGTGTGTGTGTGTGTGTGTGTGTGTGTGTGTGTGTGTGTGTGTGTGTGTGTGTGTGTGTGTGTGTGTGTGTGTGTGTGTGTGTGTGTGTGTGTGTGTGTGTGTGTGTGTACAACAGCTGCTATTGGTCTACATGCCATCTAAAGTTACATATGGTTGCATAACACACTAAAAACATGAAGCAGCCATGTGCTGCTACACACATGCACATCTGTCCCACAGTACCTGTGGGAGGCCTTACACTGGACCGCCAATGTTTGACTAACAGTGCAGGTTTAAGAGTGGAAACAGTTCAGGACGTCAGCTTGAGGTTTTCATGAGAATGTGCAGAATTAGATGTCAGAATTAAAAGCATTTTAAAACAGATGATATATATGTTGCGTGAGGCTCTCTCGTTATTGTTGACGGGGATTTGTGATAAAAGCCGAAGAGGTTAAAGAAATGTACTTTAGCTTTCACTAGAAAATCCAAAATGCTTCACGTTCTACTTGATTTGTGGTTAAGTTATGTTAAGTAGGAGAAGAAGGGATATTTAGACTAGAGGGAGCAGGGATACACCTCCCCATGAAATAGCACCCTGGGCGGGAGGCTGAAACATGGAAAAATTGTGAAAGGAGGTAAAACAGCAAAGAGAAATCTTACAGGCGGAGTGTGTGTCCTCAGTCCTAATTAGTTTTGTACAAGTTATTGGACGTGGAGCCGCTTTACAAGTAACAGCAACTAAATGGTGACTAGATAGTGGAAAAAAATAACAGTCTTTTAATGTTTTTTGTCAATTATTATAATAATCTGCACATTATTGTGATGCTGATCCGCATTCGATGAGCTGAAGTCAAATTTATAGGAAGAAAGAAGCGGACAAATAGAGGAAAGCGGTGTATAGAGGGAAACATGATGTAAATGTGAATCTGTTTCAAAACAGCCGGGCTACAGTAACATGTCCCTTTAAAACACATCACTTCCAACATTGGACAGCAGTGAGGAAAGTGGAGAACAAGGCCGGCTATGTTACCTGGTTTATCAAAACGGTCCTTTACCTAAGCACAAACATAACGTACGCGACATCTCCAGCCTGGCCTCAGGTAAAATATGACCGTATAAATACTGCGCGGAGCAAATACAAACCACATGTGCAACTTCAAGTCGGTTAATACAACTCGCCGTAAAGACGGATGGACGGACAACGGGAGTTTAACCTGGAGCTGTTGTAGGGAGACAAGGCTGAAGATTCGAAAGAGAATAAAATCCACACAAAATTAGATAAAACGCACACATTAACCCGTTTTTTAATTATCCTAAACTTCATCTTAAAGAACTTCAAATCCTAAATTGATTCAGTATTCAAGACTTCATAAAACAAGCAGGAGGCCAGATTGTAGTCCAAAGTGCGAGTGGCTTTAACCGCCGGGTTGCAGACTGGCGTGGAGCTCCATTCATCTCCTGCTCGCACGCCGCCTTTCCACACTGGCAGCAGAAGTGTTAAGTGCTGCAGTAGGGGAGGAGCCCGGAGACGCCCTCTCGCACGCCTATTTGCATAACGGGCGGGAAGCTCGGGCTCTTTGTTGCTGCTGATCCCAGCCAAAGCCCCTCCCACAAAACGCCGCACTGGCGGGAAAAAGCCGGCTCCAGCACTCAACTCACTGACAACAGAGGAACCCAGATGCACTCTCTCTCTCTCTCTCTCTCTCTCTCTCTCTCTCTCACATACACACACACATAAATGCACTCTTTGTCTCACACATTGTACGGTGAGTACATGGCTCACAGTGCACACACACACACACACACACACACACACACACACACACACACACACACACACACACACACACACACACACACACACACACACACACACACACACACACACACACACACACACACACACACACACACACACACACACACACACACACACACCATAAAAACGAGCGCAGGTTCTCACACACCAGGCTTTATGAGCCTACACACCCAGGAGAGGACTCACTGAAGAGTGTGAGGACTTAAAAACATTTGAGCAAACCACCAGACACAATAAATGTCCAAAACAAGCTTAGAAGACAGTCGAAAAGGAGAATATGCACCGTGTGCCCTCCCAGGAACTGCCCTGGGAAAAGAGTTCACAGGGTTGGTGGAAAAACAGGAAGGCATGTCAGGCACTGGATTGGGGAGGGAGCAATAAGAAGGGAAGAGAGGAGGAAAAAAAAAAGAAAAGTAGAGAGCGGCCCCCGCATTACATAACCAGGCAGGAAATATGCAGCAGAGAGAGAGTGAGAGAAGGACAGAGAGACTATAGGAAGCCGAGCATACACTGCACCTACGACACTCTCCTTAAAGGCTTTTCACATCTGATCACATCTCCCGCTTCCTTCTGTCGCTCTCTCGTGAACGGCGGGCGCGAGAGGAACCAGACAGCATGACAAAAAGAGAGCGAGGGAGTCGCATGAACCCATTGAACTCCACATTCATCCCTATAGACGCACACACACTCGCATCAATAAATAATGGTCTGCACTTGCTGCAGGATGCATACAACACAGTGAAATGTTAGAAAAACTGCATCTCAGGTTTGTGCTGCAAACTGTGTGTGTGTGTGTTTAATCTATGATGCATAGTCTCACACACACACACTCCTCCGTTTAGGGAAACCACAGCGGCGTGAAGCGGCAGTGGTGGGCGTGTTCTCTGTCATATTGGTAATATGAAACATGACAAACACAAACCTCTCGCATGCCCACAACACAATGCCTTCTTATCTGATTTGAGTCACACCTGAGAGTGTTGTGTTTCTCGCTCACTTACGCAACTCCAGAATTTTCGTCTCCTTCCTTCCTCACAACACGGCGTGACACTGACCCTGAGCATGCACAGGCACACGCCGATCTTTTTGCAAGGGAAAACAATGTCAGAGGACACAAATATGAGGCTCAAATAGACACACTGAAATGACCTTTTAATACTTGTAGCCGTCTTTGCCGGCAGCGACAGCAAGAGATAATCGTAGTCCTTCACATTCCGCACGCTGAGATTATGAAGTGGTTTGTGGTGTCTACCAGTTCCGTTTTAACCAGGAACGTTCAGATTCTGCATTCGCTGCCCGGGTCCGACTGCAGCTGCGCCTCGATCTGATTAGCCACTCGCATGTCTGCCCGCATGCGTCGGTGCGTGTGAATATTTTCCTCGTCTCGCCAGAGCCAGATGGCAGGGAATGTTTAGTCAAATGGGATTAGAGATTAGGATTAAGTGGACTTCAAATTACCTAGACGCGCAGTCACTGGATGACACACTACTACAGCGGGGTGTGAGGCTGAGAGGCCACACACACACACACACACACACACACACACACACACACACACACACACACACACACACACACACACACACACACACACACACACACACACACACACACACACACACACACACACACACACACACACACACACACACACACACACACACACAGCATCATTGACATCGCAGAGAGTGATAACTCAAAAGAAAAAAACAAAACAACCCAAAACATCAACATTTCTTTTCAATAAAAGCACTTAACCTTCTGGCTTGTTTACCAGGGATCACAATATTGTAGTAACTGTAGACATAACGCAAGACTGTAACCCAAGACGAGACACGGGACGCAGCAATGCGAGCACGCTACCTCAGAGAAGCATCAAGGATGATGTTGAGGTGGACCTTGTGAAAACACGGAGCTGAAGGCTGCAGACCTTGTGTGCCCTGAGAAGAGATGTGATTTTGGCAAAATTAGTCTAGAAAGAAACACAGGATTACAGAACATTTGTCAGAGCTGGACAGCCAATTAAAATGTGTTTGGGACATTTTCCCGCAATTTGTGCCAGGAGGCTTTATTAACCGTGACAACTGCACCCGTCTATCTTGAAAAACTTTAAATTGTCCAGGTGCTGTAAAAAGCCAAATTTAAAAGGTCGTTTATAATGAACTCCCATGTCTTTACGCTAAAACAAACGGATGAGTAGCTGTTGTCAATATTTATGAAGTAATTGTGAGTGGACCATTTGTGGATTACAATGAATGTGGACTGTGATTCAGAAGAAAGTGGTCCATCTGTTTACCGTCTATAAAAACCATACACCATCTCCACATTTTACCAGAATGGAAGCAGCACATTAGATTTACACAACAAATAACAATCTGACTTGATGAACTAAGTGGTAAGAAAAAGCACAATTTGAGAATTATTTTAAATTAACTAGGAAATTCAGGGAGAAAAAAAAGTCAGTTTCCCACAGTTTTTATGATGTTGAATAAAAATAACTTCGATTTTTCATCAAATCAATGCAGTATGCTCTATTCAAAGTGAGAAATGACATGTTTAGAATTTCAATTAAAGTGTTACTAAGTCTGAATGCTGCTTTTGACACTGTTGACCACAACATACTGCTCAAAAGACCTGAAAAAGTACTGGTACTGGTACTTCAATAAATTAGTTTAAACCTCACTTGGAAAATAGTAACTATTCTGTGTCAAAAGGTAATTATGAATGTGAACAAAAATGCCTTGTGGGGTTCCTCAAGGCACCATCCTTGGGCCTGTTTTGTTTAACAACTAACTGCTACCCGGCTCAGATCATGGAGGATATATATATTATATATATCAGTGTCAGTGAATGACCACAGCCCTTGCTGAGAGTAAATGGATAAATATAATCAATGAGTGGATGCTTCAGAACTTAACTCAGGAAAAATAGCTGTGATTGCTTTTGGCACAAACTTCCTGCTGATGCTCTTTTTTGTTTGTTTTTAATTTTGCCTTAAATCAGTATTATTTGCTCTGTTTGAAGCCCAACAACTTGCCTTGAGTCTGAATGCTGCTACAGTAAACAAATAAATCTGCCTTCATTGAAGCGGCGGCCTCCAAGCCCCGCCTACACGCTCCTATCGCCCAATCAGAGCTGGTTCTGAGAACCGTGCCATCACGTGCCGATTATTTCATAACGTAATAAAATAAGCAATTACTTGTGCACATTTCCTTCTACCAATTGCAGCTATTCTACAAAATGTCTGCCGTAGAACGACAAATTAACATTGAATTATTAGAAAATAATCTTGAAGTCGGAACTAAACCTAATTGTTTGATCGCAACATCCAACCAGTAAAGGAAAAATATCAAAACACTCACGTTTTCCGATGTGACATCTTACGGTGGGGCACTATTTCCCACAAACGACGTGTTGCACTACAACAGAAGGTTTGAATTTATTTTCCAAAGCTAAATTTATCTCTGATTAAGTCCTCGGCCGCTAAAGCTAATGCTAACACGGCCTGGATCGGCTCGACCTCTTCGCTGGGAGAAAAAGCTGCAGATGGACCGCGTCAGTGCCACCTAGCGGAGGAACGAGGAAGCACTTCACTTGTTGACTGGCGCACAAAAGTTTGATCCTAAAAAAATAATAAAAAAAACTCGCCGTTTGTTTTACAAATTATTTATTTCTGTGATATTTTTCTAGGAGGCCAGACAAAACGTTAATGTATTTATAAAGAACCATTCAGTTCCAAGGCAATTACCAATGCTTTACAAAGAATATATTATAGGTGATTAAGAATCTTGAGTGATTACAATTATGAAATGCATGAAAAAAATAAAACAATCAAGAAAGGTGCGAAAGGGACATTAAATATAAAAACTTTATTAATAGGAAGGTAATAAACAAAGTAAAATCTATTGTTTATTGGGAAGCCTGAGCAAATAGTGTTTTAAATCCCTATTTAAGAGAAGTGAGTGTGTCAGCAGTCCTCAGGTGTTCAGGAAGTTTGTTCCACAGGTGATGAGCGTAGGAACTAAAAGCTGCGTCACCTTGTTTGCTTCCGACTCTGAAACACTGAGTAAAATTCTTCCTGCGGATCTCAGCGGTCTTGATATTTCATATTCTACAAGTAAATCTGCGATGTATTCAGACTTGAGACCATTCAAAGCTTTATAGACCAGAAGTAAGTTTTTGAAGTGGATCCTTTCACACACAAGCAACCAGTGCAGAGATTGATGCTCAGGTGTAATGTGCTCCACCCTCTTTGTGCTGGTGAGGACTCTGGTTGAGCTGCACCTGTAAACAGTTACAATTGTCCAGCCTGATGAAAAGAAATGCATGAACAAGTTTTCAAAATGAAAACAATATAGTTCTATAGTGAGATTCTTGTATCCCTAAATTTGTAGAGGAAAAAAAAAAAAAAGTCAATGGTCATTTCATTGCGTCTTTTGTCATCCACCATCATGCAAAAGCCACAGTTAAGGACAGACAGGAAAAAAAAAATGTTGTGTAAACTGTTAATGCTCGGCACACTTTAGAGACAGTGCACGCAGTGTAAAGCCAGTACCTCACTCTAAAGCTCCATGGTAAACAGGCCAGACAGCGAGCATGTATAGACTGCAGCATGTGTTACATAAGTCAGCCTGCAGTTCCCCCAGTGCCGGGCCTCATGTATAGGACAGTGTGTGCTCTGTGAACATACACAGCTACTGAGCGGTTACAGGGCTGAGAGAGAGCGAGAGAGAGCGAGAGAGAGCGAGAGAGAGCGAGAGCGGTGAAACTGGGTGAATTATTGTGTGGCTCGCTGACTGATGCAGCTATACATACAAACACACACAGCAGTCATCAAATCAAGAACTCAATGCAAAAAGGGCCCCACTCTGAAAAGACTTTTGAGCGTGTGTGTGTGTGTGTGGGAGGGGGACAGGGAGGGGTGCAGGTTTCCTATTTCAAAGCCTGTTTAGTCCGTAATGAACTCATCGAGTGTGTGTGTGTGTGTGTGTGTGTGTGTGTGTGTGTGTGCGTATGTGCATGTGTGTGTGTCCGTAGATGATCCTCCGCATCGCAGTACGCAAAGCACTAATTAGCCTTGTGACCGCGGCTGAGGCTCTCCTTCTACACTTCCGCAAGGTTCAAGGGGCTTTATGTCACGGAATTGCGCAAGCCCGCTTTCTTGAAACCGCGGCGTGATTCAGCAGTGCCTGGAGGTGCCAAGCCAGACTCGCCGAGGCTCTCCAGATAAGAACATACCAACACATAGTGGAGTCACCACCGAGAATGCGAGACATTTGAAAGAGTCAGATGACTGAGTAGCACAAATCTTTCCCTCATGCAGAGAGCTCATTGTTTGGATCTGTGCAATTAAAGAGATGATTAAGATGGAACAAACATCACCGGAGAGGAAAGAAAAACAAGTTGGATGAGAGAGAGATAGAAGGGTTATAAAACAGACACTAGTTGCACAGTGACCTTTACTATCAACGTGACTCCCTTACTACTGTATGGTAAGCCCCCAGTAAGCTTGAGGACTGACCCAGTTCAGAAAGAGGGAATGTGGGACACACACACACACACACACACACACACAATTATATTGCTGGGAGTATTTTTAGTCATGTTGATGAGGTCAAGTGGTGGGAGCCTGTGAACCGAAGGTGCACGAAGAAGCGGTTTCCAAGGTTGAAAACGTTAAAGGAAGAGACGATGGGGGTGGTGACCAGGAATGTGTGAGAAGCGGCGTGATCTCCAAGAGGTGAGAAAGAAAGAGCGCGGCAGGTGAGAAGATGGAAAAGGGAGCGTCTAAAGAAGCCCTTTGGAGCCGCGCCAGGTATTGTGTAAGCGGTTTTACAAGCAAGGCGGACGCAGCACACCTTGGTCTGAAAAGAGGTACTTCAAGAACAAACACCTGCAATCACTGCCGCGAACACACTTTGAACTGAAGGTTTACACAACTGGCAGGGCAGGAATGAGCTGGGCTAAGCCCCGGCTGAAAGACAACGGCATAAATCAGGCGACTAGTCATTATCAAACAAAGTCCCAGAGAGGTGTAATTCATGGCAATAAAACAAGGTGGCAGCAGGCAAACAAAGCACAGTAAACCACTGCTGGAGCTCAAAGGGATGAAGACGAAGCTATTGCTGATGACATAAAAAAACATCTCGTTTTCACTTTTAAGATTTGTGTTTTCTTTTTTTTCCCCCCCTCCTGAAACGACTTAGTTCCAGAATAATTGGCTTCATTCAAAGTGAAATGGGATTGTGTTGAAGCATAAAAATCTCTTTGGATGAGGATGAGTTTCATTAAATTAAGAATATAGAATGAGAATTCAGTTAAGGCACACCGCGTACGAGTAGGAAAATAGATCTTTATCTTAAACAATAAATATTTTCAGGCAGCAAACAATGAAATGATGGATGTGATATCCCGCTTTCACTTCAAAGTCCAAATACAAAAAGTAAAGTGCTTCGAGGATCAATGTTGTCTAATGAAAGATGATCCAGCTTGGATTAAAAGTGTTAATAGTTCCATTCAGCTCCACAGACAGCAGGAGCGGAGCCCTGTAAGAGCTGTAAGGAGCCCTGCAGTCACTGGTGGAGGCAGCAGCCTGAATGAAAGCGAATGCAGTCCAGCATCAGAGAGTCACAGGTACTTCCTTGTGTGTCGCCGAGGCGTCTTCGGAGGCGTCCAGAGAGGTTTCGCTGCAGCCCGGGGCAACAGATCCACCGGGGTCTTCTGAGAGCGACTCTCCTGCAGCGGCGCCGCTACTGTGGGACTGAACACAGGCTGGATCGGACCTCCGCTTTTTCCTCACGTGATAGTGATGCTTCTTGGACTTCAGGTGAGCTGCAGGTGAAAGATGAAGACATTTCGAGCCGAGCCGTTTCGCCTGTGAAGAACTGTGCTCCTCCCAGGTTGTTCGACGTGCCTCACCTGCCCATTCCAGGTCGCCGATGATGAGCTTGTCACACAGGTCACACGTGTTGTGGCTCCGTTTGTTTCTCCGCTGTGTCCCTTGTACTGCGATTGGTGCCACGGTCGGCTCTTCACCCTAGTAAGAGTGAGCAGAAACACACGTGGGTGTGTTAGGACCTATCTAGTTTACATGTCCAAACACAAAATCAAAGATCAAAGAAGAAATGCGGCGGGAGAGAATTAACAGAAGACGAGCATGTGTTGGTGCGATATGGCTCCTCCATCGTTCACACAGCTGAATCAAGACTGGCTGCCATGGCAGGACTCCACACTCTTGTGTTACATGTCACGTCGGTGATGCAGGAAAGCCTTCATGCTATTGAGAATCACACAGGAGGGAGGCTCTGTGCCGCCTTTGTTTAGTTCGGAGTGAAAACAATGCAGCTTGCATTTAGTGGTTTTCGGCGCAGTGGCGAATGGGACATGAGAGATAACTGTCATGGAAGACCATAGAAGCAAAGGGAGATTCCTATGTGAAGAAAAAAGTCGATTTCTAATAGATACAGACTTAAAAAAGCAGGAAAAAAAAAAAAAAAAGACAGATAAAGTTCCCTGCAGCAGTCAAGAAGGCTGTCACTCGGGTCTATTGGGGCCCCACCTTAATGAGACTGTCCAGTATCTGCAGTGCAGGGTTCAGCACGGTCTCCTCCCACCTCGACACATCCGTCACATTCAGGCCGTACACCGCCGGGATGTTGTCTCCTGGTCCTGCACACACACACACAAACACAGAGGTGAGGTCAAGCACACATCATGCTAACGCAGGCTGCCAATAAACATAATCAAGGCTCTTCAAGGCTGATATTTGAATCCGTCTTGGTGATTTATTGTTATTGGGTGGGTGAAACGCCCCAGACCACCACCTTTAGATTGCCACCCACCGCAACCAAGTCACGTAAATGATAAAGCTGCTATTTGATGTATGAAAAGATAATTTTACACTCACGTAGGCATTAAAACGTAGAATAATTAAATGATGCTGCATGTCAATACACTTCCTTTGTAAATGACTTTAGAGGGTTTGGGTGAACATTGAGAAAGGCTGAGCTGGACCAGTGCAAACTGGGAAATGCACACAAGCCGTGATGTGCCGGAGCCGCACCCTGAGGCTCCGTCAACCTGCTGACTCACACTGGCTCGATAATGTCTCTCCCTCCTTTCTCCTCCCACCCTTCTCTCCTGTGCACCATCTCTCTTCCTTTCACCATCAGTCTTGCTTTGGCTTTCACTCACTCTCTCTCTCTCTAACTGTTACACCCCCGTGTTTCTATTTTGCATCAGTCAGCAGTCTGCAGGCCAGGCCTCAGCACTAAACAGCAGCACCAGACTCCGCTCTGTCCCCCCCCATCTGTCTGTCTGAGTGCATCATGATCCTCTGTCCTGCACTGACACACATGTAGAGAAAGTGACTTTTAACACCTGCAAAGTCATATCTAATCATCATCCAGCCGGTGGAAAAGAAAGGGTTAATGTGAGCGTGCGCTGCGCTGCGCTCTCTCTGCATTTGTATTTCAGGAAAAAGGGATAAACCACATCTTTATTGTACGGGGAGCGGAACATTTATACATTCAGCTGAAGAGTCTTTGTGGCTTTGACAAATACCATCAGACCCTGGCAGCCACGATTTGAAATGACCTTTCTGGCTTTTCAAACACGGCTGCTTGATTTTCTTCAGAGGTTAAACCTCCGTGCCAGAGAGCACGTTATCACAGAGAGTAAGGAGGGCACAAACTGTAATGACATTGAACTTAAACAGTGGCGCTGAAACGACACAACTCGGACTGATCCAAGGGTTTAGAAAAAAAGATCTCAAAACTGATGCAGTAAAACCTGACTTATGAACATTTATTGTAATGCAATGGCTGTAAATTCAGTCAGCATGTTATAGTAAAAGAAGGATCTAGTCTAGTACCTGGTTACTAACCAACCAATCTGGCTGTGTTGGGAAACGGATTCTTTCCATTATTAATAGCATTTGATCAATTATCCAAGTTAACCGAGTTACAACACAGTTTAGTTTCATCAAGTTAATAATGCAACCAGACTTGTAATCAATACACCTAATTTTTCAGGACTTTTGGGATTTAGTTCACCTGGAAAATCAGAAAATCAAGAGTTGGGAGAATTGTCTTTAGTGTACTTTGGAATTTTGAGTGTGGCTTCAGGTAAAGGAGTGTTAGATGAAACGAGGATACTCTACGAAAGGTGGAAGTGAGACCTTGCTGGAGCGCAACAAACCAAGATGGCACGACAGCTCACATGTCAGAAGGGAAGTAGAGGACGCCAGATCATCTTCCCCACCACAGCCGAGTCACGTGCGAAGATGCACACAGCTGTAGGGAGTCGGAGCGTTTTCAAAACGTTGTGCGTTCAGTGTATTTCTGACGCTACATCTACGTGGAAAAGAGGGACAACGCAACTTTTCCTCAAACTCCCCCCAACTGTGCATCACGGCTGGAGTAGATACTTCTGCACACATGCGAGTCGCTGGACAAAAACAATAAAACAATATGCGTGCTGGACAGAAAGATCACCACTGCATTGACCTGAAAGTGGCAAAACACTGTGTAGCGGGTACAGTACAGGGGCAATACACTCTCCACTGATGTCAAAGAAGATACAAAACTGGCTTCAGTTCAAATCACCTGCCTGTTTGGTTTATAAATTCTATGTGCTAAAGCCACACTTGTGTAAATGAATCTCATTAACCTGTAAAGTAGTGTTAGGCAACTCAATTATGGCTTAATCCTTTTCACACACGCTGAACTGTGGGTATGAGGGCAGCAGACGCCCGGTAGACTCAAATTGCAAACTCTGCTGGGAACCGCACGGGCCGCCCGATTAATATTGCAGAGGAACACGGAGTAACTGTACGTCTGGTCTTCTATACAGCTAACTGAACTGACCCTGCCAGAAAACCATGTGTGAGAGAGAGTGAGAGAGAGAGAGAGAGCGAGAGAGAGTGAGAGCGAGAGTCTGCACACGGCCACACCCAAGAGCTTAGTTTATAAAACCAATTTACCTGACAAGTGGTATTTCAGTCGCTTCTTTCCAAGTAAGAATTGGTTCAGTTTGGTCCAAAGGGAAATGTTCTACTTTTTACAAGGAAAAAAAAAAAGATGTATTTTGAAAGGTCTTTGAAGGGACACTTATGTGTTTCATCTGTGTGTTTAAACAGCTCGGCGGTAACTCATTTTCAACTGTACTTACTGTTAAACAAAGCTTCAGATTTCAGTCGCATCCTGAATGTGTCTCCGAGTCAGATGGAAAGCCTTTTGTGTTCGCGGCACAATAGCAGGCAGGTGGCGGGTGCCACCTGGC
The DNA here is from genome assembly GCF_963383615.2 of Lipophrys pholis. NCBI lineage: Eukaryota > Metazoa > Chordata > Actinopteri > Blenniiformes > Blenniidae > Lipophrys > Lipophrys pholis. Next base: position 16,855,455 of record NC_137643.1, on the reverse strand, counting down.
ATACCTATGCCAGATGCACAGTTGGCGGTCTGTCTTTCAGGTGGTCTGATAAAGGCTTACGACCCCGCCAGTCATCGACTGCCCTCCTGTTGTCTATCCATGTCCCTACTTTTTTCTTCTTCCCTTTCATCCAATTCAACACCACCAGCCTCCCACAGGGCAGAGTGTGCGTCGTGTTGGTAAATAAAAAGGGCGACAGTGTCAGGAGGCTTGCCAGATGCTGGATGGTTACCTCTCTCTCCTCCCTCCATCATCACTCTTGTTTAGGATCTGCTGAAATCTAACTCTGCTAATCCGCCACGTTCTGAATGAGAGTTGATAAGAAACGCCTGACGGGACAAAGGAAGCGGGGCGGTGGGCGCGCACACTAACCCAGAAACTCAAACTGTGGCCGTTTGCTTTCAGGCACTCGGGGGAGACGGCTTTGCCAACAAGAGGGAGCGTAATCTGTCGCCGGGCAGCTGCTTGCCAGTGCTGAGTGTTCGTGCGTGTGTGTTGAAACAGTAGTCCACCTGTTGCAACAAGGCGGGCCAGAAGTCATTTGCTGCTCTTGTTTACTAAGAGAGGATGTGTGTCTGTGTGTGTGTGTGCGCGCTTTGCTATAAAAACTTGGTTGTGGCGCGGTGCAGTGCCGCCACCCCCCCTTATCCCTCCCACCGGCCCAGCTGTGCTCCTTTTGGCTGCCGTCCACCTTGGAAACAAGGCAGCTGCCCCTATTCACTCCACAGGCTCCTTCCTCCTTCCTACGGTTCCTCCTCACTTGTCGATTCCACCGCCTCCTTTTGTTTACCTGTTGTTTATGACCGACACTTCCAGACAGGTCAAGTGCTTCAGTTCTCCTGCATTCATACAACTGCAGCCTTGCTATATTTGGTTTCTACTTAGTCACTTCTATCTACTTCAAGTACTTTCTTTGTTCACAGGCTACCTACGGTTACATCTCATACTAATCACCGACGCAGTATAAACAAAAGATCACATGACATGTTGCATGTGACCAAGGCCACTCCAAGTAATGAGCCGATCCCACATCCGACACTGCAAGGCCACTTATGAGCACGGAGCTCTTAGACATCCTTTGTTTTGTTTTTACGGCCCCCGACGTTAGTGTTTGGGTTCACTCTCATAGAAGGCAGACAGCTGTTTCAGATAAGAACAGCTCTAAAAATATACCACGCGACCAGCAGCTACAAGGAGATGTTTGTATTAGGGCTTCGTTGGGACCAAAAACGGAGCTTAAAGGCGGCTTGTGGTGTAAAAAACTTTATGAGAACAATAGGTTGATTGTATTATTTCAACTCAACGGCGCAGGTTGTTTTGGTTTTTTTTCTGCGCAGTGTCCAAAACCTTCTTTTGAGATGAATTAGTGGAAGTGATGGACTGGCGACCTGTCCCAGATCTACCCAGGCTTGTATCTAATCTCAGTTTGGATTTGGTCCGACACCCGGCTCCCCTGACCGAGATAAAGTGAAGAAAGCGTGAATGACGTTATCGGGCCTTTAAATCTGGAGGTAGAGAAGCAGAGGGAGATTTGTGAACAGGGCACATTTGAAAACAGCTGACAGTGACTGTCGTTGCCACTGGTGGTGCAACAGTCTTCAACATCATCAGCTGGATGTCGCAACGTCCTGTTTAAAGTAAAACTAAAATTAAAAGTATTTCAGATTTAGTTCAGCAATGGTCTGATACACATTTTTTACTTGTGCAAAACAGTGACGAATGCATCTGGATTTATACTCAATAGAAAGCCCCAATTAAGAAAAAAGTGGCTCACAAACAACTGTAAGTGTAAATAAGCAACTGTTTGCTACTAATAATGCAGCACAAGCTTAAGAGATAACACCTCAGTGATATGATCACAGCTTCCAGGCAGCTTAAACTCAGTCACTTCAGCTTTCTTCCCAGTAAGATGGTGAGACAGTTTAGTGTGGATGTGCATTTTTTAACAAATTTAAGAGAATTGTGATTTTATTTTGTCTTTTTATCACAATGGAGTTGTGTTTGGTAATGAATGACTTCGTCTCTGCTGACTCACATGAGTCCTGCGGTGCTTTTATGAGTCACCATGGTGCAACAGGGGGGGGGGGGGGGGGGGGGGGGGGTGACATGCAGTAAGGGCCCCAGCCTGGACCTGGACCGAGGCCGATGTGGTTGCATACCCCGACCACACCCCTGCTATTTCTGTTCTGTATTTAAGCTCTGGTTCTGCTACAATGGGGCGACAATTTGGATTGTGTTTTACTGTTTTTAAAAGGCATCACTACATGTTTATATGGAAACGTATGAACTCCAGTGTCTCACTTGAACCCTCTGCGACTTTCCCCGTCTTCCTCGGCTCTCTCTCCGCCTAGAGGAGGTCACGGAGAGGTCTCTGTGGCAACAACAACACCGGCTTGGGCTTTGTCACCACGGGAGAGGGATGTGTTTGTGTGTGTACGTGGAGGCTTCGAACTTGCTGGAAGACAAGAGTGTAAACTCGCCCCACACCTGTTGCCCCAGCTGGATCAGATTACCTTCACTTTCTATCCACCCAGCTCTCCATGTGCCGTCCCCCCCCCTCAGCCTCCATCCATCGCTCACTCGTTCACTCTTGGGACTAAAAGATACCAATACCCCTGTTACTTAACACTCACGGGGCCGCAGTCAAACTACACCTGCGTATCCCGGTTACAGGTGGAGTGTGTGTGCGCTCACATCTTTAGGGAGTCAATACAAAAACACTTGATGATTAAGAGTACACCTTAGCAATAGTAATTGAACATCAAACTGTAACTACACAAATACAAACAAGCCATACGGGCACGCCCGTATGCAGATTCAGTTTTAGTTAAATTGAGGTGGATTTCCGCCGAGCCGGATGAGCTGGGGTTTAAATCCCCACCTCAACCGAGGTTGAGCACGTCGAGAACGACGACTACAATGGAAAAGTATTTAAGAAGCTGAACGCCCACCTGCTCACTCAGACTGCCACCGCTAAATGCTTCAAATGTGAACCGTAAAAGTGGGTTAAACTTGTGCCTTCCAGGCATGCGTCGCTGCCTCTTTCCGTATATTTACACGCAGAGTCAACATTCGGGTCCTTTGCTGGCGTCTCCTGCCCGCCGCATTGTGCGTGCCTGACTGCGTGTGCCTGACTGCGCCTCTGTCTGTCACTTCACATCGGGCTTCTCTGTGTGACCCGCTGCTGGTCTCTGTATGCTCGGGTTGGCCCGCGCGGACCCCGTCGACCCCGATGCCTGAGTTTGTGTGGTCGGGGCAAATTCCCAGCAGCTCTGTAACGCTTCAAGAGATTAGCCTGCTCAGCTGAGGCCTGCTGGCATCTGTGTGAGTGTGTGTGAAGCTCAGACTGGGGGGGGGGGGGGGGTCAGCAGTCTCAGCAGGACATAGAAGTCAATGGAAAGGACGCAGGAGCGACTGGGAGAAGTTAAACAGCAAAATCTTAGGTTACAGGAACACCAATTCAGGATTGGACACAAGGACTGGGCTGTACTGAAGCTTCAAACTGTAAGCATCCTCAAAATTTTATTATACTAACAAGGAGGAGTACAATCCTCATGTGACCTTTAAAAAAATCTGGGTGGTATTCTCACATTTTGTCCATTTTAACAACATTTCATCATATTAATCCATCATCGAGATTAAGAAACAGTACGAATTAAAGTGAAGGATCCGATTAATAATTAGTGTGTATTTACCAAACACACAGTGTGAACCCATCATAAAGTTGCTCAAGATGTTTGTTACAAAAATCAACCTTGGTGAATCTCTATATGCAAGATCACATTCTTCGCTGATGAGGCTGTCCTTTAAAAGCTTCCTATCTTACCACAGCGAGCAGAGGTTAGATATTTACAGAATATTTCATTCCGGCCTTGCATGTTTCCCCCCACTAACATCGAAAATAGAAAATAAACGCAAGGGTTGTTTAAGGTGTGAATGCTGAGTAAAATGCACGGTAACAAAGTTCAGACTCAATACTGAACGGAAACATTTTGCTCACGAATTTCTAGAAATATCAGCAGTTGCAGTTCATCAGGGCCGGGGTCAGGGGGCAGTGACTTCACCCCTGGTTGCAACAGCATGGTGCATTTTACCCATGATACATCTGGAAACAATAGTAATGTTTCCCTCAGAAATTAAAGACGGTATGTGCACTGATTAATAAAGTTACAACCAGCCATGACAATAGCTGGGATTATGCATGAACACAAGTGGGATCTCTGCTACATGCAGCAATAGTTACAATAGCATATCCACATTCAAACTGCTACAAGGTCAATAAAGAGGGCTCCCACCTCCAGGAGTAATACGGTCAGACCCAAAAACAGTCGCATGTGCAACAACACCAGACAATCACAGGCAGATTACGGCTTTTGTAAAAAGAAAAAAAAGAAAGAACAACAAAAACAGCAATGCAGGAAAACGACACACTTGTGATGGAGACCATATGGTGTGCGCAGCGGGCAGGCAGGCAGTCAGAAAGAGGGGTATTGAGGTTTACGGCCTGCCGTAGCTTTAAGCCACTTGGGCCTAACAGGATTAGGAGGCTGGGTTACTGCAGGGCAAGCGTCCAGTGGGACAGAGAGGCCAGCTCTGTTTTTGGGTTGGGGAACGTACACTCAGCCCTTTTCGGTATGTTTTAAAAACACGCCTCACCGCTCAGGGTGGCAATAAGGGTGAGAAAATTGGCACCTGCCAAACACAAGTGGGTTTCGACTGTGGTGGGTATGACTCTGGCAGGTAAGCAAACACCACAGCTCATTTATATGTATTTGGACACATGAGGCAGTTCAGTGGTGGGGAAAACCAAAAAAAAAAAAAAGGCATTATGTGGGTCTTAGTTGCAGGTGTGCAATGGGAATAAATCCAGAAACAATATCCTGGATGCTGCAGGCAACCAAATGTTTACAAAAATTGGAGAGTTTGATACCTATTTTTGAAATAATTATCAAAAAGGTAAATTCTTATTGAACCAGTCCTTTAGAAATAGAAACATTTTCGGAAAATGTAAATAAAATTATACGTTTAATGAACTGGCAAAAATAAAAGGACTAAAGAGACATAAATGCACTCCACCTCTGTGCCTTGCAACACAATACTGTAGCCGAGAAGCTTATTGTGTGTCTAATGGAGCGCATGAATCTCATCTTGTTAAAGAGAGTGCTGATTGCTTAGGAACTAGACTGTTTAGGACAACACACACACACACACTGGAAGAAGGGTACTCACGTTTAAGAAAGCGGTTAAGGACCCATTTATTCTGTTTGCGAGCGTAGCGCCTCGTAGCGATCTTCAAAGCTTCTATACCTGGAGGGAGTTACAAGGCAGTGGTTATAAATTAGGCAGAAATGAGAGAGAGTGAGAGCAACAGAGAGAGAATTGATTCTTCTGGTTGATCGGTCAACCAGTCCACCACAAGCTCAGTGACTTTGATTGGGTATTCTTCCTGACCTTTGTCTCGCAGTGCGTCTTTCTCCTGCTGGGCGCAGCTTTCAGGAGCAGTCAGGTAGTCATGAAACTCCTTGAAGCCAATCGACTGGAAAATCCCGTGTTGGTAGTCCTGACTGAGAAAAAGAGAGGGGAGAGGAAACAGCATCTATCAATATAAAAACTTTCTGTCTCCAGCGTCTCCGCTGGTGACTAATTTCACCTTTTCCTTCAAAAGAGAATTGGTCGGAGCGAACTGAAAGAATACCACAATGTAGGCTGAGTGGCGCAAATGTAGTACTTAAACAGATGCTACCAACATCACCATCATTCAGGATTGCAGTTAGATTCAATGATCTGGTCAGACTACAGAGGGAGTTGATAATAGAGTTTGTGTGAGGTCTGTGTGAGGCTATCGTGTTTTCGATCCTGTTACTGGCAGGTGAGCGGACATTTTTAGAAAATCAAACTGCAGAAACACAATGCCTGTGGTGTAATGGCGTATAGGTCACCACGCTAAAATGCAAGCAGCAAATCAATATTATTAGAAAAATAAAAAGCCTTCTGTTTAAAGGATTGGTTTTATTCTCTTCGTCAAAAACAATGTCGAACAAACGTTAGCGCCACAATCATAAGGGCCATTTTTAGATGCTTTAATTTATGTGCTTGCAAGTGAAACAACAAGAGGAAATAACAAAAACAAATCTGGCCAGACGGGTCGAGACAGAAATTTGAGAATAGCCACAGAGCGCAGGAAATGTAGAGTCAATGGAGGGAAGAAAAGAAAGAGAGAGGAAGGGAGGGGAGGGGTGGGTGAGATTTGACCTTGATGTCTGGCCACAGCAGCCCAGCCGGGGATGGAGACACAAGGGTAAAAGAGACATAGACAGAGAGGGGGGGGAGAGAGAGAGAGAGAGAGAGAGCGAGAGAGAGAGAGGAGGGGGTGGAGGGAGTAAAGTGCAAGGATGATCAGATTGCTGAGAGGGCAATAGTGGAAGAGATGGGGGGATGCAGACAGAAAGAGTGGGGGGTGGTGTGAGGAGGGAAAGGAGGAGGCTGGTTGGTTGGTGAGGTGGGATGGGGTGATAAAAGAAAGGAGGGACGAGAGAAGGGAACCAGCAGCTTTCCTGGGCACCGTTCCACCAATGCATCAACTCCCCGCAGCCACACCCCGTCGCGTGCGCACTTACACACACACACGCACACACACACACACGCACGCACACGCACACGCAATATCGACACCTGCAGTGCTCATATACTGAATAAAGCCCACATGCTGCATATACAACATACCAAAGTATCTTTTTGGATAACTGGTCATACAGGTACAATAAAGTCTGTGTTTGATCATTTTAAAGACAAGATGTGGAACATAAGAAATCTACCAAACTCCGTCTGCCAAATGAATAATACAAAACTTGTATTACAATTTAATGCCGCATCCCGCTCCCACCATGCCATATGGTGAGTAGGTAGCAAGATCTGAAAATGCCCCAGTGAGGATAATGGAAAGTTTGTTCCCCGCCAAAGAAAGTGCTTGTTACTCAAAGTAAAAAAAAAATAACACTTGGTGAGGCAGTGGCTGCCTGCTCATGAGTGAAAATGTCAATCACGATGACTTTCCTCCGTACTCACAGTGGTAATTCAAGAGCAGTCATTCAAATATCTTTAACCTGGAAATCTTCCGCACACAATATGAACAATAGCCAAAATAAGACAAGAAAGGCATTTTCGTATTGAATTGATGTGTGTGCAGCGAAACAGCTGTGGGCCTTTTGGTGAATCTTCATGAGCTGCACCAAAATCAAGTGCAATTTCTGGCAGCCTTTCCTTCGGCTTGTTGTGGTTCAGACCGCAGCCATCTGTGGCGAGTTCTGGTGGAATCATTCCTCACTCTGGATGAATGAATCTGACAAATCATGTAGGAGATGACACAATCCCTGCAAAGCCACTTTGAGTCTTCCAACATTTTACATCTCAGACATGGCAGCTTTGGAGGATTAACATCAACAAGCGGCAGCCTGGAAAGTAACAGAGATGGCTGCTGTAACACAACCGCAGGGGGTTGGTTGTGGTTTGTGGGTCTGCACAGTGGCGTAGTGGTTAGACTCTCACATTGCAGCTGGAATATGCTCAGGTTAGATTCTGGTCTTGAGGGGCCTTTTGTTGTGGAGTCTGTCAGGTTTTTCTTCAGGTACTCCGGTTTAATCCCCTCTGCATGTGTAGATTAGCGTCTCTGAATTACTCATAGGTGTGAACGTGAGTGTGTGTGGTTGTACTGGCAACCCGTCATGGATCAGGTGTGATTGGAAATCCAAAAACCCATGCTCAGGTACCAGACATATCACCACCAGCCAGCAGCTTGTGGTTACTGTTGAGAAAAAGTCAACTCAGCAGTTGGTAATTGTGTTAAAGTCTATTAAGATTATTGATCTTGATAATCTAAATTCTGCTCTCTTCAGACGACACGGCAAACAGGATGTACTTTGTTCCAGGGCCACTGTGATGTCTGTTAAAATTCCCAAGGAGCTGAGGTAATAAGCACCGATCACCAGACTCCCCTGGTACTGCTAATGTGGGATGAAGTGGGGCTTATCTTGGCAATTATTAATAATCACTGGACATCCTAAAGAAATATCAGTCCCATCTGAGCTGAACGCACATCAGGCGTGGGCAGGATCTTAAATTGGTCTGCATGCCTCATGGGAAAAGGCAGAACGCGGTGACCTGTCAACACCGGGAAGGAAAAATAAATAACTGGATAGTTGTTTGGTGGAGTTCCCTCTGCTGGGAGGACAGGACCTAAATCAAGGTCCAGGCTGAATGTCTTCGACGTTGATTCAGAGACGAAGATAAAGAATGTGATGTGTTGCACTGATGCAGCGCTCATGATTCAAAAGTAAGAACAGATATGAAAGAACAAAATAAAGACTTTAAACCAATTGAATTTGTCTTTTCAGTTACTATTACTTCTAATGATGCAGTCAGTGAAGTTCCTGTGAAAACATTTGGAAAGCTGCTGTCTCTCCGACGCTCCTGTTAGCTTTAACATGAGTCTACCACCATTTTGACCCCAACTGATGTGAATCGGACATCTCAGTGGACAGACTTGATTTCGATAATAAAGAAATAGTAACACACAAGTTACTTTTCAATGGATACAGTTCCTCCACTTCTTTAAGTAACTAAGAACATGTATTTTTTGGTAACTGGCCCAACACTGGTGCTATATGGCGGACAAAAGAAATAAATGAATCGACTCAGATCAAAAATGGACAATCGACAAATCCTGAAGAGACGCCGGCATTACTGATGATGTGAAACTGAAGAACCAGACTGTTGGGTTTAGATTTGATGTTAAAATAGTTGTGAAATAATAGAAAATGGAATTTGAATAACAGAATTTGAATATGAAATCAAATTCGAAAAAGATGGAGGGGTAGAAGAAATTATATTTCCTCATGAAAAACACTCTAAGGGGCAATTCAGGCTAAATAAGAGCAGTTTACGTTCAGCAAATGTAAGCATGGCCAGAAAACAATTAAAGACAGCATGCTTGAGTCTTCAATGAAATTAATAAAAATTTCTTCACCTCATTAATAAAATATTTTTAATAATTGGCTATAGCGGGAAATTTTCTATCTTGCACAGATATGCTCATGCGATGTGTCTGCCTCTGGCACAGATAAACATTCACACTGCAGATGATTCATGACTCAGCCAGGCAAGAAATAAAACGAGTATAACTTCAATAAGAAGAAAAAGGAGTCCTTGATATCAATTCGCCTTGAAGACAGACTCAAAACTGCCTGTTCTTGGTAGAACAACACAAGAGGCTTCAGAGAATTAATAGTAAAGCATACCGGGAAGGTTTTCAAGAGGGGAAAACTATAAAAGGATCTTATAGATACCAGGATAAAGCCTGCAGATGAAACGCCAAAGCAGCATACAACATTTATTCAGAAGGGGGTGGAAGAGGGGGCAGAGAAGTTGAGCCATGCGAGCACGACCTGGCTTTGATAAGAGACGTCTTGTCCCGCGGGTGTTTAAAGAAAACTGCCGCAATTACATAAAGGAGGAGCCGTTGCCAGGTCTGGGGAATTACCTCGACTGAGGTCACCTGGGTGCACGTCAGTTCAGGACCAACACATGAGGGTCTAAAAGCTGAGGCCAGTTAAGTTAACAAATCTCTGCAGTCCGAGCCTGATCTCTGCATGAGGACAGCAAATCAAAGCACTTTAGTCACTTCCAGAATAGCACGGAGGGAATCTGGACGGATGTGTTGCATAATGGGTAATATAGGCACTGTGTTTAAAAAAACAATAAGCAAGCTTGTGTTTTTAGGGTCAAAGGTAGGGGTGACAACGAACAAAAACAGTCGAACAGAGCAACAAGTGGTTGTGTTTACTGAGCGGGAAGGATTTTTCTTCTTTGTAATTCTCTTACCTGTCATCCTTGATTTTCTTCTGATTGTAGCGGACATGGAAATCTCTGAGCTCATCTATCAATCCTGCAGACAACATCTCATCAACTCGACTGTCCAACCGCTCGTCCAGAGCTGAGAGGAAAAAGAAACAAAATAAAAATATGAAATTTAAGACGGTCGATATTGTTCTGAGCCATTTTATGCTGCCATTTCTTATTTCTGACGGGTTTTTTTCGCCTTACTTTCCATGTCGGCGTGCAGCCAGAAGATGCAGGGGTTCGAGTATCTGAGCGGCCCTCCCAGCCCGTCGCCTCCCTCCTGCCCGCGCTGCTCCTCCAGCCAGCGGCTGTGGGGGATGCCCGTCTCTTGATGGATTTGAAGACTCCTGCAGAAGTAAAGCAGTACAATTTATAATTGACCTTCTTGTACACAAAACCAAAGTGACTAACCATTCCTGCTAATTCCTTTGGTAATGATGTCCACTTCCCGACACCTTATCTAAAAGCAGAGAAATTGAAAAACACAAACCATCGCCACAACAGAAAGCAACAAGTCTGTGAAATGTCTTCTTTTTTTCTCTCTTCTTCTTCCTCTCAACAGGACAATGATGAGCCTGTACATTCACACCGAGCTCGCTCTTCCTTCGAGACGCTGAGATTTAAAACCAAAGCAGGCTCTTTAGTCACGCCCGGCTGCACTCTGAGGTTATGAGGAAAAGATGATTCCTGTCATCTGCTGTCAACTTAAAGAACAGGGTAACCTAACCTGCTCACACAAAAGACCAGAGCACACACTGCGCTGACTCATCAGCTGTGTGTGTGTGTGTGCTACTACTTGGCTGTATTGTCAGACTGAGATGAGTCATTAAAGATCTAAAAAAAAACATGTCAACCCTGAATGGCATAAGTTAACACAACCCACAATGTAACACATTCAACCAGGTGTTTGAAATAGGATAATTGGCTTTTGTGTCATTGAAAACATTTATCCAGCTTTTGTCTTGGCTCAATGGGCTAATTTTTCCTCTGGATCTGTTCCAAATAATTGGGAGTATTTTAGAATGAATTGTCTTATCGTTTTACGGTCAAACTAACAAATATCACTCTGACGTCCATTTACTGAAGCCTTAAAGGTCCCATATTATGCAGTTTTTCAACAATACCACATCGAGGTCAGGTCAAACAACCTTGTATTCATGCTGTATTTCCCCAAATCCAGCTTCAGTCATGAAGTCCAGACAGTCTAAAAGTCCCTCTATTGAGCTCTTCTGAGAACAGGCTGTTTCTGTGTCTGTACCTTGAAATGCTAATGAGCTGTGCTGCTAAAGGAAGCAGATTGCCATTTAACAGGGAAACCAATTAATCTGCAACACCGGTGCAATTTTGCTAATATGTGTCTGAATATGTTACTTAGTTTGGTCGAATGTGTTCATACAGTTACTACCAAGTAGCTTACGCTAGCTCCTGCTAACTGTACGGGTAACACTGTTAAAGTTTTTCATATTATACTGAATGTATTCAGTAATCTTTGTACGGTTCCATCTACCTGTGGGAGGGTCAAAGTGAGTATTTAGTATCCACTATCAGAAGGAGTGGTTGTTTCCCCACATGACATCATGAAAGGAAAAATCTCTGGATCGCCTGTAATCGCACACATTCTCTAAAAAGTGGAGCAAGTGAGGGAGATGACAGACTTTCTTCACTTATGGAGCCTCATACACAGGCTATGGAGAGACATATTACTGTTAGAAAATCTTTACAAAGTGAGTTTTGCATAATATAGGACATTTAAAACAAGACAAAAAGAATAGTATCCGTCCGGCATCCTACCTGGCTATCTTGCGCTTGTCATTGGGATGCAGCATGGCCGCCATTGCTGGATCCACCTTCTCCAGGCGTTTATGTAACGCAGCTCCTCCCAACTTCTCGAGCTCCAACTTCCCATTTTGATCTCCTTTGTCCGGCTGCACATTTTCCTGTAATAAAGCCATTTTACTTCAACTTAAACATCCCCTCCTTTAAAGCGGCTTTTCTTGAGGCTCCTGCAGATAAATATTTCAGCTTCTCGGTGTAGTTTAAAGGTCATTTCACACCTGTTTGTGCGCATCGCTGGAAAGAAAGCCTACGTAGATTCCATCATTGTTCCGAGTGGTTTTTTTTTTGTCTGAACACGTGTCTGGAGGGAATCTTATATACATTAATGCATTCTCAATAATGTGTTATGCAAATGGAAATTAAGAGAAGCTAAAGTCCCCTCGGGCAGTTTTATTAACATTGAATTATTATTCTGCGTGAACTCTGGCCACATTTTTCTTCTATCTTTACGCCATAGAACTTGAGTCCACTGTGGATCAATGGTACCTACAGTCAAAGATTTAGAGTGTTGGAGTCATACTCACTGCTGTATCCACCAGGACTCTCCACAGCAGAGACTCGATGTAATAGTTGGTTCCTCCCACGACGATTGGCAGTTTGTTGCTGTGGTGCATGTCGTCTATGTTGGAGCGCGTTAAGGAGGAAGCCAATATGCCTGAGTGATCGCTGGGAGAAGCGTTATCAATGAACGCACCACAATCATAGGCATTCCGTAATGACCTATAGCGAGCTCATTCAAGTACTAATTATAGTAAAATATCTCCAACTACTTCTAATTCAATCAGGCGAAAAAGAGACTGCCAGCTCTTTCGAAAACCCAACATGCTGCAGCTCATGACTTCATGCATTCACACAGCATGAGGTCCATGAAAGCCAAAGCTGAAGCAGAATATATGATAAAAAGGATTAACACCACTTCAGTCAATAACACGCTGTGACATGGTCAGAGCTGTATGGAGATCCACATATACACTCTCAGCGGACTTCATTTCTTATTAAGCCTATAGTTGAGGTAATAGAGTCATCATTACAACCAAAACCACAAGTTTCCTTCCTTCTCCTCTCGGCTCAGTTTACTTTCAGAATGGAGCGTGACCATCCACCATTCCTTTGGCCTTGGGGAAATTAATTCTTTGCATTTGACTGGTTCGACTCAGTACAGTGTCGAGGGACCAATTCATGTTCTTGAGCCGGGGTATTGGTCAGAGACACTGAGAGGCATATTAAGCCAAACAATTATGTCTTTAATAGTGTGAGGGGGCTGCAGCACACAGCAGAAACCCATGCAGTCGTGGAGGAAACCTGCACACTGGGAGAAGGCGTGGAACCGGCGATCCACCGTGCAGGCCATTCTATTCCTGCTATTAGGTCGGAACAACAATTCAGCCAAGTTATGGTTCACGTTCATATCGTTCCAGACTGATAAACGATGTGATCAACTTTATCGAGGGTAGGTTTTTGTGAAATAAGTGAAAATTCACAGTGAGTCCAAGTTTCAAACTCAATGAAGTGAATGTCCAAATGCCAAAGAACGATCCAAAAGCAACTTAACAATCATCTGAACTCAACTACTGCTCAGCAGAAGTGTAGCAGCTTTGACTCAAACCCCCCGCCCCCAAAAGAAAACCTTCACTTTCGGTTTAGAAACTTTGGTGAGCAATGTGAAATTGGCAGATTTGCTAGAAGCTGCAATCATAGTTCAATGGAAGTTCATATTCAAATGAGTTCAATCTGGTGGCACATCGCGCCACCTGAATGATCTCGAGTTATTTTCTGAAAAAGCCTTCATGCCAACTCGTTTTCACTTTCTAATCTAAACGAACCAACTACCAATCCAGTGGTTTAGGCAAGAGAACTTCTCGATATTTTCTACCACACACTATCAACACTGGATAAAACGCTTAAGACCTTGTACATGGATAAAACACTAACCAGCTAATATTTCTGGGTCTGTCTTGCGAGGGGTCGGAGGTTTCATCGTTTAGCCAGCTAATTGTGCATATCCCTAAGTTGACACATCCTCTCGTAGTTAATCTTCATGGCAGGTGGGGAATAGAGTGGATCTCCCTCTCACAGTAACAGAAGCTACTTCACCAGTAGAACACGTCAAACAAATGTACATCAAATTCGAGTGAAGTGCAGCTGCTGACTATCGCGTACGGAAAATTACAGTTACGCCAGTGAAGGCAAGATCCCATTAAAAGTATCAATACTTGGGAACGACAGTAAGTTTGACTGATGAAGATTTGAACATGAAAGAATAGCAGGTTACTGTGTACATTATCTATGAAAGCTGCACTTTCAGAAAGTGAACGTGTCGTTTTAGGGAACCTGCAAACTATTGTTTTGGTGCAGAACTAGTCTCATTAAGACCTTTATGTCTTTTTCCGGCTGCACTGCGTCTATTTGTCGTGAGGGGCTGTCGATGATCTCGGGCTTTCTGTGGTTGCACGACCGTGACACCAGCCGTCTGCAAACCTCTTTCCCCGTACAACACAAGACTACAGATTCTAAGCCACAATCGCTCCGCCTTCATCTTGGAGGGATAAAATCTTACAGTGTGCAGCTGCATTCAATCTGCACTGTGGATCTCTGGACGGAAGACATTCTCTGAGCACCAATCCATGAAATATATTCTGAAATTATGAAGTTCTGAGCTTGGGCTACCGGAGCTTTTATGTGCAGACTGTTAAAATGTAATTTCAATATAGGTTTTTCTTCAAAATTCTCTCCTCACAAAAAGTAGAGGCCGTGAAATAACAAATGTCACTGGTTGCGCACACACAGCTTGTGCCACACCTCACTTACTCTCTCTCCTTCTCTGTCGCATTCTCTCTCATCTTGCACCTTTCCCCTCCCCTCCTCGCTCATTTCAGTCGCCCACCTTCCTTACTCTGAGATAATTAAATAACCACTCAAACAAGATAAAGGCTCATCAGCCGTCGCTGTTCACCGCCTCTCTCTCAGATGCAGCGCTGCCTTTGTGTGCCTGCAGAGGCAAGAGATGAGAAGGAGGGCGAGAGGGGAATGAAGAGAGTCACAAGAAAAGAGTTGCAGAGGGAGGGAGTTTAAGCCAACGGCATGTGAGAGTAGAAGAATTTACAGCCGATCACAACGCATCATTAGGTCTTGGAACTTCAAGGCTGTCGCCTTTCTTCAACATTCACACGGGGCCGCTCAATTTTGTCTTGCTTTGAAATCCTGCATGCGGCTTCTGTCCCCACAAATCTGTATTCAGCTCTTCCCATTCCTCCCTCTTCCCACCAGCAGGCTCACGCTGCACTGAGCCTATTCTTGGAGATGCTGCATCCCCGCGCCACACTGGTGAGGGTGTGTGTGCTCGAGAGAGAGCGCGAGAGAGAGAGAGAGAGAGCGAGAGAGAGAGAGCGAGAGAGTGTGTGTGTGTGTGTGTGTGTGAGCGTGTGTCATCGTGATCTATTAATACCTTCTCTAGTTATCGCCTCCCCTCTCCACATCTGTGTGACGGCCGGTGTCTGCGGGAGGGTGTGACTGCCCAGAGTCCGTCTGAGAGTGTGTGTGTGTGTGTGTGTGCATGCCTCAGACAGAGACGCAAGCTCTTCTATAAATACCGTCTCTTCTGATCTCTGCCTTTCTAGATTTTTTTGGCGCAACATCTGCAGCGAGACGCGCTGACAAAATGAGGACATGGCAGACCCTCCTTGCACCTCCAGACCAATTAGTAAAAGTCACATCGGCTCAAACCTTTTCCCCGCAGCTCCCACTTACTACGACGCTGCGACGTGACAGCAAATGAGTGGAAATGAGGTGCTACGGAGGAACATGGTTCCCTCTCCCCTCCACACGCCTCCAGGAAAGGATATTAGTGCCAGAGCTTTGTTCCTGAAGTCCACCACCGTGTAGCTGCTGACCAGCGGGTCCACAAAGCTGATCATGTGATGTCTGCACTGAGCGGACTCCTCGGCTGTCACCTTGTTGGTGATGATGTCCAGACCTTGGTACACCTGAGGAGAGAGACACTAATGAAACAACAGCCAAGTGATCGCAGCACAACACTGAAAGTAGGTAAAAACAATCACATGCTGTGTAACTGAGCATCAACACTTATTGCAAAGTTAAGATTCAGTTCTGAGTCCAAGAAAGCCCAAAAAAAAAGGAAAACCTTTGACAACACTGTACAAATTAGTTTCCATAACACAAACGGAGGAGATTGAAATCTACGCTCGCGGGAGGGTGTGTCTATGTGTGAGTGTGTTTGTCAATGTCAGAAACTGGCAGCGGGGCTGTTATGGAGCCAAGGGAAGACGAGCGCTCGCTGTCTGCCACGTGAAATGGCTCGGACCATTCCTGCAAATTATGACACACACCCTCTGTCCATTTTACATCAGCCGGCGAGGGGGCTCCCTCATGGAATGTGACAGCTGGGTGTCACCCAGGAGCCCGGCATGATTTTTTCCAGTCTCGTGCGCAGATTTGAGAGGTTCAGAAACTAGATATGTCAGGCTTTTCTAAAGACCATTTGCATTGTCATATTTCCAAGTGATGTATGGATTTAATTATTACATAAATACTCATAATTGGTGTTTGCACTGTATTTCTCCGTCACTGTATATGAAGAAGTCATGTCTATTTTGTGTCGTGAATTTATCTGCACCTCTGTTGTGGAAGACACCCGAATCTTTTCAGATCCTGTACACTTTGCATTTATATTGCCTGCAAACAGCACAGGCTAAAAATAAAAAGTGGATTCTTGTTTGTGTGCTGATGTGTGAACAATGTCAAGAAGTATTTGATTATGAAGTGAAGAGGTCCAACATTGAGGGCTGAAGACATCCGGATACACATGACTGGAAGCAAAGGTGACCGGCTACCCTGGGCTTTCAGCAGATTTGTAGCTGGTGCACGTTGCAGGAGGAGCCGCTCTGCTTTGCTCCTGCTTATTGAGTTGCCATTGGTGTGATGTCTTAAACAACAGTACAGCAAACCCATGAACTTGCTGGTTGGGTTATATCCTGGATTTAAATGGCCGGTTTTCAGATTTGAAAGAGGATTGTCTGTCAACCAGGCCATGGTGTACATAGATTTATTAATATCTGCTCATACATCTATTGATTGATGATTTCAAGCCATTTTAGATTAAGTAGTTTGATTAAAAAAAAAAAAGTACATTAAAAAACATCTACAAGTGTCAGAAAAGCTGTAAAGTATATTTAAGATGAAAAAAAGAGGGGGGGGGGGGGTCCCTATTATACTTTTTTCTCACAATCTAAATTAGATTGGGGAATGGTGTTTTAAAAGGTCATTAATTAATCAGTCACTTTACAAAGATAATCAGTTTCCTCTCGATGTGGTTCCCTCTTCACTTGTGACCTCTTCTCATCTATTGCCTACACACCAGCTGACTCAACTCCATAAAGACTCCAGTCATAAAAGTATAAACTATGTGAATGCGAGCAGTAAATGGAAGCTGCTGCTTTCAACAGTAGTCCTTTTGTCTTTTAATGCTCATCGTTTTTCCCTGTGGTGGAAAAATCTAATCAATTCACAAGTCTTTTTTAAAAGAAAAAAAAAAGCTTTTCATTTGGCCAGGGTCTAAATAGCTGGATGACCGTTGGGATGATTACAGGTTCTATTTCCTTACGCTCAAACAGTAGTGCGATTCACCAACTTAAAATCAAACTGGGGTCCTTCTGTAATTTTCACTTAAAAGTTTTCCGAGGGACACGAGACTGATTCTCTCTCTGAGCCATACCCATGCTTTGAATAGTTAATGGTAGACTACACAGAAGAATACTGTATTTAAATAATAAATCAACGGCTTCCAAGCAACACAAGAGCTAATTCATATGCTTTGCAATCAAGTTTAAACTACTATCAACTGGATCTCATGATCAATTCTAGATCTCGTTTATTTATGTGTTAAAAGACAAACTCATCAGATACAGCTGTTATGACCCATTTTCTGTAAATAGAGCTGTTGTAAAGACTTGGAGCACCATTCTCAATTATATCCAATACACATGTAAAACAAATCCAAATGACAGCACACTATTTTTGTTTTTTTAGCAGGACCTCAGAGCTCTGGCAAGTCATATTTAGAGTACTTCAAAGAAAAAGACCTAATGGAGACATTTTAAAAATAGAAATAATTACATTTGTGATATTTCTGTAATTTTTTACAATTTCTAACTTTATTACACAGGAATGGCATTTTAAGATGTTGGTGTTTGATGGAATTCATAAATCCCTTTTTTCTCTGAACCAAATGTTGTCCAACAGGGTGGAGGGTTATTGTTTCCAGTATTCCACTACTGGAGTGCGGCAGTCATGTGGGTTTGTTTTTTTTCTATAATATTTATGTAGCATTGTTATGTGGAGCGATTTTAATTTTCTCTCCGTTGACCGAAACCTGCAAGCATGCTCCTATTTTTGTGTGTTTTGGAAAGCTCTGTAGAACGACAGCCGCGTTGCTCGCCAGCTCACAGGAGTCTTCTCAACTGAAACACACACCAAAATCTCAACTTGATCGACCTACTCGGCCAGCGTCTGAGTGTGCTCACGGTCCGAGCTGGACGAATTTTCATTGTCGATTACGTAGAGCATTTAGAGAAGCTCTAATATTTGCAAAGTGGATTGCCTTGCTCAGTCCCAATATTGCACGAAATGTTTTACAGCAAAGCACGTCTGTCTAAAGTGAACAATGCTGATTGAATTTTAAAGAAAAAAAGAAATTCAAATCGAGAGCATTATGGACTGCAGCTCAAGCCCTTGTGAACACCTAATGTTGCATGCATGTGTACGTTTAGTTCTTTCATCCAACGATGATAGATGATCAATACGGTTGAGCAGGTTACTGGATCAAACAATCCTTGGTGATCGTGTGGGCGGGTTGCATGTACTTTGCCAAATGTTCCCGAGCTATGTGCCAAGCCAAAAGTGAGGAGCAGGGCAAAGAGGAACAACTCGGCCTGATAAATTATTCACGGCTTCTCGGCACGACACCACCAGGGGAGGCTTGGGTGGATGGTTGAATGGATGGATGGACGGGTGAAGGCAACGGAGAGCAATTCAAGGAGGATGAAGACTTGAATGGGTTTTTTGGAAGAACAAGCGCAGTGGGGAGATAAAAGGAGACGAACAGACAGAAGAGCACTGTGTACTTGTTACAGAGAACAGGATGCTCCCTGGCAAATTTGCACACATTATCCTCCACCCCCCCCCCCCTCCTCCCGTCTTCACTGCTTCATCTCTCGCTCACACAGATTGTACAGAGAGAAGACAGGATGATGAGGAGTGTCGCCAAATGACGCTAAAAGAAAGACAGGTTGATTCTCGAAGAAATGGACCACAAAGAAGACAAATTAGAAGATAAAGAGGGATTCTTCCAGCCCTTCCAAAGCAGACAGAACCAGGTGCTGGTTAATGGCTGGTGCCGGAGACAGTTTTTGGTTGGTTCCTGTCGAAGCTTTCATAAGACCAGTTGGCTTTTGCTCAACTTTAGGGGCTGCTACAGACAAGTCGTCACAGGGAAAAAAGAAAAGAAACCGTGCCGCTTCGAATCCCTCTGCCGATGGGTCCCCGAGCTCCAGTTGAGCTAGAAAAGGCATCTGGCGCACGACTTGTGCCAAATCAAACATGCGGCCCACATGATCTGCTGTGGCAACCCCGGACAAGGGGCAGCCAAAAAAACTAAAAAATAAAATAACATTGTCTCACTTCATTCTGTTAATTAAAGTGGTGACGGTTGGTGGTAAAAAGCTGGCAGGCTTCCCCCATTGTTTTCTCAACTTGGGAGGATGACCACACTGTTGCAAGAAGGCAGGCCGTCTCCTCGACAAACCACTACTGTTTTGGTTGCACGTCCACATTTCAAAACATTCTGGATGTGGATAGCACTGTTACTGTTGCGAAGGGTTATCCGGGGTACAGTCGGACATTACGCCGTGTAATGAGCAACAGCTCAGGCGGCGGATTAAAATCTTTGGTGTTCCGATGTACAGCGGGAGGGGTTCACGCAGGGTTGGTACAGTCATGCAACCACAGTCGAATTGAGATCATCTCCTGACAGTCCAAGTAATTTCACAACTGTCGTCAGCAGGTGATAAAGATACGCCTGTCGGAGCCTGGAGACAAGCGGGCTTGGTTTGGGGTTTTTTAAAAATCTGATTAGTTAGCATTTCGTCCAAATCTTTTCCCTGCCAGCCTCGACCATAAGCAGTTTGGCGCAGACGAGCAGAGTTTCGGTGCCTCTGCAGCAGCTGTTTTCCAGCTGCCGAAAAGCTCAAAATCGGCTCTCAACATGGCAACAAACTTAGCGAATAGTTTTTGTTGCTGAAGAAAAAGTTTTAGTGAGTGATGGTCATAAGTCTCATAAGAAACTCACCCCTCATACAAATCTTAAAAAAAAAAAAAAAAAAGGGTTTAATCATACTTACACAATTGCCACAACACTTTCACTCAAGTCTCTTTCGTTGCTTCCGTCGATTCATTTATTTTTAATTTTTTTACCTGCCAGCGCTCGCTTTAAACCTGGTTATGCAACAGCCCCTCTACCGTGTGCGTTTCCCCGGAGAGAGTAGGAAATAACAGATTGTGATGATTTTAATTTCGTCTTTAAAAAGTACCTGGAGACCCAAAAGTGAAAGCAGCGAGGAAGAGAAGAAACCGGAGTGTAAGTCGGGGGGGAGAAAAGAATTAAAAGAGCCACTTGAGTGGAGGGTACGAGAAGGAAGAATGCTTTGAGGGAAGCAAGCCGCAAATGAGAGAGAAAATGAGAAAGAAATTAAGACTTCTCGGTCGAGGCGGTGGAAATGAGCTACAAATTGCAGTGATGTACGAGCTCGGAGTCAAGAAGGATTCAAAGATTTAAAAGGAGGGAAGAAGAAAAAATAAATAAAATAAGATCAACAGAGTTAATCATGTTTACACGTCTGCTGAAGGAAACTAAAAGAAGTTGTCACGATAAATTGGAGAAGACTGGATGAGTCATTGTTATTAGAGGAATTTTTAAGTAAACATTTTAAATGAGGCGAGTAACTTTTCATCCACTGGCTTGGATGGAAGATACGTTGAAAAGAGGGAGCACCGCAAGCGCGCGTCCATCAAATTGTATCCGAAGACCAGACGAGATAATCTACTCAAGTGTGCAGCAAATTCATGGGAATGTCCGACTTTTACTGAAGGCGCAGAAGCAGTTTTGTTTTTAAACCGAGGAGCAAAATGGTGAGGGAATTCACTACAGTTTGTGTAAATTCAGGAAGCTAAACTTGCTCCTGTTTTCCATCCAGACAAAAACCTCAACGAGTCATGCGGGACGCCGTCTGAGAGGAGTTGCTCGAGGAACGCGCCGCATTCAGCTTTTCTAACCCTAAATGTCACAATTCACACTGATGCACTTCAATGGAAACACCGGCTAATGTGGGCTCAGCTGCCGCCTCGCTCCCGCCTCGCTTTTTAAATAGACGTGAATGGATGCGACCGTGTGGCTTGTGTGCGGGCGAGAGAGGAGTGTGTGTGTGTGCGCGCGGCACAATGAGCTCAGTGTTCGAGCTCCGCGGAGCCTGCAGCCGGCCTGCCTGGCCAACCTTACGCCCCGCACGAGACAGCTGTTCCTCTGCCACAGAAACGAGGGAGGTGGGAGGGGTAGGACATGGTCAAAAGAAAGAGGGCAGGAGAGAAAGAGGTACAAAGCACAAACGGTCATTTCAGACATAAAACAATATACAGAGAAAGCCAAAACGAAAAAAAAAAAAAGAAAAGAGGGGGCTGGAGCAGGTCTTTCACATGCAAGTTGCTCGTCCATATTGATGCTTCAAAAGATCCCAAAACATGACCGTCTGAGGTGGAATTAGTAGAAATGGACCAATTCAATAACCTAATTGGGCTTATTGGTAACAAACGGTTTGAGAACAAATGATGGTTAAAGCCCGTGCTGATAATAAAACCAACCACAGTCAATAAAGTAGCTAATACATGTTGTTGTTTTTTTAAATGACAAAAACTCAGCATAATCAAGTTTCACTGGCGTTCAAACGGGGTCCGAATAATGCAGTTCAGAAGAGGCCATGTCTTCAAAACGGACTCACACTGGTAAAGTGTAAAACAAAAGTTTTTGGCAGCAGTGTGGAGATTTCCCCCAATTTTTTTTTTGCCTTTTATTGAACTCTGAACTTTCTTTTTCATGAGGAAATGATTACTTCTAACGCTGCACAACAAATGTGGACATCGTTACAAGACCGTCTGAGTTAATATTGGTTGATGATACTAATTTATTTGACGTGTTTAGTAGCCAATGGCAGGGCATGTAGGGTAACATGCAAACTCCATTTAGAAAAAAGGTCCTGGCCCAGATTCGCACCCGGGTCTTCTTTCCGTGCCACACTCACATTAACAATACAGCAATGATCTTGGTCGGGAAAGATACATTAAATGTTGATGTATTCACATGTCCACAATCTAACCAGCTGAAATATGTGGAAAGAGGAACGTTTTAAGAAATCTTGCCTGCTTTGGAAGCCTTTCTTAATATCACATGGCTTCCTGAGGAAACAACACACGGCTGCCCGCAGCCGAAACGGCTTAATGAAGCGATGCAGAATCATGTACATGCGTTCAGAGGCCTGTTCCATTTTGTACGTATACACAGAGGGCCGCAACGCATCTCCGTGCAGCTAATCTAACCGAGAGCAAACGAGAACTAGTCAATCACAACGCTCCCCAAGCATCTTCATATTCTCTTTGCTGAGCCGTTTGCTCCGCCTGCGTGTTGTACATCACTTCGTCCCACTAATAGATTCATTGCAAAGGGGGGAAAAAGCTCTTTAAAGCTAACTGCCTTGCCAACCCTGACTTCAGAAAGGCCTTTAGCGTCAGTCGCTAATTGAACGAGTTCATTCAGTTTAAACTAAAGATGTATTTGTACCATAATCTCATGACTGACTGCAAATCATGCCACTTCAGGGTTAGTGACAGTTCATTAAGGCCACAGTAAGAAAAGGAAATAACAAATGGAAAGTGATTTTTCTGCTTTATTTGACATTTCACGAGTTCAAGAAAGTCAAAGCAGCAGAAAAAGGATAATTCCGCAACATGATTTTAAAATATAATGAAAGTTCATACTTTGGTTTGGTCAAAGTAACATTCTAACGCCACACTCATTAATATTTGTGTGAATTCTTCTCATCATTCTTGTTTGTATTGGACATTTCAACCGGGGCCGCACCATGTTGTGACGGTCAGCTTTACTGTACGTGTCTGGATTGAATCTTTCTGTGTGGAGGCTGCATGTTCACCAGGTTCTCATCACCAAAAAGTCATGAAAGCAGCTAATTCACTTTACCAACTGCCTTTCGATTGGGTCGGATGTTGTGGCGTTTCCAAACCGGCACAAATTACAGCTTGTTGTTATTTGTTCCGATTCAGATAGGACTAGAAATAAGGAAAAGTGCTGTCAGCAGGAATCAGACGTGAAGACGGTGAAGGTTGTCCTTCCTCTGACCCTTTGACATGCACATCTACTGTAAGATGACACCACACCACTGCTTTCCTCGCTGAATTCTTCCCTTCGATGCGCTCACACAACACAAGCGAGCGAACACCTATCGGCCTCGCTCTCTTCTCGTCCCTTCTATCCTTCCCCTCAAGGCACCATCCTTCAACAATTTATCCCTCCATCTTCCTCTTCTCCGTCTCTCTGTGGGGAATGGCCCAGTAATGCCAGACTAATAAATCATTCATGCCATAGCCTGCCGCCTTCCCACCCCCCCCTCCTTTTCTTCCTCCATCCGGCTATCCTCCTCTCCCTCGATGCCGTACTGTAGCGGTGACCGCATCACCACACCCGCAGACTACACACACACACACACGCACAGAAACACACATAAAGAAAATGAGAGTTAATCAGCTCTTCTTTTTGGCGCTCTCTCCCACACCGGCTTAGATTACTTGGAAAGATGCATCACAAATGGGATGTGGGAGTCAGCGTTGCCTGAGTTATAATACAAGCAGATACGTCAAAGCCCAGACAGGTCATAGCTGCTCCAGACACATGGGGAGAGACAGCAGTGTGTGTGTGTGTGGGGGGGGGGGGGGGGGGGGGGGGGGACGACCATGAGGAAGAAAGACAAGGAGGGAAGGATGACTGCCAGCAAATTAGCATGATGTTACACATAGCTGCACAGTTTCTGACTGTAGGATGTGTTTAATACATAAATAAGCGGTTGGTGTGTGTGTGTGTGTGTGTGTGTGCACGCGTGTGTGTGTGTGTGTGTGCACGCGTGTAACAACCTCTAACTAGTAGTACCCTTTTTAAAAAAAGAAAAAAGAGCCCACCTCGCCACAGCAGTTTCTTCATCACATTTTAAATTGAAGAGGCAAATCGGCGCTTGGTTTTCCCTTCTTTTTTACGATTGAGGTTTGCATCATTTCACTTTAATGACACCATGAAGGCCAAGATGACACATGACAGCTTTCCCGCTGTTCGGGCCCATTTCTCACATTCAGCAGAAAGTGAATAGGCCTGACAAATCATCTTGCTTTTCAGCGCTTGGGCTGACCTCAACAGAATGCGGCGGTGCCCTCGTCACACATGTCTAAAGCGACGGGTCACCGGCCACCAATGCTCCCAAACACAAGACGAACTCAAGCAATGGCGCCTGCATGTGCATGACCTGTTAAATTGCTCCCGAGGACCTCCGATGGCCCTTCGGTACTCGCCGCCCAGCCACGCCCACACTTACCCAAACACAAGCCCACTCTCTTTGCATCCCGCCGCGGCAACAATATGTTATTCGTTAATTCATCACACATGGGTCTTTGAGGAAGCGTGAGAAAAGCGCAACAGAAAAATGTTCACTTGTGCACAAACTTTGGACTTTTTTTTTCCTCCCTTCACAAATGAAACCTGCAGATGAACGTGTATTGTCATAAAATCACAGAATCCATTGATGCAAAATTAAAGTTGCTCTTCCAGCAAGGCTTTTCTTTTATTGGATTTATCCATGGAGAGCTTACTGAGTGATGAGATTATCTACTCCATATTAATCACCTGCAGTAGGAGCTTCCGTGCAGCTGATATAGTACAGCATGTGTACTTGAATTGCCAAAATACTGAATGAATTTGGGGTCAGGTCTGTGTTCCAAAGGAATTTTACAACAACAATTTTGTCGTAAACGGCTGTCGACACCTATAGGCAACAAACCCATTTGGTATAGCGGCTATACCTTGCCTCTACTTTGACAGTAGAGGTAAGGTATAGGTAGTTCTCCATTTATAGATTTGCAGTTGTCAAATCTGTTAGTCGTCATCGTTTAAGAGCTTATTATATAGTAATGTGTCTTATTATAGTCACATGGAATTTTGTCTATAATACAACTCAAGCAATGTTTATATTCTTGATATGGCAACGCAATATCAAATCTAGAACTTTTTTCCTGGAGTATTTCAAAAGGTTTATTTTGTAGGTCAATTTAAAATAGAAGTTTAATCAAACTGACGTTCGCAGCAAACTGTGGGTTAGGTGGACTAGTCATGCCCACTCTACCATCAATCTAAACTGCAACACGAGAGACCATTTGAATAATTGTCTGCTGTGCAACAACATGAAAATAACCGTATTTGCATGTCGGTTTGTGAGGGAGCCGGTCGCTGCGGCGCCACAGGCCGGTTTTGACAAAGCACAAGGAAAAACCACATATCTAATAAATAACCACTGGGACAAGTGCATGATAGTGTAGGATGAGGAAGCACCTATTTATCATCTCAGAGGATGGTATAAATATACCGACTAAAAAAAGTACTCACCAGCTGGAAAACAATGCTGCAGAGTAAGAAACGTTTCATTTAGCAAAAGAATTACAGAATTAAAAGAACAAAGATTTGTTTGGTGACGCTCTACCTTCAAAATAGAAAGAGCCACAGACTTTCTTTCTCTTCCCATTATGCCAGACTGACTCCACCATGTCCTGATAGAACATCTGTGAGCGCCACATTTCAAAGGTATCTGCAACCTTGACTTGCTGGAACTAAACTTTCCAGAGGTGAAACCCATGAAAGTTTCTGTGATGGTTTCTAGTACTTGGTTTAAGTCCCTGTGGTCAAACTGCCCCTCATCACTGCCAGAACACTAAAGCTGCAGGGTACATGGATCGTATATAATCAGATTGAATGCCCATGCGATTAAGATTACAGATAAACAGTTCAAACGGATCACGTTGGATGCGTCTGATTGAAATTATGATCAGAAAGGATCCAATTAGAATCAAAGTAAAGGGCGCATGGGTTTGTATATTACTGTTACGCATTTCACTATGTGACGCTTCACACAGTGTTTAAATGGTGGAAGCAAAGCCACCATCAATACAGGAGACAAAACTACCACTTCAGTTTGTAAAAAAAACACAAAAACCTAACAAGCTTGATTAATCTAATTGACAAATCAATATTAGTGGGCCTTGATGTGTGCGTGTACGAATGGGAAACGTCACTATGCAAAGCATCATGGGATTGAGCCCCTGAATAAATTGGATGATACTTGTAGTGTCTTTAGACCCATTTTCTTGGGCGTTTATGTGAAAGGGACAAACAGATCTCGCGATGAGAATGAAAAAAAGTGGCCTGTGAACAAAGCTATGGTAAAGATAGTTCTGAGAAATTGGCTAAATGTTTGGGGTTGTGCCCCCCCCCCCCCCCCCCCCCCGACGCCTGTCAGATGCCTCCTGACTGTATTACTTGATGGATAAGTGACACTTAAACCAACACCTGCAGAAGGTTTAACAAAGGGTTGTACAAATAAAACTGTCTTATCAATCAAGTCAGTGATTACGTGAACTTTAGCTGCACTTTTCCTGAAAGGAATTACAGATGACTCTGTGAGGAGGGGCAGTCCACACACACACACACACACACACGCGCGCACACACGCACACACACACACACACGACAGCAGCGCCAACACATTAAGAGCATGATGGACAACTCCACAGTACACTTAACCGATATCACGCAGTGCAGCAGGGAAGGCAGCAGATAAATGACTACCACGGCTTTAAGGTAAACTGCTGTAGCGTTTCGCTCTGCTCCCGCGAGTCACTCGGTCAAACTACTCGCTGCCACTGCCCGTGTCAACTGTTTCGTATTACCGGTAATGCCTTGCAAAGTCATGTCAGTAAGGGAAGCCATGATGAATCGTCCTTTTCCCTGAGGTGACACCTGATTAACAAATGTCTGTCCATTACTCATCAAAAGGCCTGATCTGACCAATTAAACCCGGCATCTTGTGCATGTCAAACAGCCGCTCACGACCTTGATGTACGATTGTTCCCGATATATGTTTCTTAAATTGCCCATATTGGCTTGGAATCTCAGGTGCTCTGCCTAATCAGTCACACACTAGAACCTAAACCACCTGTAGCAAGTAGACTCTTCCACACCGAGCTTCATTCATATTTTAAGACAAGCCGTCACTGCTAAAACACTTCATCTTTTTCCCCAAAGTGCCCGAGGCTTCACGCAAGTACTCGGTGGCAGAAAACTGGAAATAAAATAGGAGAACAGTTTGAAGTCATGATCATTGCAAGTAAAAAATGCCACTTTTACATTGCAGTCTTTTTAATGTGGTGTTCAGCGCTGTTGCAAAGGTTTGAGGCAAGAGTGCAAATATTTTGCAAAGTAGAAATGCTCTTTAAAGACCTTATGGCACAAACATTTTTGAAAAAAGCAATAAAAAAAAGACAAAAGTATTTTCATAATAAAACTTTGTCATACTGCTGTCATCCGCTAGTAAACAAGACCTGAATGTGAGCATTTTTCTCTTAATGAATACGTTTTTTTTTTGCCAACTTTTGCCAGCTCTGGCAAAATATATTTTATTTAGAGCCGAAATTTCACCTTTTCGTGACAAAGAAAAACCCTGAAAATTAAAAAACTAAAACAAGAGGAACATCTTGTATATCACTGAAGACTTGTAGTTGAACACGACATTTAAGAAAACAAAACGCACTCATGTTTTAGGATTCCAAAACAACCTAAAACAAATAATTAGGACAATATTTATTTTGAATGCTATCTGAAAATTGATACTGGACCTGGAATTTTACCAAAGAACGAACAAGCAGAAATTTTGATAATAAACTTATAATTCAAGCCTTTTAACTCTTTTAATGTGTTGAAAATCAATAAAAAAACAAACAAACAAGCGAGTCAAACTGAAATGGAACAAATTGTCCTGTTTGCTCTGAGCAGACAAAGAAATCTACAAGAACTCAAAGAGAAAAGGGGCATTGAGTTTAGTTAATTTTAGAAAAACACATGCTGTGTTGTGCTACTGACCCAGTTCTAATACTGAATATCTTGAGATTCCCTGTATGAATAAAAACGAAAAAAAAAAAAAAGAGTCTAAGTTTAGATCTTTTAGACTTGGGGGAGGATTTTGTTATATTTAAGGGATGTGATAGAAACAATGAAGGCTGTCCAACTTCAAATCAGTACTTTTGTTTTTCCTGAAGGACCCCTGCTGGTCCCTGGACCTCACTTTGGGAACCACGGATTTACACTATTTGGCAGCCCCTCATTCAATGACAGTACAGCGAAGCACTTGTGTGTTTGCCATAGATAGCATGTTCATTTAATGAGGGAATAATGTCCTGCTGCATGTCCAATGAACTGTGGGCTGGGGGCATGGGCCAGGGGCAGGAGGGAGGGTGATAGCAACACAATGGGAGAGTTAGGGAGTGTGGGAACCAATTCTCGATGGGACAATAGGCACTTCCCAGTGGCCACAGCGTGCCCATTCACTATCAGCTGCAGGACCGGCGTAGCACGGCGCTGAATGTGCACCAGCTCAGCACAATGCTGCTTTCTCCCAAACAAGAACAGACTGTTTCCTATCCCAAAGACAACACAGGCCGGCTCTAGCCTATACACAGCCTCATTCTCACATAAGCAGTCTCTTTCTCAGTCACTCCATGTCTGCATGTCTCTCTCGCTTTCTCTTACTGTCACACATACCAACAGGCGGGTAGCAACAAGGCCAGGGATTGTGGAGATTGTGGCTGGGGCTGCCGCGCTGTAACTAGGCCACTCGTTTTCCCTCCACCCGAGCTGCTGGTCGTCGAGATATTCTAGGCTGAAACGTTATTAGTGTAACCCAGTTTACCCAATACCAGGTGACTGCTGGGAGAGGCGCTCCCCCACAGGGACACGCTGTCAAGGACGACGTGCTCTAAGAGTGGTAACGAATTGGCGGGGGGGGGAAAGCAGGAAGAAATGTTCAAGGATCTGATCGGTTATTGGATTTCGCTGCAGATGTGAGCAGCTGGAGTGACAGTGTGTGTGGATATAGATGCTGTGCACTGGGCTGACCCAGAGACTCTAACCAGTAGCCAACCTTTTCTCCTATGTGTGCGTGCCCTTTGGTTGCTCTGGCAACAGAGCCTGAGAACCAAAAGGCAGGGTGAGAGAGAGCGAGAGAGAGAGAGAACAACATCCATGTTTCTTTTTAAATGTCACCCTTTAGACACATGCATCAGACACACACTGCTGAATGACAAACTGCAATTAATATAATATCTGCTTCAATTACCACATCCAGTCTGAAATAATCCAAACATGCATTACAAAGAAATTTACACAAATCCTAGTAAGCACATTGTCGTTATCAACACAAGAGACTGGCATGTCAATAAAGGGCAGCAAAGGGTCTAATGAATGAAAAATACATGCAAGTAGCACTCAGGACTCCTCTAATCACTGTGACACTGCATATTTCACACATTGCAACAATACAAGTGAAGAGTTCTGAGAATATCCTCCGCCTTTACCAGCATAGACAACATGTTCCTGCCAATTACCTTTTGTTCAAATCCTATATGGAAATGATGAAAACAATTGAGATAATCTCACTTATTAAAAGGTGTCAATGATGTATCACAATTCATTCCACATTCTAAAATCTCACGTAGAACCTGTAATTTAAACAGTACAATGTGAATAATTGAGTATTTGAGTTTGTTATGTTCAGATGAGAGCAGAAAGAATGGAACTGCACAACAGTGCTCTATTTAAAATGCATTACAAATCACTTTGGCACCTTGACCGACCAAACATATACACTTTGATAGTGACACTGAGACAAATATAGGAAATATTCATCATCTCTGAACAACCAGAAGCTCGCTGCTGGGAATGCAAAAACACAGAATCGAGTTGAATACGCAATATAATGCATTAAAGAAAGGTGGCATCCGTTCATATGTCCCTTAAAGACTTTAAAATACACTTTACCTGAGCAGATGGCCTCACTTCTACCATGAATATGAAGAATTTGACTGCAGCTGTCTCATCACGTTCTGGCTAAAGCTAAAGCAGATCAGACGTCAAAACACGTTTCTCCTGCAGAATACGGGTTGTTTTGAGGAGGTCGTTGTTGTTATACGACATGCATTAAACATAAATAGTCGGTTTTAATCTAAAAGACCACCAGATACACGTTTTTTGCCGTCTTATATTTGCTACCCTCGGGTACTTTACTTTATCACTTGGCCTGACTAGCTAAACTCTAACTTCCATGATATTCTGTTTCTTTAGGGTCACGTCTGCAAGAATAAGCCAAACATGTGCATGTTTTATCCTGCTAAACTCGAATTCTGAGAGCAAATCGAGTGTCATCTGAGGCATAATGGCTGCCATGCCAAGGACTCTCCGCGGATTTCCTCGTGCTCACGCGGCTCCTACCTGCATGGAATCGGCGCTGATTATCTCTCCACAAAGTCGTTTTCCGATTTCGATAGCCAGTTTGGACTTCCCCGTGCCGGTAGCTCCCAGAATCACCACCAAAGACGGGGCAATTGCTCTGCGAACCGCGGACTGCATGTTAAAGGTGGACGCCGCCATGATGCTGCCTCTTCGGCACCCAGCTGACGACGCGCGCATGCGTTGTACACGTCGAGGCAGCGGGGGGCGGGCTCAGTTGCCAGGCAACTGGCAGCCGTTCCCGTGGAAACGCTGGTTTAGCAGCAGTTCTGTGATTTCTGTCGGACTTTTATGATTCAATTTATTTATTGGAAACATTTTTCAATCATAGCCTTCCTGGTGTAATCACAGAGGTTTTATTTTGTACAGTTTTGGTTGAGGGAAAAAAAAATCATTCAGAAGCCACAATGAATTAATTTGACCTCAGGTTTGCATTTCTGAGCTGATTGCTGGTTACATTCACAAAGAATAAAAAGGTTTATCGTGCTGTGTTCTGTATAGTTGGGATTGTTTCTATGGAAACTGTCAGAGCGCTGCAGTATTGAGAAAAGACGCCTGTGGCCACAGTGAAGATGCTCTGATTGGGTTACCTGGGAGACGGATGAAAACAAATAGGCTGCTGGTTGAGGGAGGAGAGATATCCGCTCACTCGTACAAGTGGTTTCAATAGTTTATACACTGTGTTCTACAACTAAATTTGGATTCGGAGTAAGAGCTATCACATTTACATATTCAGAAATATCCATTTCAATGAGCACACATGACAGATATGAGGATATGCCATTTATGTCAAACCATGAAATTTATTAATTTTCTGACATACTTTTCTTACATAGAGGCTTATGAGGTACAGAAAAAACAAAGTGCTGAGACAAGGCTCCAAATATCACCATAGCTGAACTCCCAAAGTAAGCAATGTCCACTGCTACTATGACCGTGCAACAGCAGAGACCAGTGACCAATACACATCGAAATAAACAGGAAAAAACAACATGCAAACCACTAACCACTGTTGTGGGTGCACCCTATTGGGGAGAAATAAAATCAATTAGGGTTACTGGTGGCTTGTGCTGATGTGATATAACGTATTTCTTCAAACATTAAGCTTCTGATCTAACACTATTATCTCTGAAGTGGCTGCAGAGGGTACGTTATGTATACAGCATGTTAATATTTTTCAAGCATAGCCTACGGCCCTATTGCAAGAGCTAGAGGCTACATGGATTTTCCTGAGTGCTGGTAAAGCAGGGCATGCTACTTGTCATGATTTAGTCATTTACAGTACTAGATCCAGGGCTACAGTGTTCTGTCGCATGGCTTATGGAACAAGAGGGAGCACCAGGCTTGCAAAAAAGAGAGAGGAAGAGAGAGAGAGAGGGAAAACATTAACATTGATGTCACTAAAGGCTACACACAGCCACAAGTTTAATCGGTAGATCCTCTTAAGTCCCCACCCCCTCTGCACCACCCACACGAGAGCTAAGAGTGCTATGGGAACAGTGATTGGATTGAAGGCAGCAGCATTCAGGTACTTTCCAATTCAGAGAGTAGAAAAAAAAAAAGAAAAAAAAAAAGCCACATCTCAGTTTCAGCACATAACCACCAGTAAAGCCCTGCTCGCTACAATAGCAAAAACAGTCATTAGCTCACACTGAAACATGACGGTAGGAAAATATAGTATAAAACTTTTGTCAGTTCTGACTTGTACAAATGAAAGACCTCAGAGACAGAAAATGAAACGGTCAAACAAGTAGGCTTTGCAAAAAAAACAACAACATTGTGACAAAGTGGCTAGTGTGATCAATGTTCAAAGTGTTTTATTTCAATTTTTTTTTTTTTTTATCATTTTATTAACAAAAATAGAAGCTTTGAGTTATCTTTGAAAAGCCAGCAAGCTTGGCCCTGGTTTAGGACACAGGGCTTAACAAAAACTAGGATGAGTATAGTAGACACCTCTGGTTTTGGTTTGGAAGGGACTGTACAGAAAGGGTACTATATACATAACATCCAGCTGGATAGTCTACATACATCAAAAGGCTTCTAAAGGCATTACATCAAAATGCAAAAAAACAAAACAAATATATCGGATAGCAAGATGAAAAAAAATATACAGTTTGAACTCAATGGGCTTAAACTCCAAACAAACAATGGCATTTTTGCTGTTGCACAAACACAGATCGAAGCCATTCTTTAAAAACTGAAGCCGACATTCACCTTTTGGCTGATCTCCATGGCACAACAATAAAGGGAGAGATGAATCTTTGTATTTTCGATGGCGTCAAAAAGAGATGCCTGCATGGCATCTAATCTTTCTATTTTCTCGAAATGCTGCATCAAAAAGCCGTTATTAAGGGCGCTGCTGAAACACTTATGACGCAAGAAGGAAATACTGGAGTTATGAATGGAACCTGCAGGGATAGAAGTAGGGGTTTAACCTCGTCTATGCCAGACATGCAGCATAAAATTGGCTCCTTCCAGTTGTTGCATTACCGCCGCTCGACTAGGGCTTGTATGAGGCTAGAGATTTTCTCAAACGCTGAGGAGGGAAAAAGAGCAAAGAGTAAACTAGGAGAGACGAGATGCAATAGTGATGGGGAAAATGAAACATAGCAGGAAAAACAGGGCTCAACTTGAAACTCAAGCCATGTGACAAGCACTAAAGAGCAGGCCCATTGAGGGGGTGGGGGGGGGGGGGATCGGCCAAGAAGCTTCAGGGAGACATCACAGCTGTGCAAGCACAACAAGCGCCATCACAGCCAACTCGCCTGACCAGCGCAGCAGTTAACAGAACAATTATAGCAGTTTATCAAACACTGCTGCAGTCTCAGCAGGCTTTCCTATAGCAAGCAACTGCTTGAAATATTTTTCACGAGGGGAAACAAAACACTTGGACAAATCTCTCTTATGTGGCCATGGACATATTAATCTGCCCGTAAAGATGCCTCATTACAAACAGTCCCTCGCTTGCTGTCCTGACGGCTTGTAGCCTTGTCAATCACTCAGAAGCTAATGTGCAAAACAAAACAAAATAAAACAGACACACAAAAAAAAGAAAAAAAAAAGAGGGAAAAAACTAAATCCACCCGCACAATTCCAACGTGACCACCTCAAAGTGAGCATTAGTGTCTTTTCTCCTTCATCTAGTCCCATTCAGTTATGTGAGTGTATGTGTGAGGCGACAGCTGATCCCGTCGCTCAGGATCGCTTGAGTTGCGCTAGCCTCTGCAGCAGGTGCAGCTGTCTGCTCTTCAGCTGCTTCCTCTCCAGAGCCTTCTGCCTCTCGCTGGCGTGCAGCTGCTGCAGGTACTCCGTGGCTCGAGTGAGGATCGCAACCTTGGGAGTCTTGGGGCAGTCCGCCAAGCCAGGGATCTCATCCCGCAGCGACAGGAACCGCGAGCGCAGGTCATTGCGCCGCTTCCGCTCGAGGAAGTTGTGCGCCTTGCGCTTGTCCGTGTCCTCGCAGTCGGACGACTGAGGGCTGGAGAGGTGGGAGACGGAGTGGTGCTTTGAGGGCGAGCACTGAAGATGATGCGAGAAGGACGAGCAGGAAGAATGGGGAGACGAAGGCGATGTGGAGGAGGTAGGAGAGGAGGCGCTGAGGTTGGGCGACTCCGATCGGATCCCCGCCGCAGTCCCGTGAGACTTCCTGCTGTCAAAGTTCAGGGGGGCGTGGCCGTGTCGGGGCTGGTGGTGATGGGAGTTCGGGTGAGGCTGCGTCGCCTGACAAGAGGCCTCCTGCCTGACCCTCTTTCGGGGCGGCTCAGCCGGCGTTGGCAGAGTGTCCGGAGAGGGCGCAGCGTAGTTGTGCTGCTGTTGGTGGATGGAAATGTGGAAACGCTTCATGCCAGGGTCCAGGGGGTCGGCTCGCACCGTTATGGTCACCGGCTTACGGGCGTTGACCAGCCGCCGAGGTTTACGCTGCTGTTTGTGCTCCACCGTCACAACATCGATCTCCTCTTCATCCTCATCTTTGTCATCTTCATCATCTGATGAAAGAAAGAAAAGAAAAACCTGTCAAATAAAACGTCTGCGCAAAAAAGTAACATTTGACTCAGACTATAAATGACAGGAAAGGTGGGAACAAGGGTTCACACACTGGACCCAGTCCTCTGAGCCTCCTGTCTTTACAAGCCCAATAAATCGCTTCTGTAAAAATTGAACTTTTTATAACCTCGAGAAAACCTGAATGATCTCTTGCACTTTACAGAAAGCAAACTCTCACTCTTGCTCTGAATCATCAGTGCATGATATGAGCTCCCTGGGTGGAAATTCCCTCTCTTCATTCATGTATACAGAGTGAGGATAAGAGGGAGAGACAGGCGAGGTTAACAAGCGCTCGGGTGCAAATCGACAATCTTCAAACTTGTTAAAACGAGACTACCAATATTCAAAGCTCTGCACGTTTAACAATTTCCCCTTTTTGATTCATTTACTGGGGTATTGAACATGAAAAGAGGCCTTGCAGACTCTCTTCTAACTGACGAGCCCTCTGGGGGATTTCCAATGCTTTTGTAAACTGAAAAGCAGTTAAAATAATTGTGCTTCCACATATTTTGACAGTTTAGAAAACAGTAGCCTTAATAGGAAAATCACAGTGGCAATGGGGCTGAAAATAGAGCTCTGGCATGAGAGGTGCCAGCACTATTCAACACCTTTTATCTGACAAAAGATGACATCTAGTATTACTAGGCACACAAAATTTATTCTGTCAAATAACTATAGAAACGCTCTGTAATGAGGTCTAAGCATACATGCTTCCTATAATTGGTCATTCTTTTCCCCTTTGAGCACTTATTATCCCTTGAAACGGTGTGAAATACTCCCTCAAACTGGTGTCAAAGAATTCTGCAGGCCTGGCGACCTCCTAAATGGCTAATCCTGCTCTATTCACAGCCCAGGCTGGCTCGGCCCAAATCCACCCACTGACACAATTGGCGCCGCAGCCTGTTGAGTGGAGGAATGCAGCAACAAGTTCCCTTTGTGACATTCCACACACCATTATGGATGGTCCGAGCTCAGCATCACATGGCAGCCTACATACCGGATTCAATCATATGGGCTCAGGCTGTGGGGAAATGGAAAGAAGTAGGTCTTGGGGAAAATATGGGCTAGACACCAAGAGTTTTGGGGGTTTTTTCAGTTTTTTTTTTTTTTTTTTTTTTTTTTTTTAAAAAGGGGGCAATTTTGCCTTCCCTTCTTGTCCCCGCCCCCTTCCCTTTCTTGTTACATAAACTCCCAATATGGAGTACCCATTATTCAATTCATGTCAAATCGGAGCTTGGAGATGATATTGTTATCATAAGTCAGACTGTAGGAGCATGGAGAGGTAGCAGCTGGTCTGCTGGAGCTCTGCCAAGCAGCAGATGTTTCAATGGGCGTGCCACTCAGGGCTGCTTCAAGCATGTGTTGCATGCGCCAAGGTAACGCAATGCAGTTATCATGTGCTAAGCCAGCCTTTATTGGCATCCACAGCAAGAAATATTAACTGAATGAGTGATTAATACAAATCCAATTAAATCTATAAAGCCTGACAGAACTTATCCCTCGAGGGGAAGATGATTGCAACTTAACTACATGGTACACTGTAAACAAGGCATCTGTCACTGACCTGATGAGTCGCTGTGTGATTCCGATCCAGAGGACACCGCTTTCTTACATCCACCGGACAAGGGGAAAGTGAGAACCGCCGCCGGGTCCACACAGTCCGTGGCCAGGCTGCCAAGAGCCGCCGCGTCGGCCGGTGCGCCCTGCGCCCTCCCCGGGGACGGCACTTTGGTCGTCCCGGGACAGGACGCGCAGCGCTCCCCGACAACTCTCTCCAGCTGCTGCCCGGCGGAGAAGCCGCTCCACATGCAGTCCTGGATGATGATGGAGCTCAGGTTCCCGATGGAGTCGCTGGCCGTGGCCAGCTTGCAGGGTATGTCCTGCTGCTGCTCCTCCTGCCCCAGGAACTGAGAGACCCACTCCAGCTTGTCCCCCAGGGAGGGAGGCAGCAGCCCGACCCGGCCGGACCCCTCCACCGCCCGGATGGGAGACATGGGCGGGGTCGGCACCAGCTCGAATTTCTTCCATATGTCCTCACTTGGCGCAGTGGACTTGAAGAAATCCTCGTCCGGGTCGTGGTCGTCGTAGAAATAATGTTGGTAGTGGTCGAGGTGGTCCATGTCCCAGTTTTCATAACGAGGCGCGGTGGAGCTGATGCCCGGCATGGGGGCTGCAGGCAGGGGGTGGATCACTCTCTGTTCCCGCTGTCTGCACACACACACGTACACAAACACGCACGCACATCCATGAGTTGAATCAAAAATAATTACACCTCTGCCTGAGGATGCCCTTTGAGGAGGGATGCTTTTATTTTGTGTCCGTGTATGATGCAGCTTTAATGAATGCATAGGGTAATTATAGTTAATCGTGAAAATGATGTCCCATCATTCATGTAAAAAAGAAAATAATAATAATAACAATAAAGTACCAGCTGAAGGTGTAACATTTAACAAAACCAATCAGGAGAGCAGTCATTACGCAGCGCAGACTGGGGAAAATAAAAATTTAAAAAACACTGTTTATTTTATACGTTTAAAGCGCTACGAGGTTGAAACATCATCTGTAGCTGCTGAGATGTTCAAGTTTCGCAACAGTGTTTCATTACATAACACTGTTTTAGCAGTATACTGTGTGTGTGTGTGTGTGGGGGGGGGGGGGGGGGGGTCTTCTGGTGCGTGCTTTGGAGAAAACTGCGATTAAATTAGATTCAAATTGATTGATTGGTGGGGCAGGTAGCGGTGGATTTGCCTGTTCAGACCGTATGTAAAGTGGCTTTATGTGACTCCTCCTCGACGCAACTTCTCATTACAGCTCAGAGAAATCAGCCGCGACTCAAACGCGCTTAATTAACGTGCAGGCGCGCGCCGGAGCGCACTAAAGACACCTAAAAACTTTACTATCAGTGAGACACACACGTGAGCGTGTATGTCTAGGTGGTGTTTCAGGAGGAAAGAAAGTTAGTTTTAAATTGAGAGGGACTAAAGTGTTGTTGTTGTTTTGGTTTTCTTTACCTGGTGTGGAGAGTGAAAAACGTGTCTGCGTCTTCATAGATCCCTCCCGTGCGTAAATGTCCAAAAAAGCAGGAGCAGTCACACGGTGTCCTCGATCAGTGTGAGTGATCCAAATTATCCTTTTTGGAATTTTTCTTTTCCCCCAGTAAAGGTAAAACGAGTGCGTTTAGTCGCAGTCCGGTCGCGCAGACGGCTGGACAGGCTTCAGCTGTGGTCACTTTTCTTTGCAGACTGCTGCACTATATGATCCGGGGGAAGGAGAGCTGGCTGTTATGCATAAAAGGCGGGTCGTAGTAGCAGAGCCACGCCTTGGTGCTTAAAGGTGCAGTCCACTCAAAAAAAAAAAAACGCGCCTGCAAGCGCACCGGCAGAGGGAAACGTTGCGCAAGCTGCAGCAGCAGAGACAGGGACATCATGACACTGATTTCATAAGATGACAGCGGGCTGCTTTTGTAATAAATATGCCAACATGATGCGAATCTCTTCTCTTTCTCTCTCTGCAAATATGAACATGCATGAACACCTGTGTTTAATCATCATGCTGCACAAAAGAGGTCGGAATAATGAGGGTACCTATCATAACAAGAAGCACTAAACAGTTCTTGATGAGTGTGTTTATACTTATGTGTAGTATGCGTTGTTGGTCATCTTTAACAGTATGAGGTATGATCCTCCTTGTGGGGACACAAAACAAGTCCCCATATGGCAAATAGTAAGATATTACCTTGAAGTGTCACTATGTTTGTTTTTAGTAAGTCCGCCCGTTTTAATATTTTGATGTGTTTTATGTGTTTGATTAGTTTTTCTAACAGTTTGCCCCCTGTTTTATAATTGTATCCTGTATCCATCTGCTTGGTGGTGTAGCACTCCCATCTGACAGTGGGAAGTTTGTTTTCCTGTGTGTATGACTGTTTGTGTTTGTCCTGTGATACTAAAAATATAAAGCAATTCGTAAGAATATTTAATTTTATATATATATTCTCTCTAGTTTTATCTTTCAAATGCCTGTTTTGCAATGATTGGTTGATTAATAAACAGGTGCATGTAGGTGTTGTAGTTTCTCTATGTTGGTGGCGGTGTAAATTACATTTTGGGTATTTATAGTTTCATGAGTGTAATTTTACTCAAACAGAATCCACAACAATTCTAAGTAGATACTGAGTATGCCTACAATTTCCATTGCTACTCAGGTCTTTCGATCCGCATTTTCTTCAACCATAAGTTTAATATTTCCAAATGAACATTCCTGCTTCATATTTATCTTTGTTTGTAACATGTTACATTGCTTTTTTTATTTACTCTATGGTTATCTGGAAAATTGTGCTTTGTACACATACAGTGGTTAGTAGAATTATTTTTTCTATAATTCAGCAGCAATCAATTTTTTAACCTCTGGGTCAATGTTCGGATAGTAGTACGGTTGTTTCCCCGTCATTAAAGCTCAACATGCGCACATATGTGAGTGGAGGATGTGCACCTACATGTGTGAGAGCCAGTCACTTTCTCATGTGTCCAGTTTCATGTGGGCATATGGCTGCAGTGTCCGGTGTCACCCTTGCATCTCCCCTTCTTTGTAATCAATATCAAGCCTATGATGTAAAGCCCTTCCTCCAAGAGACAATATGGAGCAATGCTCTGTCTGTGTTGTGCGTGTGCGTGTGCGTGTGCGTCTCCTCGACAGCTGCACACACGACTGCTGACACTTGTTTTTCTTGCCATTCGACACCAGCCCGCTGGTGCCTGTTCTGGAGTTATGAAACTGCACCGCACAAGCTCTGGCACATTCGCTCCGAAATGATGATAGTTGGGAAACATCCTTCCAGCGAGTGAGCCCATGAAGTTCCCCGCCTCTGGATTTTGTGGCGGCAGAGCAGACAGCGTGAAATCCTTGTGTGTCCACTTCATCTTCCCATCAAACTCAGACTCCCCCTGCCCTTTATTTCTCCCAGACCCCATCTTCTGTCACTCATCCTCTATTCTTTCCTCCTCAGTTTCACTCCAGCCTACTTTCCTCCTCACTCCTCCCTCCAGACCCCCTCTGGAGCTTTTATCCTCAGTCACCCCCGATCAAAAAGATCTTGACCCTACATGAAGCCGGGAGACTTTAGAGGGTTATATCCTCCGTTTCCCAGGAGAGACCCTACAAAGACACAGAACTGAGAGACTGAAGAAACAGAATCTTTCAGTCATCCCTCTCTGTATCACTTTCTCTCTCACAGCTCATCCTCATCCTGATCTCGCTTTCTCTTCACTCTTTCATCTTGTTCCTCCCTGTCCCCTGTCTTGTTTCATAATTTGAAAGGTTTAATCTGCCTCCCCTCTTTGAATTAATCATCAAACGTGTATAAGTAAAAGAACCATATCCATAAAATGTACAAAGCAAAGTCTTTTTCAGAGAAAATCAGTCAGTTTAAGGAGTCCCTACAGGACCTAGTCATTTGCATCTACCAGAATTGCACAAACATTTAATTGATGTGTAAATGTAAAATGCAGTTTCTAACAGACAAGTGAGGTTTGAGGGGAAAATGGTTAATTCACAGTAATTCCCCGATGGATTTATTGAACCTTGTTTGCTTGAAAATAGGAGGAGTAACTTGTGATATGTTGTGAGGCTCTGATTTGTCTTCCCCCCCATTTTTTTTCTATTAAAAACCACCCACAGAGAAATGGCACAGTGTCATCGGATTACTCAAGTGTTATCACTCACAAGGCCCCAATTAAGCACCATCTTCTCCCAGAATAGCAAAGCTGATGATGTTGATATGCACTTTACATATTTAATATATACCACATATATCACAGTGCCGGGGCTCCATAGCTTGAAGCTGATTCTAACATAAGCCTTGTTACGCATGAAAACTGGAAAGAGGGGAAGCTTGACCTGGCTTTGTTTGGATAAAACCCCAAAAGAAAACATACTAGAGTTTGGAGGGTGGATGTGCCGGGGCGGATGGAAGGGTGAGGAAGACTCTCAATTGTTTTACACTGATGCTTATTTTTAATGATTCCCCTACAAGGGCAACATCTTTAACATTCTAACCTTAAAGACTGGCCTCTGCCCGAACACATCCAAAGTACACTATTTGTGTCTAAAGCCAAGAAAATAGAGTTTAAATATAGAGCCGCGGTATATTTCCTGCATCAGTATGGGCACAATTTGCGGAAACATTCCTGTGGGTTGCATTACAGAGGCTTGAAGGCAAAAAAAATTAAAGAATAAAAATAGTTCCAGTTCTTTGCATTCACAGTAATACAAACTATCATCTCTGAAGTGAAGTTTAGTGAACGTTTTTATCCACAGTCACACACACTGACACGTCAATTAGGAGCCATCAATTAAGCCAATCAACCTCAAACACGTGCTTCTGGACTGTGGAAGGAAAAACCTGAGAAAACTCACACAAGCTGATGAAAAGCCTTGAAGCTAGATTCAAACCAGGGATACTCACACTGTGAGGCTGCAGTGTTAACCCACTTCACCACTTCTTTTCTTTCATAAAAGGATTTTCCCCTGTTCAAGATGAGTAAGGCAGCCCCACGCACGGCTGTTGAGAGCAATAAAGACATACACAATATTAATAATGACTTGCAAATGTTAGGGTTACGGTGTCATTTTAAAATTAGGTGGCACCTTGAATTTTTATACAATATTTTGGTCTGAGCCTTGCTGGTTCTATACAAGGAGGCACATTTAAAGCATTCATAAACTGTTTACTTTTATAAAAGTTATTTCACGTTAGTCCATATATCGCATCAAAATGAGAGGTCCTTCAAATGAAAAGACATCTGAAGTAAAAGAGACACATTCGCTGCTACTTCTGTATTTCCCAATTAGCTTTACATTTAATGAATTATGCAGAAAGTATGAGTAATATTTCAAAGTAATTTGGTTGTTTTTAATGATTAGATTAGATTGGATTAAATAAAGCTTTATTCATCCCTGCGGGGCTCCCGCAGCAGCTACAGTGAATATGAGTTTATATTACACAATACAGTGGCTTATAAAGTGATCACACTTAAAATGCAAAAAAAAAAAAAAAAGGGGTTGAACTTGAATAAACTTGTATTAGATATACAGCCTGGACTGATCAGCCATTCACATTTGCATCGCATGTCAGCTCATAGCCAATCAGATTGAAGAAAACAGTCTTAAAGATCTCTTATCGCTGAATGTGATGATTGAAGGATACCCTGACAGGAATTTCAGTATTCACTTAACAGGTTGTTGGTGTGTGTGTGTGTGTGTGTGTGTGTGTGTGTGTGTGTGTGTGTGTGTGTGTGTGTGTGTGTGTGTGTGTGTGTGTGTGTGTGTGTGTGTGTGTGTGTGTGTGTGTGTGTGTGTGTGTGTGAAAAGAGTGTCTGTTGTGTGTGTAACACCAGACGGCAAGGCTGAGAACAGATGCAGCTGGACAGATGAATGACGGTCAGGGATGTGTAGGTTGAGAGTGGCGATGACAAGACAAGCATCAGCCGTCCCATCGTCTCCTGCATCTGACCCGTTTCCTCATTCCTCCAGCCACCCCAGGCTCCCTGACCTTCCAGACTGATCAATGCACACATCAGTGTGTGTGTGTGTGTGTGTGTGTGTGTGTGTGTGTGTGTGTGTGTGTGTGTGTGTGTGTGTGTGTGTGGCGTCTGGGTGGCCACAGGTTTGCAGTATGTAATCTGGGAGACTGTAAAGGAGAAGGGACAGCTGCTACCCACTGGATGATGATGACCTCCTGCCGACACACACACACACACACACACACACACACACACACACACACACACACACACACACACACACACACACACACACACACACACACACGGTAAGTTAGAAGATTGCCTTTCAGTCCAGATGCTCATTACATCAAGCTATTGCACACTGAGACTCATGACCTCCTGCCGACACACACACACACACACGCACACGCACGCGCACACGCACACCCACACGTACACGCACACGCACACTTTTTATGTTGTCTTTGAAGGTACAATGAGTATTATTCTTTTTTAATATCAACATACACAATAAAACAGTCTCGATTCTCTTCCATTGATCTTGATGTGTTG
Source organism: Lipophrys pholis (assembly GCF_963383615.2). Lineage (NCBI taxonomy): Eukaryota > Metazoa > Chordata > Actinopteri > Blenniiformes > Blenniidae > Lipophrys > Lipophrys pholis. Next base: position 16,812,882 of record NC_137643.1, on the reverse strand, counting down.
TGCAGTACCGTTGTACAGTCAGCATCTCGTCAGCCTCAGTCCAATAAAAAAAAAAGAAAGAAAAAAAGTCAGTTTGAATAGTAAACAGAACAGAGGAAGGAGCTCTTGGTAATTGCTGACTAAAACCGCACTGCCAAAGCTCTGAGAGAAATTTAAATACAAACTGGGCACTGCAGTGATTCACGATTGCCAAAAAATGCACACATAAAAAAAAGTAGAAAGTAGTTAAGTTCTAAAAGCAGATCTCGTTTTTCTGACTCTGTGTTTTACTCTAAATGATGTTATTGAACAGGGAACATTTCGCAGAGATAAGAGCTGATATATTTTTGTCTCAGTTGTTTTTGTTTTTGTTTTTTTTGATTGGTTGTGGTGGCTCAGATGGATAATGCAATAAACTGCCTCATAAACAAATCTCTAGTCTGAATGGTTTGGTGGTTCGGACCCTTATGTAACACCAAAAAGGGATGGGAACTTAGTTTATGCGGAGATTGCATGTGCCAGAGATTGACTCTGGATGAATATATAAGAGTGTGCCTGTCTTTTTTGCTGTGCAACAAGTGTGCAAAGCACTTCATCAGTTTGGGGTTCAGTGTCACGCTCAAGAACTGATTGGGGATCAAACCTGCAATCATCCGATTGAGAGACAACTTGCTCTACCAAGAGACCAGGGAGAGGGAAGTTCACAGAAATAGGACATGACACTCGTGTGTAAAATCACAAAAGGAACAAAAGAAGTTAACAAGACATTGCAACAAAACCAAAGGAACATCTGGAACAAAAGCCCTAAAAAAGAAACTCCTCTGGAAACAAGATGAGAAACAAACTGTGGTTGAACACAGACTGACAGAAAACACAAGGCAGAACGCAAGACTGAAGACTGCAATCTGCCTATTAAGTAAAGACCTATATTCTGTTTGAAATGAAAAGTCAAGAAGCTCATTGAAATAATCCTCCAGCCATTCATCTAGGATTATCTCAGTTTATTGTAAGTGATCATCAGTAGGGATGCACAATGGTATAGTTGTTAGTCCTCTCTCTTCACGGTGAAAATGTTAATGGTTCGAGTCCAAGTTTGGGGCTGTTCTGTGTGGAGTTTGCATGTTCTCCATCTGAGTGTGTAAATTTTTCCCCAATCGGTGCCAAATGATAGACGGATTAATTAAACATCCGAGCTCACAAACTTCAAAATGTGACGATAACTGTTTTATACCTGCTTCCGATAGATGTATGTTAGCTGAACAAGAATTATTTGGAACTATGGCGGGACCGTGCCACATTACCTCAAGGCAAAGCACATGTGCACGCGTCTGCCTTTTTAGACGTTTCAATCAGCTGTGCTCAATGCGAATAACGTCGCCCACTGAAAAGCAGCATTCAGTATGAACCATACACGCTGGAAATATTAAGCGGCCGCCTTGGAAATGAAAGCAAAGCAGTTGTGTTGCATGCATCGTGCACACTCATTTTCCATTTCAGTCATAATTTCTCATTGACCACAGTCGGGCTGGTCAGGGCTGAGGCGTGCACGTAGCCTGCAGGCTGTACAATCCCAGGGTCTGTGGCGGAGGTTGCTGCTCTGATTTTAATGGGATTTTGTTCTCTTCTTGATTGGCCTTAATGACTTTTAGCACTCCTGCCTCCCAGAAAGAAAATTCAGTGTTCCATAACTTCTTCTGGGTAAAGACATGCATATTATGTGAATGGATGTCTTAAAATCGTCATATGGATGAGAGAGTGTGTGATTGTCTGTCACCTATTATGTGATTTGAATAGCGACATGCTTTTTGATAGACTAGTGAATATGAGATATAAAGGATCTTCCCTTTGAAATGTGGCGTTTTAGTTGGACTCAATAGGAGTGTCAAACTCAATAAAAATCATGGCGAAGAAAGTTTGCTCTTTAACCTGTTACTTTCATTCCCTCCCATTCATTCTGAAACCTCTCATGTTATATTCATTTAGGACTTGTAGTCAGGCTTCCAGGGGATTCAGTATGCAGATTGGCTTTCAAGTAATGGGAGAAAGCAGTCGGGTATTCGACGAACCATCCGTTTTTATTTCCTCTCAGAAGACAGCTGATGTATATTTTTGACTTGGTTCATGGGTCTGTCATGTTTCCTTAACAATACAACCACGTCTATAAGGTAAAAACACAAACAGCTGTGTGTAATCAAATGAGGAATTGATTTTAATCAAAGAGCTGCACCGCCAATGATTAGCAGTTACACAAATGACATCAAGGTGGCAGGAAATCTATTCAGCCTTATGAGGCTACAGCTGGATGCTTCCACACATAACAAGCACACATCGCGGCAGTCTGCAGACAGGTAAATCAACTTTCCACCTTTGTGTTTGTTTATGTGTCTGTCTGCAATGAGGACACGGACACGGCCCATCCCAAATTACACATGCCCATCAGCGCAGACTGACAAGCAGTTGTTACTCAGCTGCTCCTCTTCTTTCTTCAGTGACTTTTATTGCATTCTTGGTAGAAATCAATTCTGGAGGAACAGGCTGTCAGCACAGACTGTACCCTAGAGACACACACACACACACACACACAGACACAGAGGTATATGGAGAGAGAAAGAGAGAGAGAGAGAGATTGTAAGTCTGAAAAAAGAGAGGGGTGTGTGTGCGTCGGAAAGAGGGGAATAACAAGTGTCTGCAGGAGAGGGGGAGACAAAGAGGGAAGAATTTAAGAAGGAAGATGCTGCAAAATAATGAATTTGAAGAGTGTGGGGGGAAAATGTAGACACAAGAGGAGGAGAGGGAGGGATGATGACAGAAGCGATGAGGAGAAAATGAAAAAAAAAGTATGAGAAGAAAGCACGATGGAGATTTGTGGAGGGTGAAGAGATAGAAGTTCACAGGAACAGACTTGGAGAAAACGATGCAATTACATAACCGATATTTGGCAGGGCAGTGTTTCTGAGCATTCTTGGAGCGTTGCTCACAATGACACACACACACACACACACACACACACACACACACACACACACACACACACACACACACACACACACACACACACACACACACACACACACACACACACACACACACACGGATGCGTATGCAAACCCTCATGTCAACACAACTGCAGAAGATCCTGCATATATGCATACAAACCAAAGTAAACAAATGCAAGCAAACAGTTGTCGGCGAGCGTTTCCTCAGATAAATCACCTCCTGTTTCAGATTACGTAACTGATGTCCGGAAAATGATCAGTGTTTGCATTTTCTCCCTCTCTTTCTCTCTCTCTCTCCCTCTCTCTCCCAACAGAGCTGATTGTTTTCAGTGTGTCAAACGTCTGCTCTGTTGACTGCCACTGTTCTTAGACATTGTGCCGAGCACGGGGTCTGGGAGACGGGTCTGATATTTGTCATTACAGCTCAACTCATTTCTCATGATCGTAATAGTGGCCAGTTTGGGATCATTTGGCCTCAATGGTTGTCAAGGTTTTGTGATAGCAAAGGATAGCTTGTGACATTTATGGTTGTATTAATCAGTAGCTAATATGTCTCACACAAATTAGTAAACAAATCATTTTGACCACGAATCCAACACATTCTGCTTGGTTTTCAATTATTTGAGGAAATACTGTATATCGATCTTGTGATGAGGTGATTACCTGTCACCGGCTCTATCGCAGAGCTGACAGTCACATATTACAATCAGGGTAGGCAGTCAAGTTTCAACAACTTGAGTTTAGTGAAACAGTAGCAGTGCTGCATCGCACTGAAGAAGACAATATATAAAAATATATATGTATACATATATGCATATTTTTTTTTTCTTCTTATGTAGACCTATTGTTCTAATATTTAATGTTATATTGTTCCTAACGAGCGTTGCTGTCTGCAGGGATTATTTCTTTTTTTGAGCTGCTGAACCCCCCCCCCCCACCACCAAAAAATAAAAAAATTCTATTAAAGTATCATTAAAGTTCTATTCTGTTCTGCTCTATAGAATCAGTTAACGTCTATTGGGCCGAACAATGAGTCACAAACTCCCTGACACTTCAGTAATCTCAACTGCCTCATCAAATATATAATAGTAATCATCCATAAGTGCCTGTTGGTGATCATGTTCAAAATAGCACGTTTCATATTAGATAAGCAGTATAGATATTATACCAGTATACAGTGTTTTTCTGTTCCAGTGGATCTTTGTGAGACATTGCAGTCCTTCACTGTCCAGATCACACACTGTTCGGTAAAGAGACATCTAGTGGTGAGAACTAAGAGTTTCCTGATCGCTGCACTTTGCTGCATTGGCCTTGAGGCCGTAAAAAAAAAAAAAAAAAAAAAATGCAGAGAGACAGACATTCTGTTTAGTCTGTACTTTAATTTTTTCTCCTCCTCCCCTCTATGTATTGTTGTGTACTTTTTGTATGTGACGCGTACATGAGCGTGAATTAAATATTTCTCTGTGAGCACCGCAGTGAGAGATGTACTGATTTATATGAGAAGTCACAGAGAAATGGACGAATCCCGCTGCTGTACTGACAAAAGAACGAGCACCTCACTCGACCTGTGAAAACACTGAAGATGTGACCTTGAGGAGCTGATAGGACAGGCCTGTGTGGCAGGTGTTTGTACAGACGGCCGTGTCCCAGCACTCTGATGCAGAGTCGAAATCACAGCCAACACAAAAGAATTATCTGCGCAATAACAAAGACCGTAACGTCAGATATATTCAAATCAGGTTGGAATGACTTATTCATGCCTTTAACTCAACTTGTGGTTGTTTATTTGTTGCTGTACTAAAGGTTTTACGCGGAGCTATTCGAAAATCCCCACAAACACCAGCAGCTTTTTTATTCAGAACATTTCAGAACAGATTTGTTACTTCTCTTTCCAGCATCAAGACAGATTTTGAAAACTACACAGGTGGAATAATAAACCGGAGAAACAATAATTCTTTTTGTCTTTTGAGCTGTGAATTTAAACAAGACCGACAAGGAAGGGAAACTTGTGGAGAAAGGTTTGTATTGAATGTGATGTTTCCACTCACCTGAAAGTTTGACCATATATTCTTACATCAGTGTCCTTCATTATTTTAGTCTTTGTCGCAACCAAAGAGACATTCGGTCTCGATCATTTTGTTCCATCCATCCATCCATTTTATATACTGCTTTACACAATTCAACAAAACAACACACACACTCACACACTTGCCTCTGGGCAGCTTATTTTTAAGAAATGCTTTGCTTTTAGATTAGGGGAAGAATCTAAGGCCCAGTTCACACGGCAACAGTTTCCAGTGAAAAAGGAAAACTTTCTTTGCGTCTTGAGGGTTTGTTTACATGACGATGGTGCTCGGAAGCACTGGAAATGGAGGAAATTGCAACTTTTCTGGAACGATGCTACTGCGCATGCACACCATGGTTATAGTAAATAATTCGTATGCACTTATGCAAGTAGCTGAATAATAAGAGCAATAGTTGCCTATTCTTATGGGACTTGGTAGTTTTATAGTAAACCGTCACCTGGAACAGCAATCCAACTTGGAGGTTTGTCCATATGAATGTCTGTGTACTCACCACTGTTAATGTTTATAGGGTATTGCTCGCCACACAAAACAGCCAACAGCACCCACTGGTGGCCGAGCATGAAAACTCCATTGTTTTCTGTGTGGAACGTGAAACTTTTCTGAACCGAAAGTGCAAAAACGATGCGCTTTCACATAAAATGTTCTGTAAACATGGTAAACTCCATAGAAAATTGCAAGCAAAATTTGAAAAAAAATGAAGATATACAAAAAAAAAAAAAAGGTCTATAAAATATATACTGTTGTAGAGAGCATCCATGAATAGTTTTTGATCGATAAACTTGTTTTGTCGGAAGATTTAATTTCGGTGGAACGTTGCAAAAACAGGAACAAGAAACAATACGTGCCTATTTTTCTGACAAACTCGAGTCTCTCAGGACTAAACTAATGACAGTGAAACAATTAAGCTGCAAAATGACCCAAATTCACTATTGAGGCTTTATTGTCATAACTTGTAGCGCATAATTGAATGCACTCGTCTATCAAGAGAGCTACGAAAGGCTCGTCGCTCACATTCACAATAAGGTCAACATACATCAACCACAAATGCATGGCTTTGACTGGGACACTTTTGGAGTTTTAAATACTCACTGATTGCAGAGGTCCAAGGAGTTTTTACTAAACTTGTCAAATAGTTGTCAAGCAGTGAAGTAGAGCTCAGATTCAGGGCACGAGAAAATCTTGATTACCGTCTTCAAGAGAAAAAAAAAAATGTTGTTGCTATGAGAACCGAGACGGTACGGATGTCCTTCAAAAGGTGACACTTTTCATAATCTTCTCAAAGCTTGTTTCTCTGTCTTTTTAACTTGAACTTGAACACAGAAGTTCTGTTGTCACTTTTATGTTACAGAAGCATCTGTAACTTTACTTCCCAAGAGAAAATGTGTACGCTTTCCACCTCTGTCACTTTTTACCGATTCGATGATAGCGATATGAATGATTATTGATTTACATTATTTGATGATTTCAAAGCCTTTCCCCATCTTTTGTAAAACACCAAAATAAGCTAGATTATCTCACCGTTCACATTCCAGCTCAGCAGAAAATGGCGCTGAAATTTAGCTGCCAGCTGGTGAACGTGATCGTGGCGTCAACGGCTAAAGAGCCAGATGCTCCCCGGCGGAGACCAAACATGAGCTAAAAGGAGAGCGAATGCTGAACGCCATCTCCCAAAGCAGCTGAAGACGGCATGTCAAATGAATGGGGAGGAGATACACGTGCACAAATGTTGATGTTACAGTTCACAGATGTTTGTAAGTAAAAATCAGTTTCCTTGTTTTAGTTTTTTTTAATCTTGTACAGTAGAAATGTATGCATGTCAGTCTCCCAGTGGATAGAAGGTGTTTGGGAGTTGATCAGTAAGAGTAATAGAGTAACTAAATGTCCATGTGGATGGACAATAACAACAATGACGGCCTCCAGAGTGGCATGACTCATTCATGCGCGCAGGATATTGCTCTCTGGGCATGCGTGTGTGGCTTCATTATGAAAATAATCAACAGCACCGGCTTGTTGCCTGACATGCTATGACCTGAAAAAAAAAGTTTTCGGATCACTTCAAACATGTAATGGAATCTTCCGGGGGTCTAATATCCATCTGTGGTGAAAATTTCGACGAAAATCCGTGCAGTCGCTTTCACCTAATCTTGCTAACAGGCTTACAGACAAATAATTATACGCCAATGATTTTATTACATCCTTGGCGGACAGTTTTTTTTCTTTTTTCCACCATCCAAGTAAAGCAGTGACGATAACTCTCACACACGAAGGGAGAAAGTTCCAGTATGAAACACAAGATAACAAAGATGTGCTTTGTGTCATGATGAGAGACAATTTCTTTAATCAATATCAGACTTAATGACTTTAAGATGTTGAAGGATTCTATAGACAATGAAAAACATTGTTGAAGGCGCACTAGCTGGATGAATTTACCGTATATGTAAGCCTGCGACTATCATGCCTGTGTCTTATTTCATCATTTTAAGAGCGCTGAATGTGCTCGTTTGCCGACTGGCCAACTGGCCCTGAAATGGTCTTGTTGCCTGGAGGCAGAGATGTGTGGCAACACACACACACACACACACACACACACACACACACACACACACACACACACACACACACACACACACACACACACACACACACACACACACACACACACACACACACACACACACACACACACACACACACAAAGAGCCTCTGCAGAGAGATCAAAAGAGAGGGTGAGACTCTGGCTTGTCAACAGTGAAGACTGATAGACAGAGGCATCTGTGTTGGGTCAGAGGGTGCAGGAAGCTGAGCGAAGGAGGACAGAGGCTTATCCTTTAAAATGACCAACAAACTCATCACACACACGTAAAATATCTGCGTTTCCGAGAAAGTTCAGACGGACTGAACCCATTTGTGCGGCAATCAGGCACAATATTGAGACTGTGTTATTTCGACGATACATGCTGTTATACAATAAGGATCGCGCCAAAGTTATAATGGTACAGCTTTAAAAAAACAAAGAAAAAAACAAAGTGCCAGTGGAGGAGAGATCAGAGGTGTTCAAACTATAAACAGAGTTGCCTACTCAACAGAGCAGGATGAGTGGAGATAAAAGCAACCGGGAGAAACCTCCTCGCCTCATAATTATTCATAATTAAGATTAATTGCCTTTTGGAGAGTGGGGGTAATTCCTATTGGCCCTGTGGGTGTGATTTCCCACACAAGGATGATTAGAAACAAAACAAGGCTGTCGACATAGATCTCCTCAGTAGTTAGCATTGTCTCTTCGTCGTTTATTTCTCTGAAGTAGTTCATTAATCTCAGTCCTGCTGAAAGGCTCTATAACATCATTCCTACAGAGGCGCGTGCTGGAAGCGGATCTGATTAACGCAATAAAAGACGCACGATTGGTACAAATATTCTACTTGAGGCTGACGTGATCAACATTTTACTGTACATCATGAATTGTTCATTCACATATTGTTGGTGGAAGGTGCCAAAGCTAAGGTCCCGTTTACACGACAACGAATACGAGTGTATCCACAAAACTTTCTTCACTTTTGGGGGGGGTCGGTTCAAACGACACTGGTGGGTGGATCCACCGTATCCGCGAAGGTTTTTATACCGGCTCCCAAGGTGGAAAGATTTTTTCACCCTCCTGCAGAGGCAAAGGATTTATAGTTTATGTTTATATCGTATTGTTCACCGCACACCTCTGTGTGGTTTCATTGGACCACTTTTTTTTTTAGTCTACACTAAAAACATTTTTTATTTCTTTCTCATTCTTCATTTGGCACTCTTTCCATCTCCATGTACTATGATGGACTTCATACACTATCATCATTTCACCAAGTCACAGATTCACATGAACATGAGCTGTATACTTTGCCATGTTTTTTTAATTTTAGAGCTCATGTCACCACCCCTCGAAGAGTATATAAGGCTCCTTTTTCCTCTCTAAATGTGGCAGCTTCACTGCTCATATGATAATTGAACATTTAAGGACGACCCAGAAGAATTGTGGGAGTTTCTCCTCATTGTCCCGCCTTTAAGATTTCTTCCAAATGACACATTAAGTGCCGGGTGCCCACACACCATCCGCTGTTTGGATTCATTGGGGTGTTTGGGTTCTCACCTCGCCACAAAGAGTGGCTGCTCGCCCTTCACCCCCCTCGTAAACTCTTCAACTCCTCCTCCGAGAGCCACGGAACACCCGGCAATTGTCTCACGCCATCCCTTGCTGAGGACGACACAATGGTTAATGTTAAACAATACCTCTTCCAGCTCCCCTGTAAGTGCAATGAGGCAGCCAACGTGTGTGTGTGTGTGTGTGTGTGTGTGTGTGTGTGTGTGTGTGTGTGTGTGTGTGTGTGTGTGTGTGTGTGTGTGTGTGTGTGTGTGTGTGTGTGTGTGTGTGTGTGTGTGTGTGTGTGTGTGTGTGTGTGTGTGTTTGTAATCTTTGTTTTTAAATGCCCGTGTGGAGCATATGGCCTTCTGACACCACGGCAAGAAGGTCAGCGACCAAAGGAATTTCAGTCATTCTGGGACTTTTCCAATCTCCCTTTCTCTTGGACAAATCCAGCCGTGAAGCACTCATGTCTGAAAGTGAATACACACACGGACACAAGCGTGCGATTTCCCACACACACATACACAAAAATGTGACAAATTGTTTGATGCAGGTGATCCGTGTTAATGACATTTTCTGAGTTTCTTGAAATAAGTTTGAATACAGGACCTAAATATTGATGTTTGTGTGATACTCACAAAATGTGTTTTGTTTATTATTACTGTCTAAAACAATTAAATACATCTTCAATAGAAGGAAAATAATCAGCCTGCAAGACAGCAACACAATTGACATGCTGTACCACCAAATGGACACTGGGTGGCAGCACCCTCCAGCAGCGTCACTCGGGGACCCTTGGCGAGCCGCCGAGCAAGTTGGGTTCATACTCCGGTTGAATGGAAAATGAACAGCTGTGTCCCTGCGTCGCTGATTTCATTACAACTTTTTCATTATTTACAGGTTGGTTACTCACACGCTGTGTTATTACAAATGTTAATAAGTTAATATGAATCCGCGGTGATGTGTTTTCTGTAAGCTAAATGTAGGTAATATGTAAGCATTTGAGTCTGTCTGTATACACCTCAGGAAATGGCGGCCGCCGTCCGATTCGACTGTTTTCTTTAGTTTATTTCTTTCGGCTCCACGACATTTGTGGGTTATTTCTCTGTGTGTGGCGCAGTGTTCAAGGGGTAGTAAGTTGGTGTTGCCGTTCAGATCAGGGTGAGCTACTGCTGGGGCCTCGTTTGGCAGCGCACAGGTTAATAACAGACGAAAGGTACACTTCAGTGCATTGGTTTTGGCGCCAATTTATGAGGCAGCCATCTTTATGATTATAGTTGCGTTCGGATTGTGGTAATGTAATACATTGTAGCTGCAAAGGGAATTTATTCTGTTGTATAAAGTGAACTCTTGCAAAATGTAGTTATAACAGTAATACTCTTGATGAGAAGACAGAGGTTTAAGGGAAGAAAGTGAAGACATGATTGATGAGAGACAGAAAATGTGATCTAAAGAGAAAATGTGTGTTTTGGTTTCATGCTACTTTTGATAAGTTATTGTTTAAGAAAATATGTCAGGAGACATTTACTGTCTGAAGACAGATCTATGAAGGATGCATTACTTCATGTTATCCAAGTGTGGATATAACTTGTGCTTCAATACAAAGCAAACAAAATAATTCACAAATGCAGTTATAGTGTTAAAATAAAGATGTGAATAAAGATACTCCGGTTGAATGGAAAATGAACAGCTGTGTCCCTGCGTCGCTGATTTCATTACAACTTTTTCATTATTTACAGTGAACACCCATCAACGGGTTATCTATACATCTGCCAGCGGAGACCTAGCCGGGACCCGCTACAGATTCTTGGGGGCTCGTCCGGGATTCTTCGGCACCACCTATGGGATCGGGAGCCGAGTTGTGACTACGCTGACCAGCAACTAGGAGGGAGGAGTGCATCATCCAGCCGCCAACCAGCAGCCCTGTCCAGCCGAACTGCGCCAGCCGTGAGGGAGACGAGGAGCCAACATGTCGAGTGGTGAGAGGAAGAGCCTAGTGTGGGACATTAGGAAGAGCCTGCTCACCCTGTCAGCTGAAGAGCTTCTTCGGGTCGCCAGAGCGGTGGACCCAGTGTCGGATGAGGACGAATCAGAGCTTGTCGAGGAGGACCAGGAGGGATGCTACGATCACATTAACTCGTTTATGTACAGTAAGCGGTTACTGGAAACAGAGGACGAGGGTATGGTTCAGTTGCTGGTGTTAAAAGATGCTATTGATGATGTAGTGAAATGTCGGGAGGACGAAATGTTAGTGTTAACTGGAAAGGGTGATTCTGAGCTACACACGGGGCAGAGTGTTTACAAGCTTGGTGACCAGGTTGATTTTCCTGATGGTTCGGTTATCATCCAAACACATCCTGAAATCACCACAGACACTCACAGTCGAATTCGCCACCCTCCTATTTCAGTCAGTACTGCATCACCTAGGGATATTGTGATACCAGATTCAGACTCAGTTAAGACCAAAAAGTTAAACGCACCTGATACAATGAACGCTGATTTGCTTAAAGCTCTTGCTAGCTACGAAGAGCTTAGTAAGACGCTCATACAGTACATACCAACGCAGGCTTTGCCACCACAGACCCATACTCCCTCGTCTTCATCTCTGCAAAGTCAACCAAGCAGAAACCCACCAGGGGAGCTCTCCTCTCAGTCGGCTTGTGAGGGGATGGTGTCCTTAAGGGAACTCAGTTACCTTCCCCGGAGAGAGTTCAAAGTGCAAGGGGGTCAGGTAGGTGATCAATCCTCAGACATCAGCTACAACAATGTTTGCAGGCAACTTGATGATGGCATCAGAGAAGGTTTTTCAGACTCAGAGATTGTCCGTGGTGTGCTCAAAATCATAAGACCGGGCATATTCAAGGAGATGTTGATAAACAAAGATGACATGACAGTGACTGAACTCAAGGGATTTCTCCAGACCCACCTGAGAGAAAAAAACAGCACAGAGCTGTTCCAAGAGTTGATGTGTACAAAACAGGATGAGAACGAGACACCACAACAATTTCTCTATCGCTTGATTGGTTTAAAACAGCGCATCCTATTGACCTCAAGATTGACTGACACTGACATTAAATACTCTGCAGCTACAGTACAAGATGTTTTCCTGCACACGGTGTACCAAGGCTTTGGACACAAACATACGGACATACGGAGAGAGCTCAAACCTTTGTTGACAGACAGTGGGATCACTGATGAGATGATTCTTCGTCATGTGATGAAAATCACCCGTGAAGAAAATGAGAGAATGAAAAGACTTGGCTCTTCCCGCCGACAGACTGTAACAAATGCGCACAGTGCACAACTCGAACCTGATTTGGGAAAGGGACCTAGTACCAGGTCGGAGAGTGTTGAGTCCAAGTCAAAACAAACAAAACCAGATCCCCTGAGAGACCTTACGACCAAAGTAGAGGAGCTTACCAGAATGGTTGAGACCATCCAGAAACAAAATCAACAACTAACCCACAATGGGCGCCAGTACAGTGAAAGTAGGACCAAATCTCAACGTGGAAAACCCTATGGTTGTCCAAGCTGTGTGGAACAAGGCAGGCAAGACTGTAAGCACTGTTTCATATGTGGGGAGGACGGACACCGTGCAGCAGGCTGTCTAAAACGACCAAAGAGACAGGGAAACTCCAACCGGCCACTGGAGAGGGACATCTAGTGACCGAGCCTGAAAAGAAGTCCCAATCAGAAAGTGAAAAAAATGACAAAACACGCCCTTTCTCACTCTCAACCCCAGTAATAGCAAGCACACAAAGTCATTACAAACAAGTATCTCAGCTCCCTCCCCAATCACCACGTGTGGCTAAAGCTGGAGCTATTGCTAGCTTGATTGGGAAACAGGCCCTTGTTCAGAGTTATCTAAATGGCTTAGCAGTCACTTCTTTGCTCGACTCTGGGTCACAAGTCAGTATAGTTAGCCGTGCCTGGAAAAATGAGTACGTACCTGACCTCAGTACTCACCCAGTTTCAGAGATCTTAGGGGAGGAGGAACTGAAAGTTATTGCAGCAAATGGTGGTCTCATTCCATATGATGGGTGGGTAGCTATTACAGTGAACTTACCAGGGAATTTGGACCCCAATCTGTCCATTAGTGTCCCATTCCTCATCAGCAGCTACCCCATAGATAGACCATTGATTGGCTTTAATGTTTTGGAAGTGCTAATTTGTGGACAACCAGAGAGGCTAACGCCAGTCCTTGCTAGCCTTCTTAGCAAGGCTATATCTGTTCCAAATGAGACAGCCGAAGCTCTCGTCAGCTTTATTCAGACAGCAAGGTCAGTCATGCAGCAGGTACGCTTAAGAACAGGTGCCAAGGATATTGTACTCCCAGCTGGTCAAGTGTCGTGGGTGAAGTGTCGGATTCCGTCCCAAATGGATGCCTCTACCCGGTTAGTGTTGTTCGAGACAGATGAGGACAGCCAACTGTCTGCACAGTGGGATGCAGGGACAGGTTTGTTTGAAATCCAGAACCCAACAAAGCCCTATGTCACCATTCCAGTTGGTAACAACACCAACCATGACATTACAATACAACGTAAAACAGCCCTAGGAATTCTCCAGCATGTTGAAAATGTTGTGGAGGCTGATATTCTGGACAAATCACAGCCTGCAGTGACTGCCTGCCAGGTCACCACCACTCAGATCAGCAACTCAGATCCACCTCTGTGGCACCCACCTGTAAACCTCGATCATCTTGAGGAAGAACAGCAGGAGGTTGCGAGAAAGATGCTTCATGAGGAGTCAAACGCCTTTGCAAGGGATGGGAATGACCTTGGCTGTATCCCAAATCTACAAATGGTGATCAACCTAAAAGACGACGTTCCTGTGCAGAGAGCGTACACATCCATTCCCAAACCATTATTTAAAGAAGTTAAAGACTACATTCAAGACCTTCTGGTAAAGGGTTGGATCGTGAAATCTAGGTCTTCCTATTCAGCTCCAGTTGTATGTGTGAGGAAGAAAGACGGCACTCTTCGTCTTTGCATAGATTATCGTCTCCTAAACCAAAGAACCGTGCCAGACAGACACCCACTGCCGCGAATACAGGATTTGATAGACACGCTAGGTGGATATTCAATGTTCAGTATACTTGACCAAGGGAAAGCTTACCACCAGGGATTTATGGAAGAAGGATCACGCCATCTCACTGCCTTCATAACCCCCTGGGGGTTGTACGAATGGGTTAGGATCCCATTCGGACTTTCTAATGCACCTGCAGCTTTTCAGAGGAGCATGGAGGAGATGCTGGGCTCTCTGCGAGACGAGTACTGCATTCCGTACCTGGATGACCTACTATGTTTCTCCAAATCCTTCAGTGACCATGTGGAGGTGATTCGCAAGGTCCTCAAAGCGCTGCAGACCCATGGGGTGAAACTACGGGCGGAAAAGTGTGGGATGTTCCAGAAAGAGGTTCGCTATGTGGGACGCTTGGTGTCGGCTGAGGGAGTTCGAATTGACCCCAGAGACCTCGAGGCAGTGATGGCTTTAAAAACCAAAACACCCCAAACAGTTGGTGACCTCCGACGGGTTCTCGGCTTCCTGAGTTATTACCGCTCCTACATACAGGACTTTGCTAAAATAGCAACACCATTGTATGAGCTGCTCCAAGTCAAGTCCTCCATGCCCCAACCCCCTCTACGTCACTGTAAGTCTAAGGGTCCGCAACTTCCGTCCAAAACACCTATCAAGTGGGAGACGGATCACCAAAGAACCTTGGAAAGGCTTGTCAGTATGCTGATCAAACCCCCAGTCCTCGCATACCCCAACTTTGAGGAACCATTCGTCCTACACACAGATGCCTCCGAGAAAGGGCTGGGCGCAATCCTCTATCAGCGACAGTGTGGAAAAATGCGAGTCATTGGGTATGGATCACGAACTCTGACACCTGCAGAAAGAAACTACCGACTGCACAGCGGAAAACTTGAGTTCCTTGCTCTGAAGTGGGCAGTGTGTGAGAAATTCAGAGACTATCTCTTCTATGCTCCACATTTCACCATCTACACGGATAACAATCCGCTTACCTACGTCATGAGCACTGCAAAACTCAATGCAGTTGGACACCGCTGGGTTGGAGAATTGTCAGAGTTCCACTTCAATATTAAATACAGACCTGGAAAAAACAATATAGACGCCGATACGCTCTCACGTATTCCACTCGATATCGACAACTATGTGGCGACATGCACGGAGGAACTGTCTCAGGATGTGCTGCATGCGACTTGGGAAGGTGGTAGAGCAGCCCAGAAGAAAGATGTAGCATGGATAGCTGCACTGTACACCTCTGCTAATGTAATGCCACAGCCTCATTCACTCTTGCCCGAAATAAGTCAAGAAGAGCTGGCAAAAGCCCAACGAGACGACCCTGGGATAGGGGAAATAGTAAGACTGAAAGAGACAAATAATGTTCTCACTGATGAGGTCAGAAGGTCAGGGAGTGGTCTCACTCGCAAGCTCTTTCATGAGTGGAATCAACTACATTTAGAGAATGGAGTTCTGTACCGTCAAACACAAGAGAGGAAACAGTTAGTCCTGCCCAGCCAGTATCGGTCAGTTGCTCTAAAACATCTCCATGACGACATGGGACACATTGGCACAGAACGTGTGCTCCATCTGGCCAGAGAACGTTTCTATTGGCCACACATGAAGAGATGTATAGAGGAGTATGTGACAAGAAAATGCAGTTGCATAAAACAAAAGAAACCCACCACACATGTACGCGCGCCAATGGGTGGCCTGACCTCTGCTTCCCCTCTCGATCTGGTTTGCATAGACTACTTACATCTGGAGAAAAGCAAAGGAGGCTACGAGTACATTCTGGTAGTAATAGACCATTTTACCAGATTTGCTCAGGCTTACCCAACCAAAAATAAATCAGGACAAACTGCAGCTGAACGGATATACAACGACTACATACCCCGTCTTGGTTATCCAAATCGTCTCCACCATGATCAAGGGCGCGAGTTCGAGAACGACCTTTTCCGCACCCTTGGACGGCTGTCAGGGGTCGGACACTCACGAACATCCCCATACCACCCGCAATCTAACCCCGCTGAGCGGTTCAACCGCACACTGCTGCAAATGTTACGGACACTGACAGACAGGGAAAAAGAGAGATGGAAGGAACACTTGCCACAAATGATACATGCATATAACTGTACTCGCCACGAGTCCACCGGTTACTCACCTCATTACCTGCTGTATGGGCAACACCCCCGTCTCCCCGTGGATCTGTTGTTTGGATTATTGGGAAACGCCGAATCAGTAACACACATGGGATATGTGGAGAAATGGTCAAAAAGAATGACTGAAGCATACAAGATTGCAAACAAATCCAGCCTGTCGTCAAGTGCAAAGAACAAGTCCTACTATGATCAAAAGGCGAGGGGCGTGGTCCTCAAACCAGGAGATCGAGTACTGGTTCGAAACATGGGTGAGCGAGGTGGACCCGGTAAGCTACGCTCATACTGGGAAAAGAGGATCTATGTGGTGAAGGAGCAAATCTCAGACAATCCTGTATATGTCATTCATCCTGAGGGAGACCCAAATGCAAGGAACAGAACCATACATAGGAACTTGCTGTTGTTAGTAAATGACCTGCCTGTTGAAAGCCCAGCACAGTCAGCTGACACTGTCTTAACACCCCGTCAGAGACAAAAACAACCTCAACAGAGGGCAAGCCCTGCCGACTATGGTGGTACACTGGACACCGATGAGGAGGATGGTGAGTGGACAGGAGGTTATTGGTTGAGAACACCTGTAACCAGGACAGTGCCTGGTCAGACTCCAAGGGGTCCAACTTTGACCCACAAAGAATGTCCAAATACATTACCGACGAGGGGGACCAACCCTAGTGATACGGATGAGACAAACCTACCTGAAAGAGACAATACGCACACGGATGAGACAAACCTACCTGAAAGAGACAATACGCACACGGATGAGACAAACCTAGCTGAGAGAGACAACACGCACACGGATGAGACAAACTTACCTGAAAGAGAGAATGAACAAGGCATTCCTGTAAAAGACGATAAACATAGCCCAAATGACAGAAAAAGGGATTCAGTCGGTAATGAATCGCGGATTAGTGAACAACCTGATGTCACTTACCTACGACAGCCTGGAGAGGATGAGCAAAATAGACAGGCTGAACAAGTACAGGAGGGAAGACTAAGTGGCCACCCTTATATGACTTGGCCCGCAGAAGAGGCACACAGAGAGATGAGGAGGTCGACCAGAGAGAGGAGACCGAGACCAATGTTCACTTATGAGTCGCTGGGCCAACCTTCAATACAAACCCATGTAAATCCCATCTCCTCACAGATTACCTCTACCCCCCTATCTTTCATGCCACACATGGCCAGACAATTAGTCCTCCCTGCACCTTGCGTGCCACAAATGTACATGCCTTACACATATTACATGCCAGTCACCGCACAAGTTTATTAAAAGAAAGCAAAAGGGGGAAAGAAAAAGGAAATTTTTTTTTTTCCGTTGTCATAAATGTCTGGAGCCATTTTTGTTTGTCGGGGTGGATGTGATACTCACAAAATGTGTTTTGTTTATTATTACTGTCTAAAACAATTAAATACATCTTCAATAGAAGGAAAATAATCAGCCTGCAAGACAGCAACACAATTGACATGCTGTACCACCAAATGGACACTGGGTGGCAGCACCCTCCAGCAGCGTCACTCGGGGACCCTTGGCGAGCCGCCGAGCAAGTTGGGTTCATACTCCGGTTGAATGGAAAATGAACAGCTGTGTCCCTGCGTCGCTGATTTCATTACAACTTTTTCATTATTTACAGGTTGGTTACTCACACGCTGTGTTATTACAAATGTTAATAAGTTAATATGAATCCGCGGTGATGTGTTTTCTGTAAGCTAAATGTAGGTAATATGTAAGCATTTGAGTCTGTCTGTATACACCTCAGGAAATGGCGGCCGCCGTCCGATTCGACTGTTTTCTTTAGTTTATTTCTTTCGGCTCCACGACATTTGTGGGTTATTTCTCTGTGTGTGGCGCAGTGTTCAAGGGGTAGTAAGTTGGTGTTGCCGTTCAGATCAGGGTGAGCTACTGCTGGGGCCTCGTTTGGCAGCGCACAGGTTAATAACAGACGAAAGGTACACTTCAGTGCATTGGTTTTGGCGCCAATTTATGAGGCAGCCATCTTTATGATTATAGTTGCGTTCGGATTGTGGTAATGTAATACATTGTAGCTGCAAAGGGAATTTATTCTGTTGTATAAAGTGAACTCTTGCAAAATGTAGTTATAACAGTAATACTCTTGATGAGAAGACAGAGGTTTAAGGGAAGAAAGTGAAGACATGATTGATGAGAGACAGAAAATGTGATCTAAAGAGAAAATGTGTGTTTTGGTTTCATGCTACTTTTGATAAGTTATTGTTTAAGAAAATATGTCAGGAGACATTTACTGTCTGAAGACAGATCTATGAAGGATGCATTACTTCATGTTATCCAAGTGTGGATATAACTTGTGCTTCAATACAAAGCAAACAAAATAATTCACAAATGCAGTTATAGTGTTAAAATAAAGATGTGAATAAAGATACTCCGGTTGAATGGAAAATGAACAGCTGTGTCCCTGCGTCGCTGATTTCATTACAACTTTTTCATTATTTACAGTGAACACCCATCAACGGGTTATCTATACATCTGCCAGCGGAGACCTAGCCGGGACCCGCTACATTTGGTTGCACTTTGGAGCATCGTGTAGTGGTTTCACATCTTGTTTTGTGGTTTCCATGTTCTCCTTGTGCAAAGACAAGCCTGCATGATTTCTGATTCAGTTTCAGCAGCATGAATTGATGAGTCCAAAAAAACCTCTTCACACTTCCCATGGAGAGATTTTAGCGTTGGATTGAGGTTCAGTATGAGGTCTTCTTGCAGTTTTGTTTTGGAAGCTCCACCAAACAGAGTCCCATCATCCCGTCATGCCCCTGTGTTTTCCTCACTGCCTCTACGATCCTTGTAATGCTGGTCAGGTACCTCAGTCAGGATTTCCAGGGTTATTTTTTATTTATTTCTTTTTTGCAGAGAACGGGCTGCATCTGGAAACAACGCTGATGAAAATGGTGAGAGTGAAGCAGAACAGTAAAGCTGCAGGCCTGAAGATCAACACAAAGAGATGAAGGATGAGTAAAGCTGAAACACTCCAGAGGCGCAGCGCAGAACTGGAGTGATAATCCCATATGGGGGGGAGGGGGGTATGAATAACACATTTTACTCTGTGCAATTCTTTAACCTTTTTATCTGGCGATTGAATATATTTGGTAACTTCCACGTTTCCTCATTTCCCTGAAACTTCATATTTGTCACAGAACACATGAAGAAATAGTTGTACCACAGCTGCATTATGCAGTTGACAGATAAGAAAGAAAATAAAATAAAAAATTGCACTGTAAGCAATTGCATCTATTGAGGCATACATAGGGGAGCAAGCTTTTTGCAAATGATACTTGATACTGAACACTGATAAATAAATAAATTGCCTAAAGGCATGTTTGGTGGACAGTGTTAGACTCACACATGAAAGATCAGGTCGCAGCCTCGGACCTAGAAGAGGTTTTTATGTGAAATAATTTGATTCACGCAAACATTTTTACACCGGCTAAATCATTTTATCATCCACAAATTCCATACTTACTGCTGTTTACTGATTTTGACTTTGGAAAGTCATGCGGCCAAGAATAATTACATAAGTAGCCCAGGGGTTGGTATAAAATGGATGCTACTTTTAAGTATTTTTAAACGCTCAATAATTAGTCAAATCATGCGACTATAATCCCTTGATTGGGTAAACCAGGAACAAGCCCGCACAGGCAATGTGTAAGTCCAACAATTCACCAAAAACAACCTGGACCCATGGACGTGATGTGTTATCAATATTTCACTTTCTCAAACTAATGAAGAAAATAATTGCTTATTTTGTACTTTCTGCACTTTACCAATAACCTGTAGTGCCAGAACATGAACCAGAATCGTGTTCTGGGGGAAAGTATTGAGCTGTGAATGTTGTGCACCATTACACACACACACACACACACACACACACACACACACACACACACACACACACACACACACACACACACACACACACACACACACACACACACACACACACACACACACACACACGCACAAACAGAAAATCAGATATGCCAGATGTAATCAATGGGGAGCATCTTGTTACATCTGAGAAGGGTGGGACTCTGAATAATACACACAAGCACTATTGTGATGTTGGTGTGTATGGGGGAAGGGAGGAGGAATAAAGGTGTAGGGGTGTGTGTGTGTTTGGGGGGGGGGGGGGGGGGGGGGAGTAAAGAAATGTCATTGTTTCTTTAATCACAGCCTATTTCCCCAATACAAAGGGAGTGAAGGGATGGAAAAGTGGCACTAAAAGAAGACAGCAGGAGATGGGAGAAGTATGAAAACAGTGCAGGCAGGGGTTCAATGTGGTGGAGGTGCTGGGGTGGGGTAAAGAGATGAGGCCATCTGACCCCAGGGAGAGGCTCTGGTGGTGGGCTGCGGCCTCTCAGGTGGCTGCCTCGTGCCTCGGGGCTTTGGCTGGGCTTCCATGTGTCAGTCTCGGCTTGTGACAGATGTCTTCTCTTCGAATGGAAGCCCAGAAAAGAAAAAAGCAGTGATCATGTAAGGGTGGAAGATGGGGGCTTAAGATAAGGTGATTGTGAAAATGTGATTCCTGGATTTTATTCAGTCTGCATTAACATTATATATATATATATATATATATATATATATATATATATATATATATATATATATATATATATATCTTCCACCATGATGATTCTCCCCCTCTCCCTCTCCCCTCCAGGCCCCCCAGACTCCTTACATGTAGCAGCCATGATGAGAAGGTGTTACTGACATGAATAAATGGTGACGATCACAGGCCGTGTGCCTCACTCCTTGCAATAAATCCATCTGTACACACAGCTGTTATTGTACCGCTCCTCTCTCCACACGCTGGTGCAGGAAGATTGGGGTACTTTCTGTGCACTTTTTGCATGTTGTGTGCACGAGACTCCCGCGGCAGCAATCCGTGAGTGCAAAGTGTGTGCTTGCAGTGGTTATGCTCTGAATCAGGCCGCGGTTGATGAAGCATCCCTCTGGGAAGCTGATGCTCACATCGAGCCTGTCAATCACCAAGATTGATCAGTCTGCTGCCCCTCCCTTGCTCATTCCAATCCGATCCCACTCGGCCCCCCCACCCCCGGTGATTAATCACTCAGTCAGTGGGACAGGTAACAGTGACATCATCCAATACTTCCCCCCTCCACCGGCCCTCTTAAAGAGACACACTGAGGGTCGGTGGTCAGCTAATTCATGGAAAGAGATCACTGGAAAATCATCCACTGCGTCTGCTGCGGTCCCTGAGGTAATCAGGTCTGCCAGGGGGTGAAACATAAATCATTATTTCCTTTAGCAAGTAGAGGACTTTATATCAGATGTACACACCGCTTTATCCGTAATAGCAACAAAACGATGGAAAAGTTCTTTAAATCCGAGGCCTTAGGTAGATTCCAGATTTCACTCTGCAAAACCTCTTTTACTTGCAGAAGGATTACCGATGTGTTATTTTGTACTTCCAAACATTTCATGATTTGAATTTGGGTGCATTACGTCTGCGATAAGTTCAGTTTGGATCATGTTTATTTTGATAAGATAACAAATAGTTTGATCCCCAAATTTGTCTCTGTTAACTTCTTTGTGAGGCCCAATCCAATACAACACAATACAAATGAACATTTGCTGTCTTACACGTTGATGTAAATAAGCCAGGAAAAACATTTATGCAGTTTGTATATATGTTATAGTTTATCTTTACAATAAAATATGGTAAAATTTAAGGTTGTGGTTTTTTTATTTATTTATTTATTTATTTATTTATTTATTTATTTATTTTGACGGTGGTTGTTGTTGAAATAATATTTCACCTTTTGAAGACCTGTCGGCATGTTTGTAGTTTCTAGTTTACTTTCATGAAATGCTCACATCCAGATCTCATAATCAGATATAATCAATTACAAATGGTCAACAAATTGCACAACATTAATTAAACGTAATTATTATTCAGATATTTATTGTGTTATGTTGACACACACACACACACCTGAAACACTAGAAATTGTAAACACAGCATCCGGATGGATATATTTCACCTTGTCTCAGCTCTTGAATATTGATCTTTGCATAATGTTAATAATACATGTGGTAGTGTGTCGTGATACAAATGATAACAAGTACAGTGCAAATGAGAGCAACATCTCACATCATGTGATTGGTGTGACCAGCGGTGCGTGGCGTGAAACGGACAGTTTGGACAGTTTGAAGTTGGGTTACACGTCAGGCTTATAGACAGACCATGAAGTAGATGATGTTTTTAGGCATTGAAAAACATATATTGCAGTTTTACAGTAAAATGTAGCACTAATTCTTCTTCTTTGTCTCAAATGTCTCTATGAAGACTTTAGCAGTTAACATACTGTGCACTGTAGGTTTACAGCTTTTACTTCTTTAGCAACGTTTAATAATACAATCGCATAAATCCATCAAAATGGGTAAATTCTTAAACACCGAAACACAAAAAACAATCAAAACAATGAAGGAATGATTGAGGGCGCTCGCCTTCCAAGAGCAACCAACATTGTCTCCTTGTGACTGTAGTTTGCATTATGACTCTTACACGTCCATCGACTCCATAGATGAGATCTCATTTCCTCCCAAACTACCTGCAATCCATCAACCAGCATGTGGTGATGGTTTCCCAGCTGGTGGGAATCAGTCAAAATTCAGCCTTGAAAGTTGGGCAGCTCCATTCTCCCATGGTAATGAAAGATGGTTTCCGCGTGAACTGGACGGCAAAAGCCTGGAATTTAAAAGCTTTTGCAAAAAATAGGAAATGCCCCAGCACAGAGTGTCTGCGCTTCAAAGCGTAATGCAAAACCATGTTAGCAGATCTGCGTCTGATGTGTGGTGTCATATCTGGGAATATTTTGTGGCGCTCGAGTGTTGAATAATGCAGCCTAACTGATTTCCCCTCCCTGTCTGAACAGCATTTTTCACCGGGCGAACTGCGCCCTCAGATCAATCTCCTGAAAGCCAACAGACTCCTGGAACAAAAACAGTAATTTCACCTGGCAGGTCGGAGGAGAGACGCCGGTCTACCGCCGCCTCCGTTGGTTAGTTTGTTTGTGTTCTACCAGCCAAGTGAAATTGCACCATTTAAGTCAAGAGAGTATGGCGTCGAAGAAAGTGATGTAACGGTTTCACATCCAAAAAAAGGGCAGAAAGCAAACACATGGAGATAAGGTTGATATTTTTTTAAAGCTTGATCTTATTTCAGGTGTATATTGGTTAACATAAACCCTATTAAAGCTGCTACAGGTTTTTAAAATCAGACTTTTATAGTCTTTATCAGGCAATGTGTAGTTAGGGGTCTGCACGGTAATCACAATAAAGAGTACTTTGATTACTTCTAAGTACCAGAAATACAAAAAAAATAGGCGGCTTGTTCTAAGATGGGCCTTTTCAAAAGTGCCAGTCCACAAGAATGAAACAGTAACAAGAAAGCTGTAACTTGTAATCAGAATCTTGCCGTGTCCCTTTCAGCTCTGCTTCGGCGTGACGTGTTTTGTTTGAACTCAAGGCCTCGGACATGAACAACACTTCGTCCGGAGACCCTGAACACCGCGTGCAGGTTTCAAGGTGGCTAAAGGAGGCGAAACACACTTATTCAACCAAAAAGTGGATTTTGCCTGGGTGGCATGGGGAGCTTTGACAGTGAATGTCTCCAGCTGCCATTTGTGTAATATTATCCCTGTGTTATGTTAGAGATATGTCGGGCCGGTAAGGTCAGTGTGCCGGAGGTTTTATAACCTTTCTCCTGCTGCTTTCAGTACAGACAGTGTGGACTGTCTGCTCCATGTCGCCAATAAATCAATCAAATTGTTTAAAGCGCTGCATCAGCCTGCTACAGGGACCTAATGCACTTTGCAATTACAGAGGATGAAGCCTTTGTTGAAAGTTGCGCATTAGAGAAAAGCGTAATCATGGGAAGTTGTTGAAAGCTGGAAGTTCAAAGGTTTAAGTGATGAAGAAGTGAATGCGTCCACGTTTTATTTCATATTTCTACAGATATTTAGACAAACACAAAGAGTTCTGCTTGACAAAGATGAATAACGTGATAGAAACTCATTTTCATCAGTGCTAAAAGGGTCATTTAAAGAGATCGCCTCTTTCAAGATCAGAATATGCAGATAATATTTTTGTTTAAGGCATCGTTTGAATAAACGCTGGTCAAGGGGAAAAACTGATCATACAAATGATAGATAGTGGTTTCTATCTATGAAATACCGTTTATTTGAGACAGTATACAAGCACAATGCAGTCCAGCATATTCAGCATATTATAGACGATTTCTATTTCTGTGAACTGAATGAAATGTAACACGTATAGGCTGAAGAAACACTTCCTGGAATAACCGCATAGCACATAGGTGACACCAAATAGATCCCCTACAGAGCAGCAATAGACTGTTACTGCCCCCTACTGGGGAAATTCTGATTCTCTTCCACTCGGTCTCGTTAGTAGATGATCTAAGCAGTAGAAGAGTACCCAAAACATATTGTGCATTATGTTTTTTCAAGGTCTTGCAACTCGCATGAAGGTTGCCTCGCTTTAATGCCTGTTCAATGTTTAATGACTGCATTGTCCGTGTTGAGGAATTTCACTCCAAGTCCCCAAAAATCTCTAATATATAAACCAGATTGTTTCCTTTTATTGAATTAATTTTTTGGAGTGATATGAGACATTAGAATTTTTTTTTTTAATACAATGAAAAACTTCTTTCTTCAAATAGAAATATTTAACTTTTTCAATAGACGCATTCCTGCACAAAGATAATGTAAAATCCTACTCTACAATTTGCATAATATGTAAGAAAATCAAAATGGAACACTGCAGTTTGGCACAGAATACATGTGTAATAATTCATCCATGCAGCTTTATCAGGCATTCTGAGTCACGAATACACATCAGAGGTTATGTTTCTGTACTCACGAGTACTCACACGTACACAGAGAGAACGCGCAAACTCACAGAAACGCAGAGAAAAGCTCAGCCTCGAGAGGCAAATCCCAGCAGTACACAACAGCCCAGGAGCTGCTGGAAACACAACGTGAATGCCATCCTTCAATAGTCCAAGCAGCCACACCAAAACTGTTTCTCAGTGAAAAAGTGATCATCATACAAAGCGTTTTTAGTGAAAAGGGTAAACAAATCAGGGGTAAATCATATAAGGAGTGAGCTCTATCAAAACAACATCTAAAAAACAACGTTTCTGTACCAACGAGACCCATGTGAAAGTCTTAAAAAGTTGTATAATCGGACCCCTCTAAGTACATGTGTGCTTGGTGGATTCGGGACGGCACAGCCCTATTTACATACTCAATTGAGATATGAAGGAGAGGCACACAGGACACAAAAACACACAGAAACCAACGCAGCCGTAACACTACTGTGAGGCACTCGTGCTAACCACTACACCAATCATAAATGTTGTGGAAAAATTGGAATTCTCATGCCAGTTGAATACATTTGTAATGTTAAAGTAAAAAAACCCAACAAAACAAAAAGAAACCCTTCAGTTTGTTTGGAGTAAGTGTACTTCTGAGGTTTTGGTTCCATCTCTGATACTTGTTTTCACATTATAAATTAACAATATTCTTATATTGAAGCTCCCTCAAGCTCAGGTATCATATGAAATATTCAAATAAATCAGATTTTAATTAACTACGTTTTCTTTTTTTGAACTCATTAATAAAAGAACAACGTATTTCTGCCACTAGGTGGCAGCAAAGTATTGGGGGGGAAACTATTTCATAGTAGCGGTTTGCGCTTGAGTTTATAATCCTTTGGAAGTTCTCTATGAGGAAATGAGGAATATCTGAGAGAGAGAGAGAGAGAGAGAGAGAGAGAGAGAGAGAGAGAGAGAGAGAGAGATGGCACATATTGATCCACAGCACATGTCAAACATCCATCCATCATCTGCTCTGCTTCATCCAACTCAGGGTTGTGTTGTGCTGGAGCTGAATGCAGCTGTGGCCACCAGAACCACAAACACTCACAGGATATTCTAAAATCACAAATGATTGTTTTATGATACTCTACTGTGAATCTGATCCCAATAAATGGACCTAGATTTATGTCCATTTGTGACAGAGAATGTGACCAAAGGTCATTTATATACACTACATCCAGTTTTATTGATGTATTTAAATTATATATATGCAGTCACACTGATTTAAAACTTGAAAGAGATGATAATTAACATGCTTGTAAAAATCCTCGTCACTGCCGGAAGTCTCAAGACTTTCCACGAAATGATAATCGAAATGATGATAAACGTAAACATTTCCATAGTGGATGATTTACAGTGCCACTTTATGGATCTGTGTGAACATTTTACTGCAAGCCGCAAGTGCCTTTCTGATCTCATAAAGCTTCCGCTCGCTCCCCCACTCTAAGTGATATACCGGGCTGCAAAGACGCTCACTTCATAAACAGTTCAAATGCAAATATGAAGAGGTCAGCGAGGACAGCAAAGCAAGAAGCAGTAAGTGAAATTCCTCTGGAGAGTTTAAAAAGGTAATTTGCAATCATCCCAGTTAATGGTTAACGCCTGAAGATAAGAATATCAGGCGTGTGTATGGCCTTGTCGGAAGTAGTTTTATTATGGCCTTTAAGATTTATGACATGGAAAAGTACTGAAATGATCTGAGGATGGATCTTAAATGAGCTTTTGTATTGTTTCTATATCCTGCTGCGACTGCTTGGCCACTTATGTTGACCTTTGCGTGCTTTCATTGTCCATAGTGGTCATTTTACTTACTAGAAAATACAATTAAGTGGCAACTTTGTTACACTGACTGAAGTGACGAGGCAAAAGAAGAGAGTGAATTGAAAGATTTATACAGAAATCATGCAGAAAACCAAAAATGATCCTATATTTTGTTGCTGTTAGAAGTTCTCTATTAATGAAATAGAGACTTTAACCTTAATAAGTTTATCCCTGCTTAAGTAACCTGAATAGAGAGTGCTGCTGGAGATGCAAGTCGGCAGTGAGTTTCAAGTGCAATTACTGGCAAATACATGTATAAGAAGTGTATCTGCAGCCCGTGTTCTGTTATTTACTTTCCTGGCTGCATAGTAAGTGGAAGACAGCTGCCAGCGCTATAGTCAAATGATGGGTCACTCGACCTCTGCCTAATGGCACAAGTATTAAATGCAGTTATTGAATACAGCTTCTTAAAAACCCTCAACACTTACCTGACACATCTGCTCGATTTACTTGATACTTCGTCTCCCTCTATGGGTCTTTTGAGACACTGCTAATTAATACTGAATCCCCCCTCCCACTGTCATTCACCTTTTAACGACAAGTAATTGCTTTTTTATACAGTGGATGTGATTGTATATATTTATATAAACCATCAAAGTTCAAAAAACATTTCTAACTCCATAAGGTATATAACCCATTGCCAGTTAGTAGAGGGATGTAAATTGGACTTAAGTCTGAGCAAATCACACACTTGAAATAAACCTACTAATAAAAGCATCCAAACACAAGTCGTTACTTTCACTTCTGCAAATATATCTCTATTTGAAGGGTTCTTTTCAAATGGGAATGTCCTAAAATAATAGAAACACACGCGGCAACAGATGTAGGAACCTGAGCACAGAGCCAACAAATCATCCGGCTGAAGGTTGAACCTGTGAACTCTGATTTCCTTTTGACAGTCCTTGTCTATTTTCTCCTGAGGGACAGGGGCAGACAGGCCAGAGGCTGAACGGACCTCTCTCTCTCTCTCTCTCTCTCTCTCTCTCTCTCTCTCTCTGGGAATCACACTCATGCACATGTCACAGTTTCCATTCTAAACATAAATAAACCCTGAGCACCTCCGGAGAGCATTGCCATACACAGTCAGCTGGATGAGGTCTATTATGACCGCCCAGCTGCTCTTGTTTGCGTCACATGAGGTGCTGAACGTATGATTGGTTGCGGTGACGAATATCTACCACAAAACCGCGATGGAGAGTCGGAACGCAGTCCAAAGCCTCCTCGCTCAGGTGCAAGTCGTCGTGTCCGGTGACGGTGACCGACGGCACTTTGATGCCCTGGGACATTCAGCAGTCGGGGTGACCTTCGGCAACCTACTAACCTCTGCCTTGAATCATTACACAGCCAGGGCCACCAGGTGACCTCCCACGTGGCTCACATGATCCACAACCTGTGAAACAACATCACAGAAAGACGCTGCTGCTGCGGCATGTGCGTTATCATTGTGTTGGTAATTACAGATATGAGGCCTTGACTTTATTGGACGAGATAACGATAATAAACAAAAACAAAAAAAGCGAGACTTGGCACATTACAGTATATACAACCCTTAGACAGCTCGACTTTGACCTTGTAACTTCAGTAATTGCATGTTCTTATGAGTCATGATAGTATTTGAGAGTGGAGGCTTTTCTGTTTGTAGTTCTGGACATGCTTTGATTACACATTGTCAGATTCCCTGTCATCTCTTCTTGCAGGGCTTTTGACAGCAGAAGTGAAGGTTCATGGCCTGGGCCTCCTGTCAGCGCTGCAGAGAGTGGATTAGAGCTCGTTGTCAGATGCACAGTGTTTGGTTTGTTTCTTGCTCTTTCATTTCCTCCTTCACCGTCCCCCTCACCACAACTGGTGCAAACAGAAAGCCGCCAGCTCGGAGTCTGATCGGCAGGAAGTTCTTCTTTCCCGCAATGCTTGCTATTCTTTCTCTATAGTTTAAAAGTACCAGGAGACGGTTATCTTGTAATTGACGCGGTTCAAAATGAACTGAAATTGGATAGAAGTGTCACTTTTTCCGAATAAATGCAGGAAAGATCTGATATTTATCACCTGCAGCTTATTTACTGTCTGCAAATACCTGAAAATATTAGGAAATACACTCATTTATTTTCCCGCTGAAGGTTGAAAGACACCATTTATGCCACTTCGATTCCCTTAACTCACCTTTTCCAAAGGCAACTGTGTGATTTCCCGCAACCATGTTCTGTTTCCTGCAAAGCAAAACATGTAAGTTGATTTTCCAAATAAACGGAATGGTGACTGTGCCCCATCAGATGATTGAATTATAAGTGAAAATACAGTTTCTTACCGGCTGCGCTGAATATCCTCATTGTCTGTGTTGCAGAATCACACATTCATAAGTTCTTCTCGGTGAAAATCTGCTGGGTTGACGTCAGAGCTGATTTACTGAGTGGAATGTTATGCTTTTGTACAGTGACGTGCACAGACTGTAGCAGACGGACACGTGTTGTTGTATTTTATTTATTTATTTTTTAAATATCATGTTGCAGAGGGTGGTGTTTGTTTTAGTTGAGACTCTGTTTAACTACATATTTGCATACGTGATTTTGTTAGTTACACATCAAAAAGGTTTGCATTTGATTGACTAATAAAAGTTTTTATATTTTTGACAGGAGGAAGGGCTTCATTCTTCCAGGAAATTGATCCTGTCCATATTAATACTCAAGTGTAAACATTTTAGAGATATCTCCCTCTATTTGTCCTTCATGTCATTTATTGTTTTACACCTTTTTATTGGCGTATTCCATTCAACAGTTCCCGATGTGTCTTGGTCTCTATGTTACTTGTATTAAATGTGCACATTTGGGCTCTATTGTATGTACAACTATGTATGTATGCAAGGATCGAGCCCTTGTTATCCTGTTTGAGCAGTTTGTTGGTGCTATATGAGCAAAGAATAATTAACGGTGTATTGACATGTATAGGCCAACATTGTACTCGTGACTGGCAGTACCTTCGACCCAGACAGAAGTTGCCTCATGTTGAGTTCAAACAAAGTCAGATGTAAAGGTACACAAATGATATGAACATCAATCTCATGAATGGATTGACGGACCTCAATCTTATCTTATGAATCACCGGTTTACATCCCGATGTTTGCGGTGAATTTATTCCATCGGTGTGTGACGTCACGGCTTCTTTCTATTTCTCACAAATCTCCTCTTGTCATTTCCTTCCCTGTGAGGTGTGTGAAAACCGCCGGGTGGCTTCTCTTTTATCTGCATGGTTTCATAAAGACACCGTCTGCACACAGGCAGCAATATTGACATTAACAACACAACCTGTGATAGAGATATCGGCCTGGTGTGCTTGTGTTATTACTTTATTGTCTCTTATAACATGTTCAACCTTTATTCTCCTCCTCGGTGTGTCTCACGGGGTAAAGAGTATACCTACAAAGATCTGAGCTCTCCGATCACAGCTTGCAAGACGAGTGGGAAGAAACTCAAAAGTTTTTGACCTCTGACTTAAGTCTGAGCTTCCCAGTGAACCTTGACAGGGTTTCGAGAGTTTGCATTTAAAGTCGCAACATTTTGTCTGTGAACACAGTATGCAGGGTTCCCGAGGCTTCATCAACTTGAGCAGTGACACGTCTACAGTTTCAGTTTGAGTGTTACTGGATCGCATTGCTGCTTTAGACTCAGTTAACCACAACATAGATACATAGATACATAGATACATAGATACATAGATACATAGATACATAGATACATAGATACATAGATACATACATACATACATACATACATACATACATGCATACATACATACATACATACATACATACATACATACATACATACATACATACATACATACATACATACATACATACATACATACATACATACATACATACAAACAACAAAAAATTGTTGGGAATTTCTCACACTGCTTTAAGTTGGTTTAAATTTTACTTGCAAGAAAGGGACTATTCTGTGTCAACTGGTTATTACAGGTAAAATAATAATAACAAAATCAACTTACTATCATCTGAAAAATGTCACAAGAATCAAAGGATTTCGGACCAAACAAGATTCAGAGAACCTGAGGGTTATATTTATATTTATATTTGTATATTCCAAATAAAGTTTCATTTATTCATTATGTAGTTCTTTATGACGCCACCTCAAACAAGGCCAGATGATCTGGAGACGGGGGACAGACAGTGACATCACCCAACTAGGTGAAAAGTCACGCTACGAACAAGGTCGGTCCAGTCTGATAACGCTCAGGTTCAATGTTCCGGCCTTCTGGGCCACACTGTCAAGAAAAACAGACTTTGGTTCAATCACCTCAGTGTTGTCAACAGAAGACATGTTTTGTGTTTGCGCCATTGTGGTTTGTTGTGTCTGGAGCAGGAGCAGGGTCACAACCGAGGCAGAGACTCTAGGTCACTAGGAGGACTGTTGGGCTACTTTATATAAAACTGACATGTCTGCTCTGCAAATTTGGTCAAAAAAATGTTAAAACCGCAAAGAGGAAGATGTGTTACTTCCTCTTCCTCTCTATGGTTTTCTTCAATCAGTTAAAAAAAGTGAACTGATGAATAGTGAACCATTATCTCTGCACCATTACAAATCACCCATTTACATTATTAAATAAAGTAATGTCTGTTTAAACCACGGCTTTTCAAAGAAAGGGAGGATAAAACCTCCTCACAGGGGTTTGACCACACAAGTACTGACGCAACGTAATGTGATAAATGTAAAGATGTAAAAAATCTCTACATAATTTTTTTTTTCTTTGAAGACACCAACAAAATATTTCAGGTTGTACGTTGTAAACTGAATTCTTGCTTAAATCGAGCTTGAGGGGCACAAAATTGAAAATCAGGCAAATTGTTGAAATCAAGTGGTGTGAGAAGAACAGATGAGATAACTACAGACTTGCATTTACATTGAGGTGTTTCTTCTGTCAGGACGTGGCTGGAATCATTTATTTTAGGGGAAAGGTCATCGCAGGAAGCATTTATCAATACAACACATGGCAAGCAATGAGTCAAGGCCAGAGAGATTCTGACCCCAGTCTGATAAGGATTCAGACTGATTGGCATGTTCACCGTAACCCTCCATTCGTCCTTACACTGGAAATAGAGAGATTTAACAATGATACACTGTATTTTGGGCATTTCGATACCGAATAATCTGTGTTATGTTCTTTATCTCCTTCAAATCAGACAGTGCACTTTTTGACCAATTCAATTCAATTCAATTCAATGAGAAAAAACACGCAGAATAACTTTAGAGGGTTTGTTCATTGGTGTTTTTTCTGTTCTCAGCCAGCAGAGGAACAGGTGAGGTGCACTTTGAACAAGTTATCACTCCTTCATCTTTCCATTAGGAAGACATATAAATCAGACAGGATCACAGTTTAACACAGGCCGGCTCATTCATTTCCCTTTCTCTGTTGGTGAACAACTTGCCTTTATGATAAAGGAAATGTTTCTCACGGAGAGCTTGCCAGACAGGATGAATTACTTTCTGCTGTGGCTAGATTCTTCTAACCGATTTAGGATTCCTTAAATCTGCAGAGGAGTGGCAATGTCAGACCATAACAATGCAACGATATCAATCTTCACCTACAGGACTATATTTGGTAACTTCCAAATTTCTTCTCTTTTCTCCCGAACTAACATTCAAAAATTGATCACGTGATAGATTTAGATAGTTATGAGTTGCAGATGTTTCGTTTCATCGCTTTGATTTAAGTTGTCAAGGCAGAAAAGGTAAAATGAGTCCGATTTTGGTGTGTTTATAATAGTTGTGTTTATTTAAATAGACTGTAAATTCATGAAATGTCCAAAAAATTACATTCTGGGATTAACTTTTCAATTTGGACTCATTATTTGAAAGAGTGCCACATGAAGGGTTGAGCTTTTAATACAGAAAGGCTTAGAGCGTTTGCAGAATTCAATGACTTCTGCTTCAAATGCGAAAATTCAAATAGTGATTTTTGCAGGTTGTGTGGAATCAACCGTCAACAAGCTGGAATGTTTGGGTGCAGGAAAGAAAACAGCTTCGGATTCTGGTCACAACAAGTCAAGCAACAGTTTTTTTCACCTGCATTGGCACAATCACGTTTATCCCCTCGAGCAGGATGCAGCAACCGGCGGTTCTGTCCCTGAAGCGTTCAGAAAACTAAACACAAGCAAACATTTTATCTTAAATTTGGGTAATTTACACACCAGTCATTTTCAAATAGACTCTTAACTTTTGACTAAAAATGGCTTTAAAATAGCTGGGGGGAAATAGCAAAATAAACCATAAGTGAAGAAAAATGCTATAAAAAAAAAAAAAAAAGAAAGAAAAAGATAAAAAAGCTTAAAAAAATGTAAATGACTTTAAAAGAACGCCAAAACTGTTAAAAAGCTCAAATGTCAAAATTTTAAAATACAATGATAAAAAAAAAAAAAAGAAGGGCGAAACCACTGAAATCAGGTCCAAAAACCACACTTGCAAGTAAAAATGAATGAGTGCAAATTTTTGTACATATATCAAAACTTCAAGTTAAACCTTATAAGCTGCATTCACCTCATTTTAAAGGCAAACATGTTTTCCGGCTCAGTTTAAATTTGATTTGATGGAAAGTTTCGAAAATGGTTCTTTTGGTTATAAAGGTTGCAAACCCCTGCCCTAGAGGAGATCTGTGATTACGACAACAGGTTAAGTCAGGACTGTTGTATGAGACTCGGTCACGTTTCATATAGCTCAAGGTCACATGACTATAAAAATGGGTCAGGTTAAAAACAAAATCAAGATCTGAATCAAGCAAAACAGGATTTTCTTTTCTTTTTCTTTTTTCAAAATACAAGAATTGGATTCAATATAATACATTTTCATAGGATTGGAGTTAATAGGTCACCAAATGTACAAAGTGCCACTCAGTACAGAACAATTGCTTCCCACTTTATCTCACCTCTTTGGACTCCGCTTCATGGGAAAACACTGAACTTCTGAAAACAAAGCACATGACAACTCCTCCTCAGCCCCTTCGCCCCTGCTACTGGCCTCACACATTATCATCGTGTGTGTGTGTGTGTGTGTGTGTGTGTGTGTGTGTGTGTGTGTGTGTGTGTGTGTGTGTGTGTGTGTGTGTGTGTGTGTGTGTGTGTGTGTGTGTGTCCCCCTCCCTCCTGAGTTTCCATCCCACCTGTAGCTCGGCTCAGTTTGACGCACGCAGGGTTCAGTCCGCTGGACAACCTCGGCATTCGCCGCATTGCGCGGCACTCTCAGATTTTTCACGCGCACCGTGTTTAGCAACAAACACACACAGTCATGTGGCTCCACTCGCTGCACACACTCACTCACTCACTCACACACACACACACACACACACACACACACACACACACACACACACACACACACACACACACACACACACACACACACACACACACACACACACACACACACACACACAATAAATATATCAACTGCCACACTAGTAAAGTCATCACAAGTTTCAGTGTGACGTCCATCAACAACACTGGTGTCACGGAGGTAGCACGGAGTGTACTCACACACACACACACACACACACACACACACACACACACACACACACACACACACACACACACACACACACACACACACACACACACACACACACACACACACACACTTATAAACTAGCGAATCTTGTACTCATGCTTTTCCAGTGTAACTGTCTCTCCCTGTTTCACAAGGAATAATCTCATATATCATTAAAACAAGTGAAATCATTGCTTCAAGGCGAACACAATGATGCACATTTGACCTCCGAGGGCACGACTCCAAGCGGCCATTGCCAAAGGAAAATGGGACAGGTAAGGTGATCCATGGGAAAGTATCTCGTCGGGCCGGGGTTACGTCTCTCAGGACGCCGAGTGCAGAGTACAGTCTTTGTCTGGTTGCAATAAAGTACAACAGTTTGATTTCAACACGCGAAAAGAAGGGAACGTTCATTAGCAAGGAGATAGCAGTGAGATACTTACCTCTGACATCGGCTGCACATTGAAATACAGCAGTTCAGTAGATTGAAATCATGGGGAGATAAATTAAAGGACATTGTGCTAAAGGTCTACAGACAAGGAAACAATTAACTGACTCAAACGTGTATGTTTTAGCAGCAATATTTACCCTCTAAAATCTGCATTTGTCCCAGAATGCAAAGAAAACACATTGCAACATGCACATATACAATAACTCTTAACTGTATTACGTTTTGGGACATTTCTGATAAGAAACGTCCATCCATTCATCGGCTTCATCAAACTTAACCAACTTGAAAAAGGCAGTGTACACCCCTGCACAGATTTTCAGTTAATCACAAGTAGTTGTCCCAAACAAATATTTGGAAAAGCCGTGCCTACCATAAAGGTAAAGACGCATGAACATTTTATCGACTGTTTTTCTCGCTCTCTCTCCATGTTTGTCAAAAGCAGTAAACCTTTCAAGCCAGTTGAAATTTACCAACACAGCTTCAGCCCTTCTTATCTAATCTGCAGTACACTGACACACATTGATTCGTCCTGCAGATTCACACCACGTGTGCGAACGCTCCGAACTTGACTGCAGAGTTGGTGAGGTCGGAGGTCGACAATCAAAAGACCGACAGCGCAGACGGGGCAGCATCCCGCTTTTAGGCAAACAAACAGTTGAATGGTTGAGTGATAAGGCTTCCTTGTACAATGACGTTGCAGTGTAACGACTGCTTGAGGCGGCGAAGGTGTGTGTGCTCGTACCTGTGTGGGGTGTGTGTGTGAGTGTGCCAAGACTGTGTGTGTGTGTGTAAGGCCGTGAGTAAATATTGCAAATGTCTATATGCCTCCTGCGATCCAGAGGCTCCTGTCGGACACACAGATGAGCATTCAGACCAGTGGCGGTGTGTGTGTGTGTGTGTGTGTGTGTGTGTGTGTGTGTGTGTGTGTGTTTGGCATATGTGTGTTGCCGTCCAGACATCAGTGAATGTGTGCTCAGCTAAACTGGGAACATACACTGTACAGTGCAGAAAAGGCTTCGCAAACACATGCCTGAGCCAAAGAATCCCAGAAACCCTCCGGCAACAATCGGGCAATCTGAAACACGCCACATATAAAAAAAATGTTGTTGACTTTTCTTTTTTCTTTTTTTTAAATTATACCACAAATGAGAATTCCTGTGTGGGCTTTCATTCAGCAGTCAAACTATATGTGTCGGCATTATCAAGTAAATATTTGCTGTGATGGTCAGTACAGAGAGAGGCGGTCACTTTGATTTGGCAACGGGTTGCAGGTAAGTTGCCAGAGAGCACGAGTGACCAGAGATAGCGCAACTGCAAACAGACGTCGGCCAAAATACACTGTCGTCTCAAAGGAGGTGTAGGCGCTGGAGGAGAGGCTCAAATGGATTTGGAGAAGTACATAAGTGACAGATCTGTGTTTTTTCAGGAAATCATTTAACAACTTAGAAATATTTTTTCGACAACTGAACTTCAATATCTCTGTGGATGGAGTACACCAGGGATCATTGTGAGGGCCACAAACATGTCATTACTCATTGCAGGAGGACCAAATTCTACATCTACTACAATTAGTGGGGCTTATGGAAGCTAATTTAGTGGAAAACACTAAATGTATTTCTTTAATTTTAATCAACATGCATGTATTTGATGTTTGCTTTACCTTGAAAAATCAAGTTTTAAGTGAGGTGAGTAAATCCAATTGGTTTAAATGTGTGTAAAATGACCCTATCCTACCTTTAATTGTGAAATCAAAGTATTGGGTCATGGTCACATGAAATCACGTCTGTTGTTGAACCAAGAAGGTCAAATATTCCATCCCTGCAGAATGAGCTTGCAATTTCATTTTTAAAAAGAAAAGCCACATCTGTTTATGGTTTATATATTGGGATGTCACTGTTATTGTGAGACATAAATGCCAGCTTAGCATTACTGCATGAGCTCATTGTGAGGATGAATTTATCACATTTCTTTGTATGAATTGATCATTTTATTATTATTGTTTTAAATGGCAATAAAAAAAATGTATTTCTATTCTATTCTATTTACTGTCCATTGACTGATCTATCTATCTATCTATCTATCTATCTATCTATCTATCTATCTATCTATCTATCTATCTATATATTCTTTTAATGTAATTATTTTCTTCTTTATATTAAAAAAATGAGATCATTGGATGAAGAAAAAAAAAAAACGGCCCCAGCTAATGACTGTTAATGATAAAGGCTGTGGTCACATCGAATGTAAACATGCAGGTTTGTTTGGGTAAATTTCAGCGTGCCATCTCTGAATCTCTTCTCAGGATCTTTATCTTGGGATCTTCTGGAGAGACATGTGCGGTGGCTCTGTGTGTCTGCGCGTCCCGCCCGGAGGGGCGGGGCTGAAGAATGGGGTGAATGGCACGTTGAAAAAAGTGGGCGGGAACCTCTAAAAATTACTACATCCACCCTGACTGCCACCGTAGCTCCTCAGTTTTCAAACAGATCCGAGCCACGAGTGAAACACTGGACTTTCTTTATCCATTTTTTTTTTTTTTAACAGAAATTAATCATATTATCTTTATTATTATTATTTTTTAATCTCTGCGTGAAGTTTCACCAATACAATAGTCGATCTGCGATGGCAAAAGGAGAAGGAGGTGAACAATACTCCAACGCCAGCTTATTGAACAAATCGGTCAGCTCGGATGGCATCAAGCTCGCGAGGAAGGTGAGTTCATTCATTCATCACATGAAGGGGGCTTGAGGGACGCATCTCGTGCGTCTGCGTGAATCCGTTCAGCAGGTGGAATAAAGGAGGTTTTGGACACGTTGG
This sequence comes from Lipophrys pholis, assembly GCF_963383615.2. Classification (NCBI taxonomy): domain Eukaryota; kingdom Metazoa; phylum Chordata; class Actinopteri; order Blenniiformes; family Blenniidae; genus Lipophrys; species Lipophrys pholis. The sequence continues at coordinate 16,774,923 of NC_137643.1, read as the reverse complement.
AACTCCACGTTTGAATGAGTGGGTCTCACCCGACAGGCTGACATTTTCCTGGGAGGGTCGCCTTCAGTTAGGGCGCGCGTCGCTCAGGTGCGATCTTCTGCACGATTACCGCCTCGAAAGGGAATTAAATGTATGAAACAATCGATAAATATGATCCGTTCCGTGTCCAACGCGGAAATCAATAAACCTCCGTGCTCTGGAGACCTTTTCTCCTCTGCGTGAATCCGAACGGCCGTGGAAATTCCGAAAATACTTTCATTCAAATTGAGGTTTTTACGCAGTCAAATGAGCGGGTTTGCAGACGACACCGATCGGTGGTTTTGTTTCCTTCCGTTTCAAAGATCTATTTTAAAATTTTGAGTAAAATGCAAGCTCGTCTGACTCTAAACCTGTGTAGGGTGTTGTCTCCTGCTTCATCCCTCATATCAGTTCATATGTGGATCTGTGCGCTCTGGATAGGGGTGTTTCAGTGCTGCATTCAGGGACACATCCGACCAACCCTCAATAGAGAAAATGATTTTCTTTAAAAAAATTTAAATCGATGTCTTATAAGTCAAACTGTTAAATTAACTTATGCAAGAATAGCAATATAATGCAAATGAGGACTATTTAATCTCCCCCTCGTTTGCAAACTGACACTGGAGTGGTTGCATCATACTGCACGCTATATGTGGGTTTTTGTGTGCAAAAAAAAACCCATAAACTAAATCTTCTCTCGATTTAGACTGCAATAAAGCGCGTCTGCTGCAAACGGTCCAGCAGTTTCATTTTCTCCACTAACATTGAACGCAACAGGGAAGCGCGCTCCAAGCCGACGTGTCACATACAGAAAGGACAGTTTCCTTTATAATATCCCATCTAAAATTGGTTACTTTAATCTTGTTTTTATTTGCTTATTTATTTATAAGCATGCAGAGTACTGCCCCTTGCACCCCCCCACCCCATATCTGTCCAGATGCAAAAGGATTGTATGTTATCAGTTTACAGTAGTAACATATAATCACTGTTAGCACTGATAGCAGTCTGTGAAGAAGTATTGGGGGGGGGTTACATAATACAACTGGACCCGTTCATAAAAGCCACATCTCACTCAGTAGATAATTCAATTACAATGGCATGATTGAAGCTGAGTAATGATCATGACAATAATGGAACAAGACATTCCTCCTGCTTGAAAGAACTGTCCATTCATCACAGGACATTATAAAAACAAAGGAGGGCGGAGGTATGTAGAACCACACCAATTCAGGTGGAACAGGTATAGGAGGATTGTGAGAAAAAGAGTTGCACTTGAGGTGTGCGTGTGTGTCACTGCAGCTGACACGGCAGGGTCAAGTTTGTTCCTCGATCAATGTATTTAACACCGTGGAGATCTGACCCCCCAAACATCCGATTGTCCAACTGTTGACATGAAAGCCATTGTGTTTGTGATTGCCTCTGTGTTCAGATGGAGCTGGTTTCTAATTTCAACCAGAGAGGGTTTTTGTCATCTACACAAAAGTAGAGGTGGGTGTAACGACAATGCTGTGGCTTGTTCATTCAGGTGCGCTCACAAAGACGTCTTGTGTTGTGGTCTAATCCCAGATGACATCCAGGCGACACACCAACACAAAAAGAAATGTTTTCGTGGCTCTAGGTCGTGTTCATAAGCTCACGGGACAGTAAAATTCCTCATTCAGCAACATTGAGGGGAAAAAAAAAAAGTCCTGGATTAGCTAAAACCGAGGGCATGCTGATCTGCACTGAACACACAATCCTCTGATTGGTCAGGAGGAGGGTGCTCGTCTGGTCCAACCTGCAGCCGTCGCTTTGTGTCATAATCCACTGCCAAGGTGGTGTCACCCTGGCTTTCTGATGTGAGTGACACCGCAGTGTTGTCATGCCCGGGCACTGACCGGCACAGATATGTGTTGTTATTAGAAGAGCTGCTGAGAGTCTGTGTGTTCAGGATGATATTCTATCTACAGTGCAGAAAAGTGAAAGGAATCCCTTACAGATCCAAGGGTTTGTTCCCCGGTGAGCTGTCCCTAACTGCTGCCAACACGCCGTGGTTCGCTTTCTGCCTGCGAAACTCCCGAGCTGCTGAGCTGCGCCGGTGTAATGACAATTTGGGCCACATTCCTTGTGAGGCACTGAGAAATGAGTCCTAATCGGACTAGTTGTAAAGAGGCAAGACTTGCAGATTAAAGGGTTCAGGCGGAAACTGAGAAAGTTGCCTATTTATAAGTCGAGGAACTCTCAACGTGTGTGCTGTGGTGTTGCAGTCACCCTGTTAGGAATAAGCGTCTGTCGCTGACTCTGCAGAATTGACCCCTCCTATAATTAAAAAAGGCTTTGCCCTGCCACAACCTGAAAAGCTGGCAGACAGCTGCACACTTAAAATCAAGTTTCGTGTGTGTGTGTGTGATTGTTGTCATCCATTAAAATACTTTTCTTTTTTTTTCTTCTTCTTTTTACAGCATGAGCACAGGAACAGGTTGTCGATATGCAACAAGATATGCTACGCCATTGGTGGAGCGCCCTACCAGATGACCGGATGTGCCCTGGGCTTCTTCCTGCAGATCTATCTACTGGATGTCGCTCAGGTGGGTATTTTTTTTATTTATTTATTTTTTTTTAAGTAATCACAAAATTCCTTCAGCAATCTTTTACAGATGATCAACCTGCGGAAAACAAATCTCCCTCATAATAATTGCTTGGACGTATTGCCCCCTTATTAGTTGGCCATATTCACACTGATCCATGCTGGACTCTCTATTATCCCATATTAGTGAATTGTTGCTGTAAAATTGGGGTTTTGACGCAGTTCTGATTCATATTTGAGTGAAGCAAGTGTATGAGCATTACCGACTGTGCACTGCAGTGGTCAATTCTGAAAATTTGGTGCACATCCTGCCACCCACGCTACTGCATCGGAAAAAAGGTCGTTCGAGGGTAAAGACTTCTACACGACCGGTCTCATGCCCTCGGACCACCGCCACTGTAAGGGCATACAGGACATTGTGAATGCCACAGCTTATCAACAATGGGACTTATTGTCCTGGAAAAAATGAAGTGGTGGAAAAAGTTTCTGTGCTATTTCAATGATTGATTCAGTGGTGGCGCTCTGCTGTATCAGGATGGCTTACAGGGGACTTGTTCGGGAGGGGCGGGGGTGACTGTGGAGGGGCTCGCTTTAATGGGCTCCGACACTAATCTGATGTTTAAGGCCACAGCGGCATGAAAGTCAGAGGCTTCTAGGGGGTTCGGCTTTGTTCGGCCTCCGACATTGTTGATTAATAGTCTATTGGGTGACACAGCGTGGCGCGGGTTGTACAGTGAGGACTGGAGCATTCATCGCGTCTGGACTCCACTCAAGCGACATAAATGAAGAGCAGACGGGTTCGGCTGCCAAGTGGCACCTCCAGAGTTTGGCCGGATTCTTGCTGTGGGCTGCCATTTCACTACTGTCATTGGAGAGCACATTTAGCATCCCTCACTCACTCAGTCAGGTTTACGGTCTCGTCTGAAAGCTTCACTGTACCGTGACAGTAGATCTTAATCCTTCTATTGTCCACTTTCACAGCTGGATCCTTTCTATGCCTCCATCATCTTGTTCGTCGGCCGAGCTTGGGACGCCGTAACCGACCCCACAATCGGGTTCCTTGTCTCCCGAAGCCCTTGGACACGATTTGGACGGATGCTGCCCTGGTACGTGTCACTCCCAACAAGTCTACATGTTTGTTTTTATTCCCTCTCTTGAGTTAATATTTGGGTCTCTGCCAAATTATGACCGTGTTGATAAAATTCAATTACGTGAGCCAAGCATTTGTCACATATTTCCTGCTGAAATTCCTCAATGGGGGAGCTTTCTGATCAGCTGCAGTGAGTCAGAGCTCCCCGTGGAAGTTTTCCAACTGTGCACAGGACGTGTGTGTCATTGTTAGGGGGCGGGGCCCGACTGCATCAGGAGAGCCAGCATCATCTCCTGTGAGGGTTTGCTGTAGGTCAGGCTGATGCAACTTTCTCATTTCTCGCACAGCTGGCCTGTGCTCATGTGAGCTCCTATTGGTGAACCTTCCGTCCAGTGTTGACGTGTACACACGCTATAGAATAATGCTCTGAACACTGGGCTGAAGTGGAAACAGCGATGAAATCGGGAGAGGTGGAGCCAACGTTACTGTACATTTCAGTACTGGCATCTGTCTGTAGGAATTAGTTTCAGCTGAACTCTTCAGATACAAAAAAAAAAAAAAAAAAAGAAATCCACCTTATTGTAGTTTGATTTGCTTTTGCATCTGTGTGTGCTGCGGCCAGGCTGAGAGAGTGGGAGGCCCTTGACGCTTCGGGGTTTTTTACACAGAAAAGCTCGCTGACCCTTTTTAATTTTTTTTTCCCTTTTACATTTTGCACCGCCTCTACCGCATACTACCACCTCAAACATCCTACACAGGTTCATCTCACTCTTTGCCTGTGAAGATTGCAGGGCCTTTAAGCTGGGGCTGCTGCATTGTCAAAAAGTGTTGGACCCCTCTTGATCTGTGCGTTCGAGGGGGGAATAGATCTTGCGGTTATGTCAGAGTAATGTCGGTGTAGGGTGTCGGAGGGCTGCCAGTTTTAGCAGAGGTTGCCTGTGTCCTGTCATCGCACAAGATGTCTCAACGCTACTGTCCCCTCAGTACATTGAGTACTTGCAGTGTGATCAAGATAGAAATGGGCGAGTGGAGGAGACAACATCAGGACATCTTTAATAATGAGTAGGACAGGGGGCTACAGGCCTGGGTGGTGCTACTCCCTTGATTGCTGGATGAAACATCCCCCGAGCTGCTTATTAATCGCAGCAGAAGGTGCGCACATGGGAGATGGACCTCGCCGTGAAAAGGCTCCAGTGTGATTTCCCATCTCAGCGTCAAGTGTTAATGTTTCCTCTGGTGTGCACATCTCCTGGATACCTGCATAATTGATACAAACCACATTGGAATCGCCAACAAGACGGTGGTTAGTTGAGTGAAAACCATTGAAATATGAGTGACGACCCATAAAGTAGCCAGTGTGAACCTCAATTTCAAATAGAGCTTTTTTAGGTTACTTTAATTTTGCCAGTTGTGCCACGAAGTAACAGTTGATTTTCAGCCAGCGCCGAGATGCTGAATATCGAATCCCAGAAAGTGGGTCACACAGGATGCTGCTTTTTGGATGGGGAGATGCAAATCTCACATTTGCCTTCAGAGACGGGGCGTGTGTCGGCAGTGAGGAGGAGAGGATGCAGGAATGACCGGCATGTTCAGTCCCGTTGGGGTCGGGGCCGCTCGTAAAGACGCGAGCAGATGAGCAGCCGTGCACGAAGGCGGCAGTCAAGAAAGCTGGACAAAGGCTGTCAAGGCTGCTTCTTCTTAAAAGCGCTGTGTTTAGGTGGTGGGGGGAGGGTAACTGGAGTCAGGCCGGCCTCTCATTGGCAGACACGACAACACACCACCCGTCTCAGCCAATGAGGCTGCAGCTCGCGCCAGCGAACGGCCCCGTTCGGATTTTTAAAGTGCGGCTGAGGAATTCATGAGGTTACTGCAGTTCAGGTTGCAATGGGTGTCACTGTTGCAGCAGCTACAAGGCGGAGGTTGTAGAATTTGTGGTATTTCTCAAAAAAAAAAAGAAGAGGAAAAAAAAAGGGCAAAATGTATTCAAAAATATGCCGAACATTGAAGCAGATCATGTAAAACATGATTTAATTTAGCTTTTTTTTTTTCTAGACCATGAACTCGGTTGAGTTCATTACGGTTCTGAGAAGCTGCAGAACCTGAATGCTTGGAAATGCTTCTCATACATATTATTGGGGCTGGGTAAAATGAGGAGCAGTATGATGAACAAGTTCTCGACTGAGGGTTGTCACTTAGTGAATTAACTCCCTGAGATTAAATAAGTCACCGCTCTCTAGTCAGCACAGCTATTTCCGATTTGAATATGATAGCAGAGCTCCCATGGCTCTCTGTGTCACTGCGGCTCTTCAACAGCATATTATAGTTCATGCTCCGGCTAAGAAAGTCATTCTGAAAAAACGGGGGGGAAAACCATGCAGAGCTTCTGTGGCTCTGTACGGTAATTGAATTAAAAGCATTGCCGTTGAAGTCAGCTGATGAGCCGAGCCCAATGTGGCATGTGTTCCCGTCTTGTGGTACGGATGAAAATGGCATCACTAATGCACATTTGTAAGTGTTCCGTCATCCCCTGATCGAACACCCGCTTTAACTTGCCCACCACTCCTGCACGCGCCCACTTTGATTTGACTGGAGTGTGCGGTTAGTCACGTCACATGCTCGCCTGCTTCTCTACACTCACTGGTATCACTGGGAATGAGCTTAAGTTGACGAGCAGCTGAAGGGAGCCTGCATCGCCGTGTCTTTATCAGTGCTGTGTGCATGACCTCATATCCTGTCCGATAAGGATTTAGCAATTCCCGGAGAGGTGGATGAGACAAGCAGGACACACTGTGTCTGCTTCTGTTTCCACATCCCACACAGGCGTGGCTCCTCTTTCAACCGTGCATCTGATTGGAGAGTCTCAGTCTGACCATCGGATAATAGCAGGAAGTGAGGAAAGCAATGTTGCTATCACGCACTTCCTGCTCTTTTTTTTTTTTTTTCTTCTTCCTCCTCATGACTTTAATTCACAGGATATAAAATGACCTAATTTAGCATTGTCTCAGTAATGGGAGGTGCCGAGTTCAAAAGGGGCACATCAAAATGGATTTCTTACTCAACAAGCTGTTACTCCAGATTCCTCAGCGATGTATCCTCACATTCATGTCAGATCTCGCCATACTTGAAGCGGAACTGGTTTCTTTTAGCAAAGGGAGCAATGTTCCACACCAGATGATGAGAGCCGCACGCGAAACACGGCTCTGGAAGAACTGGCACAAGCTGAATGAGTGACCCTCTCCAATAGGGTCCAGTTTGTTATGTAATGTGAGGCCCACGTCTGCATAAAGAACAAAAACTGTTTAGACCATTTCACGGTTAACTGAAATCACGTTTCATCCACTGATGTTGTTGTTGTTGTTGATGTGTCTCTCCTCCCTCCCTCCCTCCCTCCCTTGTGCCCATCCTCTCCATCTGCAGGATCCTGCTCTCGACCCCTCTGGCTGTGCTTTCCTATTTCCTCATATGGTACGTTCCCCCCTTTGAGGACAGCAAAGTCATCTGGTACCTTTTCTTCTACTGCCTCTTCCAGACCCTTCAGACGGTGAGTGCCACACTTGTGCGCACAAGAATATACAAGTTGTTCCATCTGTGCAACACAGGTCCAAGGAAAATAACGGTTAGCTGTATTCAAACATTTACAGCTTCTGCACTCCTTCACTATCTTTATACCAATCGTACAAGTGAAAGTCATCATCAGAAGTACACTGACTCCTCTTCCTAACCTGATAAGTTCAAAGAAATAAAGAAATAAAAGTGGGGCAATCATTTTCCAATATTTAAGGACTTTTATAATGCTTTGATTGCTGCTGGAAACAGGAAAACATGCGCACGCCTGGATCCACTAAGGGTAAAGTCAACACTGAGATTTTTCAGTGAAATTCTACGTGTTGGCATTCACTAACTTATCAGCGCATTGATGATCTGATAAAAGCCTAATTTGAAAAAAAGAAATGATTGCACCAGCCCAAAGAAGATACGAGACGTTACGAGAAGTCTTCACTGAAGTGGTTGTGTAACGTGACCAGAAATAGTTTGAAAAGAATCTGCAGTGCTCAGGAGTGGCATGAGATTCCTCCAACACATCACAATATTCATCTATATCATCTAAATAAGCTAGAAAATATCAACACGTTAAAGATCAATCCACTATTTTTCATCTGTAATTTCTTAACTGGAGGCAGTAAGCTTTCCTTTTTTGTAGTTTTGTCATATAAAGACATGGGAGGCGATGGAGGAGATTGATGATTTTCTCAAAATGCAATTTATTTGTCTATAATAACGTTTGCTGCCCCAAAAAGGCAAACACACCTCACTTATTTTTTAAATTTTTTTATTTTGTTTTGTTTCCCACAGTGCTTCCATGTGCCGTACTCTGCCCTCACGATGTTCATCAGCTCCGAGCAGAAAGAGAGAGACTCCGCCACTGCTTACAGTGAGTGAAACGGCAAAAACAAATAAATACAGCCTTCACATGAAACTCCTGATAAACCTCATCGCTTAAAATCTCTGATGGCTCTCGTCAGGGATGACGGTGGAGGTTTTGGGAACTCTGCTCGGTACGGCCATCCAGGGGCAGATTGTGGGCATGGCGAACGCCCCCTGCCTGCCCGGACCCGCAGACCTCGTGGCAGATCTGAGCAACTCCTCTGCAGGACTGAATGAGTCGGAACACGTCATTTCCCTGGATCACACGGTAACCGCTCCATCAGTCACGAGTTTAGCGGCAAACACTCAATGCATCTCTCTGTTTATGTTTGCGTTATTGCTGAAAGCTAGTTGAAATGATAGTTGGTGTTTTCTAACCATGAGCTTACCCCCCCCCCCCCCCCCCCCCCGCCCCCACAGAAAGCAGCCTACATGATTGCATCTGGCATCATCTGCCTGATCTACGTCCTCTGTGCTATTGTGCTGTTCTTTGGTGTCAGAGAACAAAAAGGTGAGGATTTCATCTGTCTTATCTTTCCTTCATCTCATTTGGTGGCTCAGATGGTGGAAGATTTTGTTATGATGAGCAGCTGTAAAATACTGTATGTATGTAAATATGAAGTACACTGATCCTGCTAAAAGCAGTGAAGTTCACCTACTATGAAAGCTGCATTCCAAGTATCCAGTTAGTTCTGAAGCTTCTTCTCTTCTCCAGTGGAAATACCGGGTTATAGCTGCAGGCTGTGGTTTGACTCCCGTCTCTGGTTAAGTGTGAGGTCTCGTGACTTGTCCTGGGACTAATTAGCTCGTCCAGCAAAGGGATGGGCTGCATGTAAAAAAATAAAATAAAAAAATAAAAGTGAAGTTAGGAATCGGAATAGATCAGAGGACATCAGATGATCTGAGAACGTATTGAAGCAGATTTAATTTGGTGTCTTTGCACATTGCTTTCAGAGTCCTGCCGTCCCAGGTCAGAGCCCATGTCGTTCTTCCAAGGGATTAAGCTGGTGATGAGACACGAACCGTATGCCAAATTAGTCATGGTGTTCTTATTTACATCCCTGGCTTTTATGGTAAGTGTGAGCTAACGACACACACACACACACACACACACACACACACACACACACACACACACACACACACACACACACACACACACACACACACACACACACAGTCTCACATGCACATGTTTTATGATGTAGTTCTAACTAGTTAATTTAGAGTATATAAGTGACTGTTTTGCAACTTCTTTTTTTTTTTAGTTCAACCACTTTTTCAACTATGTTTAATGTGTGGCGTCTCCTCTGGTCTGAGTTTACTTGGCATGCTGCAAGTCTTGGCCCACGGGTGTGTTTGTGTGTTTGGCTACGTTAGTAACATTTGACTAAAGGGGCCTCTGTGTTTTCTCCCCCGCAGCTCCTGGAGGGAAACTTTGCTCTGTTCTGCAGCTCAACGCTGGGTTTCAGGAACGACTTCCAGAATATTCTGCTGGTTATCATGGTGAGTGTCTTTTTTTTGTTTCCTAGAGCAGCCCAGTTTGTGTGGAATGGCTCAAGGCATTAGTTTTGACTGTAGACAAAGGCTTCGCCTCTTAAGACGAGCACATAAATTCGGCCTCTTGTTACAAGGCCACTGTACTGGGACACAATGTGAGGCTCCCAGCTGACAGTTTCTGTGATGTGTGTCCACTCCGAATGCCATCCCATTCCCACGGACGGTAGAGAAGACACATGTGTTTTGCTTTTCTCACCATGACTTCCTCATCAGTATTAAACTCAAATAATCCCTAAATGTGCCTCACACACACACACACACACACACACACACACACACACACACACACACACACACACACACACACACACACACACACACACACACACAGAGAAAATGTACAGGTTAGTGAGGGTGAAAAGATTACAAGCTTTGAGCCTTTACTTTATGGAAAGGATTACAAAGTCAAGGCAGTGACCTTCTTCTTTAATAAAACTGCAGGTATTTAGTAAGATGATTTAATATTTTTTTAGGGGCTTTCACAGAAACTTCCCTCTCTGAAGATTTCCACTAAGAGATCCTAATCCTCACCTCCTGTAATGCGATGACATGTCAGAGTTATCAGACCTTATTAGCCTTAATAAAGTTGAACAAATTGAGAGGACAGGTATTACATAAAGCGCCGGACCGGCTGCCAGCGGCCGGACCGACACGGGGAAGGTCGAATATAATGAAACCCTGTGAGAGAGCAGCGGGGACTTCGTTAAAGTGAAACAAACACAAAGAGTCTTGTGTGCCACCCATGTGAGGCACGTTGCAGAGAGCATGCTGCACTCGGCGCTTTGTTCTCCAGGCCTGTTGCGCAGCATGTGCGCTCATTTTTAAAGGACCAGGCAGTGTTTACATCAGAGGGAGTCTCCTTATGCTCCTCAGTTTAATTTGGCTGGGTGAGAGTTAACTTAAGCAGGTTTTATGAGGTCCAAACCCTTATTTGTTTATATCAACGATTGCGGTTGATAAAGCTCGCACAGCTGAGCTTGTTCTCTGAGTGATGGGACTGGCGTGACAATATCGAGACCTTTGCATGCAAATAAAACGTAAAAGGAGTGAAGCCACGTAATCGTCCCTATAGAGGACTGCAGGGAGCTGGAAGAAGTGGCGTGTGAGCGGTTCATCTTTCAGCTCAAAAAAAAGGTGGACAAACGGTGTTACACAGTGGTTTTGTGTTGCTTCTCCACCTTAGTCAAATATGTGACGGGTCAGAGGCCAAACCGATCGGACCCCCAGAGAGTCGGGCGATTTCCTCTGTGGAATCCTCCGTCGCATCCAAGCTCAGTTTTGTTTTGAGAAGCGCCCTTGAAGCCATATTGTCTTCCATTGTCACTGTTTGGTTTGGCAGATATGACGAGGTATTCTGCAGCGCCATCCCTCTGGTGCAGTCGATCTCTGAAGTGTTTTGAGAATGCATCCAATATTACACCCTCTTTTTCTGTTATGTAATGAAGATATTTGTCACTTTTTCCATGCACAGTCGCATTCACCTGCCATAGAGGCGCTTTTGTGGGATTTACGGAAACCTATTAGAGTTTTTGGCTTTAAAAAAAAAAAAGAAGAAATAGTGTGGTTAAAACAACTCTGAATGTTTTTGTTTTTTTTCCACTTGCAGCTCTCGGCTACTCTGGCCATCCCGTTCTGGCAGTGGTTTCTCACACGCTTTGGAAAGAAGACGGCAGTTTACACTGGCACCTTGGTAAGACTCGGTTTGCCCGCATCATAAAACACACGCATCACTGACAGGTATTCAGTATTCTATCTTTATCGTAATGTTTCCTTTTCCTCCAGTCTGTGGTTCCCTTCATGATCCTTGTGGTGTGCGTAAAGAGTAACCTGATCGTCACTTACATCGTGTCCTTCGCTGCCGGGGTCGGGGTGGCCGCAGCTTTCCTGCTTCCCTGGTGAGTCCCCCCCCCCCCTGTTGTTTATCTGGTGGCTTTTATTAAAATGTTTTATTTAAACCACATCGGATGAGTAGAGAAAATCATAACGCGTATGTATCCTCAGGTCTATGCTTCCCGATGTCGTTGACGATTTCCAAGTGCAGAACCCGGAATCCACGGGTCACGAGGCCCTCTTCTATTCCTTCTACGTCTTCTTCACCAAGTTTGCCTCTGGAGTTTCCCTCGGCATCTCCACCCTCAGTTTAGAGTAAGTCCTCACACAAACTGTAATTTAAGAGCCATGGGTCTTTTCTTGCGATGCACTGGGTCAGAACGGTAAAAAAACCAAAGAAAAAGAAAGAAAGAAAAGCCTGAGTGGGGCTTAGTGAAATCTCTTCGCGTACAAATCCCACATCAAAGCAAAGAAATCCTTTCACTTTTATTAGATTAAGTACAGTAAGTCTGGCTCTGCAAGCAGGCATCACAAGACTGACGACGGGAGCGGTGACTTTTTGAGCCGCACCTTTCAGTTTTTTTCACATCTCAAACACGTTCTGTCCAGATTTATTATTCTAGGTTATTTTTCTCCGTTTTTTTCTAATTGTGGGTAAAGGAATCGCCGCTCTCAAAACGAGGCTATTGATTTGGCGTGCACGACAATCTCGCACAGCAGAAATCTCAACAGAGTCACTCCCTTTCCAGCTTCGCAGGATACATCAGCCGAGGCTGCTCTCAGCCGAAGGAGGTGCACCTGACCTTGAAGTTGCTGGTTTCGGCCGCCCCCGTGGCTCTCATCATCATCGGCCTGAGCATATTGTACTCGTATCCGATCGACGAGGAGAGGAGGCAAGGCAACCGCAAGCTCCTACAAGAGCAGAGGTAACGCCCCCGTGGCCTAAAACACTCCACTGTCCTGCGTCCGAGTGATTCTCCAAACTCTAACTGGGGTTTGTATTGTTGTCGTGCAGGGACAACGCGGCAGACTCGGAAACGGACTCCACGGAGCTCGCCCCCATGGTCTAGGGTATTCTTCCGAGACCCACAGACCAATCGGGTGATCGGCTGACACTTTTGCACTGGGTGGGACCAAAACAGACCTGGGGCCCGTCGGATCGAACACACACACACACACCATCCGGCCACACTGCTGCTGTACCACCTACTAGACTTGATCCAAGTGTCATAGGGCCTCTGCGTTGGCCTTTCTGAAGACAAACATCCTCCCCTCTGCATTTCGTGATGTCCTCCCGGCGCGATGGTCCCTGCGTTCAGTCAGATCTTCAAACGCCTTACTTTTTGTACTACCTTTTTTGAGTACTTGTCGTCCTACTTTGAAATTGCACAAAACCATGAAATGTGTTGGGCGGGTGGGGGGGTGTTTTGTTGACAAAATCGGTGCTACTCGCTGGAGCTGAGCGGTTCCTACCTTTTGTACATAACACATCGAGCATTGACCTTGGTGCACTGCGCTTAAAAAACAAACAAAACAAAAAAAAAACCTCTCTTGTTCTGAGACGTAAACATTGTGAGCAACTTGAACAGCCTTAATGATTTCTCCCCGCTTCGGGGTAAAAGAAGAGCCAGAACCGACTGAGTGAAACAAGCCTCTGTCACTTGAGTCATTGACTTGGTGTGTGTTATTGTGCATCTTTAAATGTGGGTTGTTTTTTTTTTTGTTGCTACTTCTCCTCATAGTTTACAGAAAGCAGGCTGTCAATCAGCCTCATCTTATTTCTCATCTCGCAGGCTCCCTCTTTACACAGAGCCACACTAATGTGATGTTGCGACTAGTGGTCGAACGTTTGAGCTGTTAGGGGCTTGTTTTCCGTTCCTCGCCATCGTTCTGAAACCACTACAAGAGAAATGGCTTGTATCATCCAGCTATTGCCTTTTCTATTTTATTTATAGAACAGCTACTGACGACAGAGAGATGGCCTTACCTCTAAACGCTTTAATTACTTTAACACTGCGCTAAACGCCGGTACTAATTCAGAGAGATCATTATTTAAATATTTATGAGTTTGGATTTTACTGTCAATCAGTTCCTGCTTTTCAGTGAAAAAAGAAAACAAAGGTCATGCGTCCTGCAGTATTTAACTCTATTTAATGCCTGTAAGGTTGTTCCAACTGAACTAAAAGTTTAAAAACTGATCAAATCGGGTGGGAGTGGATTATTATTATTTTTTTTAAACATTCATGCGCCTTTTAATGCATGTTGCCGTTTTTGCATTTGAAAAGACCATATTAAGAGAAAAAAAAAAAAAAAAGGGAAGCACATAATTGTGGGGAGAAAATAAGCTGAGAAGATGGAGAGGTGTTGTTGGGTGTGTTTGGAATGTTTTCATTGTATGCACGTGCGTGTGTGTGTGTGTGTGTTGAAGAAACATCTGGAATATTTTGTGATCATCTCAATCCCTGCCATGAGGATTGACAGATTTCATATCTGTTGATATGGAAATGTGTACATGCAGTTTCATATGTTATACATACGGTTACATCTTCGACATGTTGTCTCTGACAACCGAGTTGCTGATGTGAAAATGTATATTTTGTTCACTTTATTATTATTATTATTTTTCTTTTTTTGTTTACGTCCCTGGAAGAGGATAAGGTGCCAACATGGTGTGGTTTGTTTTTCCTCCATCCTCACTAATCCTGTTCTAATGGTTGTACATCCTGTAAATGTTACTCTTGTTTTATTTCGCTGGTGTATTGTCTGAGGCTGTAGCCAAATGTGTGAGCTTTAAATCCCACAGGGACACACAGAAGCCTTGTGTACATGCCTCCTGTGCATATGTATATATTGTAAATGTCAAAACATGTAAATATCTTTGATATTTGTGGCTGCAAGTGAAATGGAACCTGTACTATGTACACTGTGCTGTAGTTATTTAAGGTAAACAAGCATACATTGAGATAAAAGAGATACGGTTAATAAATACTAATAGGTGTACTGTGAACACGTTGTCAACACTTCTTTGGAAAATGTCTATGCCCGTAAAGTAATGTCGAGAAAAACTAATGGAATAGCTTGCATTTTAACATCCTACAAAGAAAGTGGTATTGTGTCTGTCATGCATAAAACATAAAACAGAGAAGGCTTTAAACGCTTTAGTTTAGGTTCACCAGTCAACCTGAAATGTATTTTTTGGGACTATTTGGGGAAACGAGAAAACATGCAGACTCCACACAGAAAGGCACCTTCAAACCTTCTCATTTTGAGGCTGGAGCAGTAACAACTATACCAGGTGTGGCTCAAACCTTAATTCTTTTCTTGAAATTTAGAGGCGCTGATTCCCCACGGTACTGGAACATTTACATTGTAAAGTGATTTATTCAAGCATAAACTGATATTGCACAGGAAGAGCCTCCACTGCAGTATACTATGAAGAAATGCTGCTGTAGCTGAAATAAGTCAGTCGTGGTGGAACATTGATGGTTAATTGGAAGATGGTAAAAAATAAAAAGTTTGTATATTGAAGAAAGGAAAAAGAAGAACTTGGAGTATAAATATGAGCAATATCAGTTCTTATGGCAGAGATGTCTTTATAAGTCTCTTGCTTTTCTGGAATTCATTCTTTTTTAACTTTCCCTATTATTATGACTATATTTTCAAATTTTCTGACCCAATTAAAAGTTATTCTTTCACCAGTTAGAAATCAAAGCTTTTGTTACTGTGAGCTGCTCCCATCTAGTGTTGGAGGCTTTGAATTGCTGGAAAACATCAATATAAGGTTGAAATGTTTCAGATAAAATCCTTGTCGTTGTGCTTAGACATAGAATATTATGAAATGATAGAATAATTTTCCATTTAATTCAGATAAAAGCATCACATTTGGTTCCATCTATGTTTTCACACTTCTGTGGGAGATATCTTGGTTAATTAATCAAATGGTGGTCACTCACGTCAGTCACTAAAAGTCAACTGTTGGTCTTGGCCTTTATTTCATTCATGAAAATATTGTCGGCCAATGTTGTGCTATCCTTTGCTATTCTGATTGGTTTTACAATTATTGGATGGAAATTCAAGAAAACCATCGGGCAAAGAAATTATGAAGAAAATTTATAATTCTATATGTTCATTAGATTTCAACAAATCACGGTTAAAATGACCACAAAGTAAAACCACCTTATCTTTCTGCCTATTGCACAATTCAAATATTTTCTTATTGAACTGATCAAAAAGTGGCAAATAAGCTATTATCAAAACCTTTAAATGTATAAAAGAAAACTTTACCCAGTCCTGATCAGTTTCATCTTTTGGACACTAGAGGGCAGCAGAAGACACATCAAAACAAAGATGAGGGTCTTTTCATACTTCAAACTACAGTGTGTCATTTCGAGGTGATGACTTTATGTCCTTCAATACATTTCCATGTAAAGGTTCATTTCAGGGGGCTGCACAGGGGGGAAGTGGTTCGCACTCTACACTCACAACAATAAAATCTTGAGTTTGAGTCCCAACTTCAAACCTTTCTGCATAAAGCTTGCATGTACTTTCCCCTCTGAGTTTTCCCTGGGGAGTTTGGTTTCCTCTCTCAGTCCAGAAACACATATTTAAAGACATTTGGTGACTCTGAAATAGACCATATGTGCAAGAATAAATAAATCCTGCTGCTGTTGTGGCTCAATGAATGAATGAATCAATCAATCAATCACGTTGATGTCATTGTCATAAATACAGCAGAATTCCATTGAAGCAGCACAACCCAACATAATATGTTGAAGTCAGAAGAAAAAGAGAATAAAAGTGCATTTCTGTCAAATGGAATAAACACCCTAAATACTCATTCTCACAGTAGAGCCCAGTACAGGAACAAAGTGTAAACACTTGTATTTTGTTTGAAAAAAAAAACCCATAACATAGCATAACAGAAAAACATTTTTAAAACACCAGGGGCATCAAAAACAGAGAACACGTGGTCAGTTTGTGGATTTAATGTAAGCTTTGCAGCAACGCAAAGTCCAGTTCACAGTTAATCGGATAATCCTTTTACTTCATTTTAATGCCATTTAAGACATTTTATGTCCAGACAAAAGGACATCAGGATTGTCTGGATCAGTAGACAGAAAGTCTGATGTGTGAAGACTTTGCATTGTTGGACAGAGGAGGTGAAGATTTATCCATTACAGGCAACATGATGTTGGGATCCCCCGTTATTGGCGACTGGTGGTCAGGAGCCTCCGTTACTCCCTCTTGGAGGTCAGCATCCTCCGTTAACGGCCAATGGAGGTCAGCATCCTCTGTTAATGGCCAATAGAGGTGTGGATCCTCCGTCTTTCCTCCCTGGATGTGAGGATTCTCTGCCACTTCTCCCTGGAGGTGATGGTCCTCCACCACTCCCCCCTGAAGGTGAGGGTCCTCCGCCACTCCCCCTTGGAGGTTAGGATTCTCCACCACTCCCCCTTGGAGGTGAGGGTCCTCCGCCACTCCCCCCTGGAAGTGAGGGTTCTCAGCCACTCCCCCTTGGACGTTAGGATTCTCCGCCACTCCCCCTTGGAGGTGAGGGTCCTCCGCCACTCCCCCCTGGAAGTGAGGGTTCTCAGCCACTCCCCCTTGGAGGTTAGGGTCCTCCGCCACTCCCCCTTGGAGATGAGTTTCCTCCGCCACTCCCCCGTGGAGGTCAGGATTCACCGACACTCCCTCTTGGAAGTGAGGGTCCTCCGCCACTGCCCCCTGGAGGTCAGGATTTACAGCCACTCCCCCGTGGAGGTCAGGATTCACCACCACTCCCCCTTGGAGGCGAGGAGCCACAGTTACTGGTCCGTAGATGTGACGACTCAGCATATTTGTCCGACCGTTATCTTTGGTAGGAGCTAGCATCCTCCTCTTTTCGCTTTTCCCCTGAAAAAAACAGAAACAATTTAACATGAGTTGATCAAATATAGTTACAGTGCTTGTTCAATCGGTTTTAGTGTTGTCATGTAAACATGCAGCAATATCTGTAGACTCTGCCTCCTTACATAGTTGGCGCCGGCGCTCCATCCTGGGTGTTGCTGAGCATGGAACTCAGCTGCTCTTCTGGCCTGCTCTTTATATCTGGCCTTCTGTTCTTCTGACATGGATTTCCACTGTTGAACAAGTACAGCACAGTATCAGCACACACGCTGATGCTCAACCACAAGTTCAGCTTGTTAATATAAAAATCATCAGAATGTCATTGTTACTGCCTGGTGAGTGCTGACAGAGGGGATAAGACACTCACTCTCTCTGCCAGGAGCTTATTTACAGAAGCACTCCCGCTCCTGCTGTTGTCAGCCACCACGTTTGCTCTCTGGTCTTTAAGAAAAAGCATGAAGGCGTTCAGTGGCTTTTTGATGAACTCCGGCTTTTTCGCCTGCCGGTCCGCACGCTTTCTCTTTCTACAAGTGTAAAGAGAAAATCAAACTGAGAGAGTGCACATGACAGTTTTAACTAAAAGGAACATTTGAGATGAAATGAGCGAAAGAATTTAAGAAAAAATCAATTAACAAAGAAGTATAAATGAACATCTCATTAAAGACGCCCATCATGACGAGGTTCAACTGCATTAATAGAAATCTGTTCCACGTCATTTCAAATGTAGAGCCCGTCATCAAGGTGAAACACACATTCAGCTCAAAACCAGCAGAAGCAAACTTACTTTGAAAAGCGAACCACAGCGCCAGTCTCTCCATTCCTACACAGGCCAAAACACACAGACATTTAAACAGTGAGCAAGAGAAGCCACAGGAACTAGAGACCTGCGCTTACATGGATCAGATTTTCTCACCGGTATGAAACAACCTGCAGATCACTGAATGCGTTCGGTGGGAGTCTGGTCACTGGTACATTGCCCCACTGTAAACAAACAGAACGTGGCGTGAGACGGCATGTGAGGGTATCAATAACCAGTAAGTTTATGCATTTTGGTGAGCAAAACTCATTGAAACATGTAAACGTTATAAGTCAATTCAGTAGTTTCTTACTGGGTTTGCTGGAGCAACAGGAAGGCTTGCAGGTCCAGATGTGGGGCCGTTATTCACAATCCACTGGTAATGCAGAGGGAGGAGTGAGTGTCAGTAACCACAATAATCAAAGTCAGTCCATCAATATGAAGGTAAGGTTTTATTGTGGTTTGTTATTATCATTTTTCAATCTTATCTTAATTATTTATTGGTAAATCACGGAACATTGCAACTGATTATCTGCTTTTTATCTTTTTCGCCCATTTTAGTGTCTGTTTATAACTGTCCTGATTTAGTTAGATATTTTGGGGGGGATTATTTGGAAATTAAATCTGCTTTAATTGGAACTGTCTCGCCCCGTGATGTCATTGAACCTGTGTGACCGTTAATAAGTAAAAACCATAGCTAGTATTTCCTGGGGTTCAATTCCCCAGGTGGCATTGTCAAACATTCAATAACTTAAAAAAAACATACATACATACAACTCATATGTGAGAACTACAACCAGAATGTTTGTCACTAAAATTTTACAGTAGTGTCAATTTGTTCTGTCAGCTAACTCATTAAAATCAACAGAATCCTTCACTAGCGGATGTTCCTAATTTTGTCGGTATATAAACTTGTATTTCAGCAGATTTCCATGGTACTACTCTGTAAATGTATTGCAATGGAGTGTGGTGATGTCTGTCCCTGTGTCTTACCTGTCCCTGGCTAAAAGTCCCTGCCTGACTGCACTGGGCTGGCTGCAGGGTGTTTGGACCAGCCGTCAGGAGACTTGATGGCTGGAACACCTGAGCAGCTGCCTCTGTGGTCATCCAGCCAACATTTTGTCCTGCCTGGTGACCAGAGGACTGAGGTTGGATGACTGGCTCAGCACTGGATGTAGCTGGAACGTTTTCTGTGTCCCAGTTATGCAACCAGTCAATTGTATGTTGAAGTTTTGCACATGGCAGTTCGTCCAACAGCTCATCAAAAGTACTTTGAAACTCGTAATCCATGGCTGAACAGATGTTTGAGTTTTGGCCCTTGCACAACTTGAGTTTGATGAGAAATGTCACGATTCCAACAAAGCTTTGGCTTTTTTTTTTTTAATAGTATCTCTATCCCCCTTCGTCAAAACTAATCAGAGAAATGCTCACTCAATATGTTCAGTGATCAATTCTGTGGTTAAACTCACTAAAATGGTTAAGTGTATCGAGCAGCTCTCAAAAACACATTGACGCTCCCAACTCTGCAGGAAAGGACAGCAACTTCCAAAAAGCTCTTTGAGACATCATCTTTGTGATGTCACAAATTAGCGTACGGACATTATGCAAAATGGCCACGCCCTGGTTTTGGCATGGAATGCATAGACATATACGTGTATATATCTATGGTCGTAATATAAATATATATAGTATAAGTCAGTGACGTGCGGTGAGGTTCATGGCTGGTGAGGCACTGACTTCATCACAGTCAGATTTACAAACATATGAACCCTAAAGAGTATCTTATTCACCATTTGATTGGCAGCAGTTAACGGATTATGTTTAAAAGCTCATACCAGCATTCTTTACACATACAAACTGTAGCACACAAAAAAGCACATTTAATAATAAAAAAAAAACGTTATTATGGTGTTACCATTACTTATAAATGAAGTCCATGCGCCGCTCCTTCTGAACAAAAGTTTAGAAAACAGTTTTATTTTAGATATGTAATCCTCCATGTTAAAAGTAAGTCCAGGCGAGAGGAAAAAATAAACGATCGCTGCCGCTGCACTTGACTTGCTAACTGTAGCTTGTTGTCACTTATTCTGCAGCCGAGGAGTCGCAAGAAGGATCCCTGGGATCACTAGCGCCCTCTACCATGAGGCAGGAGAACTGCGTGCCTCACCCAGTGCGTCTTCGCAGCCGTTTTATGATTGCTCAGCACAAGAAACACGTTACACACATACAGTTGTTGACAAAATACACTGTACATTATATACCTCAGTTAACTAAACTATGGAAATTTATAATATAATTCATATAGCAAAAGTGTTTGAACATTTTAATCGCGACATACAGAGAGATAGCAATACGGTCTCACTGCACAGCAGGCCAGCAGTTAGCCGAGTCATTGCGCAATCCATGGTGAGGCTCAGCTGGCTGCTGCCTCACCGCAAGTCTCTTCTCAGTATTTGAACGGTAAATGTGAAAATTCAGCAATTTTGAATAAAAATAATCTAAGACTGGTGAAGTTAAATGGAAAATAACTTTATAGTATAATCACTGGATACATATAACAATTTAATTAATTTTTTTTCTTTTTACATTTTTTTTCTTTCCATGATGGCAGGTGAGGCACTGCTTCACCTGCCATCCCTGACTGCACGTCACTGGTATAAGTCATATTGACGCCTGGCGCGACCTACTGGAGTTTACTTCGCAGCGCGACGCCATCTTGGATGGGTCACCCCGTGCCTCCAGTGTATTTATTTCTACTGAGGAAGGCATAGTCCGCCTGCAATAATCATCACTCCCCGAATTTTCACACATAACGAGTAGGATCGTTACTGCTGAGCTACTTTGTATTATGTTTTTTATGATATGGCTTATTAATAAATGTTTACATTTAGAAACGGAGAGAGAGAGAGAGAGAGAGATGGCCCTTATGTACACACTAATAACACAAGCATGTCTTCGTTTTTATGTTTTTAAAACCAAAAAACGCCAATCTTGATTGTTTTGGTGAAGATTTATTCCAACACAACTGAGAGAAAAAAAACTGTGTGTGTGTGTGTGTGCGCGCGCGTGCGTGTGTGCGTGTGAGTGTGAGTGTGTGTGTGTCAGTGAAAGGGATGTTAACATAGTTATCTATTTATAACACTCAAAGACGCTTTGCATAATGAAACACACACACACACACACACACACACACACACACACACACACACACACACACACACACACACACACACACACACACACACACACACACACACACACACACACACACACATTTTAAATGAGAAGTTGGTAGAAAAGCTTTTTTCTTTATTTTGCCAACGATATGACTATAGCTTCAATACGAAATCCTAAAATGAACAACTCTTTTTTATCATGGGTACATACAGGAAGGTTTTATTGATTATTATTCATGTACATGGAATGTGATGGATGAAAGCGATTCCAGCCAACTTTCTCTCTCTAATGTTTTTTGCCACTGCCGCATGTCAGAGCTCATTGACCGCCTCAAGCGGCCTAATGTGTCCAAATAGTGTCATTAAATTCGCGCGCGCTCGCGCACTTCTGCGTATCTGCGTATTCGCACAACCGGAAATTAAGAGTGTACGCGCCTGCGTAACGTCCGGTTCGTTTGGTTTGTTTTTTTCCCCCCTCAATTCAACTCAGTAACGGCAGGAATTAAAAAAAAAAAGAAAGAAAGAAACACTTGGGTCATAATGTAAATCAGCTATTTCAAAAACTGCGTAGAGTAACGTGAGTGAATTTAATTCGTTGGTTGAAACCGCGGTGTGAAAGTGTCCGTCGACCCCTCCACCCGCCGTCAACAAGCCGCGCAGCGCCGCGTTTGGACCCGCTTCACGGACTTATCTATCGGCTGAAAGCGACCATGGCGGCAAACCCGCCGCCTGGCCCGGGCTCACAGAACAAGACCCGAGTGGCCATCCTGGCGGAGCTGGACAAAGAGAAGCGGCGGCTGCTGCAGAGCCAGTCTCTGGGGAGCCCCGGCGCCAGCGTCGGCCTGGCGGCGCGGCCCGGGCTGAAGGAGACCCGGGACAGCGCCGAGCAGCAGCACATCGCGGCTCAGCAGAAAGCCGCGCTGCAGCACGCGCACGGACACTCCTCCGGGTTCTTCATCACGCAGGACTCCTCGTTTGGGAACCTCATCCTCCCGGTGCTTCCCCGGCTGGAGCCCGAGCTTTAACTGCACGTTATAAACTGATTATTGTAGGTTAACCAACACCAGCAGGCTCCAGTTCTACTCCAATGTTTTGCATGCAAGTCTTCCCTCGTTTTGTTTCACGATGCACATGGAGCGTTGTTCTTTACAAATACCTCCAAACAGCACAAATATTTGTTTTTGTATTAAAAATTATATTGATGCATCAGGCAGCAATATAAGGCTTTGCAGAGAATCACACGTGTCCTGGTTCTCTGCATGTATTTCTTATCAGAACCTCTTGTGTCACTTCTCACTGATGTTTTCAGTCTTAAAGTCTGGAAAGGGTCCATGAATCTGACAATAAATGCACCCCCTGTGTGTTGGGTTTGACATATTTTTGTCCTTGATGTGTCTCAGTTGGGTTGACCTCAGGAACCTGGATGAAGGTGTGTAATCTGGAGGCACATGAAGCTGCATCACTCATACAATCATCTTCTTTACTGCTTATGGTAACTTCAAGTGCGAATATTATGGGACTTTGCCATGGAAACCAAAATGTCCAGAGAAAACCCAGACCGCCTGCAGTCTTTCTCCACACAGGAATACCCCCTGGTATCGACCTGGAGACGTTCTAGTGATGCGGTGAAAGTGCGAACCACTGCAAAGTGAACATGAATTCATTTGATGGGAAATTTCTTAAAAACTGATTGAAGCAATGCAACAGTTTGGAAATTCTTGAAATCTTTCTCATGAAATGAAGGGCAATAAACTAGTTTATAACTGGAAAGTTATTTGTTTTGTTAATTATTTCACCACTATCAGAATCAAACAAAAATGTACAGACACATTTATGGTTTTTTTTAACTGATAATTGATGCCTCCAGTAAAAGAAAATACATGCAAACATCATCTTATCAGTTTGAGCGTGCCTCATAGTTTTTTTTTAATCACTTCCAAAATCGAACAACTCAAAATAGCATGAGATATTTGTGTTTGCACAATAGTTATAAAATGAGTGAATGTGTTTACTGTTTGAATTCAAATGTGAAATGTAATGCTTAAATTCCAAAAACAGATACCATTGTATTGTAGTTTTAATATAGATGCACCAGTAAGCATGCTTCTATAGTTGTTCACTTCAAGTACTGAATGAGAGTTAAAACTATAAGTCAGACCTCTTGTCACGTAATAGTGGGTAGCACTCTTGTCTCACCGTGGAAGGTTCCCTGTTATGATTCCAGAGTGAGGAGGCTTTCTGTGGTGAGTCTGCACGTGTTAGTGTGTTGTTTTTCTGATTTCCTTCTGCAGCCTAAATATGTGAATATGTGTGTTTCTGATCTACAATGGACTGGTGACTTGAGTGGGACCATGTCACATCCGTGCAACTTTAGCCTCCTACAATCATAAATTAGATAAAACTGTACAAATGATGAATGAATATCCATTGGAATTTTCCCATGGCACTGGTTTAGTTCACCATTTCATAAGAAAATCTAGTTAATGTTTGAATATTTCCCCAAGAGCTTTCCCTACCTGCTCATCTTTCATAAATAAATATTGTAGTTTAACTGCTTGGTGTTTATGAGTGAATGGATCAAGTTTGTTGGCACTACACCCTGAAAGTAATGACAAAAATAAATATTTATACCACTAAATATTGTACATAAAATATCAGTATCATCAATGTGACAAGTGACAAACGTCTGACAAGTGACATACAAACAGAAATCGACTCACTCTGCGCTCGATTGCTCTCTCTTGTGAATCGAGCACAGAGGCTGCTGATGCAACACTCGGACCCTGACAGCTCCTCCGCGGCTCCTCTCTGTCAAAGATCTCCGCTGTGAGACCCGCACAAGACTCTGGGGTGAGTGAGTACCTCCACCTGTGTGGCTTCAGTTGAGAAGATACGAGAAAAGGAGGCGTTTGTGGGTTTGTGGCTCGTTTCAACCCGAATCGAGATGCTAAGTATTGTTAGCTGCACATGGGTGTCCGGCTAAAGGGCTGCAGTGGACTGGTCCAACAAGGCTAAGATAATCCCATTTTAGAGTTACAATAACGACATGTTATTCACGTATAAAGGGCTGAATTCTAGCTAAATGTCGTCTATTGCTTGTTTTTAAAAGATTTATCCACGGCTTCAAGTCATTTAAACTTCCGTGTGTCATCCCTCCCAGACTATTTTGGTATCGCCCAAATTATGAAATGTGTGATTTCATTCATACTAAAACTCATTTTAACCTTTTGGGAGAATGTGTTGTTTAGGCTATTTGATGTCAAAAGACAATTCTTGTCTTGCTAATTCGATTCAGACGTGTCAAATCCAGGATATGAAACCAAACAATCTGTTTACACTGATATCTGCCTGTCTGACAGTAGGCACACATATAATCCCTTTATAAACAGATGTATACGTGTGTGTGTGTGTGTGTCCATTGTACACACACATACAAATAGAAATACACTTATAGCACATATATCTTTTTTTTGACATGTCTGAATACTGTAAAAGAAGCCCTGTTTTGGGGCTTTTCCTAACAGGTTCAAGTATTGCATTTCTCAATTAAAACTGTCAAAATCTGTACTTTACCAAATGTATTTATGTAAAGTTAAACCCCTACATGATATGTATTCTTTCGTCTCACTTTATTTTTTTTGGCTTTATTGTCTCCCTTTTTTTCTTCTTCTGCAGTTCTTATTGAATTGTTGTAGGAGATGAATGCAATTTGGACTCTTGTACTGCTGCTATTACATTGGCTACTTAAAACCATGTGAACCGACCTGTTCTTAATCAACTATTAAATGCGTTAAAGCCAGCATGTCTAAGCTAAAAAAGAAAAACGTGTCTCCATAGTGAAGGACTCTGCACCATGGCCGATCAGCTGAGTCCAGATGAGAAGTACCACCTCATCGCCAGGAACCTTCAGGTGGGCCGTCCAGACGTCCATTCACAGTGAGTGAACCTCTCTTTCACATCAGTTCCCCTCATGAGGGTCTGGTTGGGTTGCAGGAGGTCCTCGGCGAGGAGAAACTGAAGCAGGTTCTTCAGGAGAGGGAGCTGAAGGTGTACTGGGGCACAGCGACCACCGGCAAACCCCACGTGGCTTACTTTGTCCCCATGTCCAAGATAGCAGACTTCCTCAAAGCTGGGTGTGAGGTGAGGATACAGCTCACAGTGCCGTTAAATCAACCCTTATTTTCCGGCTGCTCGTATATGTTATTTTGCTTCCCCTTTTTTTTTCAGGTCACGATTCTGTTTGCGGATTTACACGCCTTCCTGGACAACATGAAGGCTCCCTGGGAGCTGCTGGAGCTCAGGGTGAAGTACTACGAGCAGGTCATCAAGGCCATGCTGGAGAGCATCGGCGTGCCTCTGGAAAAGCTCAAGTTTGTCAAAGGAACCGACTACCAGCTCAGCAGGTCTGTTTTACGGACAGAACGCAGACATACACCGAACTGTTCTCCAAAAAACAGCTTTGCGGCGAAAACCTGAGATTAAGCGACACGTGTGTTTATCATGTTTGTCAGAGAGTACACGCTGGATGTGTACCGCCTGTCATCCATGGTGACCGAGCATGATGCCAAGAAAGCCGGCGCGGAGGTGGTCAAACAGGTGGAGCACCCTCTGCTGAGTGGTCTGCTGTACCCAGGACTGCAGGTAAGAGCTGCTGTAGATGCGTCACACTGCTCTTGAGTAGTACGATTCGACTCGCAGTACTGGGTTGTCTCAGCGAATACCATCCGTCTGTGTCGTCAGGCTCTGGATGAGGAGTACCTGAAGGTGGACGCTCAGTTTGGAGGAGTTGACCAACGGAAGATTTTCACTCTGGCTGAGAAGGTACGAGCGCCTTTTCACTTTCACCGGATTTTGGTGCAACACATACACACCGACATGTCGCGTTGACTCTTTAACAGGCTGACTAATACTGTAACACCTTTAACTGGGCGAGAGGGGCTAGAAAAATATGTATTGATGATTTTTTAAAAAAAAATTTATAACTTATCTATTAATTCAAGTTTGACTGTAACTTTTCTTGTTCTCAGTACCTGCCCTCTCTTGGCTATGCTAAGCGAGCCCATCTGATGAATCCCATGGTACCAGGACTGACTGGGGCCAAGATGAGCTCCTCAGAGGAGGTGAGGTTTCAGGAATGTTGTTAATCGATGAGGGTTGGGACTGAATATTTAGAAGTCGTAACTTTTAATTTCTAATTGGTGCGGACAAGGAGTCAAAGATTGACCTCCTGGACTCCAAGGAGGACTTGAAGAAGAAGCTGAAGAAGGCCTTCTGTGAGCCGGGCAACATTCAGAACAATGGAGTTCTCTCTTTCGTCAAATATGTCGTTCTCCCTCTGCGAGAAGGTACAAATCTATCCCCCACAACTCTTTCTGTTCCTCAAACTTTCTTTTGTTTTAATTGTAAAGAGAATATGTCCATTGAACTGATAATTGTTCCTGTTGTGTTTTAAGAGTTCCGCATCAAAAGAGATGCCAAGTTCGGTGGAGATAAAGCTTACACTGTGTTTGAAGAAGTTGAAAAGGACTTTGCCGCGGAGGTAAAATGTGTTTTCTTGTGAATAATGTTTAACTTTCTCTTTGAGCTCTGCTCTGGCTGACGAATCTCTCAATTTTCCAGATGATCCATCCTGGGGATCTGAAGGCGTCGGTGGAAGTTGCACTGAATGAGCTGCTGGAGCCGGTCAGAAAGAAGTTTGAGTCTCCAGAGCTGCGCAAGCTCACCAACTCCGCCTACCCCAGTTCCTCAAAGACGAGTCAGTGTTCTCCCGCAGCACAATACAGTTTATCGTTCCTATAGGAGAGGTCCTGTTGGGCAGATGCAAAAGCAGAAAGAATCTAAATTGCTGGGTTTTTTTGTACTTCACATTTTACCTCATCACCAACTCTTTCAGAGGCACACGAGAAAGCGAAACCAACAAACTGTCACAGACATATTTCATACAGAACGTCTGCTTTTTTTTTTTCTTTTATCTTTATCTTAGGTTTTCATGTGGTTGACACCAAATATTTTCTCATGAGGTTTTTATCTGCTGATCAGAGTGTCTGTTTGTGCACATCAGGGTACGCTGAACCTTAAATGACTTGTGTTGTGATCTGTTGCTATTTAGAAAATGTAATCTGACAAAACTAACTAGATTCCCAAACCGCACCCAAAAACCTGTTTTCCATGATTTCTTTCCAAATATTACAAGCTGAAGGACATGTTCAGAAATACTTTTTTCCAGCACCAAATCCTTCGTTCTTACTTAGTCCAGTCATCATTTTCTCCTTTAATGATTAACTATCCACTCTTTAAACACAGACTGGGATGAGTGTGTGTGGGCACATGCGCCTACACTTAACCCCACCGGTTAAAAAAAACAAACCAAAAAAAACCCGTAAATTCAAAAATATGGACGATATAACTTGCAACAGCTGAAGTGGATCTTCAATGAAATGCATTTTTAAAAAAAATACAAAAATGTAAAGCGCATGGCAAAATAAAAATGTGAAGGGTTTCTGTGAATAAAAAGACATGGTACACAGGTAATTTTAACATAAAGGATTTAGTATTAATCCAATGTGTTTTAACAGCTGTCTTTCTGTCAATAATAACCTTGATGGATATTGCCACAAGTGAAGCTGTGAATTGTCCAGTAGGGGGCAGAATTAGTCTGAAGTACGACTGAACTGCTTGGCCAGAATTGACATTGTTTTTGGGTGTGTGTGTTTTCAGAAACGGGAGGAAAAGCTGCTGCCTGTGGCGATGATGAACTCGCCCCCTCCAGACTGGACATCAGGGTGGGGAAGATTATCAGTGTGGAGAAGGTAAATATCACAGCATGCCCGGTGGTCTCATTCATCTGAACATGGCTTTTCATTTTTTAACACTCCGGATAAACTCGCAGCATCCGGATGCCGACTCGTTGTACCTGGAGAAGATCGACGTCGGGGAGCCAGAGCCGAGGACGGTCGTCAGTGGGCTGGTGGCCTACGTCTCTCCGGAGGAGCTGCAAGACAGAACGGTGCTGCTGCTGTGCAACCTGAAACCGCAAAAGATGCGAGGGGTCGAGTCTCAAGCCATGCTCTTATGTGCCTCAATGTGAGCATGATTGCATTTTTTCCACACAGAGAAAAAAACGGCTAATCGCTGGTCTTTCTTTTTACTTCACTTTTCTGATGTGTCGGATTTACTTCTAGTGAAGGAGAGCCTAGAAGGGTGGAGCCACTGGACCCTCCAGAGGGCTCGTCGCCAGGGGAACGCGTGTTCGTGGAGGGATACGAGACTGGCAAGCCTGATGACAAACTAAACCCAAAGAAGAAGGTGTGGGAGAAACTACAGGTATGTTTCAGCCACATTTTGTTGCCCTTAATAATAATTACTGTCTTGTTGAATCCCAGGTCTTATTTGATCTCTGAATAATTTAATTATGTACAAACTGTGACGTTTTAGGTGGACCTGAAGGTGTCCGGCGACTGTGTGGCTCAGTGGAAAGACAAGCAGCTGATGACCAAACTGGGACAGATCACGTGTAAGACGCTAAAAGGAGGCAACATCAGTTAAACACACACACACACACACATACCCTCATATTGCACCGACCCAACTGCTCCTTCTGGCCACTTCAAGAATACTCTCATCAACAAATCATCATGGCTGCCACGTCAGCTCTCATCATAGATCTCGGGGAGTGACGGGACATTGATGCTGCAAGTCTCGGATGAAGCGCGTCGCTGTGGTTTTACTTAAATACGTAAAAAGAAAATTCCTAAAATTCTTGGTTATGTGGTATCACTACTGCTTGTAAATTTGCACATCCAATGTTTAGAAAGTTGGGGAGAACTGAGCCTGCTCAGTTAAAGTGTTGTACTTTTAGCTCATTCCAGGAAGTCGCTACTAAAAAGTATCTCCGGTTTCTAGAATTGATGGAACGTTTCAATACTGCTCCCGGTCAAATTCGCACTTCATCCTAAATGTCAAAACTGTGGCTGATTTGTTAAACCTCATTAAAGGTTAGCTGGGCATCAGATTTCTATAGATTTATCATACCTTGTATTTCAAGATGGTTGTAAAGTCCACAATAATCCATCTAGTCACTGTCCTGTCATATCTCATCTGAAATAAATACTGGTTGAATTCTATGGTCTCCAGAAATGATGTAATTTTGTGATTTAATGGGAGAAACTTCATATTAGTTTTATTCAAGTAACAGAAGTTCAAAGAAGAAAAAAAAAGGAAGAAAAGTTTAATACACTTAGATTTTATTTATAGAAGTAATAACTGTACATTATGCTTTATAATCACCAAAAGTAAGCATTTGACCCATTAGAAGGAGTCAGAATAATTCACTCAATGATGATTCTGCTGGGGAAAAAGTGTTTTTGTGCAAATAGTGACGAGCTGGATTTTCCCCACATTAAAGGCTTGGGCCCGAGTGTTTAGATACATTTCCAGAAAAAGCAAGCCACCTCACACCAAGGCTGCTCCAGTGTATCAGTCATCCAGGGCCAGCCGCCTTGGTCGTAGCCCTGAAGGAGGTTTTCAGATGAAATAAGATTCCTAAATATTTCATATTTTGGTAGGAATAAAGGTGACCGACAGTGCTAATTAGTGGAAAGAACCACACATAAATAAATACGATACTTGCGTAACTGTTTCCCTAAAGGTTTCTAGGTATTGGCTGGTCTGACTTTTACTACAACCAAAAGCATCTCATTTGTTTTCCTTCCCATTAACGCTGTATGAAGGAGCCGCTATCGGCATCCCGTTTTTTTCTCAAATTCTGTTCCACACAGCAAAAAGCAAGACTAAGGTGTTGCGATGTTTTCATTATTCATAAGTCCAAGTGAGTAGTTCACGTCCTGCCATCCTGTCCTGCCAACCATCCGTTTTTCAGATTTCTCCCGACATCTGTGTGGATTCCCATGTGAGAATTCTGCATTAGTATATTACAACAGGAAAACAAA
This sequence comes from Lipophrys pholis, assembly GCF_963383615.2. NCBI lineage: Eukaryota > Metazoa > Chordata > Actinopteri > Blenniiformes > Blenniidae > Lipophrys > Lipophrys pholis. The sequence continues at coordinate 16,744,628 of NC_137643.1, read as the reverse complement.
AACCCGACAGAAAACCTCTGTACAGAAATGCTTTGTGAAGTCTTTGCTCTGAGCTGCAGTTAAATCTATTCGTCCTCTGGGAGGCGATCCCGCACAAGCCAAAGATGTGCAGTCACCGATCACCCTGAGGGGCCTTAATAGGAGATAAACTATACCTTAGAAAAATACTCCACCATAAAGCTATTTTTAAGAAACTGGGAGTGACCCCCCTTTTTTTTTTTTTTTTTTTGCATAAATATGAAGGAAGGCCATTGCAGGCTAAGGCTTTCGGATAAGACTTAACACAAAACAACACTCGGATAGTTGAGCTTAATGTCTCTCAGTAATGTGATTCAGTCGGTCTTTGCTTGTTCCTCGGTGGAGGGGGGTTAGGGGTCTGGATCTCGGCTTGTTCAGAACAGCGTTTCAATTGTGTCCGCTGTCACTCGTGTAGCTGCGGGGAGACAAAAGACGAGTAGGAGGTTAGACCTTATGCCATCACTATAATACAGTTACAGGACCACATGTATTGACTATCTTGTCTTCAAGTAACTGAATTACTCAGACATGATCATGAGGTTGAGGTTAAGGCAGATTAAAGCGCGTGTTTGCACATTTGTTTGAAAAAAAAAAAAAGAAGGAAAAAAGCTAAAGGTAAGTCGGTAGTATTCGCATTGTGCTGGTGCAGAAAGCTGTATGTGTGCACAGTTTCTGTTTGCTGGCTCGAAAAACACAGAACCTGCTCGTTAAAGCAACATTTAAACTGCTTTGCTGTGCAAACTCAAGGTAATGCCTGAATTTCCATTCTGCTTTGTCATGACAGTAGAATGGTCAGCGAATTATTGATTCATGAATCAGCAACTCAACAGCAGTGCACTGGAACACACTTATATGTTTTTAGAGTCCACAAAGATAATTGTTAAGCAAACACAAAAGTTGCTGCCCTTACTTGTTTCGGGGAGTGTTATTGCACTCTTATGCTGCACTCCTCCATTCGCGCCATTCCCTTCGATGCTGAGCTCCGCCGGTGAACGTCGGGAATGACTGTGTGAGGGACTGATGCTCCCGGGGGCCGGCTTCTTTGCAACCGGTGGAGGGACCTTGTCACACTTCGCTCCACCGTTTGAGAAAGGAGCAGCCTTCGATTGGTCAGACACCAGCAGGAGCTCGGACACCAAGCTCTGCTTCAGCGCTGCCTGAGCTTCAGGGGTGGCGGCAGCTGTGGACTCTACAACAACCTTTTTTGTGCTTCTGGAGAAGATGAAGCTCGCGGCGGAAGCTGGAGATTTGTGCATGTTGCACGCTTCGGGTGATTTCAGGGACAAAGCTCCCGGGTCACCAATGCAGCTATAAATTGGTGGTCTCACCCCCAGTCTGGAGGAAAGACTGTCTCTTGAAGACATGGCAGCTGTTTTCAAACGTATGGCTTCCTGCAAGCGCATTGAGGGTGTGCTCATTATCACAGAAGATGTCTTCACGTGCTGAGGAGAAGACTTGAGTGACAAAGACTTCCGAATGGGCTTTTGAGGAATACTCTGAGGTCCTTGGACTGAGGCAACACAGCCCTCCTGAACTGGTGCGCTCTCATCTGTAGGCTTGGTGTCCTGAGAGGGCGCTTTCACCTGATCTTCGGTCATGTTGACTGATCTGAGACGAACCATCTGGAGCAGGGACGGCGTGACAAGGGGTATGTTAGCATCCTCCTTAGGAATGGGTGCACTTTTGTGCCGTGAGAGGAGCTCTTTGCTTCTAGAGTCTCTATGTGTTACACTGGGTTGCCTTCTGAAATTCACCCCGTGGGTTAAAGCCTCTGCTGGTAGAGGGGGTGCAAGTGGCACAGTTGTTGGCGCTGGAAGTTGAACGTTGTTGGGAATGGAAGGGGGACACGGGTCCTCACTTTTCAGAGAACTTTGCTTCAGGAAAATAGTTTGAGGACCTGCAGGTGTGATTGATACTGGGCTCTCTGCTCTTGTCACAGGTGGTATGGGAGGTGATTCCATGAATGCAGGTGAGACAGTGTCTGGGGCAAGTGAAACACTCTGCTCTATTGTAGAGGAAACCTCTTCTCTATCGGCATTAGTGTTTGAAACCTGCACAACAACGAGTGGTTCATCTTCGGGGGAAGCTGCTTCCAAGTCTGAATGTTCCAAAGCACACCCATTAGGGATATCCATCTGTGTAATACTGTTGTCCATCATCTCTGGCACAATGTCTGCCAGAAAAGGCGGGGGAGGTGGTGGAAAGTCCACCTCATCCGCTCCATCAAATGCAGGGTCCCCTTCCAAAGGAGGGGGTGGAGGCGGCCAGCAAGACTCCACAGCATGCACCTCCTCCTGCACCCGCTGCAGTTCATTCGGTGGCATTGACACTGATGACGGTGTCTTTCTTGATGGAGGAGGTGTAGGATGATAGGCCGGAGGAGGTGTAGGTGGTGGTGAGGCCTTAGTGATCTTAGGAGCTTCTATTGCAAGTGTTTGCATGGGTGGGGCTTCATTTGTCTCTTTCTCATCCTCACTTTTATCAGTTAAAATGGTTAGATTGTTTTGTGAAGACATCGTGTGGTCCTCCACAGTTAACTGGATTACTGGTGTGGTGCTGTCACTCGCGATCTTCTGCTGAGTGTCAGATGACTGTTGTGTTACCCAGTGTTCCTCTCTCTGCAGTACCATAATGGGTTTCTTCATGACAGGAGGCGGCTCTTTCTTTGGAGTTGTCTCTTCAATCTCTAATTCCTTCATTACAGAAGTACAAGTCTCTTCTTGACTGAGAACAACTACACTTGCTTCTCCCTTGTCCTCGATTAATGGATCCTCTTGTCTTGTACTTTTCTCGCCCTCCTGCTTATTATGTACAATGCCAGGATGCTTTGCAGGTAAAGTCTCATGCTTTGTTTTGTCTTCTCTTTCTTCTAAATCAGATTTTGCTGGTTTTGTGTGGCTTTCGCCCAAAACGTGTATTTCTTTACCGGTTTCTGTCTCGTTCCCAACCTGTTCCTTTGTGTCATCTTGTTGCTGTGCTGATTTCTGGGTGACTTTGCTTATATTGGTGTGTGAACCACACAGGAGCTCAAAGGTGCGTCTGTTGTAAGCCCATGTCTCTGGTGGAGGAGGACATGGTGCTTTGACTTTGGGAGGAGGTGGGATATTCAACAATTCTTTGATTTCCTTTGTGAAAGATGAAGGGTTGTTTTCCAATGAGGATTCTTTTGTTGCAACAGTAGGTGAGGATCTATGCTGAGGCATATTGGGGCTACACAATGAAACATCTGTATTGGCAAGCTCAGATGTGCCAGAGGATAAAGAAGTAAGCGAGGACGAAGGAGAAGCTCCTGAGGATGAAGCCCGAGACGCTGATCTCTCTGGCTTGACTGGTGTTTTCTTCTGCTTGTCTGGGGAAGTTGGTGAGATCCCTTTTGGGGAATGAGTTGGAGTGCCACTCTGACTTGAGTATCCACTGGAAGGTGACATTGTCCGTTCAAATTTCCCACCTTCTGAGGGCGTTTTCCGAGGGGAGGAATTGCCGTACTCTGGCGGTTGCTCTGTTGCTTTTTCAGCTTCAGTGGAAGCATCGTGTGTGGGACTTAAAGGGGTGGAGGAAGAATCTGGAGAACCTGTGTAGTCTGTTACGGGTGTGAGGGTCGCTTGATCTGTGTTGGTTAACTGTTTTATTTCTTCAGGTACATTTTCTGCACCAGTTATCACTTCTCCAGCATTGGAGTCATTGACGTCTATGCTATACACTTGAACTTTGGCGTTTCCTCTGATCTTGTTACCATGCAGAGAGTTTGTTCTTCTCGGTGGTGCCGGAGGCTGTTTGGTCTTCATAACTGAAAGACTACGAGCGCAGTTGCGCTTTGGATGTTCCTGATCAGCAGCCGACTCTGATACGGCCAGCTCTGTGACAATATTTTCACTTTTCCCACTGGGACTGCTAATTACACTCACTGAGCTGCAGAGACTGACGAGGTCTTGGTCCCCGCGAGCCTGATCTGTCTTGCCTTCTTGCACATTCACACCCACTGGTTGGGAGTTACCACTGCGTGTACTGGCCTTCGATGACACAGGAGAGGAATTTGATATTATTGTCCTCGAAGAATCGCTCCAGTTCGAACCTGAAACTGATGTCGGAATTTGCAAGAAGCCGTTTTGGGAACCGTCGCCATCTGATCTTCTCGACAACAAAGGGCTGATTGATGAGTCCCCAGATGTCAGACTGCTTTTGCTTACAGTGCGAACACTGCTGCCATGGTTGATACTGCCACTGTGAATCCGACTGTTGCTGCGATCAATTTCAATGACTTCAATGGAGGCAGGCAAAATCGCATTTGGGATGATGGTAGACAAGTAGGTGGCCTGAGGGGAGATAGACATCACTGGGCCCTGGGAAGAAAATAGGAATGTTGTAAATTTGATGTTGAAATAGTCAAACACAAAACTAAAACTTCAGGAATGTGATTTAAACATTGCAGGGATGTTCTTAACTCTTTCTTACCTGAGCCTCCTGAAGGAAGTTGAACAGTGAAGGAGTGAATGAGGAGGAAGTTGTCATGCCTGGAACTGCAAGGGACTTGGGCCTCAGGCTGGAGGTAGGGCAGAGATAGGTACCAAAGCCCTGGTGGTTGAGGGACTGCTCATCTTGATACATCATTTGAAGCTGTTTCCTCACTAGCGGATCATCACTCAATGTCTGCTGAAGAATGAAGAAATGGCTGTTGAGTGACAATACCCCAGCTGTTGTCTGTAAAGTAGCTTTAAACAAATCAATGTATTCTTCCTGAATTGTCCTTTACCTCAAACTCTGAAAGGTGCACTCTTGCCCCCTCTTTTTTTGCCATTGGAGTCCCTCCATCGACGGTAGGGATGATCACAACCCCTGGCTGGCTGTCATTCACTTGCCTGTCTTTATTGGAGAGCTGCGTTGACACGAGCGGTTGAAAGGTGGAGCTTCGGTGCAGAGCTACAAAGGAGGATCAAACCACTGTCAGCTATCAGCAGCATTGTTTCAATCACTTTTCAGGAAGTACTAATCCTGTGGACGTACCAAGCTCTTTCTGGACCTGGTTGGGAATACCCATGATGGTGGTCCTTCTGCTTCTCTTCTTGCTCTTATCTAATCTTTTCACTGGATTTAGAGGCTTGAATGTAGAACCTGGCAGACAGAGAAGAAGAAATCTTGACTTAATATGTAAACAGCAAGCATTAAGTGAATCCTGTCTCACGCTAGACTTTTGCCAACTGCAATACTGCTGATGGTAATCTGAGTGTGGACATTAAATGATGGATGGATTTATTATGAAATAATCAGCAGTTTTAAACAGGCCAGAATGTCTGTTTCTGAGTCACAGTCCCGTTGGGGGCCATCAGTGTTGCAACAAATTTAAGCTGTCCTCATGTCCAAAACTGAAATGATGATTTCATGGTGACGAGGATTAGAAGTCAGTGATTCACTAAAGCTTGTTAGAGTTAAGAATATCTGTAAAGAATTTCAAAAATATTCACAAGCAGATGTTGAGATGTTTTTGTTTGGATCAAAAAGATTAATGTAAACCTTGAGTCTGGGCAGGGGGAAAAGTATTTGGCAGCAAAGAACAAACCAGAGAAGTAATACTTTGCATTTCAATGATGAATCAAGTATATGTCTTTTTTTCTATATATGTATATATATATATATATATATCAAAAGGATGCATTATGATCAGACAGGAATCACACTAACTGAATGCACACACACATTTACACACAGTCTCATGTGCTTTGCCTTCTAGCTGTAACATAGACTGGCAGCCGCAGCCCGTCTTCAGCTGCTTAGAACCCTGCGTGTGTGTCAAGTTCCTCTTCTTTTGATTTCACACCATAATGGCAGGGGCACCAAGCAGCAAAGGAATGCGCTGTGCACTTTTTAAATATGTACATGGCTATGAATGACATCCCATAAAGTACTATACTCAGAAACAAAGGAACAAACCTTAATCTGCTTTTATCGCCTCTATGATTAGCTCATATTTCTTTGGGATGAACATGATACGAGTGATTCCCTTCCAAGCACCTCAAGACACACACACACACATTACCGGTTACAGATGTACGGATGCCCATTACCTTGACGGGTAAGCACAGGCCTTGTCGACACAGTGGAGGTTACTGTGGTATCAGTGTTCCCGGTGGTGGATCCTGAGTCCAGAGAGCCACCTCCGTCCCTGGAGCTGATATCCTGCTCCGGGCGGAGAGTGTCTGTGGACTGTGGAGGAAACATATACACAGCAGAGTTTAGGATTGTGGTGTTCTCTGTGTGCAGGAAGTGGTGGGAAAATGATCTGCAAAGCTTGAGCATCACTTACAGCAATGCTTTCATCGTCGGGGAAGTTCACTCCATTCTTGGTTTCTATACAAATCAAATTCAATGGGTTAGGGCATGGGATCCACCTTTAAATGTGTAATTTGAGCTTGCTTACTGTGAGTACATTAAGCAGGTTATGCATTTTTATACATGCAGCAACGACTCTCTGAATGTGTCTTACCTTCTTGTTGTTGTATCTTGAGTCCCTCCTGAGCCTCGATGTGCAGGTTCTCCAGGTACTGAGGCCTGCTGCCCTCGATAAAAACATTCTCCTGGTAGTGCTGCGAGGCCGTGTAGTGGACTGTTAACCTCTTGTGGTCTTCATTCCCCCTTGGGCCAGCTGCTCATATAGACAAATCACAAAAGACAGAAGGAATTGGTATTGCTGTTATGTGTACACTAGAAATGACTAGTCATTGCAGTCATTCATCAGCTGCTTCAAAAATGGCTGGATGCAAACCACCCTCGTTTCCCTACCAAAAACGATCTAATTATTATGAACTTTACTGTCATTCACAACATCCCACATTTGAAATTGCTCTGTAATGTACATACTCTACTTGCAATACACACTCTACTTACACTACAAAACTTCTGACACTACAAAAGAAAGCTATAAGAATCTTTTCATGGTCGATGCCAAACTCTTCTACCAAATGCTCTCTTCCATAAATATGGTCTCCTCAAGCTTCCCTAAGTGAGTCTTTATCACAATGCATGTATTATGTATAATGTTGTTAACAGGTCAAATATTAGATGACACGAACACACTCCATTATACTCACCCTCTCACCAACATGATACCAGAAATAAACGACTCCTAAAAGGTAACTATAGAAAACTAAAATGTACCAGTTTTAGTATATGTCATAGAGGTCCAAGCATATGGACTGAGCTGGAAAGCAACTTAAAACAATCAGCCACACTATCTATATTTAAAAGGAAACTAAAGAATCAACGACTGGAGAGTTATGTATGTATCTATGTATGTGTATATATTGCACACATTAGTCCTCATTCATCTCTACTCTCTAGTGATGTCTGAGGGACTTGGTTGTGGTTAAGCCATTTTTGGTTAATGTACAGGACAAGATGCACTGGGTGGTGGTGTGTTGGACCCCTGCATGATAAGCTCAAAGCTTTTTCGGGTGTCCATTGTTTCATAATTTTGCAAATTCATGCACATATCAAAATCCTTGTTGTTTATGGGAAATTGTGGAAAATAAATAAATGAAATAGAATAATGTCTTTGGACTAGTTTCTCAATATTCTCTCAGGACAAACGTCAACACACTCAACAGGTGTTTGCTGGCCAACTGTGAATCCTTCACACATCCACCTGGCGAGAGCTCACGCTTATCAGTGCACCTTTGACACGGCACACTCATCAAATCTCCTCAGCTAAGTACAGTGGGCAGAAGTCCCAGTCTGGTCGAGGCTTTCGGCAGTAAACCATTGGCCTGGCTAATCTCTTGCAAGTATTCTGCTTCTTTGCTTGTTCGTCAGGGAGAAAGAGGCGGGGGTGTAAGGATACAACCGGACCGCCTGCTGCGAGACCTCTTGGGTGACAAATAGGCCAAGCTCACCTTCAGAGTGGATTTTGGTAATGTCAGACGGCATACCCAAAAAACAGTTGAGAACAAATGAGATTTCAATATTAATGCATTAACGCAACTCACCCCAACCACTTGACCATACTGGCAAAGTTAATGGCTGAGACTGAACACACTGTGCTGAGATTTGTAAACTTTAAATGACCAAAGGTCATAAATGTACGTATATATTTTGTCTTTTTGTTGATGGTTTAAACTCAGCTGAGGTCTGTCTTTGTGATCTATTGCTTTGAGTGTGGGGTGTGGCTGTGGAAGTGGAAACTGCCTTGATTTGAATCCGGTTTTACTGTTGTCTACACATCTCATTTTGTGGTGTGAGCACTCAAGAAAATTTGACTTCTGTGGCTTTAGATGGCTTGTCAGCAGGACATTTCATGTGGGTATGATTGTCAATCGGCCTATTATTGCAGGACTACGAGACGCACACAAAGCACAACAGAAGAGTGTAATGAGTCTCATGCTTGGAGCATGGCCTCTGGGAGGGCAGGCATGTAAAGTTCCTCCAAGCTTTGGTAAGCAAGCGTCCACGTGAGGCGTCTCCTTTCCCTCTTTTGTCACTTCAAAGACAGAATGAGTCCAGACGCCTCCACCCTGTTCTTCTGTATTCATGCCACATGATTTCCCCCATGAAATCATGTGGCATGAACCGTCTAAATATAAGACATTATTGTGGACATCTCATCACATAAGCTGGTCACATGAGGTGCAGTAACCACCAGCAGGAGTTAACTGGCAAAGTACCCCTCTCTGAGACTCTGCCAGACCCCCAGGGGAGGTTCAGGGATTCTGCTTGATTAAGACGATCGCCATATAAGCCAGTAAATCTCTTTATCTCATTAGAAAAGACCCCCGAAAACTGTGTTCAATGCTAATACTTGAGTGTCTGTGTGTGTGTGTGTATGAGTGTGTCTGATAGAGTTACTGTCTGATTCTAACGCAAATGCAGGCTAAAATTATCTGTATGTTTCGTCGTATAACTTAAGTTAAGGTTCTCAAACTGCAATCAAAACAAAGTAAGCATCCAGGAACCTAAAACCAATGTGTCTGCTAACTGATTTCCTCGACCTGAGGCAGCACTCACCCTTCTTCTTGAAGACTGACAGCAGCGAGTGGATGCTCTTCCTCAAGTAGACAACCATGCCTACACCAGCGCCATAGCAGATTCAAGATCAAAACAGTAGAAAAGCAAGTCGGGGATCCCGAAGTCCTCTTTCTGTCAGCCTTGAGAAAAATCTGATTTACAACGGAGAATCTAAAAATGCTCTCAATAGTAAATGGGACTGAAAGGCTTTGCAGGTTTGTCAGCTCGTGACCGTAGATGCTCCTGCCGAGTGTCTGAGTGACTTGAGGAGGACAAGTGCACAATAAGATCTGCTCCCAGCCAAAGCAGCCTGTCCCAGCTGCCTTATCCCTGAGTCTGATACTCTCCTCCCTTCCCCCTATCCTCCCTATCCTCCCTCTCTCTCTCTCTCTCTCTCTCTCTCTCTCTCTCGCTCTCTCTCGTCAAATGATGACCCCCCCCCCACCAGCAAAACAGCTGTCAAAGTTTGGCTTTGGGGAGGCAGCCGCCCCCCACTTCACACAATGTAGGCAGACACGTGTGAGGACGCACTCATGACGAACCCCCCCCCCCCCCCCCACACACACACACACTCACATCCTCCTCATACTGATTAGTTTGAATACATTTCACTTGCCAGAATAGATTAAGTTATCCCAAACATAGTGACAGATATTGTAAAGTCCAGAAAACTCATAAAACAAGTCACGTGGCAACATAATTTCAGAAAAAAGTTTATTCACATCTTCTCATATATACAGAACATGCTTGTAATTTCAGGAATATCATTCATTTAAAGACATCAGCTGTCTTGAATATGGATTCTATATTTATGAGGACCACAACCGAAATAAGTCTTATCTATGACTTTTTTTGTGTCATCCTCTGGGTTTTTTTGTCATGTTATCAAAATGATGAATATATAATTGTATGTTTTATTTTGTATGCACAGAAAATCCAAATAAATTAATTAATTCATACACTGAGAAATAAATATAAACAAAAATGCATCAGAATAAAAGATAATAAATGTCTTGAAAAATCTATATTTTATAGTTCTATTATAATAAATGTGTGTATTATAGTAGGAATACCTTACCTGTAGCACTAGAAACACTCTTTCATGCATTAACTATTTCAAATTTTTAAATGTCTGTGACTGTGGACCAAACTATCTTATAATCGCTGATATATTTGACAGTTATAAAGTTCTCTTTGTCATTGTCTCTTCCCTAATGGAGGCCCTCAGCGTTGTGCGTCTGTCTGAAGCTGTATCTCATTATCAAAGGGCTACGGGGGCTGCATTTGACAGTAGAGGTTGCGTCCTCACAGGAAGAAGCTTAACAGCCCCTTTCATGTACTTTCCGTATTGTCCTCCTCCATATCGGTGCATCACTTTCTCCTGTCTCCTCTTTCCTCCTCCTCTGTCTCTGCCAATCTCTTCCCTCCTCACATCTTTCTCTGTCTCATGCCTTTTCTTTCTTCCTCTTAGCCTCACAGCCAACTAAAAGTCTACTCTGGGCTAAAAATAGCTGACATGGCCACAGTTCATCTTCTGCAAAGGATGACTTTCTCTACGCCTGCTAATGTTTCCTGACAAACGGCAGAGGGTATGAAATACAACACGACTTTGGGGGGATAAAAAGGCTGATTCTGGCCAAACAAACAACCTGCTCCATGACCCGGGACAGTTTTTCCAGAAGACGCAGTCCTTCGATCTCTGCGCTCAGTGAATGGATGTTTGTTCGCTGATGAAGTGGCACCGCAGGGGGGCTGCAGCTGGCCCAGACCAGCTGGAGGGTTTAATGCAATTACCTTCAACAATCACCCGCCGTCTCTCCTGGCACTAGAAAATAGAGATGGGGAAGTTTCTGAGCTCGACCAGTGAAGAAATCTGCACCCTCTGTGTCTCGGGGTTAAGACTGACCAGCTTAGGGTTCTGGCCTGTTCAGCCAGAACCCTAAGCTGGTCAGTCTGACCCGGAATAAGACGAGCCATACAGGAGAGAAGCTTTGAGCATGGGAATCATGCCAGAGGATTAACTGTGCCAGTAGCTTAACCTGTCCATCTAACTTGCACTACCGCGCTCATGACATTTGTCCATCGAATGTCACTCTCGCTCATGACATGTCTTGGCGCCATATCTTCACTTAGTCTCTTCACGACATCCCTCAGCCAATCAATTGACACTCATTAAGTCCTAATCTATTTTAATTTCTGCCAAACAGTTTAACAACATGTGACACGCGGGAGCTTACGTGCATGAGAAAAGAGCTTTGTTGTGCAGTGGCGTGGCCCTTTAAGTACCAAACACTCCCTTTCTTCCTCTCGCTGTCGCCTTCACAGCAGACTTTTACTATGTGCCAGTTTTGGGGGTCTCTGGCCCAGCCTATGTCACCCCCTGTTGTTAGCCAAGACCCCTCATATCAATATTCATTAGAAGGCCTAAAGAGACACCATCTGGTCCTGGGGGAGAGGGCAGAGGGGAGAGGCGAGGCTTCACATGCCTCTGATTCAACACGGACAACCCACCATTCCACTGCACAGACCATTGTAGCACACTTCATCACAAAGGGGGAAAGCAACATATGCTAAATTCATGCTGATGCAGAATCTCAAAAAACTCCCAAGTTTAATCATCTGGGCACGAAGGAAAAGGCCAGTCAAGAATATTTATCTCTGGAGTGTTTAACGCAGCGCTTTCTTTCCCCGTTCTCCAAAGATAATAACATAAATCAACGTTACCAGATTGTCAGACTTGTTAGCAGGTCAAATAGTCTGTGAAAGAACAATCAGGGTTCAGGCAGCCAACAAAACTAGCTTGTTAAAATGTCAGAGGCCAAAAAACATACGCTGCATTACTTAGAGCCACATTTAGAATAACCATAAAGATCCGACAAGTTGTTCTCCCGCACTGATTCGTATCATGAATTCCAGTCAGGTACAACCGTAATCAGCAGAGACACTAAATTTAGCGACACAGTGGTATGCATGTGCTAAATGATTTAATCATGATAACTTTAAACTCTGTCTGGTTTGAACTTGGCACCTCTGAAGGCATTATCTTAAATTCTAGATGTGAAGTGAAATCAAATGAGATTGTGATCGATATTTTTCATGCTGTGTTGACATGTAGCAGGGCCTGAGGGGCCTCATGTTAACTACTAATGGCTTATCTCTTGTCCTGGCTTTAACCTTAACCCTTCCACATCATATAACCCCCCCCCCCCCCCCCCCCCCCCCCCCCCCCCCCCCCCCCCCCCCCCCACACACACACACACACACACACAATCACGGGCAGAGCTTTCCTTTGAGCTAATCCAATCTATCATGTACCACATAACTCCTTCCTCCACTAGAGAGTGCCATACCAGCATTTCTGATTCAGTTTGGACTGCAAGCATTAGACCGCAAAACAAAAAAACAAACAAAAAAAACTAAACAAAGAAAGGAAGAAAACAGCTGGTTATCTGATGAGTCTGTTTACTGTAACACACACACACACACGCACGCACGCACGCACGCACGCACGCACGCACGCACACACACGCACACACCCAGTATTGATGACGAACTGCAGCCAAACGTAATATATGACTCCCAACGGACTGAACAAGGCCAAAGCCTGACACTAACCCACTTATTGGAATACTTTGACCACATGGTGTGTATTAGCTCATCTAATGTCCTCGACTCACCCTGTTCCTCTGCACATGGAGGTGAAGGAGGTAAAGAGGGCAGAGCACAGACAGAGAATAGCTGTACCGGCTTTGTCATGACTTCAACCTCAGTGTCAGGTGAAGCAGACGAGCCGCTGGACCGTGACGGGCTGCAGGGTTTCCACATCACGCCCAGCTGGGCCTCAAAACTGCCAATGTTTAGGTGGTATTAAAGGGTGTGAGAGTGCATGTAGCTGGGATATGAAGAGGGCAGGGACCTGGCAGTGAAGTCAAAAAATAAATATCATAAAAACAGGTTGAACGAAAAATACTGAAAAAATGGGATCTGTGCTCTTGTTTTTCCATTTACACATATGAGGTGCCTGTAGGGGTTAACAAAACATCACAGCTGCGGACGACATGAAGACAGCTGATTCATTTTGAAAGACAAGAGCTTGGGATTTATCATTGGGCAGCTTATCTCTGTTTACAGAAGACTTGTTGACTTAATTTTTTCGTTAAGGATTTAATTGAGGGAAAAAAAACTGAATATGACGAGTGTTTTATCATTAAGACGGGATCGCAGACTAGACAACCATCTCCAGCGTTATAGTCAGTAGATGGACCACGGGGGCCTACAGTGATGTTTCTGTTCACTGACTCTCCGTCCCTCTGGACAGAGCTAATGAAACTGCCAGAGTGCAGGAACGGAGGGTTAAATTGTGACCAGCAATAAACCTCCCATCACACACACACACACACACACACACACACACACACACACACACACACACACACACACACACACACACACACACACACACACACACACACACACACACACACACACACACACACACGTCATTATTCAGATGGTTGCTGCCCTCCTGATTTGTATTCAGCGGCTGCTGTGGTGAACTTGAGTTATGAGCTCCCTTTCCACTGAGGAGTATCAAACCAGAGAGAGTTTGCTAACCTCTATACTCGAGTACATAAAGGAAAAATATTCCATGCATCCTGCTATGATAATCTGGAATCATCCATTCAGGTTTGGCCGCTCAGATCGAAACTCGAATTGCGAGATCAGGCCCGTCACTGCGTTTTATCTGGTGAGAGCTAACAGCCACAGATGGGTGCATTATGAAAACAGAAGCTCCAAACCGCTGTGGTCGCCTGGAGGACATGAGGACTCCAAAAAAAAAAAAGAAAAAAGAAACGATCGGCAGTAAAGAGAGGCTGAGGGAACCGGTGGAAGGTTACAGGGTAACGGAGAGAACATAAATCACCAGGCAGAGTAACTGTCTTTACCCATGAATCACATGCATTTCTGATTTCCTCTGGGTGGGACGCAGGAGAGCCATAACGAGGGTACAAGAGAGAACCAGAGCAGGACGAGTGCAGATAAAGAAAACGAGTCCCTGTGGTATTATTTTCGACGGATTCAAAAAAATAAACAGTTGGTTTATTAGCAAACAGAAAGAGCTTCAGTTAAGTTTACAGTGGCTGAAATTTGAACCGGCTGTGGTTTCTATAAGAAGTGTTTTTTTCCAAAACCACGCTCAGATGTGAATTTATCAAAGCATATTTAGGAAATCAGATTTAAAAACAGAAGTAATAAGTGTATGAAGGGTAAATGTGATTTGGTGAGGATAAAATCTAAGAAAAGTATAAATACGGCTTATTTCCACTGAGATATTAACATGGTGTTCCACTTTTCTTGCATTTTAAAATGTTTTCTCTATTTCACAGTGATAAACTGCATTTAACAAACATTAGTTTATCATTCAAGAAGGAGATCTCTTGATAAAAGTTTTTGCAGTCGATGAAGAAACATTGAAAGCATGTGTGGGGTGTACATCAGGAAGGGCAACGATTGATAAGATTAACAGAATAGTATTTCTCAGCACGTTTTCTTCCATATTCAGTTTTCAGAGGAAATCGCAGCAAATACAATGTGAGAGCAGATGTAACGTTCATCCTTATTAAAAACACACTGCTTTGCTTCAGTACCAGTGATATGATCAAATTAAAAGCTATTAAACAGACCATGAGTGTGATAGTTGCACATCTGTACGCAAGTAATGCATTTCCGATATCATGAAAACCAAATTTTAAACACAAATGAAAATCTGCCTATTGAAAATGTGCAAAAAGGGATTTGTATTGACGTTTGAAGTTGTAGGGGTGTGTCGTGTGCATGTTTTTTCTTGTGCTTGGCTTTTTTTTCCTGGATTTTGTAATTAGCTTCCATAGCCCGAAAACACGCGTTTGAGGTTAAATTAGTGACTCTGAAAATGTGTGTGCATCACCTCTTTTTTTATGCCATTGATTTATTACATTTATTTGCAGAGCCCACTTGTTTGCATTCCTACTACCTGTTATATGGGTGATAGACAAATAAAATCTTACTCCTTTGTGGTTTTGTTCCACATTTATAAATCTGAAATCAGGGTAAAAGCAGGAAATAATCCAAGCAAGTAGAATTGGAAATGAAAGAGTAAATTTAGTAACAAATATATGAAGCTAAAAAGGGCATATATTGGCGGTAAAAAGTGAAAATCTGTCAGCTTTACAAAAGTTAAAATAACTACACACACTTTAAAACTCCAGGTAAGTTCAGTCCTCTGCAGGAAACATCAACCTAAACCTTTGACGTGAATGTTGCAGCAGAAACAACAAAACTTGACAATCACATTTTCTTGAAAACCGTTCCTTACCTCATGCCTCCTGCCGTTAACTCAGCAGATAAACTCCTGCATTTGTTTTTTTTTTAACTGAAAGCGAGCTGTAAACCTGAGCTGAGGCGACTGATTGCACCTCGGCAGGCTCATAAACACGACGCTAAACTTAGCAGCTCCAGCTCCAACCGTGCCTAAAAATAGTCACTGTCACTCTTTTTTTTTTTTTTAAATGATCCCTCTCTCTCTTTCTCTCTCTCTCTCTCTCTCTCTCTCTCTCTCTCTCTCTCTCTCTCTCTCTCTCTCTCCCTGCTGTTCTTTCTTTGGCTGCCTGATAAGGGGATTGTGGGTATTTTTCCTCAAGGAGTTTTTATTTTTTGCAGCTTGTCGTTCCAACCCGAAAAGCTTTGTGTGAAGCTAAACCGAGAGCCGAGGTGGATCGCGATGCCTCACGGCAGTGACGGCTTTGACCCGCCGCGTTCATCTGCGAAACAAGATAATAAATCTATTTGTTTCTGATTGCTGCGTGGGAGTGAGCGCAGGAGTCCCCTGGGCGACCCCGGAGAAAGGCTGGGGAGCGACGCAAAGGCCTCGAGACAAAAAAGCAGCCCGGAGGGAAGACAGACCACAAGTGTCACACACACACTGCAGATTATTGGGACACGGAGGCAGATACCAGTTGAGTCAAGGGGCCAGTGAATTTTCCCAAGAGGCCACATGACAAAGCAGGACTTCTGTGGAGTGGAATTTAAACTCTATGTGAATATATCTCATGTTATGAAGCGGTTTGTGTACGTCTTTGAGTGTTACAAGCGGTAGCCAGAAGGAAAAAAAAAACTGATTCAGGAGTTGAGGTCATGCATCTGATGGAAAATAGTCTCATTTCGTCTGATTAATGATAAAGACTTTCTCTATGAGCTCAGAAGTCCAAATCCATTTTCAGACTGAATATTACCTTTCAGTAACGTCTGTGAACATTATTCTTGCTACTTCATTCATGGTTTTGCCGCTGGTTGAACCATTTCAGGATGGGATATACTGTAATATCACGGTATACAAATCAGCCAGATGTCGGTTTGTTGTGCATTTGGCAACCAAAACGGATACTTCAATAGTATTCATAATATTATGGATAATCAGTGGATCGGATCTGTCTGAATGTCCTTTAAATTTTAATCCGACACTTCAGGAGATTTGGGCTGACCATTGACCTGCTGTAGTGACACACTTTGGTCCATTATTCCTGATCTTCAGCCAAATTTGTCAAGCTCCTTTAATGGAAAGATGCCATGGTTCATGTTTAGTGTTCTTGGATGTCTATACTGGATGTCTTCTGTGTTTGTGAGTTCCTGTGTTGGGACTTTCCAGAAATTCTCTCGCGTTCTTAGTTTTTGTTTTGTTTTTTCATGTGGGAATTGGCTTTGGGCCACCAATGACAGTTTCTAGCATCTCGAGTCCTCCTCTGAGCCAAACACAACAAAAGTGTGACATACACACTGTCAACAACTTTACTCACTTTGATTCTTCAGCATGTGGATCTTCCTTAATTCACTGTGGTAGAGAATCCACAACGTTTCTCTGAGATCCTGGATCATACTGGGATAATTCCACCACACAGTCAAAGATTTGTCGATCATGTTGAAAGCAACCCAGAATACCTCCTCAGTGAGGGGCTGAGGCAGCCTCCTGGTTAGATACACCCATGAATCATTAACTGTGAATTAGCAAACTTTGTATCTGAAGTTTTATGTTCGCTATTGAGGCCACGGCCCAGAAGTTCTGATCATAAATGAAGATAGGAACACCGGATCTCTTCATTCTTCATCGTAACAGATCACCAGTGTGAAAATGATGATCGACGCAGCTCCAGTGCAGCTGGTTGTCTCTTTGCTTCTGTCCACCATCACTCGTGAACTTTCAAGACCCCAAAATGCCTGAACTCATTCACCAAGGGCAGTAACTCCTCCAAAATAGTTTCACTTGTAGAAGCTGTTTAAACTTCGACCTCTTTTGCTTTTAGGACACACAAATCTAAATGTCATGGTCTGGTTTATCTCATTATGTACATCTGCTGTAGTTTTCCATGTCATTTATAGAGTTTCTGCAGTCGTTCAACTGATGGGTTTTGTTTTGTGCATTTTTCTATGAACCAATCCCCTTTTCTCTTTTGTACATGGACTACATAGACAGTTGATTTTATTTTGGTTAGTCGATAACTGGGGAATATTTGACAATATTTGAAAATGGAAAAAATAAAACTTTAGCTTTAGCATCCACCTGTTTGTGAGCTGATTAAGAAATTGAATGTACATGCTTCGTGTTAAATTACACTTAATTCAGCAAAATGAAATACATAAAAAATACATTTTCTCTTAAAAATCTGTAGTTTCTTTCAGTGTCACAGTGGGAAAAGTATCATAATTATCAAGTTCAATTTCATTTAAGAAATTGATGTTTCTGATGTTTAAAAATTGAAAAAATAAACAACGTGCTGATATAGGCAGCATGGTGGATGTGGTTGATATTCCTGAGGGTTTTTCTCCATGGTGTTTGCATGTTCTACCTGTGCTTGCATGCTTTATACTTGAACTTCAAGCCAACAACATGCTCGTGGGGTTCATAACTGACTCTGCATTGTCCGTGTACGTGCGTTGTCCCCCAGCGCTGTATTCTGCAACGCAGCCAGAAGAAGCAAATCCTGAAAAGACGGACGGACGGATTCACTGCCATTGTATTCACCAAGCTGTGGGATGTGACCCAGAGAAGCTTATTTCATTTGACTGTGTGTCACCCGAATCACACCGGACACATTAGGCTCGAACACATGCGGCCCGTTGTCAATAAACAGCAACACGCGTGTAACAAGCCCCCACACTAATGTGCCGGCAGTGAACACATGAGTATGTGTCGGCCGCGCAACAATGTGTGAGTGTTTAAAGCAAAGCGACGTGGAGTGAACGAGCGTTGTGTGCGTCAGCTTGTGCAAGTGACGCGCGCCCTCAGAGAACAACACTTGGTTCTGTGAGCCTTCGTCAGTGTCCCAGAAACTCACTCTTCCTCTCTGCTCCACCCCCCCCCCCCCCACCCCCCCCGGAGAAATCCCATCATACACGCCTTGTGAACTAAGCCCCCCTCACGTAAACAAGTCGAAATCATCTTGACTTGACTGAAATCAGTCAGAAAACACTTGTAAATCCGCGTGAAAAGATTTGAGTTAACCTGCTGCCAAATATTGGAGTTTGGAAAAAACCACAGAGACTGGCAGCGACTCGGCGCCATCTGCTTGGCACCGAGAAACATCCGAGGTGTCGCAACACCCGTAATTACGGCTCGTGTTTGACTCCAATGTGTTTTTGACTTGAGTGACTGTGTTAACGTAATGTTTTGTCAATTATTTTGCTGTGCAAAAAGCGTTTGCCTCAACCGAAGTGTTGAATTCTTCACCCTCCCCGTTGAAGTTTTGAACGAACCAGCCTTCGTGTTTCAGACTTTGTGGCGGCGCTGGTAAGGACGATTCTGATCCGGAGAAATGAAGTCCAGGCGTCCTTTCAAGGCCTGAGATTGAATTTAAAGCTTCGTAAATATGAACAAATGCAGCATGAAAGCTTGTGGCCTCAGACAAAAATACTGAATCTAAATCAAAGTTAAGGCTAAAGTGAACAAGAAGTTAGATTTACAATGGAAACTCAAGGTTCATCCACTTTTTGGGTAATTCTGAAATACAAAGAGCAGCATTGTTGTTGGAGTTGTGGGACAAGAAATGTGCAGATAAAATTTTAAAATATGACTAAAAAGCACAAATTCACAAGTTTATTGAGTCTTACAGGGCAACTTGGTGACCTTTAAAATGTTTAATCATTGCTCCAAAACTTCCCAAAGAAAAAAGATAAATACATGTATAATCACATAGTTTAACTTTAATTTCAGTTCCAAGAAGACAAATAAACTTCAAAAATCTTAGTTTGTCTACTTCAACTGTAATATATTTGCAGATTATAAACATCTTATATGATATGTGTTGTCAGAATGACATGAAAGAAATAGACAACGTGATAAATGACACCTCTATACGGTACTGTCATATAAGAAAAAAAAAAATTGTGTATATGTGTAAAGGGATACAAATAGACAAATATCTATATCTATTTCTGTGTTTATATGCGATGTACATAATTACATGCATGCATTTGCATACAGATACACAGAGAATCTCGATACTTGGCTCAGATATTCATATTTTCTGAATGATTAAACTGCACATAAGTATCCTTGTGTTATAATTAATACATTAAAAAAATAAATCAAATATCTGCACCATAATGAAACTCTACTTTCCAGAAATTTCAAGTCCTCCCACACTGCTGATCGACTTCTTTTCAGTGAATCCTAATTTCAGGTTTGATAACATTTTCTCCTTCAGCCATGAATCGATGAAACAGTCACAAGTTTTAAATCAGAGATTTTACAGTGTTGACAGATAATGAAGCCGAACATCAACATAAAGGATGAGTTTGTTCTTGTTTCAAAACGATAAGCATGAAATCCCCCCTCCCCCCCTCCTCTCTCCATGTCCAGAACTGGAATAATGAGCATTGAATGGGAAGGTCACACACACAGGTCAGCGTGTTCTCTTTGACAGCATGATCTGATGCACTAATTCAATTTAGGTTTCAACATAGGAAGCCAATTGACTGAGCTCCGTTAACGAAAAGCAAGACATTTTCAAGCCAGACGCACAGTCACACATAATTACATGTGGCTGGTACCATATTACTTCAAGGACACTACAAATGTACAATGATGTAACAATTTTAGTTTGACACACTTTTCTTGAAAATAACAGTTTTAATTCATAATTTAACACGCGTACTAACAAGCCTCCAACTTATAAAGTCCCACTGCACTACATTACCATTTGGTCCATGTTGTTTTTGTTCCCAATTTCAATGCAACTCCAATAACTTAATTTGGCCTTTAGCTTGTTCTCAAGCTATTCATTAAATGTGCTTTTCTGCTGAGGTGCCACTTTGTTGTTTTGCTCAAAAGCTTCAGCTTCAAACTAAGTTATTTAATGTGTTCGGTTCGGAAAAATGGAAAATGGTTCTTAAGAGCTGATGTGAGATGTGTCGAGTTGGAATCAATTCAGCACACCCTATTAACCCTGCAAATGTCATTTCAGCTACTTGTAATGTACAATTGTTGACAAGTTTTAATTTAGCAGCAAAGCGCGGTTGTAACGAGGCCAGCGCCGCTCTCAGTTATGGCTGATGTGGCAGAATTTTCTTTCTGCATCGCAGCTTGAATTGAACTTGGAACCAATTTACTACAATCTGCAATACAGGGGAAAAAAAAAAAGTGTTGCAGTGTTGCGCTACAAGCAATTCATTTGAATACGATCTCAAGTTTGACCAAACAAACTGAGGCAATAGTCACACTGAGAATTTTTATTGTTTCAAAGATGATCTTATTCTCATTCTTTAGCATTCATTCATTAAACGTCTCTCTAGTCCAGAACTGAGCCGCCAGAGGAGCCTGACCATGTGATGAGTCAGGGAGTTTGCATGAAGAGGTTACTGAGACCCAAAGACAAACTATTTATATACATATATATAATGCTTTCCTTCTTTGAACCATCTCCCTTTTTAATACTGTTTATTAAAGATCAAATGATCTTCTTCCACCTTATATAAGGTTTTATCCAACTTACGACCTAAAACAAAAGGCACAAATGTGATGGGTGTGCACACTGAGGAAGCTGATGTACTAATAGGGAATGAACAAAACACTACACACTATCCATCAAGCAGCTTTGCCTTCATAAATTTAGAATTTTGATTAAAAATTTCTTCTTTTTTTTCTAGAAAAGCATCTGAAAGTTGCTTCTGTCATTTTTATTTCAATTTCTTCATATGACTGCTGATTACAACGGCAATGGGGGATGAATTGCAAGCTGTTGCATCATGAATCTCCTCATGTCCACTTTTTTTTTTCTTTTCTTTCTTTTTTTAAATAGAGCTGGCTTGGAGCTCGATGGCTATAGATCAGTCGAGTGAAAATTGTCCATGCTGTCATCCAATAGCTAAGATTTCCCATGCTGCATTTAAGGCCAGAATAGGCAGACTGCGACCATGATTATACACTGCTAAAAATTGATTTCATTGAGGGCGAGAAGACAAAAGCGTTGGAGGCTAAAGGGAATGAGAGGACGGGACGTTAAGACTTAAGAGAGTAATAACCTTTTGCGGCATCTTATATGTCGCAGACCTGACAAGTTTACAAAAAACTATAACAGTGACTGAAACATGCAGCCCCTCGCTGGGAGCGTTCGCCCTGAGAAAAGACTTTGTGTCACAAGAAGGAGGAGAAAAGTGATGACAGGCAGAAAGTGGAGCAAAAAATGAGAACAGAAGTCGGTTTTGACATTATCGTCGCTCTCCCAAAACAAAAAAAAAAACCCAGCTTTTAAGAGATGACAAAACTAAAAGAAAGCCACGGGAGGTTATAAATGTGTAACGCCGAGGATGATCCTGCCGCTACAGGTACCGCTCGGCCGCATGTGGAACAGAACAGAAGGCAGCAGCGAGGAAATCGTCAGCAGAGCGGTGCTGGAAGAAGAGGTGGGGCGAGGCGTAGGAGGAGAAGATAGCAGAAACAAAAAGTCGTCATTCTCTTTATCCAGCCGCACGGTGCCTAAGCTCTCTGCAGGGAGTCCATGACTTTGACAGTAAATGGAATCTTCAAAGGAGGACCAGGAAGAAGAGCGCCTTAGCCCCGCTTACGGAAATCAAAAGGCTTAGGCGAGCATCACCAAGAAGGATAATGGAATATGCAATATCAAACCCGCCGCACAAGACAGTCGTAATGAAAATGGCAGGAAAATCTGCAGGCAGCCTTGTTGCCTAATTGTACACAGGGCTAAGCAACATGTTTTATTTTTCCTCTCCTGTTCCCATTATATCCTCCAGACCCGCTCTCCCTCCCGCTCACATGTTCTATTGAAAGACTTTTCTATGCGAGCGGTCAGTGTTAATATTACTGAGTCCACCGACAAATACCTCCTCCTGACTGGTGGTAGATAAATTCCAGGGAAACAGTCCGAGGTCAGGGAGATTGTTTGCATAAAGAGGAGGGACTGCAGAGATACAGAATGTGGAGACAGGGGGAGTTCAACGATTTCAAGGCTATGCGCTGATATTTCAAGTTTACAGTTTTATTGGTTGATCAGTCGGTCCGTTCCACATATCTCAGCGAAGGCACTCTCCGAGTATCCAGTGATGAAAGCCAGCTGAGTCTCTCCCCGAACCGAGGATAGCTGATAGTAAGTAACACGAAAACATCTGGAAACCCCCGCCAGCTGCGTCTTCTCATTTCGTGAAACTTCAAACGGGTCTAAAAAGGCAAAAGATGACGGAGGGAGCCGGGGTGTGTGTGCATGCGTGTGGATGCTTCTGGCTCTCACTGCACCACCTGTGGATGCGCTAATGTGTATTTATGGTGAGCTCATGTCGTCCACGATTGCCACAGACCTCTCCCTCAGCACTGAGCACTGCCGAACACTATAAACCACAATAAGCTCACGCTTATGTGTGTTTTTTTTTCACTGAATCACATACTTTTAGATCAAGAATCCAAAACACCTTCAGATATTTGATCAGTCCTATCTTTCGGCTGTCTGACCTTGACCTAAAATAGCCGTTTCTCAGTTGCAAGGAACATAAACAAGCTCTCAGGGGTTATGAGGGACACAGGCTTTGGCTTGGACGGGGCCCAGAACCACAGCGATGACACATATCTCAGGAGCAGCATGGATCTCGTCACCGAGTTCATCCTCTGCATGCTTCTCTGCTCCACCTACGTCTGTTCGCTTCGCGGCCGGGCTCCCTTAATCCATTAGAGACGCTTTATTGCTATATAAATAAAGTGAACACGCTTAAAGGTGTATTACATGAAACTACATAAGCTCCTTCACCTCGTCTGTGGCTGAAATTGTCTTTATTTCGGCTCCTGAGCAGCAAAAAAATAAAATAAAACAAACACAGCTGCAATCATCGAGACTGAAAAATTGAGTCTTGGCGTGCTGGATGGGTGCCCATGCGTAAGGAAATTAGCTGGAATGCAGGAATGCATTCACACCCCGGGCTTCTGAATAAACTCCACATGAATGAGGCGGCGACAATCGCACACACCCACATGGCACGTCGACCACCGGCAGAGTAAATGAGCATTGTGTTTCCATGAACACACGCTCATCGTCTACTTTGTGCACGTGAATAAATACATGCAATGCAGACGTTTCCGTCACAATGATGCATAAATCCAAATGATCAAACACACAGGAACAGAAACAGGAAACGGTAGTTCAAGGCCAAACACGACGACGAAAGTGACAACTTCAAAACCTTTTGGTGAAATCTTTGCTCCAGTATAAAACCGTTGCCCTTCTCTCAACTGAAACCTCTGCTGCAATCGACAACATAGCCACAGGAAAAATGGAAGCCTGTTAAGATCTGATTAGCCCTGGTCTGCTTGCTGTTTGGTTCCAGCCAATATGGCTTGTGCTTCATGTCGACACTAATCTGCTTTCAAAGTCTTTGAAATTAACGTATTTGTAAAAGGAAAAAAAAAAAGAAGATATTTTGATAAAACCAACTCAGCCTTTCTGAATTTGTTCCATTAGTCGTTCCTACCAGTATCCAGAGAGACCCCCGGCATGTAAACGGATTAAGACCAGAATGAAAACATGTGGTTTGCTTACATTTATCTGTCCGCTTCAGCTCTGCTTCGCTGAGAGTGTATTCAAAACCGAACGAGCCAGAGAGATAGAAAAGCAGGGAGCAAAATAACCAGGTTCCACAGGAAGAAATGGAAGAGTAAGACAAGAAAGAAAAGAAATGGAAAGAAAACGATTACGTCAACAGCTGCTTGTGACAAACAAATCTCAGCGACAGCGTTATCTGCCAATCTCTCTGTGTCTGTGTGAGTCTTAAACCTGTTTGTCAGGTGTGTTTTTCTTGCTTTAGGGGCAGTTGACAGAGACAAGGATCAGCGTGGGACAGACTAAGCTCAATTTTCCACTGCAGGTATGGAGAAGTCAGGCAGAGTCATACAATATTGAGCTCAGGATCACACCCACATAAACACACGTAACCGCAATATCACACATGGTGGCATCAAGGCAGATGAAACAAAAACAAGCAAAACAAAAGAGCTGGTCTGGATTCATTTATGATTGTAAAACAAGCCACCGAGACAAAAATAGAAGGAGAAACAAAGACCTTTGCCGACACACATTAATCTTGTGCACACTCGCGCAATAAGCAGGAAGCCTTGAAGCTGACTCAGGTGAACTCAGCATGGGAAATAATGTCTCTCTGCACCTAAACAGCTTACTGTGGGAACTAAACCAGCCGTACGTCAAACTCAGTCTAATCCTTTTCCAGAAAAACCGCTGGGTTTAAAAGTTCACCTCTTACAACAAACTATGTTGGAATCTTTCGTCAACTTACCTGTTTTCAGCTTGTCAGGACGGCCAAAGAGCCAGATGCTTTTAGGTCTGTCCCGGCTGGGGCTCGATATCGGGCTCCAGGATTGGGGTGAAGATGGGTTTGATCCTGTGTGGACTTTCTTCTTCTTCTGGATGCTGTTTCCCATCTTGGGGCAATCCCCAAGCCCCTATAGAGGATCGAACATCTTGCAATCCTGTACTATTACATCTGTACTCCAGCTCTCGAGACCCTCGCCCTTCACTCCAGGTCAACGTCAATAAAACCCTCCTGAGTCCGTGCGGTCAAATCATTCCCGCTGAATCAGCCCAGCACACACACACACAACGTACACCACACTAAAGAGTATCTGTGCTAAAGACCTACTGACACCATTCAGCTCCAGACACTATCAGAGATGCAGATCCTGCAAGGTGAAAAATGCAACGCACACACTCAAATCAGTCTCCGAGCTGACTCGATGCCAAGCATGTACATCAGCTTCCGAAGCAGCGGCAACATCCTCCACTGACAAGCCGGAGTAAGAGTGTGTGTGTGTGTGTGTGTGTGTGTGTGTGTGTGTGTGTGTGTATGTGTGTGAGAAATTGTATGGGTGACTGTGTGTGTGTGCAAGTGCCCCTCCCACTTTCTGCCTCTGTGATCGCCGTGCTCCCAAAGCAGAGCAGCCACACAGCTGAGCATGTTTCTGTGTCAGGGAGGAGAGAAACACACACACACACACACGCACACACAAATCTTAATGATGAAGATAATCAGAGACTGTAGCCTCCTCTTGTGTCTAATTGCACCTTCGCTGATTTTGTCTTGAGCGTTATATCAAACCGTTTACAAGCTCAGCTGACAGATTCTTTCAACAGACTGCAGTGATGGAGAACACAAAAGATTCCTGAGTCACACACACACACACAAAAATGTGTAGAGAAAGCTACCGGTGGAAAAAAGAGTGTGACATCAGCAACGTTTGTGCTCATCAGCGAGGAACTAAAATAAGCTATAACACCACGATGAAGGTACAAGAGGAGTTTTAAAACGGCAAACTGATGCTTAATAATTCAGGTGATCATGGCAGGTGCTGCTCCACTGTCTGGCACCTTCTGAAATTCCTCACATCGTGCGCACACACACACACACACACACACACACACACACACACACACACACACACACACACACACACACACACACACACACACACACACACACACACACACACACACACACACACACACACACACACACGCAGCCTCTGGTACAGATAAAAAGAGCAGGATCTATGCCCATCAATCGGTCAGACAGATCAAAGCTCGTTTCGAGATGAGAACATTCCAGCTCGGCTTAGAAGAAGTACAGACGCTCAGGCAGACGCGTGAGTTACACAAACAGAGATGATGGTGAATTGTAGACAAATGTTTCCTATGTTAGATCACCAGGCACACGAGTGTTTCCTGTCACTTTGCAGCTGTAATTCGTCCTGATTCCTAGTTCCTTGTGTCGTTTTCTCCTCCACTTCCCTCCATAAAATGAAACCGATCTGGCCAGAGAGCCCCTGAACGTTGTGATGACTTTGCCCCTGTGTGCACCCCAGTGATGACGCCATGACCTTTGCTGTCACTGTCAGACGGTGACACCACTTCCACGGCTTTTAGATCAATGCCAGCCGACCAGAACGAGGTCGGGGAGACACATAAGGAAGAAGACAGATGACGACAAGAAACGCTGCCTCTCGTATTATGTGAAACTGAGATTCCTCGTAGGAGCAAGATGGAGGAAGGGGAAGAGAGAGAGAGAGGAGTAGAGGGAGAGTGGTGATGATGAGGAGCGTGGAAATGAGACCGCTTCATCGTGGTCACCCTGTTCATGTTTCCTCCAAGCCCTTCATCCCTTCCCCTACTGATGTGCTGCTGGAAGATAAAAAAGCCTCTAATAAAAAGCTGATTTACTGACTGAGGGTGGGGCGGAGTGATGTGGAGCAGCAGAGCTGCCGGGTAAAGAATTTACAATGTTTTCTCTAGAACAGGCATTGATTGGAATCAGAGGAGCTGATGTGAGAGGCTCTCAGTATATGTGTTATCTGCATGAGGGAACGAGAAAGCATGATAGGCTTCCTGGTGCAGAGTGTAAAACGATCTGCAATTAAAAAAAAAAAAAAGAAGAAGAAAACACTCAGAGAAACGTCCTAATGCATCCTCACCAGAACCACACCCAGTACATTTGTGCCGGTGGAGTACGCCGAGCTCGCCGTCTCATCCGTCACAGAGCAATGAGAGTGCACTTAGTGTGCGCGGGGGACGCTCTTCTGCCTGCACCTTACAGCTGCAAAATGTGGCTGCAAACATGCCCCAGATACATTTAAATACGAGTGTGATCAAAGTGTGTGTCATTGTCAGGAGAAATTTGAGGATTTGACAGCTGCTGGGAACTCAAAGGAAGAGCAGAGAGAGAGGCAGAGTGTGTGTGTGTGTGTGTGTGTGTGTGTGTGTGTGTGTGTGTGTGTGTGTGTGTGTGTGTGTGTGTGTGTGTGTGTGTGTGTGTGTGAGTGTGAGTGTGTGTGTGTGTGTGTGTGTGTGTGTGTGTGTGTGTGTGTGTGTGTGTGTGTGTGTGTGTGTGTGTGTGTGTGTGTGTGTGTGTGTGTGTGTGTGTGTGTGTGTGTGTTTCAGGCACATTTGTGTAGAGGAATGGCGTTGTCAGGGAAAGTGGTTGTCAGGGTGACCATCACCAAGGTCTCAAGACAGGAATAGGGCATCTACCTTTCTGAATGTTTAATTTAGCGCTTTTGTTGGATTGTTTGTGAGAGAGTCGAGAGCCTTATGCAACATCAGTTTAAAAAGAAAAAGTTCCTGATGAAAGACTCTCAGTGTGCAACTCTGCATGACCTTGACCACCTCTGTTCACCTTGACGTGAGTCTTTACACTGAGTCATTACGTCTATTAAACCTGCTGTCATCAGCCCGGTATCCCCACCTTGTGGCACGGCTCTGCTATCGCCATTAAAACCCTGGAGATTGGCAGCGGTGATGCAAAGCACTCAACACAGTGCTGACAAGTTGTGAATGGAGCAACTGCTTCGTTTTAATCCTCAGTGAGTGGATTTAGATGGACTTTAAGCAGCAGAATCATATACATATAATCATTCAGACACGGACACACACACACACACACACACACACACCAATGGATAATAATGGTGCTTCTTCAAACGGAGGATTGACTCGCCAAGTGATTTGTGGGTTCACACGATATAATATATATTTCTGGCAAATGCACTTCAAAAGTTGACTGGGTCCGCAGAAGAGATGCATTTTAAGCTTCATATTCATTTCATTTGGATGCAGATTTTATGAATAGGCTCCAGAACGAGTTGTGATTTGAGAGGAAAACAATAAGACAGAATCAGGTCTAATCTTTTTTCTGACAATTATTAGGCAAGAGAGACAACAAGCCCATTTATTCTTTTCATTCCAGTGGGTTTCTAAGGGTTAAGCATCAAGCATTTGGTCAGTCTTACTATGTATTCTGCTAAATAGGGAGAAAGAAATAATACAAATCATACAGCTCTGGAGAAGTTACATCATTTCTGTTTTATATCTTTATTTATTGTTCAGGTTTGTTCCATTCACATCTGACCAGACATTGAAAAAGACATAAACCAAGGAGAAAAACAACCAAATTACTTTCAGCTGCTTTACTACCTTAAATTGTCCTTTTCTCTGAAATTAATTTACACGTTGACTCCTTTACCAGCACTTTCAGATTTAAAAATAAGATTTTGCAATATAAATATAGAAGGAAGTAATTCGTATGTGGAATTTCTGACTTAACCTTATATCGATTTATTTAATTTGGTACAATTTTGTCAGGTTTTGGCAATTCATCGTGGTTAATTCAGAAAGCTGATTCATTATTTATGCTTTCTTTCACCATGTGAACAATTCTTCCATTTGTCTTCACCATTAAAGTGAGGTTAGCCAGTAACACAGATGTTTATTGTGAAGCATATTTACCAGTCAGTGGGAACAAAAATACCAGCTAGAGCAGTGTGTTTTTAACAGCCACCAGATGCAAATGTTAAACTACGACTGTGAGCAATTTAAATTTGGCAACATAAGTTTGAGCTCATCAGAGATCATTAGATGAAAATAAAATTAAGGTTTCATGAAAATGTATGATTTTTTTCCTGACCAAAGAAAAAAAGACGACAAAGAAGCAGGACTGTTTTGACATTTTTAGTCATTATTTTCTTTGATTGCGTGTGGGAATGTTTCCTAATGTACATGTACAAGTCTAAACGACTGCTGCTGCTTCTGTTCCTCCCCCTGTTGCTATAGTGGGATTAAACACGCTCGAGCATTTAAGCCATGGAGAGTTCGTCTGGATGGTCAATCATGCTGAAAGTGTGTGTCGCTGCAGCTTAAATCAGGACAAAACACAAGACAAAGGACCATTTGACAGTGGTTCCAATATGTTTTACTGAACACACTGTGGCAGAACTTATAAGGTCCTGAGTGTCACTTTAAACAAGACTGAATGAATTCCGGGACTGCTTTGTCATCGTCTGGGCTATTCTCTCTGCGGAGGGGGAAAAAAGTAAAAAAACGTTAAAAAAAAACGGGGAAACACGCAGCTGGATCAGGTAAACAGCGCTCAACAGGTGTATCTGTTACAGCAAGTTATGTAAGAGAAACCACACAAAAACACGCAGACTAAGTGTCTTAAGGGAAAATGAGTTGTATATTCTTGTGTATACATACTCCCACTCCCTCCCACTCATGCTGATGTCTTCCAGCTGCTCACCCCCGACATCAAACGCACCCCACATCCAGTAAAACAAGCCATTTCTTTTTCTTTTACAATCTTACATCTGGGGGAAAAAAAAAAAAGAAAAAGATGGAGGATAATCACAACCTAGCAGAAAGGCTTCTTCCTACACGTGAGTGTCCTTTTGGGTATTTGCATGACGTCCCTCAGAGTGATTCTCTGTCGAAAAATAATGCAAGAAATATCAATTTCATATGAAACATATGAAAAGTAGCATCTCGTGACCTCTTTTCCTGAAATGCCTGCATATTCTTTCTATCTGCGTTTCACTCTGCAGCCACACCTTTTGGGATAAATCATAATGAAAACTGTTCAGAATCCATCTCATAGCACTGCTGTATGAACAGTGGCATCTTGTGACCTCAATTTTCCGCATGCATCCATACTCTTCTACTCTTCTTTGACGTACGTCGCATTCAACGTGACCCGAAGGACGATTACGGCGCTGGACCAACGTCTCAGTTGGATTTCATTGTTGCCTTTAGGTCTGTGTGTTCCTCACAATGGCGTTGCCTGGGAAACCTTTACCTCGGTGGCGTGGCTTTAGGGTGGCGGTGATGGATGAGGCCTGGAGGCGTCTGCTTACCCAGGTAAAATTACCCCGCTCATCAAAGTATGTGTGTGTGTGGTGAATGATATTGGTAGGGGGACACGGTGAGGTTGCATTAAACTTTCACGCCGCTCCCTCCCTGCGGCACACCTTTCTCTGCCCTCCACCCACCGCCTTTATCCTGTCAGAGTGCATTAAAGTCGCCCTGAGTTGCGGCCTGTAATAGAGCCGGGGCTGTATACAACGTTCCCCGATGTAATGAGATGTTTGCTACTCAATTACTCTGCTGGCTCTGTAATCTACATTGCAGTTTGTGAATCTGAAACACGCTGACTGCATCGTGTGATGTGGCAGCCACACACACACACACACACACACACACACACACACACACACACACACACACACACACACACACACACACACACACACACACACACACACGCACACACACACACACACACACACACATACACAAACACAAACACACACACACACGACACGCTGTGCAGAGAGTCAGAGAAACCGAGCAAAGAACGGCTTCCATTACAAACAGGCTTTCGCTTGTGACAAAGTAAGAAGCGTTGTGATACACGCACACACTCACTTGGTGAAAACAATGCGAACACACACACAAACACACACACACACGGACGCACATGTGGAATCCCGGGGATTGTGCAAATGATCTCACTGCTCAAACAGCCGGCAGCCAGAGATGGGACAAAGCAGGTAGTTGCAGACTGTCCAGTGTGTGTGTGTGTGTGTGTGTGTGTGTGTGTGTGTGTGTGTGGGTGTGTTTGTGTGTGTGGAGGTGATGTAATGATTGTCAGCACTGGTTTGGCGCCGCCCTAAGCCCAGCAATATGCTGCTGACACACAAACGCCCAGATAGCCGCTGATACAGGGTAGCACTCGGTCACACACGGCCCCCTCACACACACACACACACACACACACACACACACACACACACACACACACACACACACACACACACACACACACACACACACACCCTGATTGCACAATAATAAGCAGAGGAGACCAACACACCCACAGAGATGCTGAATAGAGGGTGTTAAGCAATCCAAGAACCAAGTCCAAAACAATAATGTGCAGCAACGAACACACAAAAACACTGAGATGGTGAGAGAGGGAGAACGATGTCTCTCGGTGTACAAATTTGTGAGTTGTGCATGTGTGTGTGCGCCCAGACGTTGCTCTAATTAAAAAAGCATTGAGAGAGTAGTCCCTAAGAGTCCTCTCAAGGCTGAATGGGGCTTTGTGATTCGCCGTAATCTCTCCTCTGCATCGCATAACTTTAGGCCCAATCTGGCATCCAGGCTGCAGAGCACTTTTAGACACACACCAACGTGCACACACACACACACACACACAAACCTCTCAGGAATCCAGCACATCAAAGGGTGCTTTTTTTTTTTTTTTAATCTAATAATATTTCTCTTTTTTGAAATATAGCCGGCAGTCATTATTCCACTGCAGAGCTGTGCATCTGAGGGGAGCTCATCTGAAGCCTGTCGTACCGGAGATGGTACAGCTCATGTGAACCCACCAAGAAAGACTTATTACAGCGGAGGGCGATATGGAAGTGAAATATCGAGAAACGCAGTGAAGAAGTGTGCTGCTGACTGCAGAAGGAAGCTGCAGTGGATCATCTGAGTGAAACAAAAGCGGTTTCAATAAAGAGAGGGGGCTGGGTGGGCCAAACAATTACATTTTCAAGGTAAACGCCGACTAATTTAAATCTGTACGGAACTTAAAAGAAGCATGCCATTGAGAATTCCCATGAAAAGAACAATCAATGCAAATTCAATCAACCTGAATCCTTTTCATCACACTGATGAAGACGAGCATTTAGAAGAAATTGAAAGAGAAAGTTACAGTACAGGCCGATTTACTGGACATAATAGCTCTGTTCCAGGTAAGAACAATAATTTATGGAAAACTTTGCTTGGTAAACTATTCTAAGCTTATTACTTGTGACCTATAACGGCACAGCGTTCATGTTTTTGTGCCATTCTGTCTTTGTGTTCATCTCTTCAACAGATCGGAATGACCTTGTAGCAACCGGTAATGTAATAGTGGCCAATAAAGTAAAAATATTGGCCATTTCAAATGTAATAAAGCAAATAACATAATAATGCCCCAGTAGTGTAATGAGGGAACTGCACAAACACTTAAAAAAAAAATCTTTCATTTGCCAAGAATTACAGTCTCATATTTATGATTACTTTATTGGCTGCAGTTGTTACATTTTGAAAGGATTTCTAATATAACAAAAAAAGTAAGAATTGTTTTTGCCAGAATTTAATTACAATATTGGCTCAAATGTTATATTGTACTAACAGCAAGCTTTTATGTTATTGCCTTTAATTCATTTAGAATGGCCAATAACCTTTCTAATATGGCTATCATTACCTAACATTGTTTCAGACCTACCAACCCAAAATAATTTAGTTTTATCATACATACATTGAAAAATGTCAAGGTTTTTAGTTTATTTTCTTTAATTCTAGCAAATCAAAAGGTAGAGTATATCCAAATGCAAGAATATTGTAGTTTTGTTAGCCATATAGAGAATTATGGACAATACAGCAGATTAAATTAGAAATATATAAGTTATAAGTCCTTGCTTTTCAGAGATGAACAAAAGAAGTTCAGACAATTAAAAGAAATGATCAGTCTTCTATAACAATATTTGTCTGACTTATAATCTGTTGATCTTCGTTGGTGCGTTTTGTTGCTTGTTTTATGAAACTGAACTTTTGTTTTCTGTTTCACGTTTTATCTGTTGTGTTCTTTTTGAGATTCTGACTGGTTTCAGGCACCTTGACTTCCCCTCCTTGTGTCTGATTGCTGTTTCCCACCCTGACGTGTTTCACCTGTGCCTGAGTGTGTGATTGTCTGCATCTGGTGACAGTGGGGTATATATATTGTGTGTCTTCTGTGTGTTCTGGTTGTCGGTTCGTTTCTTCGTGTTTCAAATTTTTGGTTATTGTTTTTTTGTTTTTAGAAATGTAGGGGAGCTTCACCTATGGCAGTGTCTGGTACATTGAGTCCCTTTGTTTTAATCTGTCAGTCCACAGCAGATTTCATAGTGATGTATTCATGAACTCTCCCTTTTGCTCTAGTTTTCGACTCATTGTGTCACTTACAACAAGATTTCTATCCCCCTATTTATCCATTTTTAATATATCTTATATAAAATGTCTCTTTTTTTTAACTGGAGACAATCCCACCTGACTACTGTTAAAGCCCAGACCATTTAACCTCAAACACATGGTGTTTCACTGCAGGAGGGGAAACTGAAGCACATGCAAAGTCCACACAGTAAGGCCCCAAAGCAGAGTTGAACCAGAGATAAGTTCACTGTGATGCAATAGTGCTAAAAAAACTCCAGAAGCTCGCCGTCTGTGTGTGTTTACCTGCGTCTCTAGAAATCATAAGGTGTGTAACTACATGTGTCTGTGTGGCAGTTTTCTCAGTACAGACTAATTCTTTGTCTCCTCGGGTTGATAAAGTCACCTAGCAAGTTCAGAGAAAATAAATGACCTCCATTTACTCGCAGGAAGAGGGTAAAAAGGTCTATTAGACTTTCTCAGACCAAACAATGTGTTCACACGGGTCAGACAGAAAACACTGGGAGCTCATGTTTGTTAAATGACGTGACTATTCTTTCTATGAGATTGAAAGAAAACTCTAGGCTACAGATTTACTGTCTGGTGATGTACGCAACAACTTAAGTTAGATTGAAACCAAACAAACTAAATACGATGATTTTAAGCTCAAATTCAATGAAAATAAGCATTAATTTGCTTGCTGTGAAGACCAATGAAATATGACGAACGTCAGGAGCTGCCGTCCCTGGCCTCGCTGGATCTTCATGAATATTTGTGTTCTCTGCTCCTCGTCATGCATCTCAGCGGCCCCCTTTAGAATTCAAATGGAAAAAAAATAATCCCTGACACAAAAAGCCCAAAAATATGGTTCCCACACACATTCTTAACATCAGCCTTTGACCACATCCTCAGCTGGGGAATTAGTAGCATTACTACTAGTTAATCTTCGGTTTCAAAAGGAGTCAGTGTCTGTTACCCATCCAGCTTTGAAGGAAGCTGACAAAACCACAACATCAGGCATAATAAGGAACCTTGGACGTCCCTGTGAGGCAGAACAAGTATTAAAAACCACAAAGGAGACCAACTGAATAAGACTGAAAGACCTAGAATGTGGATTTCCAGGAGTTACTGCAGTAACAGACATGTACAATGACAGGAGAGAAAGGGACGGGGTTAGAGGTGGAACAACAACAGGAAACGGGGTCTGTGAGTAATCTCTGTGCTGCCGACCAAGCAAACGCATCGGTAAACAGAAAAAAGGGGATTAGACCTCCGTGTGTCCCTGTGTCTGTGCGCGTCCCCTCGGCAAAATTGTGTGTTCAGACTGATGTCCCGACGATAACCGAGTCCTTCTATCTTAATCCAAAAGTCAACATGTTCCTGGGGAACTTATCGCGGCTGCACCTCTGTGATCATGAAAGCTGGTAAACACGTAAAATCGGTGATCCTGACCTCACGTTAACCCGAGGAATACTATCTCAAAGAAATCATTTAGGCTCTTAGTTGGGAGGTTCAACAAACTGTTAGCTCATTTATGACCTTCATGGAGAGCATCTAATATTTGCACATTTAAACATGAAGACATTTTAACCAAATGAATTAGTTGCTACTGCGATCCCACTATGTTCACCAGCAAATTACTGTCTTTCTTTCATTCCGTGCTAATTAAAGTACACACAGTACCATATTTGCTAAAAACAACCAGCTGTTCTGCCTAAAAACACGGTTCATGAGGGCGGGGAGGACGGGGAAGGATGTGTAGGCCATCTAACCAATACAATGAACTGAAGGACAATATAACACACCATGTGGAGTTTTGCAGGTAAATTTTCTCAGTCGAACACGTTCAACATTCGGTGTATAATCTGATCCATCGCCAATGCAGAAACATTGATCGATGCATTATGTACAGTGCAGCTTTGATTTCATTGGTTGAGATTATGACCTTTCAATATACAGTAATTTAAGAAAGTTTAATCCAATTTCCATCTTGG
Source organism: Lipophrys pholis (assembly GCF_963383615.2). Taxonomy (NCBI): domain Eukaryota; kingdom Metazoa; phylum Chordata; class Actinopteri; order Blenniiformes; family Blenniidae; genus Lipophrys; species Lipophrys pholis. The sequence goes on along the minus strand of NC_137643.1, from coordinate 16,709,299 downwards.
GAAATGCAGATTACATCGGACCACATTAGGCAGGGTCCATTCTGAAGAGGTCATCAGTTTTCCACAGACACACCCCCAAGGTCAATTTAGAGTGATCAGTACGTCTATTAATGTCTTTTGACTTTGGGAGGAAACCGGAATGAGCGTGCAAAGCCACACACAGACTCCTAAAGCAAGAACCTCGCTGTGAGGTGAGAGAGCAAACCATCGACACCACACACTCAATTTTAACTAGTTTCAATAATGTTAAGAATAAACGTGTGTTCCCGAAACACAATTTCCTCTATCCTCATACCTCGTCAACCTGTGTCGACGCAGCACTTCAACAGCGTAACCTGAAGACTCACTCACCTTTGGCAGGTTCCTGGTTCTGATATCCCAGTTTGGCATCTGTCACACCTGCACCATTCCGATTCAGTCCGTTCCCGACGCTCTTCTTCTTTTTGCTCCCCTTCAGCCAGCTGAAGGCCAGTCCCAGGGAGCTCCCCGGCTTCCTCTGCCCACGCTGAGCCTTCGCCTCTCTGGCTAAGACCTCAGTGATGTCCCTGGGCACCAGCTCACCTGTAGACCTCCTCCGGGACATCCTGGAGGTCGGTCCTGGAGGCTAAGTCCTGATACCTCCACCCGGGTGTCTGGTTTTGGCAGTAGGTCCCAGGATGTGAAACTTTGAAATGCTCCACTCTCTCTCAGTCACCACCTGGGACAACAGTGAGATCAGCAGGATGAGTCAAAGAGGGCAAAAAGGGGAAGAATTAAAAATAGGCTGGAAATGAACGTCAAATGTAGGACAGAGATCAAGAGAAACCCAAGACATCTCACAAAAGGAAAACATTTCTGCCAACGTCTGTGTTAAAAGCAGTCCCACCTCGTCCTGCTAAAGTATTCCCGTAACTTGTCCGCCTCCAGTCCCCCTTTTTCTATTCTCTAAATTTTTGTGCATGTCCTGGCCCCGAGCAGGGGAGCTGGACCTCTGCACAGCTCCAGTACTGTATGTGTGTGCATGTGGGCCATGTGGTTCACATCAGCAGAACACTGCGTATGGTTGAGTGAGAGAAGAGAAAGGAGCTCAATTTAATAGAACAAGCATTGAGACAGTATGAAATGCAGACTCCTCGTGCTTCTTAAATTCAGCACACATTTCTCCTCACAAACATCGGTTACATCCCCTACAAGCCGCCACAATAACCAACGATGCAGCAACATTTTCTTTTGCTGTGAAACAAGCAGATATGGACAGAAGTGTGTATGACTTACTCAGCGAGCGGGGCTGTCCTCTCCTTTACTCTCCTCTTCCCTCTCAGCCTGAGAACAGCTCTGCAGAGCATGTGTGTATGTGTGTGTGTGTGTGTGTGTGTGTGTGTGTGTTTAGCAGAGTGAATGAAGCTCCATGCTCTCTGAGCAGGCAGTCCCTCCCTCCGTTCGAGAGCCAGCCTCTTCTCCACCCTCTCACTGTGCTGCTCGGGCTGAGCCACGCCATTCCAGCACTGCCGCTTTTCAAAACAGCTGGGATTTAACATTTTCACCATCAGGGTTAGAGGACTTTCTGTGAGCCGCACAGGCCGGCATGCAGCGTTTTTTCTTGGTTCTTGCAAGTTGACTCTCTTGAGTCTTTTCTGCTCGGGATCAGGTGCAGTCGTCTCACTCGTCCTCAGGAGGGGAACTCCTGAGTCATGTCAGAAAAATGCACGTCAGACCAGTGAAAACCACGGACGCACAAATCCCAAATGTAAGACAGAAAGGCTCACATATACACAGTTTATGAAGACAATCTTACAACATAGCTGCCTGGAAACCACTGGAAACTCCAAATGAACACATTCAACTGATGCTGATAAGAAGGAAGAAGGTGGAAACTTGAAACCCATTGTGACACACACACACACACACACACACACACACACACACACACACACACACACACACACACACACACACACACACACACACACACACACACACACACACACACACACACACACACACACACACACACACACACATTATACAGCAGACAGGTAAGTCGAGTCACCGAGGGCCAGGTAGCTTTAAGTCACGTCAACCTGAGCGTGGAAGCACAGCCAGTCAGTTTCATGTTGCAGCACAGTGGGGTCACAATAAGCCGTGACACCACTGTATTTGAGGGTGGAGGGGATTCGGGGGTGGGGTTACAAGACTGGCTCATCTGGTTTGAATGAGGACTAGGAGGAGGAAGGGGAGGAGGAGTGTCGTGGGGGTAAAAGCAGGAGGTTAAGGTGCCTCAGCCTGGAGGGGGCAGACTGACAGAGACAGACTGATAGCATCTCATTAATACTTGTCTCCACGAGAATGTAGACAGAACATGTTAACGGACATTTAACTGCCTAAATACCAAGATGGATGAAACAACCAAAACTTCCACTCTTTGAAGAGTTTTCTGTAAGCCCATGAGGTAAAACAACACCTGATTTAATTTGAGGCCACGTGATTAACCTAATATAACATGCTTTTAGCTTCCTATTAACGAGGCCCGTCTCATTTATGGTGAGCTGTGGGTCACCGTCTTCATTTAGCTCTTCAGATGAGGCAGTCAAATTACCTGTCTGTTGGGATTCTGGAGTTATTTCTGGCACAGTATGAAAAAAAAAAGCCAATATGCTGCTCTGTCATCGTTGAAGCTAATCACTACTCAGCATCTATTGTTATCTCTGGGGTAAACATCATGGAAAATTATGAGCATCATCCAAGATGGAACACATGTGGAGTGAATTTGGGAAATATGTTGACTATTGTGTCACGTTTGGATGGGTGACAGATCATAGACTGAGACCTGTTGGCTGGTATTTGTCGATATTTTGTTCTTATTTGTGAGTAGAAAGCAGCAGGTGGTTAAGATCTATACTGTATGTGTGTACTGGTGTGATGGGAGGGGTTTCATATGAGTCATAGTTTAGTTCACTCATGCCCAACACATTGAAATGTTTCAGCGTTTCCATGGCAATACAACAGAAAACAGCCACGTTCTGTATGTCTACAAAGAGGCCCAGTGCAAGTGTGTGTGTGTGTTCAGTAAACGGTACAAAATCATTAACCACCAGAACAGTGTGAGCCTCCTGTGGAATGTATCACCAGTCCTCCCTCAAACTCTTTCTCTTTATGTCTGTTTGCAACTACATTTGTCTATTACCTGAATCCCCTGCAAAGGATTCCTCATGCTAGAGAAAAATTACAAGTTAATACTTTTAGGATATAAACTCACAGGCTACATTTACTGTCATGGATTCCTCCTACAGACATACAGTTTGTCAGAAAAGCACTATGATCGCGAGTGTGTTGTTGTGTTTTACCATTTTGTGTTTCACTTGCATGAGTGATAAATTCAGTCTTGAGCTAAAGTGAACATTATTAGCTTTGTGGATGCAGATTTCACAACATTTTATTTATTCAGTGTATTTCTACTGTCTGGAGCTATTCTGTCTTTTAGTAAAATAGCTTCACTTAATGGAATCAAGCTATATTTTGTAACGGTATATCCTGGACATGATGAGGGGCAAACAACCACACACGCATCCCAAAATCATCCACTTACCCACAATTGCATGGTTTTGATTGCAGAAGGGAAACCCGGAGAAAGACCATACAAGCACCGGTAGAACATGCAAACTCCGCACAGAACAATTCCAGACTCAAACCCAGGAAATTCCTGCTGTCGGGAAAGAGTGCGTGCATGTATGTGTGTCCCTCCATTTCTGCGTAATGATATTTGCATGTCTGTAATGGGATTTGTTAATCCACACACACAGATTTTTGCATGAGGCGAGCAAAACTCATGCAAATGCAATTATACTCTTGCACGCTTATTATAATTTCAGTTTGTATAGTATGTTTGCTGTGTGTAATTTGATTTGTGCGTGCCGACGGGGACCTGTAAACGTTCCTGTCTTCACCTCAACCTCAGGCAGACCTCTCAATAGGATAGATATTCACAGCGAGGTTTTCCTTCAGGCAGCGCAAGGTGTGCCCTCAGTACGGACTCGTAGGCTCTGATCACTTCCTGTAGTGTTATGTGTCTATATCGAGTGTTGTGCATCATGCACTCAGAAATTCCACCAAGCACTTACAAATAAAATACAAAAATCATTACAAACATACAAATATCAGTGATAGAAACACACAAAACTCAGTAATTGTGTTACTATAATAAGCCCATACTCACAAACATGTCTACATAAGGCTTGTCAGAGTTCACTAATTTGACTTGATTATCTATTACCTTCATTATTTTTTAGATCATTTGTCTTTGATTTTCACAATATGAGATTCACAATGGGGCTTTGAGTAAATTTGATAACGCTGATGATAATCAACTTTGCTTTACCTGGTGTAACACTGAGTCAGCATAAGATATTCATGTGAAGCTCCAAAACTGCAGTAAGCAAGTAAAATAAACACTGATCCTAAGTAAGTGTGAACACTCTGAATTTTGATGTTGTTGCAGCCTTGAGTGTTGCTTTAATTATGGTCCTGAAACTGCAAAAAAAAAAAACAAGGGATTTGTGGATTAAAGTTTTGTTGGTCCTGAAAGCTGTTTTCTCCTCTGGTGGTAACTACAGCAGAAATTGAGCGATTTCACCAAGTAATAATAATAATAATAAGGTATCAGTACTGTCATAATAGGACGTTAGGACATACCTGAGACTGTGACTTGATAGAGACTCTGATAACACAATATGAACTGTCTGCATGTGTGTGTGCATTTGTGAGTTGAGTGTGTGTTTGATGTGACTGAACGGAGGCCGAAGGCAGGAAATCCATACTGCCGGTTTGGATAAGCCCGGCTCTCTCGGACCAGCATTATCATTCCTGACTTGCTTTTGCTGTGCAACATTTCTCTCTGCATTCGCTGCTTCCAAAGCAATACATCCAACAGAAATACTCACTCTAATATGTGCATGCTTGATAATAGACATATGGGTATAAAAAAAGCACAAAAAAAACAACAAATGTGCTTTCCACAGTCCGTTATTTATAACACCGGTGGGTTGAAAGGATGGGAGGGGTGGAAAAGAAAAAGAAATGAGGACACAGAGAGAGAGAGAGAGAGAGAGAGAGAGAGAGAGAGAGAGAGAGAGAGAGAGAGAGAGAGAGAGAGAGAGAGAGAGAATTGTGGAATGTGATAATAGTTTTAGAGAACAGAGTGGGGCTCCAGGTTGATACACACCGAGGGGTTTCCTCTGTGCAACAGAGACAGCTTTGTCTCAGCAGTCTGACTGGAATAGAAGTCTCTCTACCAAGTGCTGGTTAAAAAAAAATTAAAAATCAGCATGGAAAGAGCCAGGAATATGTGTATGAACCAAACTATTTTAAGAGAGAAAAAATTTGAAAAAGAAGAAAGAGGTTAAAAAAAAAGAAAAGAAAAAAAGTGTAGTCCAGCTTTCCCTGCCCGGGCACATTACTGCCCATCACTGTCCCACAACATTCCTCTGACCTGTCTTCTTTTTTTTTTCCCTCCACAGACATACAAAGACTAAATTATTTGTGGGAACAGCAGGAGGGATGTGCTCGTCTCGCTGCCTTCTTAAGGAAAAAAAGAAGAAAGCGGAAGAAATATTGCTGTGTCTTGCATCTTGATGGAGGTTAAAGTGAGATAAGGAGGAGGGAAAAATGCAGGAAAGGGTTGAACCTGGTGAAAATGAAGCTGTTAATAAAAAGTGATGGTCGTCTTTGCCTCTGGGGAACAGTTTTGTCTGAGAACCAGATGACAGAGACAATCAGGTCATTATCTTAACAGCTGTTTGTAAAAACAACTTTTAATACACCACCCTCTCATTTGAGCGTTGGATCGCAGCGAAGTAGAAAATCTTCCTTTCCGATGCATCTCAAAACCTTTTTGATGCCTCTGTGTCTTAAACGCATTTTAATTTCTCTGAATTAGAAAGCGTGAGAAATAAGAAATTAACCTTCAGTTCAGTCTGAATCGTCCTCCTGTAGATTCTCCATTTCCTTTATTTGCCCAATCTTTCTTACGTTCTGAAGAAGAAGGCTCAATAGATTGGGAAGACCATACAGAATGTTTAATTAATGTAAACTAGTTCACAGAGCTGTTCCACAATCTTTAATTCAACAGTACGTCCTCACAAGCAGCAACAAATGAATTTCAAATGAAAATTGTCACTGATTGACACTTTTTTCTTACATTCCTCTGCAGAAATGAGTGTTTGCAGCATTGCAAATGCTGCTTTTATGCATTTCTTTAGCTGTGAGTAACTCAGCTCTAATGCTGATGGTTTGAATTTCGCCCTCCGTCTGATACAATCTCGAGAAGATGAGAAGCTGGGTGGGATTTCCATGAGCGTGTCGATATTTCATACATCTGCTCTGTGAACCCGTGAGTCATTCATCAAACTTTATTGGCCTATCTGTGTTTGCCATTGTCCAGACAAGTTGAGGCTGGCCTTGCTTTTTTGGGGGGGCTGCCCGGACGCTTTTTTTGGACACACACACACATATCCAGGCGCTATATATGTTGTGTGTGTTTTCTGCAACAAATGAGATATTAAAACAAAGTCACAGGAAACATACAAAGCTCCCTGTGTCAGATGTTCTGAGTGAAGCTGTTTTCACAGGGGACAGTCGAGGATTTCTCAGAATTCAGGAGCAGCCGGAGCCAAAACACACTGGTCTGTGTAGTGAGCCATCTGGCCGGCAATTCTCACACACACACACACACACACACACACACACACACACACACACACACACACACACACACACACACACACACACACACACACACACACACACACACACACACACACACACACACACACACACACACACAGACACACACACACACACACAGAGTTTACTCAACCAAACACCCCACAATTATATTTTGCTTTTTCTTGGACTACATTCTGCAATTGTTCTATTTTCTTCTGTCCCTTGTGAGATTGGCCGTTCGTCCAGTCTTGTTATTCAAGCAGGAAAATGTCTGGAACTGAACAAAACCTAACATAGATTAACATGAGCTGCTTCTCCACTTCTGTGAACTATTAAGGATTGCGATGTTGCATATATTTGTTTAATTCTTAGAGTATTAAACCTCTAGACGTTGTGTATTCTGGGCTTAAAGCCCTTGATGCTTTGCATTGCTTATGAATCTCAACAGCTGCTCTTAAAAACGTGACACATATGAGGGAATCTGGGAGGTTCTGTTGTGACCTGATGAGGTTTAAGCTCTATCAGAGGGGGCTACTCCTCCTCCCACACGTTGTGACCCCCTGGGTTAGGTTAACTGATGACCCTTCAATTGCCCTGAGCTGTGAGTGATTGTCTGTTTCTCTGCGTCAGCCTTTTCATGGACTGGTGAGCCGTCCAGGATGTCGCCTTCCCTTTCGGTCAATGTCAGCTCGGATTGGTCTCCAGTTAAGGTCTCAAGTTCAGATTTACAATGAATAACCAAAAGCAATAGTATAAGTACAAATACCTAAGTGGTTTTCATATGTATCCAGAGTATGAGATTGTCCAGCGCGAGAGTGAAAAGATAACAGTTTTGCAGCAGAAATTCCTGTGAGGGTGTAGTCGCTGCTGGGTTGTTTGGGGATGGACAAAAACACGCCAAAGCTTTCCATTGAATCCATCCAACGACGGCTCTTCCTTTCCTTTTTTTTTTTTCTGTCATTCTTTATCTCTACCCTGAACCCTTTCGAACTGTTTTCAGTCTCTCCAGGGGGTCATTTCAAACGAGCGCTGACGTCACAGCCAGGAAACCCGACGTGACCTCTGTTGGTTCTTTGTTAAAATAACAGGATTGGTGCCGGCACAACATCTAATTATGACAGCTGAACGCAGAGCGGGGATTCTCTTGGCTGAAAACACTATTTTTTCAAAACAAAAGTGTGTGTGAGATCCAAGTCAGGAGCTTCTCGGTTGGTATCAGGTTGTGTGTACCACAGTGGTTCCAATTAAACATCATCACCACACCATTAAAACTATTAAAAAACAAACAAACTGCAGCTTCTTGAGAGAGCGAGAGCAAACACACTGTTCTGCTCCAGTTAATGACTCATAGCACTAACAAAGTTTACATTTTAGCCTCATGTTGCTTGGATTAAGACGCAATAAGCTTCAGGTGAACAGAAATTCCTGTCGGAGACTTTATGATCTGTTCTAAAAGTGGCAGCAGTAAAAGTTGGGCGAGCCTCAACTGTGGAGAGATAACGAGCATGTAGCTTTGCAGGGCAACAGTAATTAACACCAACTCAAAGAGCAGCCAGCCATTATAAGATTGAAAGCAGTTTTGTAGATATTTGACAGATTGAAAGTAAATTTTAATCCTTCTTGGGAGGTCCAGACCTTTACTCAGAATACTGTATGTTCACATGATAATGGACAATCTGGAATCAGTCGGATTCAGCCTCTTTGATTCATAAATATCTGTACCAACGTCAATGATATTTACAAGAAATATATAATAAAAAAAAAGTAGTAAATTCCTTTAACTTCATCCTATGGAAGACGACGACGTTTTCTTTTAGGAAATTCAATTTCTGAAGATATTTGACTAAAATTATAAATACAAGCACAGTTATTCTTGGTAGAGGCAGTTCTCATTATTCCAGTATTCTGGTTAAACAGTGAAAGTTTATTGGTGCCCAATTCAGTCCATGCAATTTAAACATAGCTGTCGCTTTCACTTCTGCTTTGTAAATCCACCATTTAATAAGCATAAAGTCCGAGAAGGATAGCTTATTTTACTGCCCAATACACCTATAATTATCAAAGGGAAGACTATTAATAGTTAAAATAACTACCCTGTTTTCATTAAGCCTTCAGAAAATGTTAACTATGTCACTCTATTGGTGACAGCGAAGCCAGAACGGGGTATTTCCCGGGGATTGTGAACAGTTGTTCAAGCATTTCACATCAAACGTACCAAACCTGTTTTAATCTTTCCACGCTTTTCAAGAGTATTCAAATTTGCTTACAAGCATGTCCGAGGACACACCTTAAACAATGGAGAAAAACATTTTCCCAAAGAAGACGTTGACTCCTGAGCCAGTGAAACCTCCTACCATCACAGACACGTATTGGTTCAAAGACATTTCACAAAGACAGAGACAATGATGTAACCCTCTTGGCTAAAGGTATTTTAGTTTTGGTGTGAAACAAGATTATTATCAGATGCCTGTTTTGCAGCAAATGCAAACTTTACACGCAAGCAGGCCTAAAAGCCACCTGGACACATAAACGCTATTCAAAGATATTTGAAATCTCGGAACTGCAGTTTTCTGCAGATTGTCTGAACCAAATTGAACATTTAGTGATAAAATCTTTTGACATGAAGTCTGTCATCCATTGCTGGATATACAGAGGTCCTCACAAAGTGAACATGTGTTCTCATTGCTGTCCACTTAATCAGATGTTTTCTTCCCTTTGTGGGAACCGCATTCGTATCTGTGCATCAGTAGGAAGCTTATACAGTGTTGACGCAATAGCAAAGTCTTTTAAATAAAAGCTACTCTCAAAACATACACTCAAAAACATCAATATGTTTAAATAAAGGGAAAAAAAAACACAACTAATTAAAGCACCATGTGAACAAGCAGTGTCTTTTAAAAGGTATGTCCGTCATCTTTAAATAGAGGAAACATGCCAAATCCAGCACAGTGGAAAAACACACGACAGGAGGACTCGGAGGGGGCCCCATGCTTCATTATATTAAGTGACCCTTTAAGACCGCGAAAGGCCAACTGGTGCAAACACTGGGTGGCTGATGACAGTAAAAAGATGCTTCCTGACAATTACGCAGCAGCGGCGCTTTCGTCAAAGTAAACTCGAGCTAAGGTCACTGTCATTAAAGGACACTCAGCGATGGTGAGACAATGCCACATGATGTACGGCATGACAAGATACACACTTAACGTCTCTAGACCATGTGGAAAATGTCCGGTACATTCAAGCACTCATGTACCACATTGCAGCATAAAAAGAAAGAAAAAACATGTTTGGTGGGCTAATTCTTTGTTGTAAAGATGCTTCTTGATAATAAATCTTGTACCATTATAAAGCCTGATTGTTTCCCTGATTAGTGGAGCCATATTTGTGGCAACTGTCACTCAGTTGTAAGATTGAGTCGTCCCCCAATTACAAGGCACATTTCTTAGTTCCAATCCTAAGATTGAGAACTGTGCATGGCAGCCATTGCCAATGGTCAGTATCAATGGGAAGAACAAGAACTGATGACATCAGTTACACCAAGATTTTCCATTTTTCTCTGCCAGTGCCAAGCAGCTTTCTTTTTGGTGTCTTTATTGGAGGACCTGATTAATGAAGCACAAAGAAACCAGACATATTGTAAATATAACTTTGCATTTATTGTACTGGTCAAGTTGTTTGCAGAGTGAATTTCATCACATTCTGGTGTCCGGTGCTAATCCCACAAATGCACTCCCTTTACAAATGCGGTGCAATTTGAAATAAAAACTTTACAATGAAGAATCTACAAAATGCAAAGATCCTGATTTTTAAGTGTGTGATTTTAAAAACCTCATACGACTTCATCAAGGTAATCAACTCTTGATTTAAAAGCAGAATAATTGATATTGTGGGAACTATACAGGTGACCTGAGTTCACTTTTTCCTGTCCAAAGTAAATGAAATGAGTTGCTTTACCACAATACACAACCTGTAAAAGCCAGACAATTGTGAAAAAATTAATAACGAGCAATTGACATGAGTGAATGATTGAGAGAAATTAAGTGAAAAATAACTTGTGACCTCTTCAACCCAATAACCTATAAATTCTAAATTAACTGCAGTTTTTGATGTTTGAAAATGCTTTTTTTCCTCGTCAAATATCCAGGAAAAATACCAAGTGTGTTTAATTATGTGTTCTCATTTCTGAATATTACGTCATGTATTTCATGTAGCTCTGCCTCACCCGGGGAGGGTCGTTCTGAACACACAGGGTTTTTAATAATTTAGGAGAGAAGGTATTACACAATGCATAGACTCCAGTTTACACTTTCATGTGAAAAACAATTGCAGATTTACTCCAATAAAAAGTCTAGAAATGAGAAAAAAAAAAGTCAGTCATTCTCAAAGAGCTGTACCTCGCCTACTGTGAAGCCCACTGTACGTCACTGGTTTCTGGGGATCCAGTTAAAATTGAAAGTGTTATTAAATGCTGCATTATTATTCCTTAAATATGCTGATTCAAAGCAAAATAAATGATATGTTGTATGCAGAGCCACTGCATAATATGGTTATAAATTCTATTTTTCAAAATGCACAACTGAACTGAAGTTTACTGTCATTATTTTGTTTAGCAATCAATAGAGGATTTGTAAGGGTTTGTGGGGTTTATGATTCTGTGAGGCAGAAGAAATCGTGAACTTGTATTTTTCAGTTTAGGCTCCTAATGTATCCAGCAGTCAACAAAACTACTGGCGCGTACACTAAATCAGAGCATCTTTGTTAAGCTTAACTGATCCCAGTAGAGATTGTGGTGCATATTGGGCCACATAGGTGGTCTGATTATGAGCCAAAGAATACAGAACCGCCTCTTTAGTGAGAGAAAAGGGTCAACATAGGAACAATTAAAAAAAAACAGCTACAGCCTGGTGGTCTGGCTAACCACAGGAAAAGCAGAAATCTTTTACAACGTTGTGTGGATTCACTCCTGCTTGTGAGATAAATGATGGAAAGACAAGAGAAATGGGAGAAGGGGGGAAGGGGGGAAGGGGGGGGGGGGGGGGCACACTGACAGGATGTTCTGGTGAGTTTGGACAGCACTGCAGATCAGAGGAGATGGCAACGGACCTTATCCAAAAGAAAGTCCAGCATATGGCCTATCTCAGTGGGACACCACCACAACGCCCCCTCAAATTTTTGTTTCCCCCTTTCTACACCCACACAACACACCCCCACACAAACTATTGATCTCCCCTTTCAGAAGACATCAGACAGGGCGAAAGAAAACTAAGGCAAGTGAGGGAGTGTCCCAGAGCCTCTGTGACTGTGGATGGGCATCGTCACAACAGTCTTAAACGACTGTTTTCAAGCAGATAAACCATGGACATGACGTAATGCAAATTACTGCCTCTCACCCCAGGGTGAGTAATGCCAAAGATGAAGTGCTCGAGTAGGGTGGAATTAGATAAACATTACATCTTGTCTTGACCAGAAGGGACCCGTGTCATGGAAACACTGAGTCAGAGCCTCGGAGGAATGACTGTCTCTTATTTACTCGATTTATTCGATAGAAAAGTAACTACACAGTGAAGAGAAACTTGTTTTGAATTGCTCAGACATAACTCATAATTCATTCTTCATTCAAGAAGTATTTGTGAAGAAGTGTTAATCTTAAAAATGCTCTAATTTTGATCTAATAATTCTAGACACAAAAACATGAGTTCCGAGGGTGGAGATGTTGGGGTTTTCCACCAATTGAACCATAACATTGTCTTTTATCCCAAATACAAGATGAAGCTGTGAGGCCATCTAGTGGTAATTCACTGTTAAATACGCTCAACTTGAATCAGTGTACAATAAAAACGTGTCCAAAACTAAACATGAAAAGAAATGAGTTCAAACAATAGCTGAGGTGTTGTCTCTGCAGCTGCCTTAGTATTTGTCAGTATTACATCTCCATCATTTCACCACCGCAGACCGTTCCACCCCCCCTTATTTCGTCTCCATGTGATTCATCCTCGCTTGTCTTTCACGTCCTGCTCTTTGGAGATCAGACTCCAGATGGGACCACCTGTCCGGTCAATTGTCGGGGTCAGAAGTTTAGGTGTAAACCAATCCCGACGTGGGGAGCAGCCAAGAACTGGGGGCAGCTATTTAAAGGCCTTTTGATAATGAGGTGGAATTGTGGAGCCGTGTTCTTCCATCGTAAACACACACACACACACACACACACACACACACACACACACACACACACACACACACACACACACACACACACACACACACACACACACACACACACACACACACACACACACACACACACACACACACACACACACACACACACACACACACACACATCGTAGATGCTTTTGGCTGTAGTTGAGGCGAGAACTTCAAAACTGAGATGGGCCTGCGTGTGTGATCTCACTCCGTCTTTCTTCTTTTACTATATCCAAGTCAGGGTTTCAGTGTATCCAAACAATTTAAAGTCATCAATTAACCTAACAGGATAACAAACAGTTTGTGAGAGAGAGCAAAAATACCAGGATTATCTTCCCGCATGTAAACTCTACATAGAAAGAACTCAGGCCTGGAATCAAACCATAGTCCGCTTGCAGTGAGGAGCCTCCTTCAAACCCTGTGGCATCGGAGTCAAGCACATTACTCAAAAGCAGACACAACTCAATGTTTGGACACGTTGCCATCAGGCGATCAGCATTCTGTCTCTCTCTCGCTCTCTCTCTCTCAGCCTGCCATGGACTCCTCTTTCGCCCTGCCCAGTGTTTATTAATAAACCTAAACAGATCTGTGGTAGTCATGGTCACACAGCGGCGCAGTGAAAGAGTGAGGAGGCTGGGTCAACTGGTACGCCCCCCCCCCCAGTTCATGTGCAGACTCTGCTCCCGCTCATTCTACCACACTCACTGCTCTTGTCATTTGGATCACAACATCTCAACCTTCGTCCAACTGATTCGACTGATTCAAGCACAGAGAGAGAAAGAAAGGATAGACACCAAGAGGTAAGCAGAATTATATTTTCTAATAACACGTGATGGTTGACACTGATCATGTTTAAATCATAATTTTAACACAAGTGATTTGATTTACTTATACCGATTCAATAGGTCGATTTATAAAAGTGAAGTATTGAAGTATAAGGAAAAAGTTTTATGAATGTATGACCAAAAAAGGAAAAGAGGTTTTGTGCTCAGAATGCAAATTAATGCCCGTCCTTTCACTGGGCGCCAGAAGTCCAAAGGAATTCGCTTTGTGCCCAACGGCTGTTCTGCAGCAGGACAGCTGGTCACTGTCATTCCTCCACTGAAGGCAGAACAAACTTCGAAAATACACCTCCGCTCATCAGCGCATCCACCGTCTGACCTAGTTTTAATATAAAGACAGGAGCTGCACCTTGGATTCTGTTGGAGGAAATCTTCCAGCTAGAAAATGGAAGACATTCGTTCACATATAAATTTCTACGCTATAAATCTCAGTGTGATGACACTTTTAGGTCAATTTGATCAATTTACTCCTGGGGAGTCTCACGCCAGTCCTGGCAAACACCTCAGAGGGTTATATTACAGCTGCATTATCCACCAGGGCACATCATAAATGTTCTTGTGTCCACATGATATGTTGTGATAATCCGTTGGCTAATTTAATCCCTATACTGCCTCTGCAACTTCAGAGAAAAGGTGTTTGTGCATGTGTGTGTTGATAATAGCTGTGTTGAGGTTTCATTGAGTTCTCTGAATACCATTGAAAAGAAGCGAGCCGAAGCTCAGGCGTGACGCCTCGAGGGGGAAGCCGTCAATACCAGACCCTCTGGTCAACCGTGCCCACCCCGCTCCACATGTTCACAAGTGCTAATGACATCAGCATAATCTGCCTAAAAATATTAACTGAAATGTCATCAGTGTCGACCAGGATTAAAATTTGTCTCATGTAACACGATTCACAGCTTTAATATGCTTCAGCTAGAGTTTCTGACATGTTTGTCTGCTCTGATCAGGGGAATTTCAGGAATCAGGTTCGAACCAATGGATGATCAAGATGATAAATGTCCTCCTGCCGGGTTCGAGCCACTCTTCATCGAAGAAGAGGATGGGCATCAGGACCGGGAGGGAAACACAGGAACGCAGTTTAAACAGTCGTCTTTACTGAAGCCGTACCTGCAGGAGATGGATGACTTGCTGAAGAGCTGTGAGGATCTCGCTGGCGTCCCGCTCGGCCCGCAATACTCTGAAAGTCACAACGAAACAAGTCTGAGCGAACCAAGTCACGGTCGGGGCAGAGGGGACGTTACGATGGGAAGCCATGGAGAAGCACACACATCTCCTCCTGCGTATCTGTCCACCAGCTACATGGACACTCACACGGAAAGGCCTGCAACAGAAGAGCCGCCGACAAGAGGCCAGTCGCGGAGCGCGAGCGCCATTATCGACAGGTGCAGAGTGACCAGAGGAAGCGCTCGCCAGTCAGAGATGCCCCTCACTACCGCCGGCAACAAACTGAGCGAGAGCATGGTGGAGTACGAGGGCCAGCTGATGGGCATGTTGGCCATGCTGGAGAACTGCATGGAGGAGGCTGACATGGACTTTGAGCCCCAAGACTGGGTTCCAGAGTCAAGCCAAGAATATGTACACATCAATCACAATCCTCATCTTCACTGGGGTGCAACGCTGGTGCCCGTCCAGCATGAGAGGCCGATGGATTTGGAGACCCAGCCGATGCAATTAGACTCCAGTCAACAGGTGGAAGAAGATCAAGTTTCCAAGGACCGCGGCGATAGAGCAACAAACGGATGCCAGTTAAATCTCCTGCCCAGCTGTGACGACCGAGAGTTCAGCTTCACACAGTCACCACCCCTGCTAGAGGAGACAAACACAGCACCGATGTTCAAGAAGGGCACAGACACAAAGAGAGACATCACTGAGACAGAAAGAGACGACACTGAACTACCCGACGAAAAGAGACACAAACTGAAGACGGACGCCGCTGACACAGGATCCGGCCTGGATGAATTGGAGGAAGTTGGGTCTCAGATGGAGGAGTGCATAGAGGAGGTGCAGCTGTTGGAAAAGAGGAGGAAGGAGCTCCTGGCGGAGGTGCTACTGCTCAGAGGGAAGAAAGACCCAGAGGAGCCGGAAACGACGGGAGAACGGGAGGAGACAGAGGAGCAGATTGATAGCAAGGTGGCAGAGCTCATGAATGTCCTCAAGATGGAGAAAGAAGGGCGAAGGGAGGAGAGGAAGAAGGAGATGACCATCCTCAGGGAGGAGAGGGCCGAGGAGGAGAGGAGGATGTGGAAGGTGAACCTGGAGAGACAGGGGCTGCAGGACGAGCTCCGGAAGCTGAAGAAGAGGCTGTTCGCCGTTGCTCGAGACTGCGCCCACAGCCAGGCTGCCCTGAACAAACACCGGCGGGAGGTGGAGCTGCTCAAGAGAGAAGAGGTGAGAAACACAAAACGCTCGTCACATTTCGAAGAACTCCGCGTGTAAACAAATCTCTTTCCCGCCGTCTTCCAGGAGAAGGTGAACTCGGCCGTGCTCCAGCTGACGGAGGAGGGCTTCCAGCTCAGGTCAGCGCAGAGACAGCAGCTCTCGGACCTGCGGGCAAAGCTTCACGCCCGGCGATCCAGCCAGACCTCCAACACTCAGGACGAGCTGAGCGAGTGCAGGAGGCACTCGTGTGGCGACATCCAGCAGTATGTGCAGGGCGGGCTGAAGTCCCTGGAGGACAGGTGTGCATCACCGATACCTGCTTTTCAGATTAGAAGTCCATTAATGAGGCAAATCATTAAAGATTCTGCGTCTTATGTTTCCAGGTACGAACCCATTTTGATGGCCTTGCTGAAGAGGAGAGAGGCCGCTGAGGCGGCTCTGGTTAAAACCAAAGAGCAGGCGCAGGAGCTGCGCGCCCAGCTGACTCCCCTCAGAGAGGAGATACAAAAACTGCAGCTCCAGAGGGCTTGTTTGGAGGAGAAACTCAAACTGATTCACATGCAAAGAAGAGAGGATGTGTGGCAGTATAAGGTGAGCATGATGATGAACCAACAGTTGTGTGAATATGAGAATAAACAGGCTGTCAACACATGTATGTGCCTTTCAGGAAACCGTTTACTATCTTGAGGAGAGCAGCAGAGAGCTGAAAACAGAGCTACAGATCCAGAAGAAGAAAACTAAGGAGATAGCCGAGCTGAAGGACAGTCTTTCCAAGCAACTGCTGATTTACAGGTGAATTATCCAGTTTGTGTCACAGCTTAGAAAATAGAAATTGAGTAAATTCCTTCAACTTCTTTATTTTTTTCTGACAGGGCTGTGATCAAGGACCACAACAAGTCTGACCATGAGGAGAAATCATGAGAGCACACCTTATTTAATGTGTTCCTCAAAATCGACTAGAGAACCTTTAAAGTTCACCGAATGCACTTTACACAACTAAATACACACGATTGTTACAAAGCTCAGCTAAGATTTAGCGAATGTTGTCCTGGTGTGAGCTTGTAGAAGTTTTTTTTTTTTTTTTGTTCTGAATAAAAGCAGCGTTTCTTGTAATCCGGGTGCAACTGATGAGTTCATGTCCTTGCGGAGAGCCGAGAAGGTTTCGTGTACTTATAAGGGCAACATGTCTGCGGAGCCACACAACAGGACAAAGAGTAATAGAGTGAGAGTCGGCATGGGAGACGGGAAAGTACCGAGACGTCACAGCACACATGAAAAGATCTGCTGCGAAGTACGGTAAGGCATTACCAGGTACTAGCATGGAAAGGATTATTAATTCAAGGCGCCACATACAGAACTATTTCATCTTGAGTGGGTTGAAATGGTAAAAGAATGCCATGACCTTTAAACTATAAGGTCTTCCTTTTCGCCGAGTATACAGAATGAAAAGGTCTATCTTTACACAAAATCAAATAATTACTATGAAAAATGACTCATCTCAACAATCTCAAGACTTGGAATCTTCAGGTGCAAAAGATGTTTTATGTTTTCTTTAAAAGTTTTACCATGTCATTGGTGGTTTAGTTCGCCGGATTGGAGCCTCTTGTGGACACCCCAGATGTAGAAGATAAAGAAATGAAGTGGAGCCAGAAGTCTATCAAAGACATTTTTATTAGGAATGCATCCACTGTACAGTTGAAAAATATTAAAATGTAGAATAATAATAGAAAAAAAATCAACTTGTAATGTATAAGATAACATTTAATTGATTTACCGACGACTGAGGCAAAGGGGAGTGGGACCAAAATAGACTATTTAAACATGCACTCAGTAAAAAACAGCTGGTGTGTAAATCAGCATCCAGACCGATAAGATGGAAACGAGTCTGAGCTAAAAAAAAAAAAAAATAATAAAAATGATTGTTTTGTAACCACGGGCTCACCTTCAAACGAGCCCGACATCAAATCCAAAGCAAATGTTAAAATACTGTGCGCTGTGTACGCAAGACGTGGCAGTAAGTTTTTTTCAGTTTAGTTTTTCAACAGAAACTTAAAAAGTTAAATGTTTCAGTGTATAAAGAGGAAGCCAATTTGGTTCCAAAAAGGTACACAGCAAAAAAAAAAAAAAAAAAACAACAACAAAAAAAACATGGGCGAGCGGTTGAGGTGCAAAGTTACTTTAAAAACAATACATACTCTCCCCTTAGGATTTACAGTCAGTTTTGTTTTTCATAGAGAAAGAGGAAGTTGCTGGTTGGAAGCTCTGAGGTGATGGATTGTGGCGAGGTGCTATGCTGTGGCTTCAGGATCCGTGGAGCCCTCGGGATCCTCGTCGTTATAGATGTTCTCGGCCTAAAAAGAAGGAGCAAGTTCAGCCATCTTGACACATTTAGGTTACAATGTGAATATTTGTTCATTGCAGGACAATTGGTTAAAAGGGACATTTCTGCCACAGAGTTTAAAATATGGGTCAACATATTTCTCTCTCTGGATTTTAACGCCTCCAGCTTTGATATCAGCAACAGCTGCAGTCATTGACCTTCTAATGATCCGCGGTGTTGGTATTATCTTGTATATCATATCAGAGAGACCAATCCCCCCCCACCTAAGCAGGAGGAGGAGGAATCATGTTCGCTGCCGCGCTGTCACAGCTGACTTACCATTTGCCAAACTTGCATTATGTTGTCCTCGGACACGGAGCAGATGATCCAGGGCTCGTTTGGGTTCCAGGAGAAGTCGGAGATCTTTGCCGTGTGGCCTCCGTGAATGAACTAGTGTGGAAGAACGAAGTCTGAGTATCAAAGTGTTCCCGGACACACCAACACGTACAGGAATTCACTGAAACTCACCAGCAGCTCAGGAGGGCCATCCTCCGCATCTTCTGGTGACTGCTCCTCTCCAATTTTGCTGAAAATATAACAAGAGTGTTTCTAAGTTTTAGTTTTCTGCTTCTTTCCACTGACAGCCATTATTGTGCTACAATAAATGTATTACATCTTGAAAATGTCTCTGGAGACAATTATTGATCAGAACAAAGTCGCTGAACTGGCCAGACAAGAAAATGTCAAATTTGGAAAAAGAAGGAGCCTCATTCAGTGTTTCATCGGTTCGTGAACTTCTTCCCACAATGATAACTTGATTACCTGAGGTCCCAGACGTTGAGGCGACGATCCGTCCCACTGGATGCCAGAATGGTCTCATTATGAGGAGACCACTGGACCTAAAACATCCAAGTACGCAACCGTGTAAAACTCCTGCGTGCATCACAGCTTTAACTGTTCTTATCTTCTCATTTTGATCTCCTTCTAAAAACACACAACCTACCTGGAAGATCTCGTCCTTGTGCGACTCGAAGGAATGCAGCTTCAGTTTCAGGTTCCTCAAGTCCCAAAGAGCCACCGTCTGCAGGTGAGGAGATAGGAAGACATTACACATACCTGCTGCCCTAAACTAAAGGTAAAACCGAGGGAGTAAATCAAATTAAATCCCAAATTCACTTCGGGGGAAAATATTTGCTTACCTTGTCTGCCGAGCCAGTGGCCAGGATGAACTCGCTATAGGGATTAAATGACAAACAGTTGACCTCGGCGGTGTGTGCATCTACTGCATGGCTGGGTTTGGAGGTGTTGTTGGAACGTGTGTCCCATCTAAAGAGGAAAAAAAAACAAAAACACAGGTTGAATATCAAACCCCTGTGAGCGTGTCTGAGGTGCTTCATTAAACGCGATTAAAAGATGGTTTTACATCATAAGCTTCTGGTCATCTGCCACAGATCCAAACAGCGATTCGTGAAGCAGGTGCCAAGACACGTCTTCCACCACCGCCGTGTGGCCTGTGAAGATCGTCTTGGCGTCCACGATCCTCCCCTCCTTTGGCACGGCACTGATGTCCCACAAACAGATCGTCTATGGATTTAAATAAAAGCGAGTTTGCATTGCAAAGACCTTCACTCCAACGTTTTTTTTTTTTTTTTAAATGCACACGTAAGACTAGATGTTTTATTTATTTATTTTTTTCTTACATGATCATCAGATGCACTGAGGAGACAGCCAGACAGGTTTGGATTCCACGAGAGACCATAGCCTTCTTTCTGATGGCCTCTGAGCCGCAGGTCAGGGTGACACTCTCCAGAAACATCTGTGGACATCAATATTATTTCACACTATTACAAAATCCAGCCCATTTTTCTCAATGTACCCAAATACATTTCGCCGATCGTACTGTATGCGTGGGTTCAAGATATGTACCTGGCTTTGAGGGATGTTTGGTGTAGTCAAACACCAGCACATCCGAGGTGGGGGTCTTCGTGGCAATGATGCATGGGTTCTGGGGCATGTAGCGGGCGCGGTTCACTTCCCCTTCGTGATTGATCTTAATTTCTATCTCAATCTTGCCCGTCACTGAGCCAAATCCACCAAATTCTGAAAGAAAACACAGCAGAATGCATATCCAGTTAAAATGAGCAAAATAAAAGGCAACCAGCAAAGTATTTACAAGCAGGATGGTTTCTGTTTTAGTGATCGAAAGTACAACTCACAAAAATTCTGAATTCACCATAAAGAGCCTGAATGCGTAAAAATCCAGGTTGTTGGACATGCAAGCACTGCTCACCTCCTTTATCACTGTCATACTGTGACGCCTCCAACTGGGCGTCATCATTGGGTAGCTGGACAGTCGCAATGACCAAGTGATTCTGCTCATCAGAGGTGTGTGTTCCCAACACCAGCCGGTGCACGCTGAAATCCTTTCCCTCTGGCCTGGTAGAAACAACAAAGTGTGGTTTAACTTATAGGTGAGTGTACGGCACAAAGAAGAAGCAGTGCAGGACCACTGGGAGTCTACCTGGAGACATCGGGCAGCCACTGAGCGGTGAGACTGGGCCACTCCAGAGCATGGGTCATCACCAGGTCGTAGAGAAAAGGAGTGTTTTTCTTCCAGATCTTGTACTCCTCATTGATCACTCTCTCCTCCACAGCATCGTCAAACGCTCCAGCTTGAGAGAGAGAGGATTAACAAAAGACCCAGAGATGAATCAATCACGTGCAATGAGATCCCTTGTTACGTTTAGTGGGTTCAAACTGTTGGAAGGTTTGTGCGCAAGTTATGCAAACAGAGGAAAAGCTGCTCAGATAACTGAGTTAATAGAGAGGCGTGTAGGTGTGTGTGTGTGTGTGTGTGTGTGTGTGTGTGTGTGTGTGTGTGTGTGTGTGTGTGTGTGTGTGTGTGTGTGTGTGTGTGTGTGCCACAAAGTAGAAGCTCCAAACGCTCAAATACTGAACTTGAGGCCTGGCCAGTGGCCAATATGAGACATGCTATTTTTGTTTTTATCCAGACAAAATCAGCATCTCGTGACGTTTATCGACGACCGAGTTGTTTTTTTCGTCCGGCTCTTACAATAACTTGGCAGCTAGCCGCTGCTTGAAGCTACCCGGCTATTCAGCTGCGACACGACAGAACACATTTCTTTTTGTTTTAGACACAGTGCTAACAATACACGCACTCATTTACCTTCCTTGTCCGCCATTGCGCGTATCTTGAAGCGATTGACAGAAACACGGAGATGTTACCCGAAACACGGAGCCAGTAAACCGACAGTCCCAGCTCGGCCTCCGGCTGCTATTTAAACCATAGTAGGAACTATGCTAAGCTAACGGGGGGCTAACTGAGCGGCCGCCTGTACGCTGGACGTGGGTGCGTTCGCGCGCTCAGTCCAAGCGCGAGGGGGACGTCTTTCTGCCAATCACCGGCTGTTGCTGTTGGTGACCAACAGAGGGCGTCATTATGGCGCTCAGACAAAGGGAGACGGGTCACTGGGTTCATCTTTCTCATCTGGCGCAACAATCAAGGAAATCAATAGAAAG
The DNA here is from genome assembly GCF_963383615.2 of Lipophrys pholis. Taxonomy (NCBI): domain Eukaryota; kingdom Metazoa; phylum Chordata; class Actinopteri; order Blenniiformes; family Blenniidae; genus Lipophrys; species Lipophrys pholis. The sequence goes on along the minus strand of NC_137643.1, from coordinate 16,687,312 downwards.
ACAATGAACACAAACTGTAAACAAACTCAATAAATAAACAAATACATGTGTAACGTGTAAAAGTATTATAAATGGGAATTTTTGTCAACTGTATTATATGTTTCACTCTATTTTAATCATCTTTGTAATCGATACGCTGAACTATTATGGATTGCGTCATTAGATGATTTATAGTGACATATTAGTGTGTGGGTACAGCATGTTACTCAGTCGCTGCTGCAGATGTAGGAAGTTTAACCCACACAGCCACTTTGATGCAGTGTGAGATAGTCAAAGAAAATAGGCCATGGGTGCAAATACGGGTCATGGCTTTCAGCGTGGAGTTTGTATGTTCGCCCTGTGTGTGCATGCGTTTCCTCAGTATACTCCGGTTTGATCCCACAGTCCAAACAGGTTAATACATGTCAGGTTAATAGGCGACACTAAATTGCCCCTAGGTGTGAATGTGAGTGTGTGTGGCTGTCTGTCTCTCTGTGTTTGACCAGTGGTGTTGGACTGGAAACCTGTCCGGGATGTTTCCTGACCTCACCAGTTTGATGGGATTGGTTACATAGGATAAAGCGGTGGATGAATGACTTTGCAATGTGAGATAACTGTTATTGTAACATTTAGTTTATTTTTGAGGTTTACTCTCTTACTACCTTATTATCACCATTTAACTTTATATATTGACATATATGTATATGTTTTGTAACCAATGCTGCTTTATATAGAAAATGTTTTTTCCTTCTTGTTATCATTGTTATTATTGTAAAGACTGGTTAAATGTTTAAAACTGTACAGCTTGTCATATTTATGTTGTGTCTCACCATCATCTCATCAGAAACTAGAGCTACAGATGAAAGTAGAGCAATATTGTTAGAGCGGAGATTTATTTTAGTGGGTTGGAAAAATAATCAATAAGTGAAATTTCGCGTGAAGAGGACTTGCGTTTTTTACGTGGACCTTTTCCTCGTCAATATGACAACACACATGTTTTTGCTCGCTATTGGTCAATTATGACAGACATGAGTATGAGCTTATCTGATAGGACGATCAAAATAAGCTGATCTCTCATTGGCTGAAATTGAAGCGGGTCCTTAGAACAGTAAATATGGCCGCCATCTGGCTCAGGGCGCTGTTAACCTGGCAGCTTTAGGTCGACAGGATGTCGTCCACTGATTTTTCGGGCGTGCTGGACATCCTGCGGTTACTGTATCGGCACGTCGAGGCTCTGGAGGAGTTTGCGGACGGCATCGTGTTCAGAGAGGGACGCGGAGCGGCTCTTGTGGAGCCGACAGACACAAACCGCTTCAAGGCGTTCGTCAGCAGCGTGTTTGTGTGCTTTGACAAGGAGCTGCAGCAAACACCGAGCTGCAACCAGGTAACACCTCCAAACTTTACTAAAACATAGATTATATCGGTAAGTAGCTGCTCTGTAGAGGTCACATAAAGCGAGCTTCGATAAACTATTGCTGTCGTCGCACAATCAAATCAATGCTCCACTTTGTAGCTGTGTTATAACTTCCTAGTATGTTGTCCCTTTTTCTACATATATGAAAAACATGTCGTCCTGAAGTTCCAAATATTGTGAGTCATATACTATTGTTAGAAAAGAAAAGGTAAGCAGCATTTATCACAGTTCAGAATGAAATAAAGAAAACACATCAGGTTATCAATAATCTTAATCTTCAATGATTCAGATTACTAAAAACATCAAAGTAAAACAATTACGAAATGCATTATAAATAAAATAAAAACTTTATCAAGGTAACAAAATAAACGATTTCATTTTTATTTCATTGCACAGTAATAATCCCCAGAAAAAGAAAGCCAGACTAAATAATAATGTAAAACGGCCTGATTTAAAAGAAGTGCTTGTGTCAGCAGTCCTTAGTTGTTCAGGAAGTTTGATCCACATGTTGAGAGTGTCAGAACTGAAATTTGCTTCACCTTGTTTGCTTTATAGACAAGAAGTCAGTTTTTGAAGTCTATCCTTTGACACACAGGCAGCCAGTGCAGAGATTGAAGCTGGGGGTCTAATGTGTTCCACCCTCCTTGTGCTGCTAAGGACTCTGGCTTCAGTGTTCTGGATGATCGAACAGAATTTTTATTTTTACTGACACATGTAAACACACCGTTACAATAATCCAGCCCACTGAAAATAATTTCATTAACAAATTTCTCTGAATCTTGTTCAGTCGGAGTAAATCCTTTATTCTTGCAATATTTTTCAGATGGTAGTAAGCTGATTTTGTGATTGTTCTTAATGTGGTTCTCATATCTCACCTCTACTACACCCAGATTACTGACTTGATTTGTTGTCTTGAATGACATGAAGTTAAGATATGAGTGATGACTTTTAATCAAATACCTCAGTTTTTTTCTGGGTTAATTTGTAAAAGGTTTTGACACATCCACTCATTAAGGGGCATGTTACTATTTGATTGAAAAACATCTCTCTTACCAACAGATCTGCACTCTGCCCGAACTTCTGGCTTTTGTTCTCAACAATCTGAAAAGGAAAAAAAAGAAAAACGTCTTGGCACACGGTTATCACCTCCTGTCCCTGTCTCAGGAGGATCGGGATGCAGACTGCTTTAAGTTCCAGGGAGACGTAACTCAAAGCGCCGCTTACATCCATGGCAGTGACCTTTGGAAGAGAGTCATGATTCGACTCGGCACAGACATCACGCGGCATCTTTTGGAAAGCTGCTCCGTGTTTGTTGCTGTTCCTCCTTCGTGTGCTTTTCAAGTGTGTGGTGGTCCAGTCCACGACAGAGTGACCATGACCACTACTCCCAGCAAGTTTGGTCTGAAGCTCCAGTCCAGCCGACATAACCGTACAGAAGTTGGGAGGTATCAGGGGTCATTGACCTCAAAAAGGAGACAAACTGAGCATCCTGCTGCAAGCGGGAAGAAAAGGAGAACAGATGCCAGAATTGAGAAAAGAAAAAGAAGGAGAGAAGGAGATCAAATAGATGAGATGACTTGTTCAAGAAAGAGAAGATGTGTTTCACATCAAAAACACGGAGAGGAAATTCAACAAGAGGAAAGACAGACCAAGTCTATGGGCCCAACGCCATCCATGAAACCCGTGGAAAGCAGCGCTCTGACTTTCAAACCCTCCATTGAAGCAGCAGCAGCCCATCATCTCGTAGAAGGAGGTCCCAGTTGGAGATCGGGAACCTTCCCGCCTTTGCCGCCGTCCCATTGCTTCATCCGCACTCTGGGATTCCTGTATGGAGGCAGGGGCCTCCGTGGCTTCCTTCTCAACAGAAAAAAGAAGACTGCTGATGGAGCCAGGAAGCTACATGGGAAAGATTTGATCAGAATAGTGTTCTTTGAGGGCTTGGCTTATTTAAATGGGCTGCAGAGGAAGCCAAAGAATCTCCCCCGGCGCTTTTTCAACATGGTTCCCCTCTTTAGTCAACTGTTACAACAGCACAAGAGGTGTCCTTACAGCAAAATACTGCAGAGGATGTGCCCAGTGGTCGAGGATCACAGTGCAAGCCCAACAGAGACGAACTCCCTCCTGCCTTTGCACTGCGCACCTCATCGTGTCTACCTGTTTGTTCGGGAATGTCTCTCCACCGTGATCCCACAGGAGCTGTGGGGCTCCGATCACAACCGAATTCATTTCCTCGTCAGGGTCAAAGGCTTCCTGCACAGTGGCAAGTTTGAGAGGCTCTCACTGGCAGAGCTGATGTGGAAAATGAAGGCGAATGATTGCGATTGGATAAAGATCAGTAAGACGGGTGAGATTGCAATCTTTCTTTTTTTAAATTGATTGCTATATGTATTTGGGCTGCAATCTAACCAGACTTTTCTCAACTGTAAAGGTAAATTCTGTCCCAGTGAGCTCGCTTATCGGACTCAAATCCTGGGTCAGTTCTTAACCTGGCTTCTTGACGGCTATGTCTCAGGCCTCGTAAGAGCGTGTTTTTATGTCACCGAGAGTCTGGGGAAGAAGAATGCGCTCAGGTTTTACAGACCAGAAGTCTGGACCAGACTGCAGGACTTGGCATTCAGGTACACATTCACTGCAAAGTCGTGTGTGGATAATGCCCTGCTACATCAACCCAAAGACTGACAAACACACCTGTGTCTTGTAGAGGCCATCTTTCTAAAGGCCAGATGGAGGAGTTGACTCCAGCTCAGGTGGCGTCCCTCCCTAAAGACACAGTCGTCTCCCGCCTTCGCTTCATTCCCAAGGCTGATGGCATGAGGCCGATCACCCGGGTCGTAGGAACAGATGCCAAAACGAGGGTAGACTTAATTCCTAACATGCCCATGAATTATATGTTGATATATTCTGTGTGCGAGTGCTCAGGGAGTTTTGGACTATTTAGTATTATTTTTAACAGGTCTATCGAGGGCAAGTCCGAGACTTGCTGGATGTGTTGCGGGCCTGCGTGCACGCCGCTCCGTCACTGCAGGGCTTTACAGTCTGGGGGATGGCCGATATCCACAAGGTTTTGTGCTCAGTCGCTCCAGCTCAAAAGGAGAAACCACAATCCCTCTACTTTGTAAAGGTGAGCTGTTATACCTAATTTAAAAACAACAGCATTTTGCATAAAGCCTCTCGCTGTTTCATTTGTTCTCTGTGTTTTCACGGTATTCAAGGTGGATGTGAGTGGAGCCTATGAGAGCCTGCCGCATGACAAACTCATGGAGGTGGTCAGCAAGGCCCTGGTACCCGTCCAGGACAAATTCTTCACAATCCGGCGCTACTCCAAGATCTGGAAGGATTCCCACGAAGGCCTGAAGAAGGCTTTTGTCAGACAGGTACCATCATGCCTTTAAATATAATGACGTGAATCACTGAGTAATCTTCATAAAATTCGCTGGAGTGATTGAGGATTGTTGGTTTCTACAGGAAACTCTACTCTTTTTTACAAGAAGTTAGTTTTGTGAAATGCGTTGTACAGAACATAACTAAAATTATTATTTTTTTCTTCCCACTTGAAATATATTGCATCTTTCGGTATGTTTGTCCATGAAAGGGTCTTTGCTCAGGTACCCACAGTTTATGTTTTCGTGACGTGTCACAGTCTGTAGTGTTGCCGGCATTATTCAAAGATCGGTTTGTGTTTGAAGGCAATCTATTTATTTTTGACAGGAAGACGTCATAACAAACTCCTCCATATAAACCTAAATACATGGATTTATTGTAGTAAGATGGAGTGAATACAAAGATGGTGAGGTTTCTTACCGCTCCCATGTAGGACAATAGTGAAACGGTAAACAACAAGGCAGGAAACCGATTGAATTTGTGTTGTTAAATTTGTAAAATGACACAAATAAACACCCATTTGTTTACACCAACAATTGTTAATGAATTAGCTTTTTACATTATTTATTCGTCCTGGTTTTAATTCTCGTTTGTATCCCCGCAGGCTAATTACCTGGACGATAACATGAACTCCGCCAACATGAAGGGATTTCTGACGACGTTGCAGAACACCGGCAAAGTTCATCACTCCATCCTGGTTGAGCAGGTGACTCTAGGTCAGGATAGTTTCTATAAATGAAAGTTCTCGGCACTCTCAAACGTTTCATTGTTGTTTGTTTTTTGTTATTTTTTTGTGTTGCAGCATTTCTGCTCAGAACTTCTCGGCAGAGAGGCGTTGCAGTTCTTTTCTCAGATGTTAACTGGCAGTGTTGTGAAGCATGGGAAAAAGTATGCTTCTTTTTCATTCTCTTTTAAAGCCTGTGTGGAGAGTTTGAAGAGAGATAAAAAAAAAAAAAAGTTTTTGGATTGGATTCTTCTGCATTTTTGTTCTGATTTATTACTTTTATTGTCCAGGACATATCGTCAGTGCCGAGGGATTCCTCAGGGATCAGTTGTGTCCAGCCTGCTCTGCTGTCTCTGCTACGGTCATATGGAAAATGCCCTGTTCAAAGATATTGCTGAAAACAAAGGGTACGACAGAGCTTTTCGCTTTGTGTCAGTCAAGGTCTTCTTGTGAACCTGCAGTAACACACAAGGAGCAGGAGAGGGCAGCCTTACGGTGTCACAACTCTTTTTCCTCTCTACTTTTCTTTCCTCTTTCTCTGCTCTGTAGGTGTTTGATGAGACTGGTTGATGACTTTCTTCTGATCACTCCAGACCAACACAAGGCACAAACCTTTCTGAAGTACGGCACACATACTTTTCACTTTCACAGATATTTTACTGTTGATTGAACGATTGATTTGAATGTCTGAAAAACAAGTAATCAAGAAAAAAAAAAATACAACCAAATAAGCCGGAATGGGCATGATGCACATATTTTCATCCAACACAGGGATGGCACTCGCTTCAATTAACATGCAGGCATTGTATATTGGTAGTCTTGAAAATAACTAGATTTAATAGTAATTTGAAGTATTTTTAAGGGATACCTGGGTCAAAGTGACCATCAGTCAACCACTACCTTTAAATACAAAAATATACTGAAGGGTGGGGAAAGGGGCTGCATGTGGCCCGCAATAAAGAGTGAAGTTATAGTAGTTACATAGTAACTAGTCGCTCAATTATTACACAGTTACTATGCAACAATAGATATTTGTTCAGGGCTGCGCGTGCGCTGCAGCCGATCCCTGCAAACAATGCACAACATCTGAAGGGCAATTAGAGTCAACAGTTGACCTCAGACTCATGGACTGTGGGAAGAACCAGGGACACCCAGAATGCATGCACAGGAAGTACATAAAAAACACATACGGAGAGAACAGCAGTCAATAATTGGAGACTTGTATGTTGCTCGTAGGATCTTGCTGGCTGGAGTACCACAGTATGGGGTCATGGTCAACCCACAAAAGGTGGCGGTCAACTTTGAAGTGTCTGCCAACGTGAGCTCCTGTCCCAGCATCCGCATGCTGCCTTCTCACTGCCTCTTCCCCTGGTGCGGCCTGCTGCTGGACACCCGCTCACTGGATGTGTACAAAGACTATTCTAGGTCTGACATCCGGTCATATGCGTCATCATAAGCATATCAGATGCCCATTGAGTTTTTTATTATGGTTCCTGTAAAGACTGAAATATCCACTTTGTACTCTGGACCTGCTTGTAAACCTGAGATAACTCCTACTCTAGCATGAATAATGCGTTTTCTAACATGAAAATCTGTGATTATCATACCTACTCCTCGTCGTGACGTTGTTTTTAAAGCCTTTTTTCGCAATGCTTTCACATTTCCTTTCTTCTCAATGTTGCCCCTGTCTTTTTTTTTTTTTTTAACTTTCCCTTCCTCACAGCTACGCAGGTCTGTCTCTACGCTACAGCCTCACTTTAGGCTCTTTCCGCTCCGCTGGACAGCAAATGAGGAGGAAACTGATGGCGGTGCTCAGGCTCAATTGCCGCTGCTTGTTTTTGGACTTGAAGGTCAGGAACAGAAGGAGTGGTTCGATTTTAAAATCCTGTATCAGTTTAACGAGCGCAAAGCACGATGTTCTAATCCTGGATCCCCATCCCTCGCAAGAAATAACACGTCGGATGAGATGTTGACTTGTTAGAACTTGATCAAATACACATAAAGGAGCCTCTTAGGAGGATAGCAGTGAGTGACTGATACAACCAGTTTGTCTTTTGTACAGCTGAACTCAATATCATCATGAAATAGTAACTCTAAAAAAGAGAAATCTTTCAAATTAATCTGTAAATTAGTTTTTTCTCCCAGTGATCAGTATTTAATCAAGTCTCTCAGCAGGTGCCCTACAAATGTTTGCCTCCCGAAGTCGCTTGACCTTATTGAAACGGAAAAATCTATACTTGCTGTGTCACGGTTCAGTAACGGTTGTAAACTTGTCAACTTCAAATATAAAGGTGTGTTTGTGTTGTGACCTTTGGCTACAACACACAATGAACAAAAACATAAACCATGGAAACATGTTTGGAAATTATAACACATTACTTGTTTGGAGCGGTTCGTTTACGTTTCATGAACATACGTGTACTTGTCATGAAATCAAAGCAGTCGCTTCATTCCTCAGTTGTCCTTCATATATTGATAGACTATTTTCTCTGCTCAGGTCAGTTCTCTTGAGGCGGTCTACAAGAACATCTACAAACTGGTGCTGCTGCATGCGTGCAGGTAGTGAAAAGGAGCTTGGATGTGACAGATGTTTGTCTTACTGGAACTAACATGCATATAAATACTGTATTAAATGGTGAAAAACCTTCCTACATTTGGGGGGGGTTTGTGCTGTTGCTCGTTATTGTAATGAAACCACACATACATGTGTGCAGAGAACGATACGCTATGAACATTAACAAAATTGAGAGAACTCAACATCCGTATGGACAGATTGGATGTGGTTAGAGGTGAACCCCCCCCCCCCCCCCCCCGTTTGAATTTCAAAATGAGTGCAAGAAATTAATAAATCAATAAAGATTTAATGAAGTATAATGGTAGGAATTGTGAAAATGGTTAGAATTAAGTTAATGTTGGAATGTAAGTAGTGAAAACCTACCGTAGCTTTTTCTTTGCAGGTTTGTTTGGTTAAGTTCAGGTACAAAGAGTAAAAATACATTAATATCAATACTTCATCGTAAAATTTACTTCCTGTTCGTCATAAACGTATTCAAGATTATGCTCAGGCAACAATCGCTGTTATAGAATGTTAATTACGATTGTAATGGTTTTACTTGATGCAACACAATCTTTAGTTGCATCTTTTTAGAAGCCATCACCTAAATCATCACTCCATTCATCCAGATTAGCATCACATGGCATTTAAATGTTTATTTACACTAAAATAAGTTTGATAAAGATAATTATTAACTTTGCGGTGTATTTAATCTTTTCTTAATTGTTTCATTAGATTTCACCAAATTGAATAAGTTAAAGAGACACTGTAAATAACTTGATGCTTTAGGTTAAGCCTAGGCTAAGTCATATTGTGATCCACAGATTAGCAACGCATATAAAGATGTTAACACAGGATTCACTTAAAAAAGGCACGTGCGTCCCTCTTTATGGGCTGTAAAGATGCTGCTAATGAACCAGCTACAGAGATGATTTGCCAATCAATACCAGAAATCCTGCGTCCTTTTTTTTTTTTGTGTCAAATTGAATATATTAATGGTGCTTGTCGATTTCTGTGTCTTGTTTTTCCCTCTCTAGGTTTCATGTTTGTGCCCAGAGTTTGCCCTTTGGTCAGATGGTTGCTAAGAACCCTGCTTACTTCCTGCGGATGATCTGGGAGATGGCGCAGTTCACCAACAAGATCATCAGGCGGAGCAACAAAGGCACAGCCTCTGATTCCAACCTCACAAATAAAGCCTTGAGTGGGAGAATGTTTGCTTCTTAATTATATTTCATTTTCCCTTTCCTTTAGGAGTGATTCTAGGTTGCAGGGCACAGACGGGCATCGTGCAATATGAAGCGGTTGAGCTGCTTTTTTGTCTGTCCTTTTTGCTGGTGCTGTCACAACACCGTTCCCAATATAAAGATCTGCTCTGGCACCTGCACAAACGTACGTACCCTCATGAAACACACATGCTTACAGCAGGGTTGTGAAGCGTTTCTTTGTCCACCTGCGCTCTGCCTGTCTTTTTTGGGCCTTAACCAGTCTATTATACCTCCATGGAGTTTTTCTCCTACCACACATTACTTTAGCTTTGATTGGTGCTATGGTATCAATGATGTTTCTAACTTTAGAGCTGAAGTTCTCTACAAGGTCGTTGATAGAAGCTGCAGGAAGAGCTGCATGCTAGTGAATGGCTGGCTGAAAACTCGCCGTGTGTTTTCATCAACGTGACGTGTTCTGATCAACTCTGTTTTACTTCTACTGCGGTCAGCTGAGATAGAGACTTTAAATGAGACAAGGTAATGGTCAGAAACAGCCACATCTTTCACCAAAAACTCAGAAATGTTTAGGCCTTTGGAAATAACCAAGTCTAAGATGTGTCCCTTGTTGTGTGTTGAATTTGTCACATGCTGGAAAAGTCAGAATTTTTCGAGTATGTTCAGAAGTTCCTTTGCACTGTTATCTTCTGGATTATAACAATGAATGTTAAAATCACCCATTACCACAACAGAGTCATAATCAATACATCCAGCAGACAGCAGTTTCCTAAAGTCATGAAAGAAGTTTGCATTGTCTTTGGGTGGTCTGTAGATGGTTACTAGTATTGCCCGACAAGAAGAGTTGACCCGAAGCGCAACATGTTCATAAGAGTCGAACTTTCCATACGACAGCTGTTTGCATTGATACGTATCATTATACAAAGAAGCTACTACACCTCCTTTCTTCAACACTCTGACCTCTCTGATAAAACTGAAGGGTGGAGGAGCTGATTCAATAAGAGCTGCTGCACTGTTGTTTGGAGGGGAAAAAAATAATAAATTATTCCTCCTTTTTACAGGAAAGCGCAGCCTGGAGCGACGTCTCGGTGATCTGCGGCTGGCCAGGGTCCGACAGGCCGCAACCCCCAGGATCCCTCCTGACTTCTTAGCCATCCAAATGTAGACAAACCAGGTGGCTCCAACTCTTAACATGTGAAAATATCACGAGCTGAGAGCTTTAAGTGAAATATTTATTTGTCAAAGAAAGACATATGTTTTTTTGGGTTTTTTTTGCCATGTCTGATTCTCAGATTTGAGGCAATCCCTCATCTAGGTGGTACGTGAAACACATCCAATATACCGAGAATAACCCAGGCCAATCTGTGATTGAAACACTTTACTGATAAACCTTTGTTGTAAACACACCCTACGAAATGACCACAATCCAACCAGTAAAGAACGATAATTGAAAAAAACTCCCAGTTGCTGCACCTAGGTCAGTTTCAGCCTCAAGCTGTTCTTGGACTTTGAGTCACACTGTGTGGTAAGGCAAATGTCCACAGAAAAAAGTATGTAACATGAAAGAGGAAAAGAAAAAAGACTGGTTTACTGTTACAAGAAGGTCTTCCAGTTCAGAGTTTAATTGTCTTGTTTTAGCATGTATGGATTTTGGTCTGGTGTTTTCCCACAGTTCAATAATTCTTGAGGTGAACTGTTGAATATGATTGAGCGAGTGTGATGGACTGCTAACATGTAAAGGGTGCAACCTGCCATCTTCAGCTGGGGTTAACTCCACTATCAATAAGTACAGAAGATCGATGGGTCACACAAAAATGCTGAAATGGCGATATAGCTTCAGTTCATTTGCAGGAAACTTGTGACTGATATTCTCATTCAGTGGTTGTTTGAGATGATCAGATTACACACTAAAACAGCGTTCAGGTCCAAATGTACACTTTTGTTAATGTTCAGTCAAATGAGATTCCATTTGATGTGCTTCAATGAATGTCATTGATTCAAGCCATAATAAATCCTTATCCTTACATTGAAATGAAATCTGAGTGCCTGATTAAATGTCAGAATGGCAATGAAATGTCCACAGACACTGTGGGTTTGTTACGGCCTTGTTCTGAACTGGGATCCAGCAGCTCGCAGTTCAGGCCTTTTGATACGTCTCAAGCTGCATTTCCATCTCAAAGACTTCATTGCTGTAGAAGTTCAAGTCTGCACTGGTGGATGAAGTGTTGAATCGACCAATCAGTTTGTAGACTGCCACCACAGGGATGGACATCACAGGCACAACGGAGAGGAGGATGATGATGGCAAACACCCAATCGGGATATTTCTTCAATTCAGTTTGAGGGAACTTTTCCTGAAGAGGAAATGAAAAGAACGGTGAGGAAAGTACTTTTTTATGTTTCAGCTGCATGATATGCGAGGTTAAGAGGTTTCCTGTTCTCATAAGATGTGAAACTAATAATGAAGAAAATGGTGCTAAATTGGGATGAAATCAACATTCTTTTTTTCATTGCATGCGAATAAACCGTATGTATAAATAAACCTGGAAAACTGCTCTTGTACGTATCATAAAGTTCAGAAGACAAAACCGGAAATCCCCTTGCTCAACATCACTAAGAATTTGTGGATAAACAGCTGTGTGAACTTTATTTTATGCGTTTCAAAGTTGTTCAAATGCTCCAATCAACAAGGTCCTCAATTCCTCCGTTTGTTTAAGGGCAGGAGTCGGCGACCTTTATCGAGTGCCACACCAAAGGTGGCATCTCTACTGTCTGCAGATGGAGAGCCTCCAGCGTGTGCCGGACCAGTTCACCGTCGGGTGAACTGGTCGGGCTCTTGTTTGGTCTGGGGGCGCATTGGCGTCTTCTCATAACAGCTGGAGGAAGTTGACAGGGATCCCTCTGTGATTTTGAGCTCCATAATTTATGAGTAGTGAAGAAGATCAGTTTTGGCCCTTTTTTCCCCCTTTAGTTTAGTTTTGTCTTTTCTCCAAATTTGTATTTAAATTTTTTGGTCTTTATGATTAGTTTTCGGTTGTTACACAGTATTGAGGTCATAGCATTTGTGTATGTGGTGAAGGTAGATAACTGTTGTTATGATGAGCATTGTCTAACCAGTGCACTTGACTTGCTTACATAATCTGGATTCCATGCAGGATAGGAAGGGTGTATCTGTGCTTGCAAGGCCACATAGGCCACCAACACTGACAGGAGTAGTAAAGGACTGATCACCATGCAGCACGCCTTCCAGAAGATGTTGGGTCGCCTCCCAGTCATGAAGTAAAGGTCGTCACTGAAACTATAAAAGAAAAACGGTGGTCTAAAGGTGATATTCAGTGATATTGCTGCACGTGTGTCAAGAAGGAAGGAGACAAAATGTAGGGAAAGTTACGTTTTCATCCCGCGTCCATATACGACTCCAATGATCTCAAACAATGCAATAGTGAGCAGAGGCACTGAGCCCACATAGCCATTAAAGACCTCCACCCAGTAGTTCCCTGAACCCTGGGCGAAGATGAGAGCCACTAAGAATGACACCAAGCAGATGACCCCTAAAGAAAAGCAACAAAAGCAAAACTCAAAAGAGGGAATTTAAATAACTCAAGGTGCAGTTTTACTTTCTGCTGATAAGCGGTTACCTGTTACAGCATGAGTTGGGATCCATTTGGGAATCAGATTGAGGTCACTAAGAGGTGTGAGTACACCTTGTATGAGTCCAAACATGGAGGAGAGACCCAAGCTGAAGAGCATGACGAAGAACAGCACTGACCAAACCTGCGAGCCTGGCATTTCTGTCACGGCCTGAGTGAACACGATGAAAGCCAGGCCGGTGCCTGATGCGCTCTGGGGGAGGAAGATGAAAGAGAGTCAAAGAAAAAACGGCAGACTGACTGAATGCTTTTGACCGGCACAGGATGTGCTGTCCTTCAGGAGAGTAAAAACTGGAGGGATGTGTCATACCTGGTCAAGGAATGTTTGGAGATCACAGGGCTTCAGTCCCAAACTAGAAACTTCATCTGGGTGATTTTGACTGAGATGATCAAACCACTGCTGGTAGTTTTCCACTGTCATGTTCTGGTCTCCAATCTCAAAGTGGTTCGTCAGAAGCTGGATGTTCCTGTTAGAAAGAATTTATTAAAGTGTATTTTTCTGCTTGGGCCTAGCTGTCCAATGACACTAAACTAATACGTACTCTTTCAGACAGAGGTTGAAGCTGCTGGTGGCCTTAAATCCCAGGATGGCAAAAATAGGAATGGCGGCGTACAGAGATGTGGCACTGTTTATTACCCCCACAAGAACAGCATCTCGTTCACAGTTGTTCCTAAGGGATACAAATGAAGAGAAGTAGAACTTTGTTAGCTCCTTGGTGTTGTCTGATAGATGTGTTGAAGAGTTTCTGTCCTTACTTCTCCTCATTGTAGCTTGAAAAGGATATAAGTCCTCCGAATGCCAGAGAAAGAGAGAAGAAAATTTGTGTGGCAGCGTCCAGCCACACCTGTGGATTCTTCAGAATCTCCCACTTCAGAAAAAACAAACAAATTGTACCCCTGGGCATGTCTGAGATTCAAGATAAATCCATAGCATCATCTTGAAATAGGAACAAATGTCCCAACTCACATCAGGAGTGAAGAGGTACACCAGTCCATCAGTAGCTCCCGGCAGAGTGAGGGCACGGATCAGGAACATAGTGAGCACCAGGTACGGGAAGGTGGCTGTCACATACACGGCCTGCAATAACAAGATACCCTGGTTTGATACGGAGGCTGATTTAAATACTGCCTACTGACCTTTCCCATGGACTTGATGCCTTTGATGAAGCAGATGTAGACGATAATCCAGACGCAGAGCTGAAACATGACCACCGGCAGCTGGAGGGAGCCGCTGATTTCAATGTTGGACGTGATGTTCAGGGTCTCGCGGTACCAGAAGTAATTCACTGGTGTGCTCTTCTCACACTCGTCTTGATGACCTGGACACACATTTAAACACACTTGGTCACCCTGTATAAACAGAAGAAAAATGGAGCAAAGTATTCTCAAAAAATAAAAACCTTTATCAGTTATTCATTTCTCTGAGTGAAGCACTTGACTACTTCTTAATTGGAAGAGGAGGAAATGCAAGTGAAATGTAACTTCAAATGGTGAACAGCTTGGGTGAAGCTGTTGGCGCTTTCTCCTCACTGAGAATGTTACTGCTTCATTACAGGCTTGGGGGTATTTCCATGTGGACTTTGCACTATCACCTTGTGGGTGTGGATTTTCCTCCCACTTTCCAAAGATATGCTCCATGTTCGGTGAATTTCTGTCCCAAAAGTTGATTGTTCGGTGTGTGTTTGCTGTAAAGGACTGGTGACCTGCGAAGGGTGGGCTCACGAGAGAGCAGTGATGCAGCAAAAGTATCACTGTGATGGGATTTCAGATGTTTCGCCTGTTTTGTCGAATTAGGAAAGAAAATATGGTTTTCAATTGTGCATTTCACTGTATCTTGAGCCGGGGGTCATTGTTGAAATGGTATAATGTTGAAATTGCACATGTTGAAGATATTTCATTGAATGTAAAATTTGACCCTGAAAACAGGGGAAACATTTGGAATAATCATTACTTCAAGATTATCACGCTGTTGTTTTAACCCAGGCCTATTTGGACACTATGTGGCCCCTGACTTAAAAAAAAACCCCGAAAATCAGAGTTTTTTATCCCCCCCCTCCCGTGTTTATATTTACTTAAGTAATCCCTAGTTTTCCTGTCAAATCTCAACTGGAACACCAGTTTCACCTTGATGGCTTTCTCCCTGATCATGACTGACTTCAAATTTCATCACTTCACTTTTTTTTTTTTCCCAACCAACTATTCTGCAATAAATACTGGGCTGACCTGCAGCCTTTGTTGTGTGAACACGTAAGAGGTCAGGTGAATGTAGCAGTGTGCGTTCTCACTTGTTAGGTTGTCCCGGAGGGGACACTGGCTCCACGGCAGCGGGTTTTGGAAAGACTGGAAGAAGTACCAGAGCACCCAGGCCAGGATGGTGACGTAGAAGAGGCCCACGAAGAAAGATATGATCATGGAGGCAATACCTGCAGGAAGGAAATAACATCAACTGTGAGTAAACCATGTTTGTTTCTTAAAACCGATGAGATGATTGATAACTACTGATTTTTTTTCATAAATAGGTCACAAATGTGAATCTTTAAATTTTGAATGACCCACCAACCCCACCCAGCAATGGAGAGATGGTGATCCAGACGCTGATGCTGCCCATGCGGAGCCTCTGACCAATGGCCAGCTCGAGATAAAGCAGTGGGAGACCCTCAAATACCAGCGCTATCAGGTAGGGGATGAGGAAAGCACCTGAAGACACAGTCAACATTTGTCTCACAGTTAGAAATTAGACATTGCCATATTCAGCAAAGAATCCCAATCAGGATTCTAATCTTGAGTGACAATGGGAAATCAGCTGACCTTCAGGAGTTTTTAATATTTCATGTTAACACACATGAACCCATGACTGCAAAAAATGAAATGCTACAAAACCCATTAATCTCAGAGTTAAGAAATTGTGTTGATAGAGTCGGTACAGAGTTGGTTATTAACACCTCTTGCTGGGAACTATGAGGAAGTAAAAAAAAAAAAAAAAAAAAAAAGACAGATTGGGTGCATTGTACACGAACCATTGCTAATGTTTCCTAAAATCAATGAACCGAACATAATGTTCACCATTTCCCAACACTGGTTCCTGTCTTGAGTCGAGCATCACTGGATGGCTGGTAAAATATTTAGAAGCTTTTCCAAGAGTAAGGAAAATCTAGTGCAAAGGTAGCAACTCACCTCCTCCATAGATTTGACATAGGTAGGGAAACCTCCACACGTTTCCAAGTCCCACTGCAAAGCCAATGCATGTGAGCAGGTACTGAATCTTGTTATCCCATTTAGGTCTCTCCTCTACTCCAGAGTCATTTGTTTCGCCCATCCTCAGCTGGCGCAAAGTTATCGCAATATCCAAGATTTCAAATTGCTTGATTCTAGCATACACCTTCTGGTTGGAGGTCGTATGATTCCAGACCAGAAATATTCCTTGGATCTCTGTTGAGTGTTTTTCAGACTCAGGTGACCCTGGACTCTCTTTTATCCTCCTCCGACTGACAGTTTCACTTGGCTTCTCTATTTAGTTTCAATAAATTGTCACATTGAAGTAAGGATACAATTTTCATTCCTTTTGTTTTTTCATGAAGGGATCAGGCCAACGTTGGGGGAGGACGATTGTGTGGTGACGCCTTCCAGCTCGTTTGACGTGTGATAACTTTGTTACGTTGTCCGTGTGGGACCTCATATTTAACATGACCAAACCCTTTCTTTACCCCCCCCCCCCCAAAAAAAGTATCAAATATGGCAGTGTACATTAAATTTTTTTTTTAAAAGATCCAATCTGGTGACGTTTCGTTCAATAATGGTCTCGGATCACATGACACCATGAAGAGGAATAATTGCAACACAGTCATATTATTTTGTTAACTGTAACTTTGTACCCTGGTTTCCTTTTTGATTGCATGAACTAAAGTGTTTTATTGTGGTTTCCAGTATTTATTGATTTCTTTATAAAACAAAAACATATTTGCACATTTAAATGAAGGAAATGATTACAATGTAAAGATCAACGAAATAATTCTTGATTGGTAATGAACTCATCAGTTGAATCTATTCCACTCATCAATACATTCATTTTTTTTCTTTTCTTTTCTTTTCCCTCTTCATGCAAGAGGTCAGGGGGAACTGCAAGCTATCCCAGATGAAAATGAAAGACAGATCGCCAAGTCCATCACGGGGACGTGATACGCATTGAGATTCACTTTAGAGACACCAGTTCTCATACTACAAGTGTTTTTGGATTGTGTGAGGGGGGGGGGGGGGGGGGGGCAGACTGAGGAAATTCACCCATGTGCATGGAGAACATACAGGCTTCACACAAAGGGGACTTTGATACCAGAATCATACCGGAGATTGTCTGGTTGTGATGCAGGTTACAGAGAACTGCACGTCTTTACAGCTCCAGGCCAAATGCCATGCCTTGCAAAGGAAAGGGCTTGTGTAAACCTTGTATATAAATGTTTGTTTCTTTGTAATCAGCTCACAGGATTTTAGGGACAGAGATCCTCTATCTCAATGAACGATTCACAAAATCTCAGGCTTTAGTGATTCTTTCAGACAATTCAGAATACATGTTTTGTTTAATCAAAGAAGTGTTCATTTGATGTACGATACAAAATGTTATTTACATGAGGACTGCACAGAAGAAAGAATTCCATTGGTTAAAAAAAGTTGGTCCCCCCCCTCCCCCCCCCCCCCCAAGATGAGAAATAAAAGCTTTCACATGTTGAATCAAACCCTGAGAAATCCCGAAGATGACATATCAAAATCAACAAAGTGTGTGCTCAACTTTCATCATAAAGTGCCTATTTGGACGTTGCCATGAAACATCCACAGACGATGTGGGTTTGTTTCGGCCTTGTTCCGAACTGCCATGGTGAGCTTCTAGATCAGGCCTTCACATATTTCTCAGGCGGCGTTTCGATCTCAAAGGCCTCATTGTTGTAGGGGTTCATGTCCACCCCGTTGGATGAAGTTCTGGATCGACAAATCAGTTTGTAGATGGCCACCAGAGGGATGGAGATCACAGGTACAACGCAGAGGAGGATGATGATGGCAAACACCCAGCCTGGATATGGCTTCACTTCATTTTGAGGGAATTTTTCCTGAAGAGAAAGAAAGTGGGGAAAAAAACACTGTTGAACGTTCATTTTCCTCAAGAAATACAACGATTGTCGAAGCTCAAAACACACTTTTGCAGTGTATACCAAAACTTATGTTTCACTTATGAAGATGAAGTAAGATCTGCTGACATTTCAATGAACTTTTTAGCTCTTGTGGTATACAAAACCACCAAAGACACATTAATGAGCAGGGGCGGAATGGGACGGCTGATGAGTTATTGAGGGTGGGATTATTTCATTTTTAAAGATTGTTGCCAGTCATCGACTAGTAATTTTGTGAAAGTGACACGAAGCCACTGCAGACTAAAGCACAGGGTGGCAAAATAGGTTTAGAGCCACATTCAGCACACACACACACACACACACACACACGCAAATTTGCAGTAGTTACTCTTCGGTCATTAGGTTACGATCAGGAACTGTTTGTTTTTTTTGACTCACTTCTCTAAAATTAATCTTTAGAGATTTGCTGTCATACTTTATCAATTCAGCTTGTTTTAAAAATGTTTTGGGGAAAATTCATATGACTTTATCTTAACTTTAACTGAGCTTTCTCTCTTCTTTTGTTTGTTCGGTCTCTCTCACTGGTTTTCCATTGTTATGCAGCATTTCGAGCAGACATTTGTAGGGATCAGATGGTCGCGTATTATCATGATGAGCCAGTGCACTTGACTTGCTTACATAATCTGGATTCCATGCAGGATAGGAAGGGTGTATCTGCGCTTGCAAGGCCACATAGGCCACCAACACCGACAGGAGTAGTACAGGACTGATCACCATCCAGCACGCCTTCCAGAAGATGTTGGGTCGCCTCCCAGTCATGAAGTAAAGGTCGTCACTGAAACTGTAAAAGGAAACAGTGATTCAAAAAAACATATATATCTTTAATATTATTACTGTATGTGTGTCAAATGAAAACAGTTATGTGAAAAAAGTAGGACACCCTACCAAAGCCTGTGTGATTTAATTTTTTTATATACATTTTAACAATACTTAAACATTTGAGTAATATAAATAAACAATTAAAACAGAAGAAAATACTTTATTACATTCTGTAAAATGTAAATGATAAATTACCCCACACAGCTTCCTGGGGTCAGATAGAAGATTCTAGCAGCTCATGAGTCTACGGAATGATTTAAAAAGATCTCAAAACAATTTGGAGTTCATCCACTGTCTGGAAAATAGTCTAAAAGTGGAGGGTATTCAAAACAACAGTCAAAATGCCCAGTTAGGATCTGCATTTTTGTTGATATCTTTTGATTAATAAAAAAACCCCCAAATGTTAATGTTTGTTGTTTACCTGCAATTAAATCACTTTCTTTTCCAGAGATGAATAATAACAAGATTAGACATCAATATGTGAACATTTCTTGATGCAGAACTGAACATTTAATTGGGTGTCCTAATTTTTTTCACATGACTGTATATTTAATAGGAAAGAGAAGAAATGGAGGAAAAGTTACGTTTTCATCCCGCGTCCATATACGACTCCAATGATCTCAAAAAATGCAATAATGAGCAGAGGCACTGAGCCCACATAGCCATTAAAGACCTCCACCCAGTAGTTCCCTGAACCCTGGGCGAAGATGAGGGCCACTAAGAATGATACCAAGCAGATGACCCCTAAAGAAAAGCAGAGAAAACAGTTTTCAAAAGAGGGAATTTAAATGACTCAAGGTGCAGTTTTACTTTTTGCTGATAAGCGGTTACCTGTTACAGCATGAGTTGGGATCCATTTGGGAATCAGATTGAGGTCAATAAGAGGTGTGAGTACACCTTGTATGTTTCCAAACATGGAGGAGAGACCCAAGCTGAAGAGCATGACGAAGAACAGCACTGACCAAACCTGCGAGCCTGGCATTTCTGTCACGGCCTGGGTGAACACGATGAAAGCCAGGCCGGTGCCTGATGCGCTCTGGGGGAGGAAGATGAAAGAGAGTCAAAGAAAAAACGGCAGACTGACTGAATGCTTTTGACCGGCACAGGATGTGCTGTTCTTCAGGAGAGTAAAAACTGGAGGGATGTGTCATACCTGGTCAAGGAATGTTTGGAGATCACAGGGCTTCAGTCCCAAACTAGAAACTTCCTCTGGTTGATTTTGACTGAGATGATCAAACCACTGCTGGTAGTTTTCCACTGTCATGTTCTGGTCTCCAATCTCAAAGTGGTTCGTCAGAAGCTGGATGTTCCTGTTAGAAAGAATTTATTAAAGTGTATTTTTCTGCTTGGGCCTAGCTGTCCAATGACACTAAACTAATACGTACTCTTTCAGACAGAGGTTGAAGCTGCTGGTGGCCTTAAATCCCAGGATGGCAAAAATAGGAATGGCGGCGTACAGAGATGTGGCACTGTTTATTACCCCCACAAGAACAGCGTCTCGTTCACAGTTGTTCCTAAGGGATACAAATGAAGAGAAGTAGAACTTTGTTAGCTCCTTGGTGTTGTCTGATAGATGTGTTGAAGGGTTTCTGTCCTTACTTCTCCTCATTGTAGCTTGAAAAGGCTATAAGTCCTCCGAACGCCAGAGAAAGAGAGAAGAAAATTTGTGTGGCAGCGTCCAGCCACACCTGTGGATTCTTCAGAATCTCCCACTTCAGAAAAAACAAACAAATTGTACCCCTGGGCATGTCTGAGATTCAAGATAGCATCATCTTGAAAAAGGAACAAATGTCCCAACTCACATCAGGAGTGAAGAGGTACACCAGTCCATCAGTAGCTCCCGGCAGAGTGAGGGCACGGATCAGGAATATAGTGAGCACCAGGTACGGGAAGGTGGCTGTCACATACACGGCCTGCAATAACAAGATACCCTGGTTTGATACGGAGGCTGATTCTTTTTTGGGGAGGGTTAAAATACTGCCTACTGACCTTTCCTATGGACTTGATGCCTTTGATGAAGCAGATGTAGACGATAAACCAGGCGCTGGCCAGACAGACCACCAGCCACCACTGCAAGGAGCCGCTGATTTCAATGTCAGGCGTGATGTTCAAGGTCTCGCGGTACCAGAAGTAATTCACTGGTGTGCTCTTCTCACATTCACTGTCATAACCTGGACACACAAGTAAAAAAAAAAAAAAAAAAAAGCTTAGATCACAGAATTGAATGAACTGTCTCCGATATGTATCAACTTTGGATTTCTACAAGTTTTGAATGGGTGAGCTATTCTCCGGATAAGGTTTTACACTATGTCCAACAAAGTACCTTTTTGGTGAGAAGATAGAGGAAGTGCAGCTCGAGGGATTTTCAACAATTTGATCAGGTTGGCTTGTCTTTTTGTGGAATGCATATTACTCATTAATTGGAAGGCATGATAACATCAGTGTAGCCAGTCGGATGAATGACCTGGATCGTTGTGGTCGGCTCACAACTCGTCTCACTGTGCGACTCCACCTGGTTTATCTGTGCTCCTCACAACTCCCAAAGACAAAAACATGTGACAACACCGCCAGATGATGTTTTGCCAAAACGTGTCACGGTTTGTTTAAAAACTTGCCTGAAAAGACTAAAGTAAAACTGCTTATGAAGAAGCAAAAGGCATAATGAAATGTAAGTCCATCTTTGTGCTCTGTAGATGTTAGTTTTTTGTTGTTGTAGAATACTGGCCTCATGTTGTGCTGGTCCTTCGCATACATCAGCACAACATGTGAACTGGTCCGTTGCTGTTACTCCCCGGTAGTCTGGATCAATGTTTAACACATGCCGGAATGCTTTTATTTTTTCTAAAGTGATTTTTCCGACCTCCTTCCCCACCTCTTTCCATGAATTCTGCACAGAAGATCCTTTTTGAACATTGATCACCTGGCATGTGAGCCACATAAAGTGCCTTAAGCCACTGTGACGGAATTAAGATCTTTCAGATGCTGGGATGACAGTACCTCAGTGCCAGTGATGTGGGGCTTTCTGAGGCTTGTAGCAAGAACACGTTTCGAGTTCTTGACATTGTGTTGGGAGGTTGTCCAAGATTCTTCGGCAGGCTCCCATACACTGCTGGCTCTGGCGATTCGGACTTCATCATCGAGAAACAACCCACCCCGCTCAGTTTGTAACCATTGGATACGTCTCAGGTCTCCTCTTTTGCCTTTAAGTCTGCATCTCTTACCAGTTTGTCACTTCCTGTTTTATTTTGCCTCACCTGTTTTGTCCACATCATTGTTCACTTGTTCTCGCTGTCTACCTTCCCTCAGTGGGTCTGATATGACTTGATTTGTTTCACCTGTGTTACTCCCTCTACGTAAACCCTTCTCCCCTATATTTTGGTGCCAGTTCGTCTTGTGCCTTAGTGTCTCAGCATTCTTTCATTATTCCTCATGTTTATCCCTTGTGATTCTTCATGTTCCAGTCCTGCTGTAGTCCTTAACAACAAGATGCTGGGCCCAACAACTTTTTTTTTAACCTCCCGATGGAAAGGTTAAAGTAAATGCAGACAGTGGAAAACCAACTTGCATGCTGAATGCTGCAATCATTGTGTGTCTTGAGAATCAACAGGCTTTTGCAAAGATTAGTCTCAAGACAAACAGTGTGGCAGATAGAATGTTAGACATTTCTGAAAAAAGATTCCCTAAAAAGCACTAAATAATTTATAAGCAGGAAAAAAATCACAAGGTTTATAGAAGTGTCAAAAGAACATGGTTCATTGTACATGAATGTTGAAGTACACTTATTTTTCTTCAAAATATTCAAATTGTTCCCGTTTTGTAGGATTTTTCATAATGTACTAAAACTAAAACTTTTAAGAGTTTTTTGAGAGTTACATTCATGTTTGTATGATATTGAATCAAGACAAGAACAATGATAAAATGAGGATGATTTGTCTTCAGGTTTACAGTTTAGTTTTTTTAAAAAGTGTTTTCTTTCATTTTGTCACATGACATGCAGTAATAAGTTCGTTTAAGATGGATTGCAAAGGTTTATCATCATGACATACCTTGAATCAGCAAGTTCTGAGTTCTGCCTGTCTTTCATTTGGCTTTGCATCTCTGAAGAACCCTTTTAATTTTATACTGTGGTGCAATGTCCTTTTTATTGTTAAAAGATGATCCAGTAGTTCTTCTCTTAAATCCGAGCTGGAGCATCATTTACAACCTGATGACTTCCTTATCTGCTCATCATGTCTAACTTAAAACTTTATGACAGTATTCAGTTTTCCACACCCAATTTTCAGCATTAAAACTGATCACAAGGCATGAGGCAACATCATTGTTGTTGTTGTTAAAATAAATGAAGATAAATGTTTGGAGGTTGGAGAGAATAACATGTTGTTGTGTGTATTCTCACTTGTTAGGTTGACGCTGAGGGGACACTGGCTCCACGGCAGCGGGCTTTGGAAAGAGTGGAAGAAGTACCAGAGCACCCAGGCCAGGATGGTGTTGTAGAAGAGGCTCACGAGGAAAGATGCCATCATGGAGGCAATACCTGCAGGAAGGAAGTCAATGAATAACACGTTTTACAAAAGTCTCGTTCACATATCAACAAAACAATGACCGTAAAACAAATGAAACCAAATATAGCCAAACCGAAATCATTTTTATTCCCCATGATGAACACTAACAGAGATACATTTCATAAATTTGAATTTTAGATGACCCACCAACGCCACCCAGCAATGGAGAGATGGTGATCCAGACGCCGATGCTGCCCTTGCGGAGCCTCTGACCGATGGCCAGCTCGAGATAAAGCAGTGGGAGACCCTCAAACACCAGCGCTATCAGGTAGGGGATGAGGAAAGCGCCTGAAGACACAAAGTCGACGTTTAAGTCACAGTTAGAAATCAGCCTAACTAAAATCACAGCGTCCTCAGGGAGTGTGGTGTCTGACCCGATTAATATTAACTTGGCTTTCCATGAATATTACTCCAAGCTCTATGCTTCTGAATGCAGTTCTGATCTGTCTTCTAGCCCTCTCTCATTGCTTAATTACCCTAGAATCAACGACTCAGTGGCAGAGGAAATGGTTCGTGCCATCTCCCCCTTGGAGATTCAAACTGCCATCCAATCGATGCAGAGCGGAAAGTCACCAGGCCCAGATGGCTTTGGGACTGAATTCTATAAGGCCTTTCCTTCCCTGCTGGTCCCAATACTAACCAGAGTTTATAACAATTCTTTTCTCACAGGTAAACTGCCCGACACCTTTTCACAGGCTTCAATATCACAACTGCTTAAAAAGGATAAGGACCCAATTTGCTGCAGCAGCTACAGACCAATTTCTTTGTTGAATGTCGACCTTAAAATTCTTTCCAAAGTTTTAGCTACTCGTCTCCAGCGGGTGATGTCATCTATCATTTCAGAAGATCAGACAGGTTTCATTCAGGGCAGACACTCTTACTCTAACACCAGGCGGCTCTTCAACGTTTTGTATGCAACCCCATCACACTCTCCAGAGATAATTGTATCACTAGATGCGGAGAAAGCCTTCGATAGGGTGGAGTGGAATTATCTGTTTTATATTTTGGACAAATTTGGGTTCCATCCAAACTTTATTTCCTGGATTCGGCTTCTCTACACTTCCCCTTGTGCATCTGTTCGAACTAACAACACCCTATCTCAACCTCTCCTGCTTCAACGAGGGACACGCCAAGGGTGCCCCCTCTCTCCCCTGTTATTTAACTTAGCCATAGAGCCTTTAGCCATTTGGCTTCGTGGCAATGACAAATTTGAAGGTGTTATCAGACATGGCTTGACACACAAAGTGTCACTGTACGCAGACGACCTCCTTTTATATGTCTCCAACCCTCTCTCTTCCCTTCGCCCAATACTTGACATTTTAAACAGTTTTGGCCGGCTATCTGGCTATAAACTTAATTTACAAAAGAGTGAACTACTCCCTGTGAATGCTTCAGCCAGAGCCCTCTCACTAACAGCCTTCCCCTTTAAAATAGCCATGGACGGCTTTAAATACTTAGGGATATTTATTTCCACTTCCTTTAAAAGCCTTTTTATTAAGAATTTCCAACCACAACTAGAAAGGTGCAAACTAAATATCTCTCGGTGGGCTTTACTCCCTTTGTCAGTCGCTGGTCGCATCAATCTAATTAAAATGGTAGTGTTGCCCAAATTTCTGTATCTCTTTCAACATGTTCCTGTCCTAATTAACAAAGCCTTCTTTACTAAACTGGATAAAATACTTGGTGCCTTTATTTGGGGTGGCGGGCCTGCTCATATTAAGAGATCGACGCTTCAGTTAGCTAAATTAGAAGGAGGCTTTGCCCTGCCAAATTTTCGTACATTTTACTGGGCCTGCAATATTATGAAACTGCCAATTTGGTTAAGCTGTCACTCCGCTCCTGATCCCCCAGCATGGGCCCAAATGGAAGCTTCTTCATTCAGGTCTGCTCACAATTACCCACCCCGACCTCTAACACTGCTGACAATCCAGTGGCCTTACACACCATTAAGATTTGGCTCCAATTTCGTAAGCACTATGGCCTACACAGAGCCTCGTTGCATATACCTATTCTGAATAACTCTTCATTTCCCCCATCTCTTACAGACTCTGTTTACCGTGTTTGGTCAACTAAAGGCCTTGTAACCCTCGATGATTTGTATGAAGATGGGATCTTCCTTTCCTTC
The DNA here is from genome assembly GCF_963383615.2 of Lipophrys pholis. Classification (NCBI taxonomy): domain Eukaryota; kingdom Metazoa; phylum Chordata; class Actinopteri; order Blenniiformes; family Blenniidae; genus Lipophrys; species Lipophrys pholis. The sequence continues at coordinate 16,661,708 of NC_137643.1, read as the reverse complement.
TCTTCACTCGCCGCTAAATTTAGCTTACCCAACAGCCACCTTTTTCGTTATTTCCAAATTAGACATTTCGTACAGGGGTTGTTCCCCCATTTCCCCAATCGACACCCCGAATCTGAAATTGACCAGTTTCTTCTACTTTCACCAAACCACAAGCGAATCATCTCGGTCATCTCAGGCAGAATTAACTCGCTGAACCCTTCACCTGTATTCTCTCTTAAAGAGTCCTGGGAGAACGACCTGGGTATTTCCATTTTAGCTGAGCAGTGGAACAAGATTCTCCAACTAACACACTCCTCGTCTATCTGTGCCAGACATGGCTTATTACAATGTAAGGTCCTTCACAAAGCACACTACACCAATGAGAAGCTGGCTAAGATATTCCCGGGTAAAAGCGGTGCATGCAATAGATGCAACCAATCCCCAGCCAATCACGTACACATGTTTTGGACCTGTCCCCGGCTCACCAAGTTCTGGTCTGACATATTTGAAACCCTCAGCCAAATTCTCACTACCCCTGTCCCCCCGGACCCACTGACTGCACTTTTTGGCCTGTCACAGGGTCATGGCTTGTCCTCTGCAGCAAAACGCCTTGTAGCCTTTACCACTCTCCTGGCCAGACGTGGCATTCTTCTTAAATGGAAGCAAGCCGCCCCTCCATCACACAATAGATGGGTCCAGGAGGTCCTAGCCTGTGTCCGTCTGGAGAAACTGCGGTATTCTTTGAAGGGATCTCTCGGAACCTTTCGGGAGATCTGGAATCCCCTGCTGAGTCATGTGAAAAATATTGACCTAACCCCTGAAGTTAGTGATGTAACCCCTTGAGGTGTCTCTCTCCGCTAATTACTATTATTGTTATTATTTTTTCTGCCTTTCTCTCCTTTTATTTGTGTTCTTTTACTATTATTATTATTATTATTATTATTATTATTATTTTTTTTTTTTTATTATTATTTTTTAATTTATTTTATTTTTTTTTTATTTATTCATTTATTTATTTTTTCATTTTATTTTATTTATTTATTTATTTATTTTTATGTGTGTGCGTTCGTGCGAATGTGTGACGTGCTGTGTTCTGGTGGCTAATAATGGGTGGGGAGGGGGGTGGAGGGTTGGGGCTTAGGGGGATTAAACTACAGACACTTTACCTTATTTTATAGACATTGTGTCAGGCTGCCACGTTCTGCTCATATCTATGTACCCTTTCTACCTCAATTCCTGTGAACTAGTTCTGCACCAACTGTAAATGTTCTTTTTTTGCTGTTGTGATGCCTACTGTTTGTCTGTCGAAAAACCTAATAAACAGATTTAAAAAAAAAAAAAAAAAAAGAAATCAGCCGGAATTAGATGGTGATATTTAACAACACGACAAAATCGATTTGTAAAATTGAATAGATGATTTAAAATAACAAACTGAAGACATCAAGTAATTTATCAGTCAGATAAGATCAAACAAAGGATCCGAGTCTGAAACGAAAGGGTCGGTTATTTACTCATCTTAACCCTGACCTGGACCCTCGAGGGTTCGGTGGCTGGAGAGATTTAACACCTCTTACTGTGGACTATGAGACAGTAAAATAACAGATTGGGTACTTTGTGCAGAAACAATTGTTTCCTAAAATCAGTGAATCAAAGACTGTACTCACGCATAAAATAACACTGATTTCAAAAAACTGCACTGCTCTGTTTGTTATTGACCAAATGAAAAGGCCATCTATGATGATTCAAGCATCTCTGAATGAAAGGTAAAATATCTCGAAGGCCGTTGCATTAGTAAGGAAAATCTAGTGCAAAGGTAGCAACTCACCTCCACCATAGATTTGACATAGGTAGGGAAACCTCCACACGTTTCCAAGTCCCACTGCAAAGCCAATGCATGTGAGCAGGTACTGAATCTTGTTATCCCATTTAGGTCTCTCCTCTACTCCAGAGTCATTTGTTTCACCCATCCTCAGCTGGCGCAAAGTTATCGCAATATACAAGATCTGCAATTTCTTGACTCTAGCGTACACCTCACAGTTGTTGTATGTATGGTTTTAGTATAGAAATACTCCTTGGATCTCTGTTGAGTTACAGTCTCAGGTGATGCCCTCCTCTCCCTCTCTGACAGACGTGTCCGAGCTGGGCTTTCTTATCAGCTGAAGCAGGGATACAACTTTTATTGCTTTTCGTGAAGAAATCCGGCCAACGGGAAGGGAGTGAAAACAGCAGGCGCAGTGATTTAGTGGTCAGCCCTCCCAGCTTGTTTAACATGTTGGTGTGCTCAGCTTTGAATTAATGGATAACCCGGTGATGCTGTCTGCCTTTATGCTGTCCTCTGGCGAATCGTTAAAACTTGTAAAAAGGAGCTGAATCTTTGTACAATGACCAATCCTCAACTTTAATTATTTAATCCCAAAAAATATCACATTTTGGACATAAAATGCAACGTGAAAAGTATATATTTTATCGCTGACACAACCTCAAATTATCAGCCGTGCTAAAGCTTGTGTTACACTCTTCATTATTCTGCGCAAGATAAGCTATCGTGGTTTTGAATACAATTTGAAATAAGAACAACATGTTTTTGCCTACTGCACACTGGTTTTAATCTGCACTGTAGAGAGAAAAAAGAAATCGGACTCACTGATGTTTCGTATGATAGTGAATTTAGTTGCTCAAGCGCAGATCAGAAGGTGCCAGAGTCATGAATAATAACACAATGCAGTTTGTTTCCAGTGAACTTTGCTTTCAATAAGTTCAACCAAAATACTTTTTTAAATTAGGCAGTAAAGTTTTATAGGAGTCATATAAAAATGATTGATTAACTAAAGTCAATAGTGTGTTATTGAAGTTAATTTCTTTATTAATTTTTGACTCAAATTGAAAACAGATTTAAAGCAACAAGGCCATTACAACGCATAAAGTATATTTCTAATTAATAAGTTGAACCCCATCCATCCATCCATCCATCCATCCATCCATCCATCCATCCATCCATCCATCCATCCATCCATCCATCCATCCATCCATCCATCCATCCATCCATCCATCCATCCATCCATCCATTCATCCATCCATTCATTTGTCTCTTATCTTCAGTTACTCCTCACACCGACATGCTGTTCATTGTTTCCTTTTTCACTTGTAATGTTCTTTTCTCTCCTTCGTCTACTCTCCACTCAACCAAACCAGTTTTGGTTTGGTTGAGTGCCCCCAGATAACCGACAAAACGGATTATCCAGCTCCCTCTGCAGGAGAAGTGTCATCTTTGAGACGGCACACTTATAAAACAGTGAGTCAAAATATCTTGCATTTTACAAAAAGCACATCTGAAAGTTTAAAACGACAAGGCTCAGTTTAAGGAAATAAAACATGGTATTGATGATTCCTTTGGAATTCTTTGTATTGTGTAATTCAATGCTCTTTAAACTGAAGACGTTCCAGATCTGTTCTGCCACCTGTTGGTGGGAAAGGGATTGTGCGAATTTCAGTCAGGTGCAATTTGCAACACAGAACAAATGACAATGTTTACCAACAGCTATTAGTAGCCTTGTGATACCAACATATGTAGCAGTCACTCTGGGAGATTGGTAAACATCAGACTCTCAGCATGTGCAGAGAAAGGTCTCCATATTAGACTAAATTTTAAAAATTGAACCATTAATATGCACCTGACTTTCTCCTGATTAAGAATACATCCTTTGAGTTGAGTCTCAGCATCAACTGGATGAGCTGACTCTCTTTCAGGTCATTACGGTCTGAGGTATTTCCAGGGATAGGAAGGTATTAAGAAAGGGCAGAGGGAATCAAAAACATGTTTTCCTAATAAATATGTTCAGGCGATGCTAGTCAGGTTAATCCAAGTCATAAACTGCTCAAAAAATATCACTGCCATATTTTATTTTCCTTATTTTTTTTATTTTCAGTCTGTTAAATTCCCACACAAGGTCATGCACCAGTGGCCACAGCTGCTGCATTAGGAGCAATTTGTGGATCAATTTATTGTCTTTTCAATCTTTGGATTGGAAGATGACCCGCCCTATCAGATGAGGAATATCTGGTGCCTTTAGTGTCCCAATAGAATTTAATATTTTGCCTCAGGGTGTATGGTTTCCCTCCATATACATAGAAGCTCAGTCATTAATTTTCCTTTTTAATAGGTTTATAAATTATACAGCTTTACTCTCCAATGTGGGACCCAGTGATAAGTTAATATAAATAGGAAATACAAGTATCTTGTGGTGGCAGTTCTTATAATACTTAACATGAAGTTTATTATCCAACACATCAAATGACGGTGCTTTTATTAAATCTTTACTCTGTAAGTCAAGTTAAGAAATGTGGTTGATTTCCACAGGAATCTGTTTCTTTTTCATGCACTTCACAAACACTAGCCAACACAATGCATACACTGGCAGCACCAGACTGGGGATTCCAGCCAAAATGAAGATGATGGCGTTAATCCATGACGGGTAGGGTACTGACGCCAAAGCTGGAAACTGCTCCTGTGATTAAAAGGAAAAGGTGCCAGTGAGTTACAGTTATATGCTTGAGTTCAGTCTTATTTACCATACAAAAACGTGTTATGAGCTTGTGAGCTTACAGAGTTTGGGTCCCAGACTAAGTAGGTGAGTTCTTTCTGAGCTTGAGTCACTAAGTAGAAAATTAAGATGACCATGATGGTTAGAGGACTGGTTAACCTCCATGAAATCTGCCAGAAGATGGAGGGTTTTCGTCCAATCATAAACTTTATGTCCTCATTGAACCTGCCATGAAAAAAACAAAAAAAAAAACCACAACAATAATTATGACAATGAGATATTTGGAATCTCCACAAGCAGATGTTAATGAACCAATGCAGTATAATTTGATTGTTTCTCCACGACTGGAACAAATATGTGTTTTGTTTCGTGACATTAGTCCAAACATAAGATGTATCCTTCTCACAGTTATTCGAGTCCCGCCACATGAGGTATTGTGAGTGATTTTTCTGCTAAACAGCGGAACATCAGAACTATTAGACGGTTAAATCAACCAGTGTTCGTCTATGAATCAGTTTGCCTGTCTTACAGCTGCCTGCCAGTAGATGGGGCTGTAGAGTCAGACCGGATTTAAGAGAACTGCACAAAACAATGGTTACTTCTGCTTGAGTTGTTTGCTACACTCAATTTTGCATTGTTTATTTGGAGAGGATGTTTTACTGCCTGGTCTGATACCATTACGACATTGACCAGATAGACTCCATATATAATGTGCTGTGTAGATCATCCAGTTAACCATTTTGATGTTAAAGGTTTCAGGAAGTTCCTGGCATGCTGGGACTTTGACCGCGAGTACGGGGTGGACAGAGGTGACAAAAGCTGATTTCACTCTTTTAGATTAATCTAATTTGTCATGGAAAAGTGAAGCATGAATAGAAGTATCTGTTCATTTGGGTGTAATTTATTAAAAAAAAAAAAAAAAAAAAGCTCTCTGAAAAGTGTTTTTTTCAGAGACTTGCAATGTTGGTGTCTAAGCAAACAAAACAAAAGCTTTATGTTGATACTTTCAAATTCCATCTTGTAAACATATACCATGTGCTGAAAGCCAGTACTCAGCAGCAGTACACCAGTTGTCAACAAATGACTCCAGGTCGCTCTGGATTGGCAATAACTTTAAAAACTACAAGCCTCAAAAGAAATCCACTCCATGAACAACCTCGGTGTGAAATTTAAAGATTAAGCATGAGTAAGTCTGACTTGTCCTTGAATTTTTAAATCTTTTGCATTTGCAAGATGAATAAAGGATCAATCAATCAACTTTTGGTTGAGCAAATTTTGATCACAGGGGAACAATAATTGCATCTAATCAGGAAAGCACCTGTGTGGAATCCATTTTTATGGAAGCGCACAATTCAAATTAGCAGAAGAATAGGCCAGATATTGAGGTTTGGACACATAATACACAATCAATATATCCTTCGAAATTTGATGTACAGTAAAAGACTGAAACTTTGGGCTTTTAAATTATAGGAACAGACATGTTGCCTAAAACATTTATAGAAGTTGGGCATGTCAGCAATTTGTCACCTTAAATTAGGCAGTAATTGTGTACAAACCTGTCTATGCCGTAGACGTAAACTACAGCTATCATCTCAAATAATCCAATGGTCAGCAGGGGCACGGATCCAGCAAAGTTGTCAAAGAGGGTCACCCAGTAAAGTCCAGACTTCTGCGCGAACAGGAGGGAGATGATGAAGGCGACCAGGCACGTTACACCTGAAAAACACAAAGACGAGGGAGTTACAGCACAAACCACTCAATCTGAGATTGCAAATGGACGCTTCATACCAGTCAGTGCTTCTTGGGGCCATTTTTTAGGTAACAAGTTCAGATCTTTCAAAGGGACAACGACTCCCTCGATGTTGCCAAATAACGTCGACAGTCCCAGGCAGAGGAGCATCACGAAGAAGAGGACGGACCAGATCGGAGAACCAGGCATCTTGGTGATGGCCTCCGTGAAAACAATGAAAGCCAGCCCAGTTCCCTCCACGCCCTGAACAAAACGCAAACCAGGTTAGAGTAATCAGTATTACCAACATGGAAGTATCACAGATGAGGGTCTGAAGAGTCACCTCACTGAGAAGTTTTTGCATGTCACAGGTTTTGATGTTCAGACCAAGAACAACGTCGTGATTGGAGGCGTTCAGTTTAATATAGGCTTCTTCATAGTTGTTTGCTGTGATGTTGTCCTCGGGGAGACCAAATACATTCAGTAATGTCTGGATGTTTCTGAGGAAGGAGCATGACATGTGTAATGAGCTCTGGGTGACCTGAACAAGCATCCTTAATCCATTTTGGAAATTTTATTTGTAAGACATGGACACAATTGAAAGAACTGGGCTGTTGGATGATAATTTAACTAAGACTTTACTAAAACATACAGATTTAAAATGTCCTCAAAATTAAATTTACTGTAAACTAGAAGATAAATATTTTAAAAGTTTTTGATTATTGTGTTCAACAATTGGAATCTATTTCATTTAACTACTTACTCACTGATACAGTTGTCATATTTCTCAGTGGCCCTGAAGCCAATGATGGTGTAGGTCACTGTGGCTGCGTAGATGGACGTGAGTCCAGTTATAGCAGACAGCAACACGGCGTCTTGCATGCAGTTGTTGCTGGAGGAAAAAACAGAGGTATGAGGGTGGATACCAGTCGTGCCTTTCGTATTGGAGGAGCGATGAATGATAATGGAAGTACGAGTTGACGTCTGCATGTCTTTTACTGAATAGGGTTATAGCTTGAGAAGGAGATGAGCCCCCCCCAGGCCAAGCTGAAGGCATAAAAGACCTGGGCACCTGCATCCAGCCAAGTTTCTGGTTTGAGCAGCTCTTCCATCTGCAAATAGGAACATACAATGTAATGATGCTTCATGTTTAGACCTTTCACATTTCTTTTTTGTTTTTTCCAAGTTAGAGAAATGTGAAACGTACATCAGGTGTAAAGAGGAACTTGACTCCATTCAGGGCCCCTTTAAGAGTCAGTCCTCGGATCAGAAAGATGGCCAGGACGATGTAAGGCAGGATGGCTGTGACATACACTGCCTGAGGTCCCAATGAACAAAAATGTAAAAAAAAAATATATATATAGATTGTAGTGATAACACATAATAAATAAAACATGGATTTTAACTCCAGCTTTCACCTTTCCTGAAGTACCAATCCCACGTATGTAGCAGATGCAGATGACTGTCCAGGATGATACCAGACAGAGTACCATGGGCCAGTGGATTCCTCCAGAGTCGGCTATGGATGTCGAAGTGTTCAGAGTCTGTCTGTAAAAGTAATAATCCACAGTGGAGCTTTCCTGACACTCCGGTATATACCCTGAAGAACCATCAAACAGTCAGGCAGAGCTGGGACGATCACTAGAATTAAATATATGAACGTGTACTTTCTGATACCTGTCATATTTTCATTGAGGGGGCAGTGGCTCCAAGGCAATGGAGACTGGAAGGAGTTGAAGAGATACCACATGATCCAGGCTATTAGGGTGTTGTAGTACAGTCCGATCAGCAATGACACCAGCATGGAGCCAATACCTAATTGAAAAATCATTAATATATATATATATATTTTTTTTTTAAATCATTTCATATCTCACTTCTCATCCTAGTGTGAAAAGTCTGCAGGGATGCAGCGATACTGTAAAGTAAATACAGGAGGAACAGGGCGGATTCTTTCCTGGCCATGAAACAGTGGGCCGGAGAGTTCAATAAACCGGTCTACATGTGTTTCGTGGACTTTTAGACGCGCCACCTCGCATCTCCTCGGAGAGTTGAGCTGCTGCTCCTCCACATTAAGAGGAGTCAATTTAGGTGTTGCATCTGATTAGGATGCCCCCTGGGGGTCTCCCATTAGAGGTTTCCCAGGCACTTCCGACTGGGAAGAGACCGAGAGGTCGGCCCAGGAAACACTGGAGAGATTACATCTCTGGCCTGGTCTGATAGTGACTTGGGTTACCCGCAGAAGAGCTGGAGGAAGTTGTGGGTGACAGAGATGGGTATATTGTGCTATAGTGCAACTGTGAACCTAGCAAATGTATTGGCATTACATTAATGTGTTACTGCATAGCTGACTATCCCCGTCACTGGTATTCATTTGCATCTACTATGTTATTTGCCCTTGTCAAATATCCAAAACCACATTATTATTTTTTTCTGATATCAAACTTAAGAGGAACCAAATGTTCATTATTGTTCAGCTCTGGATAACTGGATCCAGTCCTTACCAATACCAGTCAGATACGGACTGATGGCCCTCCACACTCCCACGCTGCCTTTTCTGAGACGTTGACCGATGGCAAACTCCAGCAGAAGGAGAGGCATTCCTTCCAACACCAGAAGGATCAAGTAGGGAATCAAAAAAGCACCTGGAAAATGTATGATTATGTTAAACATCCCGAATGGGAAAGTGGTTCGAGATGTGGATATTGAACATCATTTTTTACCCCATTGGTTATTTTTTTTATTTTACTTTCCCTTGCATGTTATAGGAACTTCTTCAAAGAACCATGTTGGGTGTGAAACAACTATAAAAATTAATGTTTGCAGAACCATCAAATATAGTTGGTGGTGTTTATTGTGAGCTCTCAATTGCAGCAGTCAATAATTCACAGATGACTCAAAATATCCTGTAAACGTCTCTGGCAATGCATTTCGGGCAGTTTGTTCTAGGAGGCTGCTCACGTACCGCGCATGAGCAAATGGGCCGTTGATTCTGAGACGGACAGATCCAACTTGACCGTGTGATTTACAATGGCGTCTTCGCAGTCATACAACTGTCCTTAAGTTGACTGAGGTTGTGGTGCCTGACTTGGGCATCATTTCTTGTTTTTACCACTCAGGAGTCCTTCACTTTTCCCAAATATGCAGATGCTCAATCAAATCAAATTTGCTGTGAAAAACTGTCCACATTTATAATTTTGGACATAACTTTAGCCTCAATGTGACAGCTCTAAATCTATTAATACATCTGCAGTGCTACAATGACTTAATCACTTGGAACTTGAAACTAAATATTAAGTTATCTCAATCATGTTGAAAATTGTTGACCAATCATTGAAAACAGGCACAGTTTCACCATTTCCCTCAAGCTAAAATTCCTCTCTTGGCTTACCTCCTCCATGACTTTGACACAGGTAAGGGAATCGCCACACATTCCCAATCCCAATGCAGAAGCCCACGCAGGTTAAGATGTACTGGGCTTTATTGTCCCACTTGGGTCTGCCGATGTCCTCTTCTTCCATCTTTTCCAGCTCCTCATAGCTCGGGATCCGGTCGTCCAGCCCGGGGTTAGGAAGTTGCAGTTTCATGTCGAACGCCGTTTTCCAGGAACCTGACACGGTTGCTGTCTTGTGTCAAACTGACTGCAGAGGGAAATCAGCTCAGCAAGCTTCAAACACATTTATGATCTTTCGCTTTTATGATCAGGTTCACTTTATAGATTAGCAAGTGCATAGTTTGTTTTTCCAATTTATATTGTCATTAAAGGTTATCATATAAATACATATATAAAAATAATTTCCAGCAACAGAATATTGAATTTCAGTCAAACTGCACAAAGTAAACCTCACCCATCAACCTTAGAGGTAATTCTGATTTATGTCAAACTAGTAGTCTTGTTGCTGGGCGCCACAGGAGCTGATAATGACGTCGATAACCTTTGCGTAGTGCTCTGAGGCGCCGCCATGGTGATGCTGCTGAGTTCTTTCTTTGATATCACTAAAAGCATGATCACGTGAAGGTTGGTGTCACTAGAAATGTAGCCGGGAAAGCCAGTCGCTGAGTGAAAATATATTTAGATAGTTACATAAAAGCTTAAAGAATAATATACACCTGTCCCTGTCATGTCATCAGGTTGAACATGTCTCTGATAAAGGAAAGATAAGATTAAAGTTTTGCTCAAAACTCTGGCTTATTAAAATTCAATGTTTTGTCAATATGGTTCATTTAATGCACCAAAGATATGGTCATTTAGACGTGTGAACAACCCCATGACTTTTGCTGCCACTGTAAAACTATTTTTACATGGGTCATTTTATTTGCAACGCTTGTTAAAGATTGATTAAACACATTTTTGAACTGAGATCAGGAATGTTTTAGGGTATGTTGTCTTAGATGTTTTAGATGAAATAACCAAACGCCATTCATTAGCAAAACTAATGAAGGTAAGGCGTTGACCAAAAGATATTTGGATGAAGTTACAGAGTGATATGAGTCTGGTCTGATTAGACTGTTTCCGTCTCAAGTGAGGGTATGTTGTTACTTTTTAAGTCATTTTACTTTATATGTCTCATTGTTTGGTACTTGATCATCCCCCTGAATCTAGTCCACATATCTTTCATCAGAAGCTTAAATGTTTTTCTTTAGACATCTACAATATGGTCTATGCTCTATGTCTGATAGGATACAGCTTTGTGAGAGTTAGGCATAATCTTTCTTTTGTTTTTATTTACATTTTGAGATGTCAGAGTTAAGATTGTAGTTAAAAGGAGTCTGATCCGTTGACTTATCTCGTTCTGTAAGAACAGAAATGTACTGTTGGTCACGCACTGGCAGGCCTTGATGGGTCCAAGGGTCTTTTGTGGGATTAAAGGAAACAAAAATGAATGGCGAGCTTTGATACGAACAATGCCTCATATATAGAAACGATGGCGCTCTTAGGATTCTTTGTCCCAAACCTTTATCATCATCTCAACAAAGAACACAATAGACTTGGTAAAATTTTATAAAATCTTTATTATTTTTAATCAAACCTCTTCCATTTGGCAGCGTCTGGGGCAATACATCATGTGTGGGTTTTTATCTCACACTTATCGTTATTTCAGTGAATCATTGAAAGATCATATGTTGGCAGCCCTCCAACAAGTGCATAAAGAGACAAAGTTCAGTCTTACTGGAATATGCTTCGATGAAACTTATTAAAGGTTTGCTGGTTCCGAATTGTGATGAAAACATTGAATGAAAGTTGTACTGCTGCGGCACTGGATGGCACATTCAAGCTTGTTTGGAAGAGATCACACGCGTTATCATTTTTGATTAAACAAAACGTCAAAGTAAGTTTACAATAAGCTATAGGTCGAGTTCGCATAAAATGTTGATCTTCTTTATCAACACTACAATAATGAGAAACTCGATCTTAACACAAAACAATTCCCATCGTATGTATATAGTGAAAAAAAACACAACTTCAGATTATGTCAATCATTGATTTGCTAAAATAAGATATATTTTAAAAATTAAACCCTGCTGTTTACCAAAAACTATATATTCACCATGCATACATACTGTAGACAGTTAATCTTCTAGCTGTAACTCAGAAGTTGGATGCTGCAAGAGCACCTTCCATCTTTCACACAGCTTTATCCGAATAAGGTTGGTAGCAGGAGCTGATCCTGGCTGACTACAGTATGTGTGGAAGGTGAGTTCATCCCGGACGAGTTTATCACAAGATAATCAGAGAGGCACAGACAGTCACGTGCATGGCAAAGTGGCATCATCAACCAATCGGATGCATGTTTTTGGACTGTGAGAGGAAGCCACAGCACCTGGTGAAAATCCACACATGCACATTGAGAACATGGTAACTACAGGACTTGGACTGGAGGTGTTCCCTATCGGAGGTGTGAACCACTACACCGCTGTGCATCCCATGTAAGAAAACCATGAAATTGTGAACTGCCATATCACCGAATGGATTCATACAAACAAATTCTACCTTTTGACCCAAAGATTCTTCCTCTAAAGGCAATTGCTCTGAAACTGAACCTGTTAACGGTTTACTGGAAAAAGAATTGAGGCTAATGTTTTAAGGTTCACTTTTAGCAGCATATGTTTGTTTGTCTTTAAACTATTACCACTAGTTTATTTGAAAACCAGTTTATTAACAAGGTTTTATGAGATCTTTTTGATGCTGAAAGAAGAAGGGACTCATTCATTATTTTTTACAGTTGGAAGACCCCAAACAACAACAAAAAAGCCATTGGTATATTTAAAGCCTGGCACTTTGTCTGCTCTTTGGAGTCTATAATGTGTTGTATGCATATTCACATTCGTGCAGGAAGGAGGCATCTCAAAACAACTGAATTAGGTCAAATGAGCTTGGACTTTTCTGTCTTAGGAGACATTTTACCTCTATAGCTCCTTGGATAAGACATACAGTCCAGTTGACCAGATTCAATTGCTTTGAGATTACGGTGTGTTGTTCTTTGTCTTGTGTCTGCCTCCCTCTCTTGGCCAATTTGTGAGATAACAGCTTTTTCTTGAGTATAACATTTGTACTGTAGAGTGGCGTTTCCCTGACCCACCTGGTTGGGATTTACTGCTGTAGTATGCTGGCAGGTGGTGGTGTAGTGGTTCGGTGGTGCCAGGACATACTTGTAAAAGAGATTATTGATCTCAATGTGGTTCTCCTGACTAAATAAAGGCAAAAAAAAATAATAAAAAAGTAGTATCTCCTCATTGTAAGAGTGTCTTGGGTACAACTCCAAGTTGAACTTCTGTGTGGACTTGGCATGTGCACGCTTGAGATGACCTAGGTGCCTGGCGATGGCCGATTGTACGGTGCCCCAGAAGAGTCAATGCAACTACACAACTCACAATGCAACAGCAAGAGCCATAACGCAACAGCACAAACCACAACAGCAAAAGTCACAACACAACAGCAAAAGTCAAGACCTAATGGCAAATGGATTTCACCTGCATAGCACCTTTCCACTGTTTGAACAGTCCCCAAAGGGCTTTACATTGTTAATCACATTCACCCAAACATTGAGACACCAACAGAAGCTGGTAAAAAGCCCGCTCCACCCACGGGGATGGAGCTGCAAGAACAGTGCGGCAAAGGCCTAAACTGCACAGGTAACTGTGTTTCTGAATTCATCTATTTAATGCTATTTCACTGGTTGAACGGTCCAACGTGCTTCACTTTGTAAATCACTTTCACCAATTCACACACACATTTAGACACCAATCCAACCTGTTAAAAAGCCCGCTCCACCCACAGGGATGGAGCTGCAAGAATGGAGTGGCAAAGGCCTAAAGTGCATAGGAAACTGTGTTTCTGATTTCATCTATTTAATGCTCTTTCACTGATTAAGCAGTCCAAAGTGCTTTACGTTGTTAATCACATTCACCCATTCACACACAAATTCTGTCATCAAGGGAAGCTGTTAGAACGCCTGCTCCACCCACAGGGATGGAACTGCAAGAACCGAGCGGCAAAGGCCTAAAGTGCATAGGAAATCGTGTTACAGATTTCATCTACATAATGCTATTTTACTGGTTGAACAATCCAAAGTGCTTTACGTTGTTAATCACTTTCACCCATTCACACACACATTTAGACATCAAGGGGAGCTGGTAAAATGCCCACTCCGCCCGCAATGAGGAGTTGCGAGAGCAGTGCATTCCGAAAAGGGAAAACGAACACCTAACAGTAAGACCCAAAGGACAAAACTGCATAGGAAATTGTGTTTTCGGTTTCACTTATAGAGCGCTATTTCACTGATTGAACAGTCTCCAAAGTGCTTTACATTCTTAATCACTTTCACACACTTAGACATGAGGTTTTGCCAGAGTTTGAGGGTTTCTCAAAGTGCTTTACGTCGTTCATCACTTTCACCCATCCACACACACATTCACACACCAATGGAAGCATCTGACACCCAAGGAGCTCATTCTTCGCAACAGTAGTGTTCAGTGTTTCTTTTCACACAGCATTGTAAATGCCAACACCAACAGTAAGAGCCAAAGAGCAATACTAAAGGCCAAGACTGTACAGCAAATAGTGTGACAGATTTCATCTATATAGCACTATTTCACTGACTGAATAGTCCAAAGTGCTTTACGTTGTTAATCACTTTCACCCATTCACACACACACATTCGCACACCAATGGAAGCATCTGACACTCGGGGAGCTCAGTCCATCCACTGGCTGAAGTTTGGCTACTTCATTTTCGCTAGAACACCGGATGCAGTTTAATGTCATACCCAGGACATAAAAAGAACAAGCTTTAACAACAAACTACACAACACAACAGTAAAAGGCACGATGCAACCGCAAAAATCACAACACAAACGCAAAAGATAAAGCGGAAATATCGTCCTCCGGAAACAAAGCCTTCCATTGTGGGTTAACTTCCGTTGTGGCCTTTGCGTTAGTGTTGTGACTTTTGCTGTTGCCTTGTGACTTTTGCTGTTGCCTCGTGACTTTTGCTGTTGCCTCGTGACTTTTGCTGTTGCCTCGTGACTTTTGCTGTTGCTTTGTGACTTTGTCTGTTGCAATATGACTTTTGCAATTGCGTTGATGCTTCTGGGCCACCGTACTATTATCTTAGGTATGAACTGAAAACAGCAGTATTCTAAACACAAACTACTAGTAAATATGAAGCAGTATGGTCAACAAGGTAAAAGTCAACATTGTAATTTGAATCAAGAAATAGATATATATGAAAAAAAAGTATTCAACTCAATAACTTAGATGTCCCCACTTGGCCTGCAAAAATGGAATGATAAAACCCAAGAAAAAGTAACAGTCGCACATTGCAGCCACACCACCATGTGTAATTGTATAATATGTAACACCGGCCATTAGCACATGTGGTCGGTGGCGGCTCCTTGAAGCAGAGACGTCCTTGTGTGGTGAACATGAAAATGGGAGCAGCATTGTTCAATTTGCTTTTACTCAACACTGCCCTCTTTTGTTCTCTGATGGTAAACAGTAAGGATTTACTCTTGCAGCCCATCAGAATTCAGTTGACATAAATTCATCGAGAAGCCTTTAGTTTGTTGCATGTCATGCCATAACAACACGATTTAAAGTTGTTCAGCCATCCAAACATTTTTAAAGGTCCCCGTAGGGCAATAGCCGTTAAGTATAAGTTGAAGACCTCAGTGTTATAAGTACAAACTCTTCAATAAAACTAAATAGAAAACACCATTTAATCACTCAATGTGTGTTTAAAAAAAATGGATATATGTGTTTTTGTTAAAATCAATATTGGACTTCCAAAATGTTGATTGTTTCCATTTCAACCGCTTGAACATTCATTTTGCCAAGTCTGGCTGTAAATCAGTTGATTGGTTCCTTGGGTTCCCTCTTTTGAACTGCATAACGATCAGCCGACCGAATGCGTACAACAGTGACATCAGACTTGGGACTCCAGCCAAAAGAAAGATGACCCCTTTGATCCAGTTTGGGTACGGGACAGATGCCAGAGCCGGGAAGGCCTCCTGTAAACCAGGAAAACAGTATGACGTTCGGAATATTCACTTTAAAATCTTTTTTACTCGTTATACAACATAAGGATTCCTCATGAATATTGGGAGCTTACCGAGTTGATGTCCCAGACTGAATAGTTGAGCTCCTCTTGGACTTCAGTCACCAGGTAGAAGAGCAGAATGACCAGGATGATCAGAGGGCTGACCAATCTCCATGTGATCTGCCAGAAGATGGAAGGTGCTTTCCCGACCATGAATCTGATGTCCTCGTTGAGTCTGCCAAACACAAGAGTTTTCTGGAGCCTCAAGGCACAAAACCGGGAAGGCAAAAAACAACTAACACTCACCTTTCGATGCCGTAGATGTAAACCACAGCGAGCATCTCAAAGAGTCCAATGGTCAGCAGGGGCACAGATCCAGCAAAGTTGTCAAAGAGGGTTACCCAGTAGAATCCTGAACTCTGAGTGAAGAGGAGGCCGATGAGGAATCCGGCAAGGCAAGTTAGTCCTGAAACAGGCGAGCAGAAAACCATGAAGGGACATCATAAGACAACATCGAAATCTGGAATGATCAGCTGATTTATAAGTGGAATTTTACCGGTCAGTGCTTCATGAGGCCAATGCTTCGGTAAAATTCCCAAGTCTTTCAAAGGCACCACAACTCCCTCGATGTTCCCAAACAGGGTCGACAATCCCAGACACAGGAGCATTAGGAAGAACAGGATGGACCAGAAAGGAGAACCAGGCATCTTGGTGATGGCCTCCGTGAAAACAATGAAGGCCAGGCCTGTTCCCTCCACTCCCTGAACCAGACACAATCCAGGTTAGAGAAAACGACATGAACACCGTGGAAGTCTTATAGATCATCATCTAAACATTCACCTCACTGAGGAATGTTTGCATGTCACAGGTTTTGATGTTCAAACCAAGAACCATGTCAGGATAGGAGGCGTTCAGGTGATTGAAGGCGGCTTCATAGTTGCTTTCCGTGATGTTGCCCTCGGGAAGATCGAACGCATTCACCAATCTCTTGATGTTCCTAGGGAGGCAAAGTTTCACTGAATAACAGCAATACAATAGTCAAATGTACTCACATTTGCACTTTTTAAGCTACTGAAGCGTCTGTGATCAGTTCTCCCGTTCATCCAGCCACCTTATTCAAGTTCAGGTTTCTGCTACCAAGAACTGATCCCACCGGACAATGAGTGAAAGGTAGGGTACACCCTACACTGGTTACCAACACCACCACTCACAAACATTCACATTCATAAACAATTGTTTGTCAGCTATTTCTATATTCGTATGTGCATTGTCTGGAGTACACTGAACTAAAAAGGTTTCCATATCGATTTCTACAGGCTTCAAGCGGTCTCAAACCTAAATATACTGTATATTGCACTTACGCATTGAGGCAGTTGTCAAAGTTCTCGGTGGCCATGAATCCGATGATGGAGTAGGTGACCGTAGCAGCGAAGATGGAGGTGAAGCCAGTTACAGCAGACAGGATCACTGCATCTTGCACACAGTTGTTGCTTTTGGAAAAAGGGAAATGCAAAAATAATTTTAAGGACTTTACTGTACTACTCAAAATGATAGAATGAAAAAACAAACAAAAAAAAACCAGTTACTTACTGCACAGGGTTGTAGCTGGAGAAGGAGATGAGGCCTCCCCAAGCCAGCCCCAAGGCATAGAAAACCTGGGCGCCTGCGTCCAGCCAAGTTTTTGGATTAAGCAACTCATTTACCTGCAAATGAAGAACTCAAGCTTCTGCACACGTTCAAACTATAGTATATGTTTGTTTTATTTCAAAAATCTGAAGCCATACGTCTGGTATGAAGAGAAACTGCACTCCAGTCAGGGCGCCTTTCAGCGTCAGTCCTCGGATCAGGAAGATGGCCAGCACAACGTACGGCAGGAGGGCGGTGACGTAGACCACCTGAGTAATGATGACAAAGACAAAAAGACAAACCGCAGATGAATACGTTTTTCAGATTTCAAAGAATTAGTCTAATGTCCTACACCCCTATATCAGTTGCAATTGATCGAGTTTGGTTTTGTCAGAAACTCCATGGGTCATAAATATGGAAGGATGCTGAATTTTCACCAGTAACATGCATTTAATATGACGTATGCAGTGCGTTCAACCCAAACTGAAGGGGATTTTACAGAGCTACGTTCATGTCTTGAGTCAGCAAATTATATCATATTAATATAAATCTATACTATTTGCCTACAACATTGTGAAGTTGATTGGCTGCAGTGGGAACCTCCACACTCATATGGAAAGTGAAAGCTCAGTTTAACAAATGACAAACCTTGCCAGTGGTGCTGACACCTCTGATGCAGCACACTCCGATGACGGTCCAGGCACTGAGCAGACAGAGCACCATTGGCCAGTGGAGGCCGCCGGACTCCGCGATTGAGGTGGAGACGTCCAAAGTCTCTCGGTAAAAGAAGTATTCCACAGAGGAGCTCTTCTGACACTCTGTTACGTATGCTGGAAGAGAACCGAATCAAACAACACAAATGGCAGCTTTGTTTTTTTTTGTGGGGTGGGGGTTGAATTAATGCAAAATACCACCTGTCAGGTTTTCATTGAGTGGACACTGAGACCATGGCAGTGGGTTGCTGAAGGACGTAAAGAAATACCACATGACCCAGGCTACCAAGGTGTTGTAGTACAGTGCAACCAGAAAGGACACAAGCATGGAGGAGATACCTGAGAAATAGCAAGATTTTACTGTAACACCGCCTGGAAGAGTCACTTGCCTTTGTTACAGGATGGGGGTTACATACCGATTCCAGTCAGATAAGGATGGATGCTCCTCCAAACCCCAACACTGCCTTTCCTCAGACGCTGACCGATGGCAAACTCCATCAGGAGGAGAGGCATTCCTTCCAGCACCAGCAGGATCAGGTAAGGGATCAAAAACGCACCTAAAACAAAGAGTTTATTTTTATTTAATTTTTTTTATGATGCAATGATCTATGACTCCCAGTTCTTATTTCAAATTAAAAGATACATATTTCATATTTGCAATCTCAAGATAAGTGCGATAGATGGATGGATGATTAATTAAATACTGGTAATTCTGCAAGAGGGAGTATTTGTTGAAGAATTTTCATTTGTGCATGAATTTCTACTTCCATTAGATTCATTAATCAAATGTGCATTGCTAGAAAATCTTCTGTTCAGTGCAGTTTGACTTTTCAATTTGATTTCCTGAGGTTTTCCATCCATCCATCCATCCATCCATCCATCCATCCATCCATCCATCCATCCATCCATTATCTAAACCACTCCTGTTCAGGGGCACCGAAGCCAATGCCAGGTTGCTGAGGGTGAGGGCAAGATGAGGTTTTTCATGATTGACAAAAAAGATCATCGCACTCACAGTGTAGTACTCCCAAGCAGTAACACTGGCTCACTAACACACAAACACACACGCACACACACTCACACACACAGGCACGCAGGCACACACACAAGTAGATGCAGGACAAAGACACTGCCAAAATTTTCCACAACCTCTTTAGCTGTACCAGCTGACACTTTATGGTCATAAAGCTGCATAATGTTAGCTATTATGAAGACACAATCTTGTAAATCATTACATGATGTTACATCCTCTCAGGCACTTTCGTTGCCATAAATAAGTGATATAAATTCTACATTCCATCAAGCTGAATGAGTAGAAAGATGGCGATTTAGGGAAGCATTTATGTTTACACATGGCCTCGAGATACTTCTACGTTTTGTCAGTTTACACACAAAAAACTCTGTATTTTTTATACAAGGTGGCATCAGCATATTTTGTATTATTGTCATTCAATTATTGTTATTATTTAATTATTATTGTTAATAATAATAATAATAATAATAATAATAGTTGTTGTTGTGATAAAACATAGCAAAACCCGATGAATAAATTAAAACAAACTGGGACACATTAGTTAAAGGAATTAAAGGAAGTTCTTCAGCCTGCCTTTGAAACATGAACATTCTCTGCAGCCCTCGGGTTCTCTGGCAGTCTCTTCCATAAACATGATGTGTAGTGCTGGAAAGCAGCCACACCGCCGGTTTTTGTATTAACCATGGGAATGATTAAAATGCCAGTGCCGGAGGACCTGAGGGCACATGAAACTTCATACGATAAATCTAGGGTATAATCCTTCATTGGTTCATTTTTATTTTATTTTGAACATAATGAATAAAGACAAAATGATAAAGACACTGAAAATGAAAACTCTTAAATCTCACCGCTTTTCCAGTCAGTCAGTTGGCATCGTGCCTGCACGTGTGTGTGCATGTGTCTATCTTAACGAGTAAAGAGCATGAATTTAAATAACCACAAAACCAAGCAAAGAAAGCAAGTAAAGAAGCAGGCAGATAAACAAAATTATATATATATAGCACACGTTTAATTTTGATTAGATTCAGTGAATAATTTAATCCTGTCAAATCAATTCTTCTCAAGAAGAGATTGAAGCCCCCTGCATACTCCCTTTATTACGGAAGACTTTTAGGGCCACTGAAGAAAAAAAAAATTCGGAGGCTGAAAAAAACCCAAAACCTTCATGCGCTCCAGAAAAAGTCGAAAATCAAAGTCGAGATTTTTTTTTTTCATGGTGGAAATAAAGGTCCGTCCATCCACATGCCAGCGCGTGTGACTTCTTCCTCAAAATGTGTATCAGGCGGTTTAATGAAGTGATGAAAAGACGCTTCAGGACAGAATGTAGCTCATAAACACGGTGCAGTTATCATCAGTATCAGGACTGTAAAGACCCCTGCACACTCCCTTTTGAACCCATAAGAACAAGGAGAAAATTCGGCAGTGACGTCAGCCAGCTGCAGGAACAATAAATCTTTTTCGGCAGGACTGTTCATACTCCGATAAGAAGCTGCCGAACTCGCAGGCCACGCCCCCTCGCCGCAGCCACACGTCTGTGGTGCGGCGTTTAAGCTTTTCAACTGCAGTTTATTTATCGCCTCCAGTGCTTTCAGAAATACATTTCTCTGAACTTTTTCCAGTAATAAAAGAGAGTTTTTGTCCGAGCGCCATGTTGGTCCGGTATTAACTGCAAGCGCTGACAGCTGTTCGTGATGCGTTCAGGTGCATCACGTAAGCCTGCACCCCGACATTTTAACGAGCTGCGGCGCTCGTACAGTCGAGATGTTACGAGCTAAATATGATTAAAATATCACTGATAGTCATGGGCAAACTGGAACACGCATGCGCAGCACACGGCAGTGTTTCGGCAGTGCGGCACCCATATAGTTCGGCCAGGGCGGTTGGCACAGCCGAAACATATTTTTTCGGCCAGAGGGAGCTGGCCGAAGGAAAATTACGTCATTTTGTTCGGCAGGACCCCGCACTGCCGAACTTTCGTCTTGTTCTTATGGAGTATGAAGAAGCCTTTAGAGTCAGAAGAAACAAGTAGAAGCAGCTTTTGAACAAACGTCCTGAACATCTGAGGACTGCTGACACACTCACTTCTTTTAAACCAGCCCTTAAAACACTATTACCTGCTCAGGCTTTCCAATAAACAACAAACTTTTCTGTATTTTATTAACTTTACATTAATAGTACATTAAAAGTGTACTATTCTCCTTTTATGCCTTTTATGCCTTTTTAAATCACATTTTTCATCATCTTAATCACTTAAGATTAATATTCTGAATTGCCTTGTATTTCCTTTATTTCTTAGTAAAGCACTGTGGATGATTTTGTGTCTGAATGGTGCTGTATAAATGAATTCAATTTGCCTTGCCTCTAATATTATTTATACTGCACCATTTAGTCACAATTCAATTCACAGTGCTTTACAAAGAAATAATTAAATACATTAAAGCAAAGTGAACACGGAATGCATAAAAAAGGAGAATAAATTAAGTAGAAGCTTAATCCGAATACAGGTAACACAATGAGTAAATTCTGTAGTTTATTGAAAAGCATGAAAAAACAATGTTTCCGTCCATTTATTCTGAAAAGTAACGCAACATTTAAGCAGCCTGAGGGCAGATTAAACATCCTGCAGTATTGCGTGCCTCAGACGCGACATGTGAGCAGTCATGCACGAGGCATGCTCCTGAGATTATGCCCCACACAATAAAGTTAACAGTCCTTTTAAAAACCACGGACTACACCTTTAAAACCTCTGAGCTCAAACTCACAATTCTGACTGAATGCAAAAGAAAAAAAAGAAAAAGAAAAGAGGAAAAATGAAATAAACTAAACAA
Organism: Lipophrys pholis; assembly: GCF_963383615.2. Taxonomy (NCBI): domain Eukaryota; kingdom Metazoa; phylum Chordata; class Actinopteri; order Blenniiformes; family Blenniidae; genus Lipophrys; species Lipophrys pholis. The sequence goes on along the minus strand of NC_137643.1, from coordinate 16,639,721 downwards.
TGAAAATGAGTGAAAATGCCCCAGGCAGGATGGAACAATCCATCCACATTAAAGCAGTCACTTAAAAATGTGAAAATGTGATCAAAAGTCTTGTCTTACCTCCTCCATGGCTTTGGCACAGATAAGGGAATCTCCAAACATTCCCAAGACCAATGCAGAAGCCCACACAGGTCAGGATGTATTCGAGCTTGCTGCCCCACTTGGGCCCATCTGCATCCTTCTCTTTCTCCTCCAGACTCTCCCGGCTGGGGATCCGCTCATCCAACCATGGGTTGGAGACTTCCAATTTCATTGGGAGCCCTCCTCTCCAGAGCTCAGGGGCTGATGGTATTGCGTCCTCTCACTGCAAGCTCGCCCCTTTTATACAGTAGTTCGGCCTGCAAACTTGCTTATTAACCTGCTTGCCTAGTCAGTCATCCACGCATCCTCGGAGTCACAAACCACGGGCCACCATCCGTCAAACCGTGACAGGGTTAAGAAATAATCCCAAAAGTTAAAGGCTGTGGCAAGAGTGGAGTGGCGAGCTAATGTATAAGCATGAACAAACACAAGGCAGTATTCAGCACAGCTGAAGCAAGTTTATGAGCATATTCCTTATCTGTTGTAGATTACACAGCTGACCCTGTCTATTTTTTCTCCACTCTTGCACAGTGTGAAAGACTTTCACAAATAAAAATTAAGTCAAGAGCAACATTTGATTTTTAAAGATTTGTTTTATTCAAGTGAAACAATTTCATGATACGAATACAATGTTCAGAATTGTTTGTGCTTCAAGTGATTTACGTCGAGAAAGGTTATGAAAACAAAAACAAACAAAACACGACCAACCAAGTTTGTACAGCTTTAAATGTTCAGAGCTTACCGAGATTTTATTTTCTGCCTGATTCATTGATTCTTCTGATGTTTCAAGAGATATATGTCAATGTCACATTCAAACTAAAACCGAGGATGAGTTTCTCTGTTTCATTGTATATTTAACACACACATACACAAACAGCAGTAAACCTTGAATGTAAAAAGAATAGTATGCTTATTTGTCCACCTATCGTCCATGCTGTTTATCCACCTGTAGAGGTCACTAGTTCATCAGCAGGCAGAAACACAAGGAGGCAGAAACACAAGGAGACATTAACACAGGCTCATACCCAGGGGGCATTAAAAATCACCAATAACCCTCAAATGCATGTCGGTGGAGGCAGTTATCAAACATATGGAAGCATTACAGCAAAAAGAAAGAAAAGAGGAAAAGGGAAAAACACAACATGGCAGATGATTGGTCACAATATCAAAGTTGAATTTACAACACAAAATATCATGTAATAAACTTCTAAACAAACGCTGCAGCAAGCCAGGTGAGTAAATCCCTCTCATCACAATAACAGCACCACCTCTGCTGAAGCCTGAGCCGCCACTTTGTACCAACTATTTAAACATATTACACACACACACACACACACACACACACACACACACACACACACACACACACACACACACACACACACACACACACACACACACACACACACACACACACACACACACACACACACACACACACACACACACATTTTAAATCACATTACCCTTTATTCAATTAGCATTAAGTCTTCCCAGTATTTTATATGACCTGGTAGACATGCCTCATATTCTGTATTCTGTAAACTTAACTCTCAGGCCCAGAAGGTCTTCCAACAGGGACTCGAACTGGGGATATTCTCACTCTGACGTGAGTCTCTAATCATGAAACCACAGTGCAGCTCTCTTTGTCATAGAAGAAAGAGAGGGAGGTGGGATTAGAGCCAACCATAAATCACTATAAGTCACATGTTTTGTTTTGGAGTTTTTTTTTTTTTTGTTTTTTTGTTTTGTTTTTTATTCATCCGCAATTAGAGCAGATTAAGTGCAAATATATTTGGGAAATTCAGAGAGGTTATCTGGGACCAGAGCTCCTTAACACACTCACGTTAGTCCCATTTCCTTCTCTAAACTGTTAAACAACTTGACTGATCCTGGAAGCTCATCACATGATGAAAACATTAAACAATACTAACAATACTCTAATATTGTTTTATTATAATATTCAAACATTTGTACAGAAAACAAAAATGTGGGAATATATACTTTATATAATATAAACACCAATAGTTACATGGCTTGTGTGGGTATAATCACATTGCAGAACATTGGAAGGAAGGGGCAGCACAACCGAGCAATATGTTGGTGATTACAGTGGCGGAAAATTTAAAACTTCACTCTGCCGTTAATTTCCATTTCTACTTTAGCAGAGATCGTCTCCAGTTTGTTATCCCCATGGTTGTCGTTCTTCTTGCAACATTTTCTCTTGATGAATACGAAGACAGCGCCCAAGGGAACGGAGAGACTGGGAATTCCAGCGAGGATGAAGATGATGACGTAGATCCACTCAGGATAAGGGCGTGGTGCCAAAGTGGGGAAATTCTCCTGCGGGCCAGAGTGGAGGACGAGGTTGTTTTTTTTTTCATTCTTAACAGTTGTTAAAGCAAATTCTTCAAACTGCTAAAGTAAACAAAGAGACTCACCGCCTCTTGGTCCCAGACCAAATAGGTGAGGTTCTTCGAGATTTGGGTAACAAAGTAGAACACCAGGATGAAGACCATGATGAGCGGGCTGACCACTCTCCAGGTCACCTGCCAGAAGATGTTGGGTTTGTGGCCGATCATGAACTCGATGTCCTTGTTGAAGCTGTTGGGAAGCAACCAGAAGGAGACATGTTGTAGTTTATGAAATCATCCAGGATATCCACTGTGCTTTGATTGGTTCCAGTAATTTAATGCAACATGTGTTTAGCATGTTGGAAGTCGACTCCATATATGGATTTATTGTTTTTATTTTCCTTTACATATAATATCAAAAGGATTAACTCGCTTTCTGCTTTCATAAACAATATCACTGAGACTGGATGGAAATAGACGCTTGTTTTGCACATTGTCTGTCACAGACTGAGTCATCACATAAGACACACTCTGCACCTTTTTATCTCTTCTATGTGCTGACTAACACATTATCTATACTCCAAGGTCTCCTTACGGGGCTGTGTTGTTCCAGGTTAAGCCCGAGCTATAAAAACACTGCTATTAGCTTCACTAAACATCAGGAAAGAGATGTGGTTTGTTGAGCAACTGTCTCTGCTGCTCGAGCCATTACAGAGCTAAAGGCTGATTTATTATACTGCTCATAAGGCAGTGTGTAGCGTTTACGTCAGAGGTGTGAAACTCCTTTTAGTTCTGGGGCCACATACAACTTTTTGCGAATGAAGCATAAATCAGGCTTAAATGATGGTTTCTTTCTTGTAGTTTGCTTTTATTGGTCTGGACCAAAGCAGGAGCTGCACTGGATTTGTCGACAGACTCACCGATCAATGCCGTAGACATAGATGACAGCAACCATTTCAGAAAATCCAATGACCAGCAGGGGGATCGAGCCGGCAAAGTTGTCAAAAAGAGCAAGCCAGTAGTTCCCAGAGCGAAGAGTGAAGATGAGTCCAATAGCGAAACAAATCAGGCAAGTCAGCCCTAAAAAAAACAAAAAAAAACACAGACTAATGGTCAGATTAAAGTCATGAATAAAATGATTCAATAATTATAAGAAAATATCGGAAAATTACCACAGATAACTTCTTTTGGCCAGGATCGGGGCAGGATCTTCAGATCTTGTAAAGGAACCACGACTCCCTCGATGCTCCCAAACATAGTGGACAGGCCGAGACAGAACAGCATGATGAAGAAGAGCACAGCCCAAAGTGGGGAAATGGGCATGTTGATGATGGCCTCAGTGAATACGATGAAGGCCAAACCGGTTCCCTCCACACCCTGAAGGGGGCACGGACCATCGATTTCACATTCATAGTCTTCGTTGACACTAGAAATCAATGATAATCTGGTGCTTACTGACCTGACTGAGAAAAGCATTCAAGTCACAACGCTGCAAATCCAATCCCTGGATGATGTCTGGACTCGTCTGGTTGAGGTAGCCCAGAACGGCATCGTAGTTGCTTTCTGTGATGTTCTGTTCAGGGTAGTCGAAGGCATTCATTAGCTTGAGGATGTTGCTGCAAAAAGAAAAAAGAAAAAAACACACACACAAATTAAAGGGATTTTAGTTGGACACACATTAGTGTCACACTATACCTATACTTCAATGGCTTCACAACACTTTTTAGAAGTTGACGTTGAAACTCACTCTCCGTTGCATTCATCAAATTTCTGCGTGGCCCTGAAGCCGATGATGGAGTAGATGACGGTTGCAGAGTAGACCGAGGTGCAGCCATTAATTATAGAGATAAGAACAGCGTCCATCTCGCAGTTGTTGCTGCAGGAACGTCATGAAGGGACACGTGAGGGGCGGGTCCAGAAAAGCGGTGCGACTAATCGAACGTACCAGAGATACCGACTCACTGAATAGAGTTGTAACTGGAGAAGGAGATGAGACCCCCAAAAGCCACGGAGAAGGAGTAGAAAACCTGAGCCCCTGCGTCCAACCAGGTAGATGGATTCATGAGCTCGTTCACCTATAGGGGCATCGAAAAAACCAAAACAAAAGAGAGATCTCCTCAAATTAAAATGGCAGATTTTCCAACGACAGTTTCCAATAAGAAATTAAACTGCTGATTTAGTGTAGCTGACCAAACAGTCAGGGTCTTTCAACGGCGTTACAAACCCAATTCTAATCAAAAGTTAAAACTAAACTATGCTAATTTCCTAAAGGAAGTCCGTTCTCTCCCAGCACAGCGCTGGGGCCGATGAGTTTTATTCAAAATAGTTTTTCATTTTTGCTTGCTGTATTTCACTTGACTTGAAAATGAGTACCTACAATCTAATCTACAGTAAAGTTATCCGATTTAAAACTGATAATATCTGCTATTGTCATGGCCATTATTAATAATTAGTCTGTGAGGACATTGTTCAATGGGATTAAGGTGTTGTTAGCTTTAAAGCTCATATCTGTACAGAGATCTACAGCATCAGCTGTATTGTTTTCCTTTAGTGTCGGCTTTTATCAGTGTCGAGATGCTTTATCGCAGACACCTGAGTGACTGTTCTGTTCTTATCATGTGGTGGTTATCACATTTATATGAAGGACGCTGTTCAAAATAGCAAACGTAAATGTATAAAGATACAACATGACATTTCTACCTTCGAGTTCGATAAAATAACCAAGACTTAGATCTTTCAGGTAAATTATAAGCTACCAAATCGTAGCTAAATTTGGCGTAGCATAAAGACTGGAGACAAGGAATGTCAAACAAAAAATATGACAACAATTTTTACGCATTTTGTCTTTGAGTTTAGGTCTTTTTTTTTTTTTTTTACTGTTTGTTGCGCGCTAAATTACAAACTGCTTCATATATTGCATTTCAAATAGAATTGTAGACTTGGGAAGATAACAAAATAATTTGTTAAACAAAATACCAAACGAATGATTTTCATCAACATCTCTATCATGGTTTTGGCCAAATGTTGGTTATTGCTTACATCTGGAGTGAAGAGGTATATTATTCCCGACGTAGCGCCTTTGAGGGTCAGTCCTCTGATCAGGAAGATGGTGAGGACCACGTATGGCAGAGTGGAGGTGACATACACAGCCTGACAAATGAAAGAGTGAACGAAAGACTCATTCAAAGACCAATGTTGGACCAGTGCATGTCGGCAATTGAACTTGCAGGAAGGAAGTGGGACAGATTTTACAGACCTTTCCGCTGGTCTCAATGCCGCGGATGCAGCAGACATAGAGCAAAGTCCAGGCAGCCAGCAGAGAGATCACCATCCACCACTGCAGACTACCAGAATCATCGATGGCTGTGGAAGTGTTCAAAGTGACTCTGTACCAGTAGTAGTCCACGGTGGTGCTGCGTGCACACTCTTCCACCACACCTGCAACAGATTTAGAAACCAGACGGCAAATCGCACATTTAGCGACACGCACAGCCGTCAACAACCGCCATGCGGAACTGAAGGCTCGGTGCCCTCTCAATAGATGATGAGATACCTGTCTCGTTAGCATTGAGAGGACACTGGCTCCAGGGCAGAGGATCTTGAAAGGAGTTGAAGAGGTACCACATGATCCAGGCCATGATGGTGTTGTAGTACAAGCCCACCAGAAATGAGACAAGCAAGGATGCAATACCTGTAATAGAAAGAAAAAGAAATGTACTCTCGATGCATACCTTAGTTTGTGTTATTTAGCACATTGCCCACCATAAAGCTGCAGAAAGCATAAAAAGCAGCTGTGCATTCGTGGTTAGTGCTCTCGACTCTTTGCCACAATGTCACTGGTATTTCTCTATTGTGTGGGTACTCCTGCTTCCTCAAACGGTCCAAAACCATTCTTTTAAGATTAAAATTACCCCTTGGGGGAATCTCTCTTATTGTTGAGGGTCCAGAGTGTGTAACACCTGCTTTCTCCCAGGGTCAGCAGGGATTACATGAATTGCCCTGCAACCTAGAATTAGTTGGAAAGAGTGGTCTTGATGATGGGTGGCTATTTAAATGTGAGTGATACTGCTATTTTAGACCAATGTCCTTTTCTGATACAGTCCCCGCAAATTTTCTATTGTAAATTGTAGTGTACTACTGCATGGTGGTCGTAGAAAAATATGGACAGACTGGTGGCACATTGCTTTGCTGACTTAACCGCACATTTGGAGTAACGTGACTAAACTCTTGAATCCCTACAAACCACAGAGCTACACGCTGAGAATGGAAGATGTTGGTTGCTTTTATTCACTTTATATATGTGAGCTGTCACAGAAGTCCAGGTTTTTGATTCTGAGCTGCTGCAACTTCATCACGGTTGCTGATTTCACATTGTGTTCAAGCAGAATAACTTCCTTTGTTTTACTGCTTGGTGATGCCGCAGTCATATTTACAGCGTTAAATGAATGACACCCGAGCAATAAAGGGAGCGACACGCCTAATACCATTTGGTTATTTAGGAGACACGTCCCATGTGAACAGTGAGGCTGAACTTTGCATTCAGATTATCCACTGTGAAATGCACAGAAAGCACTTCTTTCATAATGTACAGTCTGTTAAATGATTTACATCATAGAGGTGAACCTCATCGTAGTACTGCACAACATACCAGAGGATTTACAAAACTACAGTTTGGGGAGGGAGGCTATTTAGCAAACTCACACAGATCAAATACTCACCAACTCCCATCAGGTGAGGATTGATGGACTTCCATACTCCCACGCTGCCCTTCCTCAGGCGCTGGCCGATGGCGAACTCTAAGTGCAGCAGTGGGATTCCCTCCAGGACCAGCAGGATCAGGAAGGGGATCATAAATGCTCCTAGAAGTGCCAAATTGACAATCATAATGAGTCCAAGATGTGGCGTGATTCTCTTTATTCGGCACTTAAACAAACATTTTGATCCTATAAAGACACCCATAAACTGTAAAAAGCTTTGTGGCGTGTTTTATTACCCGCACCAGTACGAACTGACAACACGAGTCACACGTTCACTTTGACCAAGCAGTTAAGTTCATAAAGTAATTTTTTTTCTTACAGTTTCAATAAATGATCTAAACAGGCCTTACTGTTACTTACTGTTTTTAACTATGAACTTCAAGGTAAAATTAAACTCATCAAACTATTTATGTTCGACAACAAGTACAACATGCTTAAATTTTAAACCTCTATCGAGCAAATTAAATACGCAAAATAGATTAATAAGACATGACTTGAAAGGCATTAATCTACTCGAGGAGGGTAAGAGTTTATAGTAGTACATAGAAATGTTATTTATTATTTTTCCTGTTGGTGTGTGTGTGTGTGTGTGTGTGTGTGTGTGTGTGTGTGTGTGTGTGTGTGTGTGTGTGTGTTAGGACATGTTGAGATGTGGCTGCTGTCATCGCTCCTTACCTCCTCCATGGCTCTGGCACAGGTACGGGAACCTCCAGACGTTACCGAGTCCCACACAGAAGCCGACACAGGTGAGAAGATATTGGGCTTTGTTGTCCCATTTGGGCCTGTCTCCGGCCTCTTCTTTTTCCATCCTCTCCAGGTCTGTGTGACTAGGGATCCTGTCATCCAGGCCCGGGTTGGGAAACTTCAACTTCATGATGGCTTGTTGAGCAGGCACAGAACAGGAAAATGTAGCCGACGACTATCCTTTTTGTGAATTGAGTTCCTTGTCCAGCTTTCGAGCAGCTGCGTGCTTTTCCTGAAATGATCTTCCACCTTTACGAGAATCGTTGAGAACTGTCTCTCTGTCTCTCACTCTCTCTCTCTCTCCTGGTTTGTTGCCCTTCTGTATTTCCTGATGAAGGGGACTGATGTACTGGGAGTGACCCGTGGCACTTACACTTGACTTATCAGTGGCTTATTACAGTCTGTGTTTCATTATGTAAGCACGTCAGCAAGTTAGAGCAAAACAACCTTTTTGATAATGGTTAATACATCACACAACATGATCTCAGCAGGATACAAAAGAAATTATTCATTTGAAATATAAAAAAAATAAAAAATAACGTTTTTGGTTTATGTTTACATTTTTGTGATTAAGAAGAAAACATCTGGTGGGTGGAGTCAAGATCCCTTATTTAAAAGATATAAAAAAACAAAATAAATGGGTACAGAAAATCAATGTATCATTCTTCATTCATTCCATGTCAATTCCAGTATGATCCTAATTTAAGTCACTCATTGCACAGTTTGTCCCGGGCTGCAGGTCTCGCCTCTTTACAGTCCTTGAGAAATGTAACTGGTTTACGACACAGCAATCAACAAGCCCTCTTTACAAACGCTAATAATTTCCTCAATAATCCAACACAGCTATACAAAACCTCCAAGGCACTGTGTGGAGATTGTTTTTTTTTTTTTTTTGTGCACAGTGATGTTCATAGAAAACCTTATCAATGCTCTTTTCTAATGCAATAATTAACCAGAGTGTGGCCGACCTCTTCACGGGGGCAAATCTTCAGGAGTTATAAATTTAGCGAGGTTTGCTACGAGAAAAAAAAAATCTAAACCAACTTTGATCCTTATTGCTGTAAGTGATTCAAAGTTACACAATAAAGAACCATACTGTAACTTTAAATGACCTGTGTGAGTTTTTAGTGAATCTCAGACCCATAACTTGCTCGCTGACTTTCTCAGAACATCACGCGTGTTGATTTTTATGCTACACTTCTTAACCCGGTGAAGAACATTAAGAGTCGGTCATCACTCTTCACCAGACCAACGCCATCATTGCAGCGAGACATTAGTCGTGGCAGCATGCTGCAGGGATAGACTTGCCCCGGGAAAGAGCATTATGAATCAGGCATCGCTGAAAATTATGGGTCAGGCGCCGCTCATCTTCAGACCAATATCATCCTACAGTGAAACACGGTGGTGGCAGCATCATGCTTAGAGAGTATTGTCCTGGCGAAGAACATAATGGATAAGGCACCACTCATCACCAGGCCAATACCATCCCTGCAGTGAAACACGGTGGTGGCAGCATCATGCAGGGATATTTCTTACAATGATAATGATAATAATAATAATAATAATAATACGTCAAACTTATATAGTGCTTTTTTGAACACTCAAAGATGCTTTACATTGAAATAAATAAATAAATGAATAATAATAATCATCGTCATCATCATCATAATGAAAATAAAATAAGAGTAAGAGTTAGAGAAAAGCAAGTTTGAACAGGTGGGTTTTGAGGAGTGTTTTGAAGTTCAGTAATGACTCCGGGGGAGTTTTTGACCTGGGGAAGAAAATTATGGGTCAGGCTCCACTCATCTTCAGACCAATATCGTCCTACAGTGAATCATGGCAGTGGCAAAATCATGCTGAGACAGAATTGGCTGAGCGATGAACAATATTGGTCAGGCACCACTAATCATAAGGGCAATGCCATCCCTGCATTGATGCATGGTCCTGGTAGTATCATGCCAGGAGAGTCTTGAGCTGAAGATGAACATTATAGGTCAGGCACTGCTCAGCTACAGAGGAGGACCACACCAGCGGTAATGAATGGTCATAGCAGCATCATGCTGAGTGAGTGTTGGCCCAATGCAGAACGTTAAGGGTCAGGCGCCACTCATCTCTAGGGCAAGACCATCCCAGTGGTGATGCCTGGTTATGGCAGCATCATGCTGACATAGTCCGGACTGGGGGAGGAATAATGTTGGTAGGCACTGCTCACCTCCAGAGCAATATCATACCAGCAGTGATGCATTGTAATGGCAGCATCATGCTGGAACAGTACTGACCTGAAGAAGAACATTATGGGTCAGGCACTGCTCATCTACAGGGCCAAACTATCCCAACAGTGAGGACTGGTTGTGGCAGCATCATGATGAGTTTGTGTTGGCCCAAAGCAGAACGTTAAGGGTCAGGCACCGCTCACCTTCAGGGTAAGACCATCCCAGCGGTGATGCAAGATCATGACAACATCATTCTGAGATTGTCTGAACCTGGAGAAGAACATTGTGGGTCAGGCACTACCCATCTCCAGGCCAATACCATCTTTACAGTGAAGCATGGGAGTGGCAGCATAATGCCGAGACGATGTTAGACCAACACAGAACATTATGGGTCAGGCACAGCACATCACCAGAGCAATACCATCCCAACAGTGATGCATGGTTGTAGCAGCGTCATGCTGGGATAGTCTTGACCTGAAGAAGAACATTGTAGGTCAGACTCATCTCCAGGCCAATATCGTCTTTACAGTGAAGCATGGGACTGGCAGCATCAAGCTGAGATGGCATTGGCCCAGAAAACAACATTACGGCTCAGGCACCGGTCATTACTGGGGCATTGCCATCCCAACAGTGATGCATAGTCGTGGCAGCATCATTCTGGGAGACTAGTCAGAATGGAAGGAAAGATGAATGCAGCAATGTACAGAGACGGCCTGCCTTGACTGGCTCAGCCAGAGCCATTGGAATGACCTATAAACTGCTGTAAGAGGAATAAGCCAAACTGTTCCAAAGATAGACATGCCAAGCTTTCGGTATCATGTTCAAAAAGAGTTGAGGGTGTCAATTGCTTCCAAAGGGGCATCAACAAAGTATTGGTCAAAAGAAAGGAATCACATATACATATAAGTATTCACAGCCTTTGCTCAATTATTTGTTGCTACCAAAGGAGCGTCAACAAAGTTGTGTACAGTTGATCACTTAGTTTGAAATCCACATTTCCAAAAAAAACGTTGTCACATTATCATTATGGGATATTTTTTGTAGAATTTTGAGCACGTTCTTTTTTAACCCATTTTAGAATAAGGCCTTAATATAACAAAATGTGGAGAAAGTTAAGTGCTGTGAAGGCATTGCTGTACCTGTGACCATAACCTGGGAATTAACTGATGTCGGATGCTTGTAAACATGGGCAATTCCTGTAAATCTTGCTTGTTCCAGTCTATCTGGAGCATAACACACTAAATAATGCACAATCTATAGCCACTTTGAGCAGTGAGCACCTCTGGCTCTACTTTCAGAGGTGCTGGCTGGCGGTAAACCCCTGATTCAAGGTTAAAAACTCTTCTGAACAAATAGGATAACAAAAACGATCGTAAACCTTGAGACACACCAAGCTAAACTGAGATAACCGGAAAGATAGAGGAGCTTTTGTTTACTGTAGCGACTCACATGTTCAATGGTCTTACATAGCATAGAACTGAAATAATGTTTGACCAAGATAAGCTTTATTTTTTTATTTTTTGTGCTTCTCTTTATCCCCGGTTATTCAGTTGTATTTCGAGTTAACTCAGTGCTATTGCTGACTGTCTGCCCCCCCCCCCCCCCCCCCCCCAAAACAAAAGGTAAGCAGAAGCCAAGAGCAATGAATGATTACAGCTTTTATTGTTGTCATTATCACACGTGATGGTGGAGGTGGAGCAGGTTTAGGGTTGAAAGGTTACCGTGTGCTTGAGATAGCAGAGATCGGAATTTGCTGATAATATTTGGTCGAAGTGATACATCAAGTTATGATCCTCCTTAATCATCTATTTTGGATTGTAACTCAATAGATGGTGGTCACGCTGATCATTTAATCAGGACTTAAATCACTAAATTGTAACAGTTACACCCACTGAATATTATCCAAATGTGATAACAGCGGTTTGCCTGTGTCAGCAGCAGTGTCCGGTTTACCTTGAGTTCCACTTCTTAGAGCTTTTCAGCTTATCTTACTGTTGTCACGAGGGTTCATAGTGAGTTTAATGTAAAGTCTGCTGTTTTCTGTAACAGCGTGGCTCTTTAGGTTGTCCATTTTCAGTCAGTTTTCCACGGCACACATAAAAATATCTCAACACTTTCAGAACGGGGTGCTAATAACCTATGAAAAGATGTTTTTGAGCAGTGGCAAAGTGGTATTTTTACATTTCAGAAAGCTTAGTTTTATGTATTAACATGGAATATTTATCTGCAAAAATTGGGTCTTTATGAAGATATTGGCTATATATGAAAACTCCAACTTATTAGTTGAACTGCAAACAATGTTTCATAGTTTGAAAATTAAGCATAAACAGCTTTACATGTCTCCTAAATTCCTCCCCGTCTGTACTTCACCTGCCTCCAGCTGCACCCACCTGTCGGTCAGGTAAAGATCACGAACTCTGCTCCATCCATTGTTGTGTTATTGTCAACTAAACAAACTGTGATCAGATTAAGTCAACGCATGAGTCTTGTGGATAATTAATATTAATGTCATAATATCAACAGAGTTTCACTTTGTTTAACCAGTGGACGGTGTGGTATTTTATTTATTTAAACAACAACAACAAGTTTCCATCAAATCATGGTGATACGATCTGAGCACATCCATTGTAACGTTTAATGAGTTCTGGAATGTGATGAGGGAATAAAATGTCTGAAAACATTATATAACTTTTATTGTACTATCACATTATTATTTTATCTCCCACTCTCTATCTTTTGTCATTTTCAAAAGCATCTATAAAGATTAATCTAATTTAAGGTGTGAAAATAGGAGCATAAGTCATTGCTCAGATTGTTTAGCAGTTGTTGAGATAATTCACTTTAATTTTGAAATGTAATCCAACACCAAATAATCATTGTTGACATGACACAGCTTTCTTATTGTTTATCAAATACACATCAACTTTAACAGTAAAAGGTTCTTATATTGTCCAGATGATGCTGAGCTTTAACATACTGAACATTTAGGCAATTCGGCCCTCTCTTACTAACAATTTACATTAAATTTAATTAAACACTGAGACCTGAGCTGACCTATCAGTGATGCCGTCATGAAAGATAGTGAACTAGCATTAGCCTTGAAGCCATGCTGTCAGGGTGAGTTTGTAAAAACATGCTTAATGTAACGGCTATAGGGGAAGTTCTCCTGACATTTCTCTGTATTTTGCACCAGAAGGTTTCATTAAAACTGGCTTCATGTTGAGATCAAATTCATTTTTGGTTGTAATTACTGGTTTTATAGACATTTCTATCACATATAACTCTGTACCACAACAAAGAAAAACTTTTTGGGCATTATTTTATTGGTCCGGTCCACTCAGAATAAAATTGGGCTTAATGTGAACTAAAATGTATTTGACACCCCTGTCTTAGAGGAGCATGGAAGGGTTGCAAAGTCAGTTTCCTCTTATAACTTTAACTATTCATGAAATGTTTTTGTAAGCCTCTCTTCAATACCGCTATATCAGGGGTATCAAAGACATATTGGTGTAGGGCCCAGTTTCATTTCGATTGCGCTGGACTATTAAAAGAGTGCCATAATAACTTTAAAATTCAAACTTCAAAGTTGTTCTTTGTTGTGACGCAGAGTACATGTGAAGAAAATGTATATATTTTCATGAAAGCAACAACTATGACCAAAAATGACTAGAATCTCAACATGAAGTCAATTTTAACAAAACCTTCTATACAGTGAAATATCCAATAACCATCTCCTGTAGCTGTTGCATTATGCATGTTTTTGTAAACCCCACCCTGACAGCGCGGCTTTGGCGCAAGTTTAATAGCAACAAGGCCTGTCATGGCAGCATCAGTGATATCTCAGCTCAGTGTGAGTGTTTTCTTTGACATTTTCACAATTTGCTTGATCTTTTGGTGGCTGGATTGGAACCTCGTGTGGGCTGGTTTTGGTCCATGGCCCTTATGTTTGACACACCCTGCTCCATAGTGTCTTCTAGTGTGACTATTTTTGAACATGTTGAACTATTTTCACTTGGATTCTTCCATGTGCTCTACTTCCATTTTGGCTTCAGTCATACGTAGAGACAAGGAGTCCTCTACTGTGATTGGCCCGGAGTGGAGCACAGGAAGTGGGTCACAGGAAGCGGTTCACAAGAAGGATGGAAGGGGGACTGAATCTATAAAGATTGTTGTTTGTGTTATATCGGCCTCTTCCTTCACCTGAAGAGTTAGGGGTTGCACGGCCATCCTGTGCGAGCTGCCATGTGGTCAGAATGTCTTTGTTAATAAATACTTGCTAACCTCTTAATTATCTAAGGGTGTCATCTCGAGCCAGCCACAGTTTTGGAACATGCAGAATACTGAGAGAAAATATCTAGCAAACATAAATGATACATTTAATTATTTAGTTTTCATTATTACAACTAAAAGCATGTTGTAGCGGACACGCTACTAAAATACGAGCATCAAAAACAAAAGTATTTTATGACGATTCTCTACATTTGATTCATGTTTTGCCATTTTTCACACCTTTTATAGTCTTTCATCCATACTCTCATACTTCAGTTGATTCACTTATTCACCAATGTCAGCTTGCAAACGCCAGAGTTGTGCTCAGACTTTGGTCAAATATTCAACTCATATTATACACGTTCAAGTTAAATACTGTGCGTCAAACTCGAGGTGCCAAGTGAGCCAGTAGGAACTCACAGGGTCGTATTAAGATAAACTAGTTGAACATATTGGACTATTTTGACCAAATATTTGAAGCAGTGTGATTATATTTGTGAACAATTCAGATGAATTGGAGATTTTACGTTGCAGTTAAAATCTACAAAGAAAGCCATTATATCACAAATAACCTAGAACTGTAATGTATCTTGAACACTGCAACTTGAAAATTGAAAAGGTTCAGGATTTATTGTGAAGTTTTCTCCTCCCACAGACCAAGGACTGAATGCCATTGAGTAATCTGTTAATGTGTATCTAGCCCTTTGGAAATGTTCATGCGTTTGGGGGTTTCAGATCAGGAGTTTTCCAGAGAAGGAGAAAGAGAAAATCTAAGTTTTTAATATTTCAGGTGTAACCAGAGATATAGTCATTCGCATCTAAATACCTCTGACAGAAATAACTATTGGAAATAAGACATGCCCAGTGGTGTACTGGCCAGCCGGCATAGCGGAATTTTGGGCCAGGTGTATGTAGACCAGGTAAAGAATGTAAAGCATGTTGCCGTCGTAAAATCAACTTCTCCTCATCTGCGATTGACTCGTTCTGCCTGAGACCAGGCCCCGCATGTGTGGCACAAAAACATTTAATGGAAAAACTGAATCTGAATGGAGGCAAGTGAAACTGAAAAGTGACAACTGAATTGAATGTAAAACAGTTTACATTTTATCGTGATACACATCCAAACTAATAGCTTCAATGTCAAATTGGACCATTCAGATTCAGATTTACAGAATTCAAATTCACTTTCTACTGGCGCAAGATTTATCCCAGTTTTATGTCACAATCACCCTTTAGGGCAGTTTCTGCGCTTCTGTTGGGGTATTAATATACAGGATAGTTTAGGAAATTGCAACTGTCCCTTGAGAAATGGAATAATGCATGTATTTAAAAACAAAAATAAATGTGTCCCATATTTAACTAATAGTTTATGCACATTCACTTACTTCCATGAGAATCCATGATAGACTATGGGAAGAATAAATGAAAAGGAGGATTTATAGTAACTCTTAACAATTAACTGACAGCAAAACAATTCTCATTTTCTGATAATTCATGACATACTTATGCCTATACATTTGGTCTTTTATAATAATAATATAAAAAAAAATCACAGTTGAATAGTTTGAATGACAAAGGTACCGTTCGTGTGATCTTTCCATTCTGTATTTACTGAAAAGATTCCCACTCGGACGGTGGATTCATCATCCAACAAAGCAAGATAAAAAATAAATAAATAAAGAATTCGCTGACACTTACCAGAATTGATCATTCAGTAAACATTTTAGGTTTCATAACATCTTTTATATCTAAAAATGACTTCCAAACTAAAATCTTGGTAAACGCACTGTGATCATAGTTAAAAGGATAAAACTGAAGAAAACAGAAACTCACTTTTCAACTGTCCAAATTTGAGCATCCTGGTCTCCTGTGGATCAGTGGACAGGATTCTCTCTTCCCTTGGATATAGGAGGAAAAGGAAGAAAAGAAATATTCTGAGTTCATATGATGTCACATGAGACTTTTCTTGTTAATGATTTCATAATACTTTCATACTCCAACTGTACGACTGTACCACGTTAATGTTTACAGCATTTAAAATGACATTCTGTTTGCGCTGTTGTTACATGAAAGCAACACAACTACAGGAATTTTACTTTATGTCTTTCTAATGTTTTATACCCTCTCAAATCGCTTAATAAATATATTTATTGAAAGAAAAAGATGCTATTTCGCACTAAAATTAATTTAGGTCAGGTGCTTAGTATTTTTATTTAGTAAAAGTTTTATATATTCTGATGTGTGAAATGAAGGGAATATCTCACAAAATCACCTTAATGCAAGTGAAGCGGTTATATTTCCAGATCATTTATGGATTTATGGTGCAATAATTTCAAACAAGGCTGGTTAAAGCTCTTACTTGAGCTATTTCAACAGTTTTGTTCTTGGTTTGTTTTGGGTTTTTTTTTTGGGGGGGGGGGGGGGGGGGGGGGTTCGGGGGTGTCATAAAGGTTGCAGACTTGCAGATTTAGAATCTACTTTAACAATGAACTGACAGCAAAACAATATCCATTTTCTGATAACCCATTAAAAAACGTAGGCCTTCAAATTTGGTTATTGAAAAGAAACAGAGAAAATCACAGTTGTGTAGTTCAGAAGACAAAGACACTGGTGTGTCCAGCTCCTGTTTCAGAACACAGAAGATGGACACACAACGGCGTATTGGTCTTCCAAAACAGCAGGATCTCCATGAAAAAAAGAATCAAATAACAGTGGGAAAAAAAAGTGAGTAGATGTAGTCAATAAAAGGTTGCCACATTTTGTAAAAAGATTTTCACGGAATCCCTGAAGGGAGAATCTGATCCTCTCAAGCTTGATGCAGTTTAAGATTTCAAGTAGCCATGTATTATGTGTAGGAGCGAGCGGACGAATCCATTTAAGGAGGATGAGCCTTCTGGCAAGTAGGGTGGTGAAGGCTGAGACCTGCTTCGATGCGTTAGGCATGTCACTCTTTCGTGGGACTCCGAAAAGGGCCGTGAGGGGGTCGCGATCGATCCTGCTACCCAAGTGTAGTAGAGATCTCTCTGTTACATGAGTCGGCTCTATCAGAGTACATTTTTGCCAGTTTTGCATTGGCGTCATGGCTCCTGTGCAGGGTTTTACACTGGAGTAAGCAGTGCCTTGCACATATAGATGATGTGTGTACTTGATCTTTCTCATGCCGATGTACATTTTCTGCTAACTCATAACAAACTGATGCATTTAGCTTTGGTTATTAAAAAAAAAATAGAAACATCGGAGCTGAGTCGTTCAGAAGACAACAACACTGTTGTTCTCCCTTGAATTTCAGAATACACAAAGGAGATAAACAACAGAGATTTTGTCTCCCAAAACAGCAGGATCTTCCAAAAAAAACCCAAAAGCATCAACTAACTACAACTAGACAGTGAAATGTTTCATATTTTTTGATCATTCATTAAAAAACTCATGACTTTAACTTTAGTTATTCATAAATAAATAAAAAAAAGGAAAATAAACTAAGAAAATCACAGTTGAATAGTTCAGAAGACAACGGCACTGGTGCATCCAGCTTCAGTTTCAGAACACAGAAGCTGGCCTGTAAACAGCATTTTCGTCTTCCATAATAGCAGATATAGCAATATTTTGACACAGTCAATCAGAACACCATGGCAGTACGACATGACACACAAAACCCTCTTCACTCCTGGTTGCCAACTTCCAAATATTAAACTAAACTAAACTAGATCAACTAACTAACTACAATAACTAAGCAACAAAAAGACGACACAATCATTACCAACACTAACAAGCCTAATATAACCCCAGATAAAGACATTTGAAACACCGCCAACCCAACTCCCATAATGCACTGCAGCGATCAGCTCCGTGACGCTACAATATGTTTCGGCTGGCAAAGTGTTAATCTAACAAAATCAAGATGGTAAAACACCATTAAAGAAACTTAAATAATGATTCAATAGCGGTCTCCAGACTCTCCCAAACAAGTTATAGCTCATGACATGGCAGCACATCCGTTGTTTATGTTTGGAAACACAGAAACACAGAGAGAATTAAAACAACGGCTCGGACGGCAGAGCGGTCTGCGGTGCTGAAACCGCTCCTGTGGCGCCAATTGAGATGAAAGTATGAACAATTTTCTGACCTTTCCTTTGCTGAAGGTCTGGTAGCTCAGGTTTGGTCACCCATCTTTTAAAAACTGCTGTTTTTCCTCAAAAGAAAGTTGTGAAAATGTCTTTATCGTCTCTTGCGCTGTCATCTTTCCTGTTAACCCGCCAACTAGCTCGAGAGCATAGCAGCGCTGCATCAATTCACTAATGCACTGTGAACGTACGTATAGCATTTAGCATAGCACGGTTAAGTCCAAAGGCAGCATAGCAATCTGCCTTTTTACGTAAATGATTTTCATATTGGGGAACTGACTGCGCATGCGCAAACACTTCGGAAGGGGTGTGTGGCCTTCAGGAGAGGGTGTGGCCTTCAGGAAGGGGTGTGGCTTTCATGAGGGGGTGTGGCCTTCACAGTAACACAGCGCAGGAGTGAGTGACTTGTGCAGCTTCTCTGCCATACCAGGAAATAGCGATGTTGAGTCATTTGTGCTATGAAAACACACTGTCAAACCTATAGGTACTGTAAGCGACCGCAAATTGAAAAATAAATTTGAATTAATTATGCCATAATTAAAACAAATAATCAAAGTAAATATTTCATTCATTCCAATTCAGCCTTGGGTAGGCACTGCCTACCCTGACTGCACGTCACTGGACTTTAACTTGGGTTATTCCAAAAAAAAGGGGGAAAAAACAAAGAAAAATCACAGTTGAGTAGTTCAGAAGACATCTGCTATGTCGTTCTCTCTTCCATTCGAGAATACAGAAGAGATAGACGACAGAGTAGTCGTCTTCCAAAATAGCAGGATCTCCCAAAAAAAGAAAAAATAATCAACTAAGTACAATGAGACAGTGAAAAGTGTCACATTGTCTGATCACTCATAAAGAAACTTATGCCCTTTAACTTTGGTTATTTAAAAAAAAAGGAAAAAACAAAGAAAAATCACAGTTGAGTAGTTCAGGAGACAACGACACCGGTATGTCCAGCTTCATTTTGAGAATACAGAAAGTAGACAGACAACAGCGTATTTGTCTTTCCAAAAGAAAAAAAAGAATCAAATAACTGAAGTAGAGGCTCAAACTGATCAAAATTCATCTTTCTGTAAACATTTTAGTTCAATGCAGCTTTTAGCTTTATCAATATCGGGACCAAAACTTTTCATACTGTACATCAATGACCTGCGTGACGTTTCTAAAGTTTTGAAATTTGTTTTGTTTCGCAGACGACACAGATATTTTATGTTCTGGAGAAAGTTCAGAGCAGCTTTTGGAGGTTGTAACAGCAGAGATGACAAACATTTAAATGTGGCTTGACTCAAACAAACTGTCCTTAAATTTGAACAAAACTCAAATTATGTTATTTACCAATCGCAGTAGCAGGGAATAAGTGGAAATTCTGGTGGATAAAGTATGAAATGAAGCCAGTCTGTAAAAACAACTTTACAATAGAACATAAATGATCCTAGGAACATAACATAACACAATTACGTTGAAAATGAGAAACATCGGAGTTCTGGGCAAAGCTCAGCACATCCTGGATCCAAAACCAGTGTACACGTTGTACTGTTGTCTGATTTGACCATATTTAAGTTATTGTGTCGAGGTGAGAGGAAACACAAACTAAACCAACCTGCAACCGTCATGATTTCCCCAAAAACCAGCAACGAGGATTGTTCATAACCTGTTTATATTGTCAAATGCTCTGAAATGCAACAATCTGGTCAAATTCTAATCTGCTCAAATCATGTGGAAAACAAAAAATAATTGAATATTTGCTGAATTAAGATAGATAACTAAGACAGCACAGGGGTAGGGCTGGATAAGCATGTTGCTTCTCCTTTTCGGGAAGCAAATATACATGATTATCAGTGATGATTGTCATTATTGTAGTTATGATAGTGGTTATAAATATTAATAATACTGTTATTCCTCATTATTATTATTCGTTCAAGAAGATGCTCATAAGTTTATGTTCATATATCAAAACTATATATGAAACTTTAGGAGCTGTGTTAGCCTAATTTTTGCTTTGGTCATAAAGGTTGCAATTACAATTACTCATAAAAAACATGTGCCTTTAACTTTGGTTATTCAAAAAAAATAAGAAAAATCACAGTCGAGTAGTTCAGAAGACAAAGACACTGTTGTTCTCTCAACCATTCAAGAATACAGAAAGGAGATAGACGACAGAGTATTTGTCTCCCAAAATAGCAGGAACTCCCAAAAAAGAAAAAAAAAGAGTCAACTCACGACAACGAGACAGTGAAATATGTCACATTTTCTGATCACTTAAGAAAACTTTAACTTTGGTTATCCCCCCCCCCCCCTCCAAAAAAAGGCAAAAAAAGAAAATCACAGTTGAGTAGTTCAGAAGACAACGACACTGTTAAGTCCAGCTTGTTTCAAAACACAGAAAGCAGACAGACAACAGCGAATTCGTCTTCCGAGAGAGCAGGACCTCCCGCAAAAAAGAAAAAAAAGAATTAACTCACGACAACAAGACAGTGAAATATTTCCCATTTTCTGATCACTTAGAAAACTTTAACTTTGGTTATTCCCCCCCCCTAAAAAAAGGGAAAAAAAAGAAAATCGCAGTTGAGTAGTTCAGAAGACAACGACACTGTTAAGTCCAGCTTGTTTCAAAACACAGAAAGCAGACAGACAACAGCGAATTCGTCTTCCGAAAGAGCAGGACCCCCCCCCCCCCCCCCACCACAAAAAAGAAAAAAAAAGAATCAAATCACTAAAGGTCGAGGCTCATACTGATCAAAATTCATCATTCTGTAAACTGTTAAATTGGTTATATTATAATATTGACCTGTTTATAGTGTCAAATGCTCCGAAATTCAACAATCTGGTCAAATTCAAAACATCCCAAACTTGTTCGGTAACAGAGAGAGAGGGGTGTCGGTCAGCATCTCAGAGGGGAATTCAATATAAAACAACACTGATTTCACACCACTTGTAAAAGTATGTTGTGTATAAATTTGTGAGACGACGCTGAATTGCCGCGAGTTCAAAAAAATTTAAATATTAATGTAAAGGGTGATATTGAGAGCAATGATCGGGTGGAAGCGGGGATGGTTCTCCTTCCTCCTTTTCGGGCATCAAATATACATAATTATTCGTAAAGATTGATATTATTATTGTTGTTATGATTATTATTATCGTTCTTCATCATTATTATTATTCATACTGGTCATAAGTTTATGTTCATAAATCAAAACTATATATGAAACTATAAGAGCTGTGTTAGCCTCATTTTTGCTTTGGTCATAAAGGTCGCAGACATGCAGATTTAGAATCTGCTTTAACGATGAACTGACAGCAAAACAATTTACATTTGCTGATAACTCAGAACCAACTTATGCATTTAGCTTGGGTTATTCAGAAAAAAAAAAAGAAGAAACATCTGAGTTGAGTAGTTCAGAAGACAGACGCACTATTGTTGGGTTTGTTCCTTTTGTGAACACAGAACAGAGACACGCAATAGAGTATTCGTCTTCCAAAGTGGCAGGATCGCCCCAAAAAGAAAGAGGAAAACAAGAATCAAATAACTAAAGGCAGAGGCTTAAACTGATCAAAATTCATCATTCTGTAAACATTTAAGTTGTTTCAGCACAACGTTTAGCTTTCTAATTGACTACCATGGCTGAAGTTATACTTTTATATCATTAATACGACAACTATTTAGAAATAGCATATTTAAGTTAAAAATCGAGTTAATAATCAGACTTCAGGCTTGTTGTCTTCATCTCAACATCTCGTAGAAACACTCGAGAACAAACCAGAACTGAATTTAAGAAAATCACCAAGCCAGGGGCGATTTAAAAACCGCCCCAAAGTCTCGGACATGAAACGACGCTGATTGGTTTAATTTCAAGTCAGTCGCTCTTGTGTTAATCAGTAATTGGTGAGATCGCTACTAAGCCCCGCCTCCTCAGCGCGGCAGGCTGCTCACACACGCTACCAGAGAGGGAGAAATCAAGAAATCTTCTCTTTCATTGAAGATTATCTGTAGAAAATTAAGCGAATACAGTTCAGGGCTCATTGTTAGTTTGTTGGCATAAACAAATTTTGACAGAATTACACTTTATTCATATATTCAAGCAGACGCTGTTCTCAAGTAAAATATCAAAGTTGTCTCAAAATGATGACTAAGAAGGTTGAAGCCTTTAAAAGCAGGTACAAGACAGCTGCAAATGTACTGAAATGTTTACCGTTTTTTTCTTGGTTTACTGCAGTTGCAGACCCCTGATTTTGAATCTGCTTTCATAATGAGCTGACGGCAAAACAATTTACATTTTCTGAAAACTCATTCACTTATGCCGAACTTTGGTCATTCAAAATGAAAAATAGAATAAAATAAAAAGTAAGAATAATCACATTTGAGTAGTTCCGAAGACAAAGACAGTGTCGTGTAGCATTGTCATTTTGTGAATACAGTAATTCCATGCAACACTGTATACGTCTTCCAAAATAGCAGGACTTCCAAGAACACAAAACAATAAAAAAAACTAATAACTAAAGGCAGAGGCTTAAATGGATCAACATTCTGTAAACACTTAAGTTATTTCAGTGCCGCTTTTAGCTTAATAATTGACTTCCATGGCTGAAGTTATAGTTTTATATCATTACTACTACAATTATTTAGAAAAAGCACATTTCAGTTAAAAATCTGTTATATTACAAGAAATTTATTTTTTTATTTCAATGAATTCAGTTTATCTAAACAACCGGGCAAGATTTACTTTGAAAACTGTATTATTGGTTTATTATTGATAGACTAAGAAACCAAAAACCAAAATCTCCATACCAACACGGGAATGAATTTTGTGTTTTATTGTTGTGTTTTGTTTTGTTTTTAGACAAGGAAGAGACTAATCTACTCACAGAGCACCATTTAGACACAAGGCTTAACAAAGAAATAAAGAACTATATTCAAGTTTCACAAAGAAATCAAGAAACACTTTCCGGTTTTATAGCTTTAGGCTTAATTTACCTTAAAATATGTCAATATCAAGTTCTCACTGGTAATAAAAAAAGTTGGTTGCTATGCGTTTATCTGGGTCTAAGACATACAATCAATTGAAGTATTTTCTCACACAAGCCCTGCTGACAAAACAACGGACCAAAGATCACTGGTAAGAACTTTATTTTGACATATTTTAAAGTTAAATAAGCCTAAATCGGTAAAGCTTTAATGTATTTCTTTAGAATTTTTTGGGTGAAGACTAAAACCATGAACTGATGAAGCCCCAACCAGACAATAGGTGAAATGCCTTCCAAAGCATTCATTCAAATGCAGCCAAAAGCTGTATGGAGATTTTTAAAAAAAATTTGTGTGTGTAACTAGTTTAAAAGACTGCAAACTAATTTGAGAGAGTATGAAAGGTATTTAACTATTAAACAGAATGGAATTAAAACATTTTTCTTCACAGAAAATAGCAGAATTACATGCTATATGCTTTAAAAGCAGCCAAAAGTTCAACTAGTTCTTTAAAAAAACTATTCAAAAAGGTTCAAAAATGACTGTAGAGAGCAGAAAGTTTGAGTTTAATTTCACTTGTTTGCGCGCATATTGATTCCATTTTAAATCCACTAAATGAAGTAAATATTGAACGCTAATAAATTAGCTGCAAATGTGGAGATGAAATAAGAAGGACAAGAGGCAACTTTATGAGTTTAGCATTGAAAGTTTAGAAAAGTTTGCAAAGGTTTGAGTCTGCAGAGCGAGAAAATAAAAAAATGACAATCTGTCAGTACTTACGTTCTCTCTTTCTTCGGATGAGGACCAGCTGGACGGTGTCTTGTCCTCCGCT
Organism: Lipophrys pholis; assembly: GCF_963383615.2. NCBI lineage: Eukaryota > Metazoa > Chordata > Actinopteri > Blenniiformes > Blenniidae > Lipophrys > Lipophrys pholis. Next base: position 16,615,354 of record NC_137643.1, on the reverse strand, counting down.
GGATGGTGACGGTCGGTGTCCTCCGCTGGATGGTGACGGTTGGTCCATTGGACGATTTCCTCCGCTGGTTTCCCCCGCTGGATGTGTCCTCTGCTGGATGGTTTCCACCGCTGGAAGGTTTCCCCCGAAGTTCTGCGGTCCTGCAGCGGAGCATCGGTTTATATCTCTTCCAATACCCAAATCACCCACCATACGTTTGATAAACGTCATTGGAATTAATGAGTGAAAATTATGCAGCTTTGACCAATCAGCTGCCTGCGTTTCCAGACGTCACTGTGAGGTGCAGTATCGGAACTTCTCATTGGTCGAAATGGGCGTGACTGCCTGCTACCTGCTCGGGTACGTGTCTTGCGCCGACAAACCTCTCATTTCTTCTTAAAACTTACTTTAAAACATTCAAACGTTTATAGAAATTTTCTATTTGATTCACAAAACAACCCATTTGGCTATGTTGGATGACATTTAGGCTGTCGTGACGATCTCACTTTGTTTTGTATGTTTTTATAAACTCCTAAAAGTGACAAATTCACTCCTCACTGGCATTTAAAGGGTTTAAGGTGTCCCTGCATGTAGTTTTATAAGACACTGAGGCTTTTTAATAGAGTAAATTAGTCTTAAATGAATGTAGCTACGCTGGTAGAGATAAACCACATTGCAAAAAAATGGAAACAAACTCTGATCACCATCAAGTAGCAGATCAAGATTTGTTTTAATCAATTGAGTAAATGTAAAGACAGAATTTTTCATCCCATAAACCTTTCCATCATGAATACTTTTAGCAGGGGTCCAGGTACAGTATGTCTCATGCTAATGTCAAGCTAATTGCCCCCCAAAAAGAGAAAAGAACTATAAATGCAAACGTGCTTAATGCAAAGAAAACCTGCAATTTAAATGTACATGTGTTCTTTATCCATGCAAAAAAAAAAAGACAAGTATTTTGTAGCCCCATTTATCTTGAAGATATTCTTTTAGCTTGTTGAGATGAGAGGCTGGATCTTGTGCAGTGGATCTGGATTCTGGATTCTGTGTTCCTACTCCATTGTTACTGAAGTGCAGAGCTTTCTATATAGCTTACCATCCATTCAGATTCATCAGCTGGTCTTAGACCAAAACATACAGGTGGCTGGTAATATAGTTCTTTCGCCGTGGGGTTTAGAGGTTTGCTGGGGTTATGCTGTAAAACATACAGATTTGACTGCTCTGAAATTAATTCAATGATTTCTTCCGAAAAAGAAAAGTTAAGTACTGATAGTGGGATAAAATATCTTTTGATCTTGTGAGGCTTCTCTTCTATTCTAGATATTCATTGGAGCTAGAATGGATGGCTATTGTCAATCTGGGTTCCTGTGTGATACCAGACTCTTTTATGGTAAGTTTATCTTCATTTTCCTTGGTTCTTTTCAGCAGACTCAGTATCACCCACTGGTCCGTTTACTTGGAAAAGAAAATTAGGACAAAGCATTCTAATGGATCATTCCTGCTTCTCATATACAAACATACACATGTTTCTTTGTTACACATTTATTATTTTGACCTCTGACTTTCACCGCACATTCTAACAGAATCTGTAACCTGATTCTGAGATTCACTCTCATCTGTCCACTTCACTCTCCATTAGAATCACCCTAACTTGCATAGTTACACTTCTTTATCTCAGAAAATGTAGTTGCTTCCATTTCTTATAATTGAAAGTATATCGTACATTAAAAACATTGAGTATGCTGCTTGCTTTCCAGTCCAGCACATCTCCAATCATTTGCATCCTTGATGCATGGAAACACCTTCCTGAACCCGCTCTGGGGTTAAAAGGTTAATGGATGATCCACCACTTCCCCTCAAACAATGAGAAACTCCTCTTGGTTTGTCTTATGTTTAAATTCCGTTACACATTGATGACACGACCTTACACTAGATGTTGCTCAAAGTTTAAAAACAGTAATGATCCACCTGAGAGGTAAACACTGAACTGCACGTATGCTTCTGTTGCTGTGAACATCAGCACGTAGGCCAGGAAGGACCGTGACTAAACCAAACACCTCAAACTTACATGGAAAAACGCTGGACATTTTTCACACATACGTGATCCAATTTCACTTTACTTCAGTTTGCAACGACAGATATCAGACTGAAGTGCAGTTAACTTGTTATGTGATAAGGAAACGTGGATGAAAAGGATGTAGCAATGTAGCTTTTCTCTTCTTTACAGTCTACTAAAGTTATTTCATTCAACTGAAAATACTTCACAGCCAGTAAAAGATACACAGATTTGTCAGGCATGTGCAAAAGTTGAATTGAATTAGTTTATTTAGTTGGTACAAAGAGTAAATAAAGGTTTAAGAACACAATAACAAACAGTACTCAAAAAGGAGCAGGAAGAAGTATATATATATATATATATATATATAAAAGGTCCTATCCCTTCTCACAATATACAGATTTGTTAACAAAAGTGCATCACCCTTTACAAACGGTGTGTTTGTGTGTTCCCAGATACATTGTGTAAAAAAAACCTAGTGGAAGTACTGATTTAACCTTTTTTCTAACTGAGAACTAATAGTAAGATGTGCAACTTGCTATAAGTATTAAAGTAAGAAAGAGACCTTTTGAAGAACAACTTATACTGGATTTGTTCTGTTCATGCAGCAGAGAGTTTCAAGTTTAGTTGTCATTGTTTTCTGTTCCACCTTCAGTCATGTGGCTGTTATCACGCCAATATCTGTCTTTTCTTCACCTTTTAACTCAACTTACTCCGTCTTTTAAGGTCTCTTGCTGCCATCAGACTGAGACGCCTGCAAGCAGGTATTCGGCAGAAAGAGATTAAAGAAATGAAATGACAAACCGAAGAGGAAGAGCTGCCTGGCTGATCTGGAGAGGCGGGTTCGAAGCCAGGGCTCGGCCACGTGTCAGCAGCTGGACACACCCACCTCGACACAGACTCCTCGGAGCGACAGGTAAGACGGGACGTCTCCACATCCAACACAGACAAAACAGCAGCCAAATTTGATATAATATAGAAACTGAAGAAACGAAACTGGGAAGCTGAGACACTTGGAAACTCTGTGTATTAACTTTTCTCTTTGTCTTTACCTTCTGAAGATGTCAGATTGTGTTTACCTGCATTTAAGCACTTTGACCACAAGAGGTAGATATTAATCAAGATTGTTTTATAAAGGATTCAGGCTATTTATAACATTTAAATTAAAAGATTCTGTGCCAATAATTCTGATCAAGCTTGTATCTTAACTTAAGGCCATAATGAAAGAGAACGTTTCAGATTTTGTTTTGCAATTTTACTTAATGATTGAATTTTGTTAAGATTTTATGAAGTCAGGTTTTCTTTCTTTATTGGGAATCTCAGCTCTGGTCACATAGAGAGAGATCCCGTACAAGCAAAAGCATCTTCTGGGGAGATGTGCACACGTTGTAAGAGAACCTATGAGATGAAATGACACAATAAACCACGATTTTTGTTGTCAACATAGTGACTTGGTGCATTATAAACTGTTTTAACATTATTGTAAAAGAATTAAATCAATACAAAGTTCTCACATTGGGTGCAGAAAACCTCTACATAGTAGCACTAATCACCTTTGGACTGTTGTTTTTTCAACCTAAGCAGACGGTGTGAAGAAGCAGTGAAGAGGAACCATTTGTCACTATCTCCATGACCTCTTGACCCTTAGTTGAAGACCTTAGTTGAACGATACCAAGATCCATCTCGGAGTGTTAATGAGAAACTTTCTCATGGGATGCCTCTTCCTACATGATGAAGTTACACATTGATTCAACTTTTTTTTCAACCCAAGAGTTTCACCATCTAAATCTTAAGAATGTATAAATGCTGAATACACTCACACATAGGTGACTAGAAATATGACAAATAGATAAAAGTTGTTCGCGTTGAGCACCTTAATATTACATTTTATAAAGAAGAGCACTAACACTTCAATTATTTTCAATCTGCAACTACAGAAGTAAGGCAGGAGTGTGATTAATGAGAAAGTCTAATTACAATAATGTATCTATAACCTATTTTCTTCAAATCAGTGTCATAACCATAGACTGAAATCTCTTCAAGCAAAGCCAGTCAAAGGTACACATTTCTGTCATGCATGCATGCATGCATGCAAAAATATATATATATTGTGTAGGAAAACCAGGTGAAAATAGAAATACTGGTTTAACTTTTTTAAAGTATTAAAGTCAGAAAGAGCTAAGAGGGCTTCAAATATTTCTTTCAGAAGGGATTTCTCATTGTTATCTGCTTCGCCTGCAGTCGTGTGACTGCATCACAATACAGTCAATATGTGTCTTTTCTTCACTGTTAAGTCCACTTCTGTTGAGGTCTCCTGCTACCAGGAGACTCGCTCTAAGTAGTAAAGTCACAAAAAGATAAGATAGTTTCTTTCGTGGTCTCAACCCAGCAGCCATGCTGGAGATCATGTGGATTGATGGACGTAGACCACACACACATATCCTGGACGTGTCCAAACATAAAACGATAGTGGGACAAAAATACAGCTAACGTTAAAAAATAATACTAGGATATGAGATACCCAGATCTTGTAAGGTCTTATACTTGGGACATGTGACAGGTGAGGTAATTCAAGAAGAAGATCAGTATCTAACTAAAATACTGATGTTGGCAAGTAAAAGGTTAATCAAAACACTATGGTACAAAGTACTGGTGACCTGTCCAGGGTTCATCTTGCCCTTACAGAGAGTAAGCTTGGATCGGTGCCAGCGCCCCCCCTCGACCCTGAAGCGGTGTAGAAGATGGATGGAGAGGGTGTTATCTCCTTCACCTTCAGTCATGTGACTGCCATCACATACATTAAAGTCAATATGTGTTTTCTCTTTGCTGTTAATTCCACTTATTCCGTCTTTAAAGGTCTGCTGCTACCATCAGACTGAGATAGGATCAGACAAGGATTCAGGGAAAGAAATTAAAGAAGTGAAAAGACAAACTGAAGAAAAAGAGCCGCCTGGCTCATCTGTGGCGGCGCGTTGGAGGCCAGGCTCTGGTCTAGTGTCAGCATCTGGAGGTGGAGGACCCACCGACTCTTTGGGGCGACAGGTAACACAGGAAGTATCCACATCCAACACAGACATCGAGGCACGCCAGCCCCTTCCTTGGAAGAAACAGCAGCGTCTAACGTGCCCATCAGCATAAAGTAGAGAACAAAACAGAACTGAAATGAAGAGAACTCGTTATGAACGAGCAATAAAAGGCAGAGTGCCAGACAGGAGTGGATCCGAATAAAGCTGACGTAGATGCAGTCATCACTGATCAGCATCTTGATGTGCCACCTGTGAGGTGGATGGAGACGTGCTCACTAACACAGATTTAGACACATTTGTGAACAATATTTGAGAGAAATAGGCTTTTTGTGTGCATATTAAAAAGTCTTAAATCTTTGAGTTCAGCTCATGAGTACTGGGAGCGAAAACAAAAAGTATCATATTTATATTTTTGTTCAGCACAATTATAATAACCCTGTTAGTGAGCACTTCTCCATCCATCTTACAAGTGGCACATCAAGATGATGATCAGCGTGTTTGATGATTTACAGTTACAGTACACCCCCTGTACTGTACTTTAGATTCCTCTGGTGGAGCATTTCGCTTAATCAACACTTTATCCGCATTGACGGGTTCTTCATCAGCTTTATTGGGATCCACTCCTGTCTGGCACTCTGCTGTTTTCTGCCCGTTCATAACGAGTTCTCTTCATTTCAGTTTTTGTTTTGTTCTCTACTTTATGCTGATGGAATGTTAGATGTTGCGTTTTTTTCCGAGGAAGGGGCTGGCGTGCCTCCATGTCTGTGTTGGATGTGGATACTTCCTGTGTTACCTGTCGCTCCAAAGAGTCGGTGGGTCCTGCACCTTCAGATGCTGATGCTAGACCGAAGCCTGGCCTCCAACCCGCTGCTACAGATGAGCCAGTCGTATCTTTTTCTTCAGTTTGCCTCTTCACTTCTTTAATTTCTTTCCCTGAATCCTTGTCTGATCCCATCTCAGTCTGATGGTAGCAGCAGACCTTAAAAGATGGAATAAGTGGAATTAACAGCAAAGAAGAAAACCCAGATTGACTGTAATGTATGTGATGGCAGTCACATGACTGAAGGTGAAACAGATTACATCCATCCATCTTCTACACCGCTTAATACTGTCAGGGTCGCGGGACGCTGGAGCCGATTCCGGCCGACTATTGGCGAAGGCAGGATAAACCCTGGACCGGTCACCAGTCTATACAGGGAAGCAGATAACAGTGACGCATCCATCCATGTTCTGTCCTGCTTAGTCCGTTTGGGGTCGCGGGGAAGTACAGAGAGCAGAGAAGCCCAGGCATCTCTGTCCCCCACAGCTTCCTCCAGCTCTTCTGGGGCGACTTGAGCCGTCCCAAGGCCAAGCCAGAGATATAATCTCTCCACCGAGTCCAGGGTCGGCCTTGGGGGGGCCTCCTCTCAGTTGGACATGCCTTGTAAAGCTCGAAAGGGAGGCGATCAGGGGGCATCCTCATCAGATGCCCGAACCACCTCAACTGGCTCCTCTCAATGTGGAGGAGTAGCGGCTCGACTTTGAGTCTCCCCCGGATGGCTGAGCTCCTCTCTGAAGTGGCGCCCGCTACCGTGCGGAGAAAACTCATTTGGACAGCTTGTGCCTGCGATCTCATTCTTTCGATCATGACCATGGGTGAGGGTGGGGATGTAGGCCGACCAGTAAACAGAGAGCTTTGCTTTTTAGCTCAGCTCCTCTTCACCACAACATTCCGGTACAGTGACGGCATTACTGCAGCCGCCTGCCCGAACCTGTGGCCGATCTCATGAGCCCTCCTCCCATCACTTGCGAATTAAGACCCCGATATATTTGAACGCCTCCACCTGAGGAAGGTCAGAGAGGATCTGGTCCAAACTGAGCTCCTTCCTGAACAACGTCTCTCAGCCTCCATGATGGACAAGTGACTCTGCAAAAGCACAATAAGGATTTATATTAAATATTAATTTCAGGCCTGATCAGAAATATTGGAAACATTCAGTTGAGGGTATAAAGAGTTGAGGATTTCAACAATCCTTTGTAGGACGTTAGTAACAATCTCTTGGAGCCAAAGTGCTAAAATGCAGGTAAAAATCAAAATGTGACGTGTTCAGCTTCTTAAAGACCACATCACAGTATTATTATTGTTACTCTCATTACTCCCACCATGTGTTGCTGCCTTCACTTTGAAAATGAGCTGATATTTTCCTGTTTGGCCAGATTTCCTCTCTATTTGTCTTATTTTTAGTCGGTGACGTGTGAGTGTATTCAGTGTTTACCACATATGTTGGAGTTTTAACAGTTAAGTGGTGACCCTCGTTTGTGTTGATGAGTTCAATCAATGTTTATCTTCAGATAAACAAGAATCGAACAAAGAGGTTGCTCACTGTGGTTGCAGGTGATTGCAGCTCCGCTATCTTTTCACTCAGATCTTTAAAGAAAAGTCACACTGCCTGAGCAGGAGGTCAAAGGTGGTTCGTGATAACTAAAACCGCTTCCTCACACCCTCTGTCATTCCATCTCGCCGTGCACACCTCACCAGAAGATGTTCAACTCTAAGTACTTCTATTGTACTTATTTGTTTCATAACTTTTATTCTAAAACAAATTCCTGCGGAAGCTCTTCAACTCAATTATTGATAGATTTCTTTTTTAAATCCTGATAGACCATTAAAGGATCCAACACCAAACCTTGAAGAGCCGCCAACTGAGGAGTGTGGAACGTGCACTCAACCACAAAGCTAATTAAAAGAAGCCCCTCTCCTCCAGTTACAGTAACTGTTGGCCCGTAGCGCCGACTCCTGAAGTCATTAGGTGCTTCGAGAGAACATTTTCTCGTGAGTTTTTTTCAGTTAAGATAAAGGCCAAACCGGTCACCTGCTGAAAGCCCGAGAACGAGACAACATGCAAACACGACGTGGAAAATACATCATCACAAGGGAGAATGTGACGAGTCTTATGACATGCTCATAAGACTCTTCCCATTTGAAGTTTGCTGATTTCAGCTGGAATTCACAGTCTGATGTACCACAGAGCATTCAGGTGAATTAATCAAAAGTCAGTGAAGAAGGAAAACATTTCTCACTAAATCTGCCATCATGGCTTTTGGCAATTGGCAAATTGTGGCAATTTTTTTAGGAGCTGAGAGGCTCATTCCACCTGATGATGGTCCAAAACCAGCTGAAATACTAAAACACAGACCTGATTCTGATTCATGTTTTTTAGTGATAAAAAAAACCCCCAAAACAATATGGAAAACAAATCTTTGATCAAGATAGAAGAATAAATAGATACCTTCTGCTGTTGCATGCTGGGGCAGCAGGCTGAGGGTGGAGTCACCAACAGGCTCAACAAACCATTCAGAAAGGCCGGTGACGTGGTGGGGGTGGAGATGGACTCCGTGCAGGTGGAGTCAGAGAGGATCTGGTCCAAACTGAACTCCTTCAGTTACAGACTCACCAGCAAAATCCAGGACAGAGTCTCAGGAGATCCTTCATTCCTGTGGCAAGAAGACCCTAGAACTCTGTTCTGTTCTGTTCTGTTCTGTTCTGATTGAAAGTAACTCTATAAAAGCACAATAATGATTTGTATTAAATATTCACTTTAATTAGAAAGCAAGATGAAACCTGCCGAGTCCTGCTTTAACTTAACTCGTAGTCAGGATACAGGCCTGATCAGAAATATTTGAAACACTGAATTGAAGGATCACAATTGAGAGATATCATTATTCCTTTATAGGATGTTACGAACGATCTCTTCGAGCCAAAGTGCTGAAATGCAGGAAAAAAAAATCGAAATCTAACCTTTTCAAGACCACATCACAATATGATGATTGTTACTCTCATCACTTTTAAAATGAGCTGATATTTTCCTGTTGCCTGTTTCCGACGACGTTCTTTCTATTTGTCATATTTTTGTCACTGATATGCAAGCGTATTCAGTATTTACCATATATGTTGGATTTTTAAGGTTAAAATGTTGACCCATGTTGGTGTTGAGGAGTTTGATCAATGTGTAACTTTACACCGCCTGAGCAGGAGGTCAAAGGAAGTCCGTGACAAATAGTTTATCTCAAGACCGCGTCGTTACACGCTCTGTTTAGGCTGCTAATGATTTGGGTTCGCAGATTACGTGACGACCCTCCACACCTCATCTGCAGATGCATTCAAACACATTTTAACTTTCTGTTACTGTTTCACTGAAATCCCTTAATCTGTAATGATTGGGGGGAATAAAACCTTCCAGTTGAACGGCTCTGAAGGTTCACACTGGATCTCCAAAAAAAACATTCTAGCATTTGTAAGTTTGTCTTTTTTAACTGACTATTTTAGAATTCAACATTCATACAGTCTAAATTAAATACTGTTTCTATATAAAAGATACAGTCGGATGATACAGAAATACATCAACACACAGTATGAATAGACAATTTATTGTTCATAAAAAGTTACTTTATACAAATTTTCACAATATTTAAATAGTTCCTTTGTTAACTGACAATTTTAAAATTCAATATTCAAATGGTCTAATTAAAAAGCCGTTATGATTGTGTTAAAATACAACAAGATAATACATAAACCTAACATACATGATCCGAAGACCACTTCTTTCTGAGGTAAGTGATTTTATTAAACCATGATAGGGATTTATGATAAATATTCACTTAAGTTAATTTGCATTGTGAAACCTGCGAAGTCTTGCGTTAAATGAATTCTTCTCAGGATGCAGGCCTGATCAGGGGTATTGGAAACATTGACATGAAGGTAAAGAGTTGAGTATCGACCTCTTGTGGCCAAAGTGTGGAAATGCAGGTAAAAAAACTAAATCTGACCTGATCAGCTTTTTTTTTAAGACAACATCACAATATTATTACTGTTACTCTTGTTATACTCACCATTTGTTGCTGCCTTCACATTTAAGATGAGCTGATGTTAAAACTCTCATTTTCACCACCTGATGATCTGTGCAGGGTGCATCCTTCAATCCTGAGTGTGTTAAAGAAGTATAGAAGATAGATGGATGGAAATTAAACAGGGAAAAAACCCCTGTTTTTGCATCTTTCTCGACGTCTGACGCACGTCGGATATTTGAAGTATTAAGGTTATGATGTATTCTGATTATGATGATTATCATGTCGTGTTTGCATGTTGTCTCGTTCTCGGGCTTTCAGCCGGTGACCGGTTTGGCCTTTATCTTAACTGAAAAAAACTCACGAGAAAATGTTCTCTCAAAGCACCTAATGACTTCAGGAGTCGGCGCTATGGGCCAACAGTTACTGTAACTGGAGGAGAGGGGCTTCTTTTAATTAGCTTTGTGGTTGAGTGCACGTTCCACACTCCTCAGTTGGCGGCTTAGAGTTGAACATCTTCTGGTGAGGTGTGCACAGCGAGATGGAATGACAGAGGGTGTGAGGAAGCGGTTTTAGTTATCACGAACCACCTTTGACCTCCTGCTCAGGCAGTGTGACTTTTCTTTAAAGATCTGAGTGAAAAGATAGCGGAGCTGCAATCACCTGCAACCACAGTGAGCAACCTCTTTGTTCGATTCTTGTTTATCTGAAGATAAACATTGATTGAACTCATCAACACAAACGAGGGTCACCACTTAACTGTTAAAACTCCAACATATGCTGTAAACACTGAATACACTCACACGTCACCGACTAAAAATAAGAAAAATAGAGAGGAAATCTGCCGAAACAGGAAAATATCAGCTCATTTTCAAAGTGAAGGCAGCAACACATGGTGGGAGTAATGAGAGTAACAATAATAATACTGTGATGTGGTCTTTAAGAAGCTGAACACGTCACATTTTGATTTTTACCTGCATTTTAGCACTTTGGCTCCAAGAGATTGTTACTAACGTCCTACAAAGGATTATTGAAATCCTCAACTCGTTATACCCTCAACTGAATGTTTCCAATATTTCTGATCAGGCCTGAAATTAATATTTAATATAAATCCTTATTGTGCTTTTGCAGAGTCACTTGTCCATCATGGAGGCTGAGAGACGTTGTTCAGGAAGGAGCTCAGTTTGGACCAGATCCTCTCTGACTCCACCTGCAGAGTCCATCTCCACCCCCACCACGTCACCGGCCGGGCTGATTGGTTCGTTGAGCCTGTTGGCGACTCCGCCCTCAGCCTGCTGCCCCATAATGCAACAGCAGAAGGTATCCATTCTACAGTATGTGTCGGTTTATTTATGTGCCATCTTATTGTATTTTTATATAGAAACAGCGTTTCAAATAGACTATCTGAATCTACACTTTGAATATCGTTGGATAAAAGAGAAACTTGCTGCTATAATGATTTGTTTTTTTGTAAATCCAGAACAGTTCACATGCAGGGTTTATTCCACTCCTTACACATTAAGTGATTTCCATGAAACAGTAACAGTAACCTCTTTCTAAGTAACCGACTAACCAGTAAATTCTACAAATCCACTGATAATATGAAGGAATAAAGAAACATGGTGATCAGATGTGAGAGTTGGAAGGTCTATCAGTTTTGTTTTGACTGTCTGGACTTTAACATTAATATCTACATATGACATATTTTTTTTTTAACCAGAGTTTCGTTTCTTCAGTTTCTATATCATTTAAGATTTTGTATGAACCCTTTTAAATACACAGCCCTGACAGTGATCCAGCTTTTTTGGAATTGGTAATGTAATGGAGAGTGACAAATACCCTGTTTGTGCATGCATCAGTACATCTTGTACACTGATCTGATATATCCCAGTTTATCCTCCACAGATTAGCAGTTCAAAAGTCGTCTTTACCAGGATTTTTGCATTTTGCCATACGTCTCTGTTAGTGTTTTGTCGTCTCAACCTCCGTTGCTTTATTGAACAGATTTTATCACATGATGTCTTGAAGGCTTTCCGAAATGTTTCATGTGCTGTGCTGATATACATTCCCTGCCTCTTCGCTCACCTCCAGAGTTCGTCTTCGTTTTTCACAGTCATACACCGATCAAGTGAACTTAGTTAAACAATAATAACGTTCATGCCCGAGTGTTAATGAGGAACTTTCTCCTGGGATGTCACTTGAAGTTACACATTGATTCAACTGTTCAACCCAAGAAAGGATCACCGTTTGAAATCTTAAGAATTATAAAGTAAATTCTGAATACACTCACACATATGTGGCTTTCCCAAAAGGAAGATTAAATTTTAAGTCTTACACACAAAGATCAATTATGTTATAAAACCTGACATTTTCTTTTTATTGAACCTTAAATTAAGATATAGACCTATCTGAAACTACTGCTAATGCTTCATTTAAAGAAAAGAAAAGAATAGTCTTATACATGCTGAATTCTTATTTACTATAAAGTTTAGCTTACAAGACAATCGTGAATAATATCGCCATCTAGTGGTCAAAGTGTTTACTGCAGGTGTAAACAATTAACGTGTTCAGCTTCTCACACACACAAAAAAATATTATTATTCCTTTTTTTAAGTAACTGATTACACAGCAAATACAACAAATCCACTGATGATATGAAGGAATAAAGAAACGTGGTCCGATGCGAGAGCAGGACGGTGAAGATAAAGAGAAAAATAAATGTAGAGTTTTCAAGTGTCTCAGCTTCAGATTATTTATCTGTTATCTTTTCACTCTCTGTATATTTACATGAATACAATCACCAATGCACATCATATATTAAAAGATGGAAGAAGAAGTCGTTGCAGTTGAGGAAATTCACATGTTGACTGTGAGGTCTGGAGCATATTAACGGGAGAGCAAATAACTCTGACAGCAAAAGTTATTAGATACATATTTGGGAGCTTTTGCTGCAGGAAACAGAAACAAAAAAAAAAGAAAAAAAGAGAGAAGTTGTTCAGGAGGTACCTCAGTTTGGACCAGATCCTCTCCACCTGCGCTGAGTCCATCTCCACCCCACCTCGTCACCAGTCTTTGTGATTGGTTTGTTGAGCCTGTTGGTGACTCCGCCCTCAGTCGGCTGCCCCATAATGCAACAGCAGAAAATGTTTATTTATTCTATGTGTCGGTTTGTTTATATGCCATCTTATTTTATTTTATATATATATATATATATAGAAACAGCATTTCAAATAGACTATTTGAGTCTTGAATTTTAACATAAATAAAAAAAAAAAAGTACAAACTTGCTGCTATAAAGATTTTTAAGGAAACCCAATGTGAACCAGTGGAACTAAAAGAAATATGTGCTACTGCACATAAGTGTAAACACAAAAGCATCAAAACCACTTAACTTGTCTTTGTAAGCTTTTATTTTTTTTTTTTAAAACAAGATTTAAATAGCTAAAGCGGTGCTGCAGTATAAAACCTGTCACAGACAAGACAAATTCTTAGAAAAATATAAATTATTCTGTGACAGTTGGTTTGAATTCAGATCAACCAACACCATGATATCACACATGCTATTGGTCACAAACTACAGTATAGACAACTAAAATATTCATCTACCTGAAAAAAAAGCTTTCAACCCAATCAACCACATGTCAATCAACAAAGTGGAACAGTACGGAATCAGGGGAATAGCTTCACACTGGATTTGTTGGTTTCTTTGCTTTGTTTGGTGGTCATTTATGTTTACGAGTATCTAATTGGTTAAAAAAAACTAAATCACAAGATGCAGACAGAAGGACGGGTGAGGAGATTGGCCTTTCAAAATAAAGCGAAAGAATAGTTCACTTTAGCTGAATAGTTTGAGTCAATTTACAGTGCCTTCATTTATATTGTGCAGCATTTAGTTGTGGTCTTGAGTTCGACATTATTTTACCTGCACTGACGCTGTTTGGCCACAAGATGTCGTAACTAACCAAGCTTGAACTTCAGACCTGTATTAAAGCTCGAAATAGTTTCTACTACATTATAGGTGTGTGGAAATATATTTTATTTAGTGACTTTTTAATCGTATTGGTAATGTTCTCGGGATGTTAATTTATTTATCAGTGCAATAACATCCAGTAGAGGCTAAGCCCTTCTCCTAATTAGAGTGGCTATTTAGCTCTTTATGTATTTATTGTTTTTCCTTTTTATCTAATGTCACAATCTTATGTCATCATTTCATAATAAACACAGAGGTCCTCCTGACTAAATTTATCTCTGGATTAGTGCAGTTCATTTTCATATAGTGAGCCACTGCTAAGCCGGAGACAGTTATCCACAGGGTGGGGGAGGAGGGAGAGATGATGAGGCAGAGGGGAAAATAGATGCTGGGGGTGGAGTGGGAGGGGGGTGGGAGGGGTGTGTGGGGGGGATTTACTGGGACTCAGACAGCAGACCGGCTGCTGTCCCAAGCTGCGTTGCGCTGCGCTGATCCTTCCTCCTCTCTCCGGCACCAAGCTGGAGTTGCGCCTGCTGCCACCTGCCCTCCTCTGCGTGAGTCACCCCCAAACCCAGGAGGCCTGACAGGACCTCGACCCGCGTCCAGATCCATCTCCGACCCCCGCCCCTCTACCCGGTGTCCTCTCTCCTCCGGGGCTCCCCCTCAGCAGTGGGAGGACCGGGCGGCGGCGCGCAGCGGGAGCGCAACTTGGCGACCGGCGCGGTTTGTTGTCGTTACGCACAGCGCACACCAGCCGGCACAGCTCCCGTTCAGCCTCAGAGGAGCCACTTGCATGGATGCACCATGGCCACGTTCGTCTACAGAGTTCAGTTTTTAGACGACACCGATCCGTTCAACAGCACCAACTTCCCGGAGCCGACGAGACCCCCGCTGTACACGTTCAGAGAGGATATCCCACTCATCAACCAGCTTGCAGGCATCCATCGACTCCTCAAAGCCCCACACAAGGTACGATCACCAAATCACCCTGTCCGGTCCAACAGGAATGTTTTGGATTGTGTTTGTTTGGCTCGTTGGCACTCCTTTTTTTTTTTTCTTCTTTTTTTTTTTATTTAAACTCCTACAAATAAACTTCCCATAACCACCATCCAGAGGCTATTTTGAGAACACATGCAGGCACAACTGATTGGCTTTCCTACCCAGAGGAATGAAACAAGGTTGCAAATGTTTGCCTCAAAGCCCACAGCAACATGAAAACATGGGCTTGATTTAGATTGAATATCCCGATTTAATCCCACATGGGCAGACTTTTGCTCAGCTGTAGTGCCACTGAGCAAGAGGTTGTATCGTTTAATCTCTGAACAGACTGAACGTTTCTGCTTGGGGTTGCAGAAACAAAAGAATATATATACATATATACATATATATATATATAATGAGAAGATATTTGTGTGTCCTGATTCGCAGTGAATAAAGCACATTGCTGTATTTGTCCACACAGCTTCGCATGTCACAGTGACAGGTGGTTGCAAAAGCATTAGTGCAACGAGATAGCTCTGTCCTGGGTTGCCTCATAGTGACAGCCACAATGCCAAGATACACAGATGCCTGTGTCCAAAATTAGTGGAAAGTGTTGGAATGTGGCGAGAGTGATGGATGAGAGGAAATCCAATTTTCAGAGTTTATAGCAGAAAGAAGAAGAAGAAAAAAAGATAGCAACACATTCCTTCATGACAGTGTTGACTCAAACATGCAAACACACCCACAGAGGCTCCACTCGCTGCTTGATGTGACCTCCTGTCTGGGATTAATGTGAAAGGAGACGCTTCATTGTTCACCTTGAGTTCAGATTGAATACGGTTGACAATAAAGATCAAGAGAGTGAGAAGAAAAAACCCCCCCAAAAATGAATTCAACAGCTGAGTGTTTCTTTCCAAACCAGCAGATATTTTGCTGCCCCATCCTTAAAAACCACAAAACAAATGAAAAATGGCCCGCAGCACAGGAAAGCTTATGATTACAACCTATACAAGGACAGATGGCACAGCCTGGCTTCGTGTTTGCAATTTTGTTCACATCAGGAGGAAGACTGTGCACAGTAGCAACTGGATATTGCACTTAGATTATAGGGATGGAACTGAATGGCTGCAAAATTTGTACACCAGACGGTTCAGATCTGAAAGCTGGTGCTTATGAGGCTGGGGTGTTATTCCAATATTGGAAAACTGCTTAGTTTCTGATTCTTCTTTTTTTTTTGCTTTTTGAAACAATTTTTTTTTTTTTCCCCCTTCTTATTTTGTTTCACCCTCCCGTCGAGAAAAAACAAAACAAAACCCTGCCGTGTTATTATGCCGTGATGGTGGAGCTCTGTGTTCGGCTGGCCGGGGCTGCATGTAAAGTATAGGTCACTTGTCCCAGAATTCCTGTGGCCGGGGGCCTGGATCCCTGCGACACTTTGTTCTCCTCACTTTGGGTTGCCGCGGTTTTCCTGACCTCTTCCTCCATCTCCTCGTCCACCTCTGTGCCCGCTCAGACACACACACACACACACACACACACACACACACACACACACACACACCTCCAGCTACATGTATTTTCTGAAGATTCAATCAGTCAGCCTTTATTTACAATAGAGCACTTCACATACAACAAAATGCAGAACTTAGTCCCTCCCCTTTCCCACAGACCTACAGAGTAAACACTATCACATCAAATTTCTCTAAACTCAGCCGATGCTACGGTGACTCAAACGCTACCATAACCTTAACTTAACCCCGCTATAATAACAACAATTTAATCCCAAAATTTGTTGCTTGGCCAAAAAAAAAAAAAAAGAACGGCCGTCTTCCCTCAGGGGACGCTGCAGTTTTGTCGCCGCTGTGACGCGGGTTGATCGTGTTCCCCACTAGTGTAGAAGAACAAAGACACGCGCATATAAACAAAGGTCAAAACGGGTTGCCAAGTCTAAAATCGGTGTGTGACTGGTCTGTGTGTATGGGATGTGTCATTCCGTCCAAAGCTGCTAAACAAAGGCGTTTTTCATTTGATTCCCACAGGAGCGACAGCCACTTTTCCTCTTCTCGCTGTATTCCAGTCGACTTAAAAATCATAATAAAAGACTCTGCAAAAGTTAATTTAGTCTACGCTGTGGAGCTCGGTCGGTGAACCGAGGCAGTGGGACAACTTATCAGGCATCAGAAAAACCTTCTCTGTCTCGATAGTGCGACGGAAAAAGTCTCATTCCTCCGTGATGAAAAAGAAAACAACAAAAAAAAAAACCAAAAAACAATCAACTCCAGACTTTCACAGCTTTTATTTCATTACCGAAGGCTTTCCGTTAAAGTAACATGGGCCCACTTCTGTGCTCCTCAAAGATTCCGATCTCATCGATTTTGACACAGAAAAAGTTCCCCAAAACCTCATCGTCTCTGTTACGTAACTCGGGTTGTAAACTGCGATCACCAGCAGCTTTAAAGTTGCTTTAACATGAAAGTGGTTACCCGACACCCTCCCACCTCATCCTGTTTACTCTTTTTATAAAAGTTACTCAACAACAACAACAAAAAAAATTATATATATATATATACACACTGTATATAATATACCAGGCCCTCTGTGCTGATATCAGCTGTGGAGGGTTTGTGGTTCTTTTTTTGGGAACCTCGTCTCCCAGAGCTTCTTCTCGCATGAGGGGTTGTCATAGGTTATTACTCCTATTACCCTAACCAAGTGTTTTAGGAAAAGTGACACCCTCTCTTGGAGGGTGAGCTGCTCACTTGTTGTCCAACAAAGTGGTCTGGGATTCACGTTCTGCCCGTCCAAGCAGTATTCGGACCGTCTTGAGCCGCACATGTAGACTAAAGGTGGCAGTTCTCTGTCCTGGAAAGTGTGTTGGACAGAATGAGGGATCCAAAGAGGAACTCCTACAGAAAGCGGACGTAATTCACAGTTTTAAGTCGAGGTTTGGGGGGACCCCTTGCCAGAAATGCCGAGTAATACTTCAAGATTAAAATTCAAGAATTGCTTTTGTCTCTTTATTACATACAAAACGCTGACTCAACACAACAAAACAAAAGAAAGGGGGCAGTAGGGCAGGGTGCGATTAACCCCTCCACCTGCCGTCTCCTCCCCCGCTGCCTCGGTCTGAGATTTAACAAATCTTTACAAGCACGAAATGTGTGAAAAGCAGCGTTGAGCTCCGGTGTAAAGCTTGTGAAACTGGGACAGTCCACAAAGTATTTTGTGTATTCGACCTCATGACCGGTTAATGTTGCGCACGCAGCCTTGCCGGGTTCTAGAAAGGTCTTCATGTGTTTGTTTCAAAGACAGTGACTCCCTTTGACTCTGCTGACCTCTCTGACCTTTCCCCTATCTCAGGTGGTTCCAAGAGAAAAGTCTTGACAGCTTCTGGATGGCAGGATTTATCACTTTTTTTCATCTAACACCTTTTTCTCTCGCCTTTGGCAGAAATCCTTTTTTTGTCAACTTTGTTTCCACTTGTACTGTACCAAAGACAATGAAGCACACGTTGTTTTGGAACATAGCGGGAAATCCAAAAGCCTCTTGTTTGTTTTAAGGATTTAGCTTTTTGTCGTCGTCAGTCGACTGATGTTGCCGAGTACATTAGAAAACAACGTCGAGCGGGACCCAAATGTCAGCTTTGTTTGTTAATGGTGCAGTGCTACTTCTATGACTACTTCAGGAGTGAATGACAGACGAGAGTTACTCTGCAAAGTTCATTGGCGGCGAATTCCCAGATTCACCTTTGCAATATTTTGAGCCCCCGGTGGACACGCCCACCCGTTTGAGCTCCTCTGTGCACGCTGCCTCACAGCAGAGTAAATATAGGGAGGTTATATTTATGCCGTGAGTTCATCCGACTGTCCGTCTCTGTGTTTCCAACGAAGAGGGAGGGACAGACGGAGAGCAGCAGCGGGTCTTGTGATCTGCCGGACTGTGCTGGTTAGAAATTGTCACCAGGCGGCTTTAATAGACGGACAAAGAGGGGCGGGGGTGGGCACTTGCTTGGCAGCGCTCCAAAGACAAGCAGATTAAAACCAGAGAAATACCACTCTGCTGCTGCTAAAATGACAATTCTCATGGCCTTCACCTCCTCACACAGCAGTGGCTTGGACCAGAAGTTGCAGAACCGTTGCAGCAAAGCGACATCAGTTGCTTTTAATAAGTTGTCTCCGGGACGCCTGTTTGCTTGCACCTGCCATCAGCTTGTGACTGTACTCATAAACATCCATGCCAGCGGTGTGCAGATATATTACTGAGCACCTGGTCTCCAACGCAGCAGGGTCTCCCGTTACCCGTTACTTAGTGGGTCATTTCTGACGTGGGCCGCTCTTCAGTTACCTCAGATCATGCAGTTGCGCATGGTGTGGGTGCAAGATTGCTCAGCTTTTAAGATGTAAATAACAGAAACGGCACAGTTAGCCATCCGCTTTATGTTCACACGTGTCCATTCCACACGTGAGAATGCCTGTTACTGATCCCTCCATAAACACGCGGAGACTCAATTGTGCTGAAGTTTCACATCGTACACAATTCGGGCAATATTTAAGCGTCCCGGTTTCTCACAGCTGGTAGTTAAATGTGCTAAAAATCCGTCTTTCTTTCGCCACCCTTTTCTTCCACTCTGGTTTTGGTTTCATGTTCTGCAGCATTTATTAGCACCTAATTCTCTGAGCAGCTTCGTAACGGCAAGAGCAGAGCGACACTGCACATGCTTCTTCCCGCAGACCGCTGTGCGCTCGCATGTGCAAACCCCTTTTTCCCATAAAGTGGCTTTATTTTGCAGGCTCGTATTGTTTGAAAATGGGCTGTGAAACATGGACAGTAAAAGGGCATTAGATTAAATTGGTCCGGAGACATGCCGTATCATTCAGTTGGGTGTTTCATGCAAGGAAATGTCCCATGTTGCTTTATTGCACTCAGCTTCTCTTCCTGTTGCTCACACTTCATTATAAGTTGGTGCGACTTACAGAGTATATCACTAAATAAACAATAAATATTATGACAAGACGTGACACATCAACAACAAAAAGAAGAAATGCCATCCACAGAATGTTTAAGATGTGTTTTTAGGCCTTAAAATAGCCTCTAAGAATACTTCAGTTTCACTTTCCAAGTGTTAAAGACAAGATTTTAGTTAGCGTCTGCTTGCTGTGGCTATTTTTCTTGCTTGGTTTTGACACACAATTCAAGAATATTTGTGACTTTTGTCCTAAAACCGGTCCCTTCTCTCTTTCTTTCCATAGCTTGACGACTGCACTCTTCAGCTCTCCCACAATGGAACCTATCTGGATCTGGAGTCCTCGCTGGCGGAGCAGAGGGACGAGCTGGAGGGCTTTCAGCAGGATGACACAGGGTGAGAATGACTCACATTCATATCAGTCATGACAAACACACTCACACACTCTCAATATTGACCAATCCGGAATATCCTCACTAAGACGACGTGACGACCGCTCTCAGACTCCCCCCTTTCCCTCCCTCTTTCTCTCTCTTGTACATATTTTCTGACTGTCTTCATTTATATAAAATGGGGAGAATCACAAGCTTCTGGACACAAATTTCTTGGAAGTACAAGTTCGTGGAAAGTATGAAGCACTCTGGAAAGCAGAACAGATTTGCCCTCTCTTCCACATCCTCTCTATTGCTGTATTATTATAATTTTTAAAAAATGAATTATTGATGTTTTTGGTGACCGCGCATCAACGAGTTGTTTTAGATCGAAGGGAAAACACTTTTGTGAAACTTCTTTGGTCTGTCAAGTCCTCCAGCAGTATTGATGTCGTGCTCATGAGCAGCAGGTGAAGGGTTTATGATGTCGGTAAGAAATAAAATCTCTGGGGCCCTGAAGGTCAGAAACCCTGGGTGTAGAACATAACTACCACAAAAAAGAGCAAAATGACCACTGATAGTCATGTTTTTTTAAGATCAGATTTGACATCTACTGGAGAACCTCGAGGGACTTTTAGATGTTTATCCTCAGTGTCCCATAGTCCCAGAGGTCATATTATACAAAATTCACTTTCTAATGTTTTTCCAACAGTAATAATCCTCCCCATACTTGGAGTGACGCCCCTGAAGTGAAGAAAGTCTGTCCTCTCTCTCCCTGGCTTGTTTCAGTTTTTAAAAAGTGTGTTGCTCAAACGAGCCAATCAGAAATCAAACCCTATATAGTGTCATCGGGGGTTCAGCCAATCCCAATCAAGGTCGGCCCTCCCTTTGACCCTCCCACAATTAAGCAGCTCTGCTCTGGCACATGGCAGAAGTACTTCCTCCTCTTCCCAAGATGAGCACGTGTGGGCGGAGCCAGTCCAGCTCACACAGACACAGCAGATTCTCAATGCAGCTCCTATGATCCAATATTCAAGGAAAAGCTAGATTTTTGGGCAATAAACATTAAATACAACGTTTTTGGACCAACGAGATCCATGTGACAAGCTGTAAAATAAAACCCCTTTAATAATTTGACCATGAAGTTTACCAATAATAAGCCATCTTAATCAGATTTGGAAAGTCATAAATGGCAAATTTATCTTCCTGGCAAATAACATTTTAATGACTTAACTGTCACAATTATTGAGGAACATAAACCACACATACAATTAGTTTATTCTAAATCTGCAGTGTTTCCACACTGTTGAGAACATTTCATTGCACTACTAGCCACGCTTAACTGATCTTCAGCTGATTCCCTAAGAGGCAAACATCTTAACTCCAGAGATGCTCTTTGATGTCAGCTGAGAGCTTTTAGGCATATATGCACAAAGCATAATCACGTTGAGCTCAGAGACAGGAGAGGCAGCTGCTAACCGGCTGCACATGTGGAACACTGAGTGTTTATGGAGGGCTGTGTTGATCCGTCTGGGACGGGAGAGCGGCAGCATGATAAGTGACGGCAGGCCCGCCGAGTCCAAATGTTCCTCCCCGTCTGTTTGCGTGTGGATGCCTGTTTCCATGTGAACGCTTATTTGTTTGCTCGTGAGTGTGTGTATGTGTGTGTGTGTGTGTGTGTCTGTGTGTGCACCTCTGCCTGGTGACAGATGATGGACAGGTGAATGAAGTGACTGAGATCCTGAGGAACTGGTTAGGTCGAATGGGCCTCTACTTTATCTTCTACTGAGGTCAGAGTGAACTTTTAGGATGAAGTGAGTGACATTTCTCAGCAGTAATGTTAAAAACGTTTCGGTTGGATGAACACTATTTGTTTTGTGTTCGAAATTGAGAAAATACCATCCTCATCATGTAGTTTTGATACGACTGTACGGTCCTACTTTCACATCTGTGGCTTTTCTTTTATTGAGTCCAGGGTTTTTTTTTGTTGTTTTTGTTTTAGCGCTTACACAAAACCTCAGAAGTGAAACTTTTCTTTCACTGAGGTTTAAATTGGGCACATTGGTGTAAACTGATCTGCAGCCAGAAGAACTCATATTTCCCCATACGAAGAATGTTTTGCGATCCCAGCTGTGGCAGGACAGTGCTCACCACAGCTGACAGTAAACAAAGCTCTCTGGTGATAAGGAAAGCTCAGCTTACTCTGAGAGAAAGTGAAGAGGAAACGGGAACAGCTGTAGATTGTGATGCAGATTAATGTCAGCTCCCCATCACTTCTATTTGCCCCTGAGAGAAACACTTTGAGAGAATCATCTGAAATATACTGAGCAGGATTTCTAAAGCTTTCACACTCGGGGGGGAAAAAAAGATTGGGGATATTATTTATACGTGAGTGGCTTTCTGTTATTTATAAATGATAATCTGCTTGAACGTGTCAAAGTGTCCACAATTACATTGTATTTGACCGTTTACACTTCGATAAAGTCTCTAAATAGGTCAAACTTATCACGAGATGTTTTCAAAAAGCCGTCACAAATCTTGTCTCATTCTGAGCATCAAATGGTGCTTAATGTCTTGCTTTTAAAGAAAAAACAAAAACAAACAATAAATAGTTGGAAGTGACCATATATGGCTACTTGCCTTACAAACAGTTACTTATTGATTATTGCCATGCATTAAGTTTTGCGTTATTTTGGTTATAAAAGCTGCATTACTATAAAAAAAAACCTTGTAATTCATTTAGCTTTACAGACTTTACTTGTCTTTACTTACGTAGCCAGTATAAAATATAATCCCCACGAAAAAATACATTTTTCGTAAAGCAGTACCGTGGTTTGATAGTTTGCACTGCCGCACTGGCTTTATCCTGGAAATGAGGACTTCCTTGGTGACGTTTGCACGTTCTTCCTCAGAGCCTGTACAATGTAGGGTTTTTGCAGGTACTTTAACTTTTTCTCACAATCGAAAGACATACTTGTTTGGATTAAAGATGTAAAATTTGCACCATCTCTACAGTATAGAGTCACTTTGATGAAGGATTTTTCATCGCTCAACTTTCTGACTCTTTGTTTCTTGTTGTTAGTAGCAGTGGTGCAGGTTGGGTAGATGGTGTATATACATGCTTATCACATAGACTACATCAAGGTATAGCCGTTTTTATTGTTTCTCTGGCAGATTCTTTAAGTGACTCAATACACCACCTTGTGGTGCAAACTTGTATTGCAAGGCTTTGGCTGTGCTTACCATTTTACGTTATATCAATTTAAGTGAAAGCTGTACCTTTATTTGGTGATTTATATTATTCGATGAACTTGCATCAACTGAGCGGAGAAACTGGATGGATTTGGTCCCTATCGCCTTGACTTATGTAATCCTAAACAAGCTTTTCACCCCCCCGTCATGTTCTGTATATGTTTGCTATTTCAGCCTGATTTTCTTCTTTTAGTACCCTGACAAAACAAGACTCACTGCACTGACTGGCGTTCTCACACAACATATTATCAGAAAGGCAGAAAAAAAACCTGAGAATTTGTTCTGTCAGCAACTCGGCAGATTGTGTTACCATTTTGCTCTATTTCCCAGCAAAGCTGATAACGCAGCGTAATAGAAGGATAAGCCACCATTTGGCTCTCTTGTTTGCTTACCTTAGTGCAGGTTATGCGTAACAGGTATACAGGTTACCAGGGCCCTGTTTTTTCCTTTCTCTGCTTGGATGTTTAGAGATTAAAGTTGGTGATTAGTCCTCACAGACAGGACGATAAGAACTCAGGGGAGAGAGTTTGAGATGAGTCAAGATGCCATCAATCCCCCCCCCCCCCCCCCGATGTTTGCGAGTTCGGTGTTTTCCCATTGGAATTGCAGCACGCATGTACAGTATGTGTCCTCGCTGGGACAATGGTATGCAGAGGTTGGTATGTGAGCATATGTGTGTTTTGTGTCTGCTGCAGGCTCAGATGTGTATCAGCGTAGGGGTACAAATTTCATGCAGGCAACTGTTTTTCTGCATCATTCCCATCACCCCTGCTGTTTTTGCTTTATATTTTGTCTTCGGGCTCTTAAAAAAAAAAAAAGACAAATAATATAAAGAAAATCACACTGGACTTGAATCCGCTTAAGCTGTTCAGGGTGAAAGTGTTGTCAGATCAACAATATTCATGTTTCCTTCTGCCGTTTGTCTGTTTCAGGTCCAGAGGGAAGAAGCACAGTGTTGTTTTGCGCACCCAGCTGACTGTCCGTGTACACGCCTGCATCGGTGAGTGCTGTGTGACGTGTTTACGTATGTGCTTAACACGCACACACACACACACACACACATACACACATCTGTCCTCGGAGACGCCTCCACCGTCAAACACATCAGCAGTGCCGAGAACACACCATATCGCACGTACAGAATGGCGTCCTGGGGTTTGCACGCCCAATCTGAGACCTCCTCTCTTTCGGTGGCACGTTTTGATTGGTGTGTGTGAAATTCTTCTAAATTTAACGGCGTGATTTCAATACCCGACTTTAGTGCACGGTGGAAACTTGTGCATGTTGAGAGGAAAGTGGCTGCGAAGTGATTTAGGTGTTATTATCACAGTACAGCTTTACCTTCTGGTGGAGTCTTTAACTTGTCATGCCCTTGACTTGGGGGGAGGAGGAGGAGGAGGTGGAGCAGGAGGAGCTGAGAGGTGTGAAAGTGACTGGATGTTAGAGGGTTAGGAGAAATGATGATGACAGCATGAAAAAAATAGCCGCGATAGAAACAAGGAGGAACAATTGAATATAACAAAAAAGGGAGACAAGGATAAGAGCGAGAAGTGGAAGACTACACTGAATAAAAATGCAACTCCCTAAATGGTTGATACAGATTCTAGACCAGGGGTGTCAAATATAAGGCCTGCAGGTCAAACCCGGCAAGGCAAGAGGCTCCAGCCCCGCAAAACCAAGTAAATGGATGGTAAAAGTTTTTTTTGGACATTTCACTGAATTCTGCACTAGAACGTTTCATTAAAACTGGCATTATGTTGAGATCGTTGTCATTTTCCATAGCGATTGTTTGGTTTTGTGAAAATATAGACATTTCCGTCGCGTATACACCGCACCCCGACAAAGAAGTTTAAATTCAAAAGTCATTGTGGTCATTTTCCAGACTTCTATCTTCTCTGACTTCCACTTGAACTCGGGCTCTTATCCTCCGATCTGACAGTGCAACACCTTTCAAGTTAAATGCATGTAGGCAGGTCACTTTCTGACTACGTTCTCACAGGGAGTCCCAATTTTCCAGACCAATCTTTTTCGAGCTCATCATCTGTGACCGCTGTAATTCTTGGCTGCTTTGTTTCATTTTCTCTCTCTCTCTCTCTCTCTCTCTCTCTCTCTCTCTCTCTCTCTCTCTCTGTCCCTAATCCTCGCTGTAAAGAAAGTTTCCTATGTGGCAGCACAACATGGTACAGGAGCCTTCATAAGCTCCTGCAAATTAAAGTGGGCTAACCACGCTCTTTTAGGAGGGGTTGAAAACAGTCACTAGTCTTGCAACTTTAAAGCTACAAACAACCCACAAGGCCACGTTTCGCCGCAGAAGTTTGGTTCAATAAAAAAATTAAATAATTAAAAATGAACATGCAGTTGTCTAGTCACCACGTGTGAGACACTGACGTCTTTCCTCTTGGTAAAGGTTTGATTTAGACACTTTAATGGTGCACTGAAGACTGATAATTAGAGAAATACATATCTACTGAAATCGCGCCACTCTCTCTCGCTTTCTTTCCTCGGGGTGTTTCGTTTCTCGCTCCTCCGTGGCTCGTCTACATGGTCAGCGTTCTCGGTGCCAGTGATAGCGGCGCTAATTCTGGATCCTCGAATCGGCGCCTGTGATTGGCTGAGAGTGTGCCAAGGTGAAAGGTCAGTCTGAGCGGGAGCGCCGGGTGTTTGAGAGCGAAGACGTGCACATGAGGTGAAGTTAATGACGACTGTAGACTTTGCTACGGCCGATAATTTGAAGAAATAAAAGCGATTTCTGAGAGACGCAGGGACCTGTGGGCTTGCTTCATATTTACCCATCCTTGTAGGAACATATGGCTCACACTGTGATAAGAATGAGGACTCTCTTTAAGTTGGGGCATGTTTGACCGACATGCGCAGCTCTGAGAGGGATGAGGAGTGACCCTGGTCTGCCGCCACCTGCTACAAACATACTATATGCGTGTCATCCTTTACTGGGACTGAGGGAATGGAGCGCAAAGTAAGTTAGATATTCATGCACATCCACTCTCAAGCTCTCACCAGGAAGTAGAGTGAAGGAAACCCTCTAGATGGTGAAAATGTGAATAATTTTTGAGCTGTTGGCTCTCTACAATAAACACAGTCTTGGTTTTATGCTTGGGCAAGCAGTCGGCTGAATTTGATATTTCGAGAGTGGAAATGAGTAATTCTGCTGCATTAAACAAACATGCATACAGTCAGATAGCTTAAGCGAGTCAGAGTGATCCATTCACTTTAGAGAGCCGCCCTCCCTCGGTGTGGCTTCAGCTGTCCACTCATCTGCTCGTTTAGCATTCTCTAATCCTCCTGGGCCTTGACCTTCAAATCGCCCGAGTAGTGGTCAGCAGCGCGGCTCCTAAATGCAAAGTCTGCCGCACACAAGTATGCAGATTGCTTGCAGAATTAAAAGTCTGGAAGTTCACACATGGCGGCATCTGTGTTTTCATGCTGACTGCATGTGTGTGTGTGTGTGTGTGTGTGTGTGTGTGTGTGTGTGTGTGTGTGTGTGTGTGTGTGTGTGTGTGTGTGTGTGTGTGTGTGTGTGTGTGTGTGTGTGTGTGTGTGTGTGTGTGTGTGTGTGTGGTGAGGCTGAATGTGAAGTGTATGGATCCGTGACTGTGCTTGTTTTGTGTGGTGATTCACAGGAAATAATCAATTCCTCAGAGAACTAATCTTACTGGTTTCATCGGCTTTCACGTTTGATGGGCAAAGATCTGGATTTCGTTGTATTAAGGTCAAAGGTCAGGGAGATCTTAGGGGTTTGCGGCCCTCTGCGGTTCATTGATCTTCTTTCAAGAGATGTGAGGACGAGAAACCAGAGCACCAGTATGAGAAATGTAGCTCTTCTGGGCATTTCTTGGCACTGCCACCCGCAGTCATCAAATTGCACCCGGGCTTGCCCAGTTTGGGATTAAGGAAGTCGTGCCATGTGTGAAGGAGATAATGAGTTAATGAGTTTTTCTGTTGTACATGAAAAGTAGGACACATTGGCACCGTGTCAGCCACGCAGTGACTTTGACTGCTGGAGTAAGAAAAGTAAATTCTCTTTTTTAATGCAGCATGAATGTCTTCATTGTCAAAATAATATCCCATATAAACCTCAACATTTTCCTTATCTCCTTCGACATATCACTTTTATTTGTGCTTTTGTCCTTCAGTGCTCGCACATGTGCCCTTTCCACCTTCCTCCCATGTACTTTCGCCGCCTTTCTCCCAGCTGATCCCATGGTCTCCCCTCAGAGAGCCAACCAGAAGCTCTTGTTTCAGGGTTAATTTTAGCTTCGGTGGCAGCGGCGGGGTTGCTGTGGATCATGGCCGACGAGTGCAGAGAGGTGGTCCAGGGGTGTGGGTGAGGTTAAGGTGTTATATTTAGAAAGTGTTGACAGTGCAGAAACATGCGCGGAGGTGCGGCACGGTGCTGAACCCCCACTCAGTGTGTCGCTTCACGGAAGCGAGGAAGAGGGAAGCCAAATGGTGATTGAGGAGGAAGAGGAAGAGAAATAAAAGTCAGTAGATAGCATGAACAGTGAGGTCAGCTCCCTTTCATGACGCTGTGTCAGATCATCTCCATCTGAGGCCAGGTTTTATACGGTCGTTTCAAGTGGAAACGTCAAATTTTTGCGTTTTCGTTTCGGAAAATCTTCAGGTTTACGCGGCAACAGTTTGAAAACGATGTCCGTTCACATGAAAGTGACAGAAACACTGAAAACTTGTAATGAAACCATACACACACACACACACGTACGCTGTAAACATGGGCAATGGCGAGTACACAGACATTTGTATGGGCAGATGACGAAGCTGTATTGCTGTTGCAGGTGACGTTCAACTATAAAACCACCAAATTGTTTTGTTTGTTTATCTTTTTGTGTTTATTACCCTGCTCCAGTTAGTCCGGACAGAATAATTGGATTGCACAAGAGACATTATATTGGTGCTGAGACACTCCGACTCAAATTGTAATGTCAAACTGACTAGCAGAACGCTAATGACACTTGGAATAGAAATGAAAAAAAAAAAAAAAACACATGCAAGCGATTCAAAGGAGCAGAATGCAAAAAAAAAAAAAACAATTATGGAGAAAATTGTTGTTTCGAAGTAATGACTTTGTGGTTTAATGGTGGTACAGGTGTAATTGATTGAGTAAACACTGAAACTCAAGACAACAAAACAACAGTCGTTTTGTTTGACTGCTCTTTATTATTGTGGTCCCTAAATGGTGTTATAGCACTCTCTCTCTCTCTCTGCCTGTATTTTGATCAGACTCAAAATGTTCAGGATGTTTAATGTAACAAAAAAGAAAGCTTTGTTTGAAGGCCACTGAGAGCCATACTTCAAGACACGATATGTTGTTGCTGCTGTGCAACTCTGTATATTTCGAGAAAATTTTTAGACAGGCAGGCTATTATATATATATGTGTGTATACACTTTGTTACATACTATTCTTTTATGTGTGAGTATATGCACAGTAGGTATACGTGATGACACTTGTATACGAAGAGTTCAAAACGGAAAGTCTTTATCCTGTTGGGAGGATGAATGTGCTCAGTACATAACAGAACCCCATATAAAGCTGCACCGGCTGAGTCTAAACAGTAATTTTGTCATTTGTACAGTGATCAAACTGCGCTTTACTTAACAGGATGTTTTTCAAATCCCAGAGCTTTCCTTTCCCATGCGGCCTCATTTCCCAGCCTCTCCTCAAGTGAAGAGAACAGGCAGTAATTCAAGTGATCAACTAAAAGGGGAGGGGGGGGGCAGATGCCATCTGACAGGTAAAGCTCCCTGTAATGAGCGGTACAGCAGGTGAAACAAAAGAGAACAAAAGACCTTGCATGTGTTTTTGGAACTCATTCAATCCCCCGGCCCTGAGCTCAGGAATTTATCCCTCTTTTTTTTTTTAAATAATGGCTTCTATAATGTTGGGTTTCTGAGCCCCAATTATCCATCTCTAATCACCCCCTGCAAGTATCGTGAGGACGAGGTGGAGAAGAAGTGAAGTCTGACTGGCTTTGATTTCCCTGGTTGTGCTGTTACATAACAAATTAGCAGCCCCTCCAGTGCCTGGAGTCAAACGTCGTGTTGCGTCAGCATGTGTGCCTCTGTGTGCCCGCTCGACTCTGTCATCGCGCCGCCACCGTTTCTCCTCACTCCGGCTAGAATTGCATGTTTTCATCCCGCGAGAATAGGCCACCGTCCAAGGCTTTATAGTGACCGTATTTAAACACTGTAAAGAGATATTTTGTGGATTTGATGGCATCGGAGAGCGAGTCAAACAAATCAAAATCGTTCTAAATATGAGCTTACTGACAGGGTGGTCTGCAGCGATGAGGGAGGACTCGGCTCCGCTCAGTGTGGGGTTACTCATGGGGCCCGCGTTGGCAGCAGCCTGGCCTTTAAGATGCTGCAGAAAGAGCCGACCGCAGCTGGTTCTAGCAGCGATTTACTGTGTCGCCGTCCCCCCCCCTGCTGTGGGAGATAAGGCCTGGTAATGGCATGGTGTGACAAGGAGATAATGCATGGTAATGGGTCAGCTCGCAAGGGGGCACGTACGCCGAGACATCTGCAGCCATGATGCTCGTCAACGTCAGGAAATGCTTTATGGCTTGGCTGGCAGTGCTTATATCTGATCTTAGCCAACATGCTCTTAACCACTTTTTAATCTGAAATCTTTTTTTTAATGCTTTACTCTACATTTGTCCCGATTAATGTCTTCAAATATGAAACAAATTTAAAGAACAGCCCTCAGGCTGAGTACTCCTCTCTGGGAATCTATATTTACTCAGCTCAGCTTCACATACTCCCCGTAACTCTTTGTTCTGATCGACACCTGTGGCTTTGGCTCAAGGATCCGGTGCCTCATGATCCGGTGAGTCAGCAGGGATATTTTGCCATGCTTCGGAATTGTTTGCATGGCGTTTGGCGAGTTTAGACCTGTCACTCAGCGCGTCCTGTCTATGTGCAGCCGCAGCGCTATTTTGCATTCGCCATCTCGCCGTGGCACCGATGTCACAGATCACGAAAACACTCTTCTCTATCTTGGTTTTCATAGGGGGAAGGAAGGAATGAGAAAATAAAAAAATCACCCAAATAGTTTCCCTTCTGCCCTCACCAGCGGCTAAGTCCCGGTGGAGTGCCCGCATGAGTCATGCTTCAGTGACGGCTGTGGGAGATACAGAGGCGGGGCCGGTGAAGCTTTAAAGATGGAGGTGCAGAAGAGCCACTGACTTGTGTCTGTCCGAATAACAAGCCAGTGGTCGATCATATTTAGCAGTGTCACCTCTTTAACTGAAAGGCAACTGTAGTACAACCACCCTCCTTCATCTGCAGCGCCGTCAAAGCCACACAGCGTCTTGTGTTTGCGTTGAGCTGTCACACTGCACATTCCCCGATATACTAGAAATCTCTCAAACTCTTGACTGTTCCCGTGTTTGCTTTCACCCACTCTATTGATCTGTGTGTGGTGGGTCGGGCTCTGTGTGTCACAGTGCTGAGCTTGCTGTGGATGTGGCAGGGTTTTCCCTCAGCTCTGCTGCTTCGTGCTGACAAACAAGAGAGGCCCGACTGTTGCGCTGCGGCTCTCTGCACGCTGCTGTTTGGGTTTTTTTGGGGCTTACTGGAAGAAAGCAAGAAATATACCATGACGTGTGTGTGTGTGTGTGTGTGTGTGTGTGTGTGTGTGTGTGTGTGTGTGTGTGTGTGTGTGTGTGTGTGTGTGTGTGTGTGTGTGTGTGTGTGTGTGTGTGTGTGTGTGTGTGTGTGTGTGTGCGCACGTCACGTCTGAGTGTTATGTCTGGGCTTGTTTACATATGCGCCCGCGTGTGCCTGTGCAAAAAAAAAAAAGAAGAAGTCTGGCTGGTCTGTTTTAATCATTTTGAAACGGTTACATAATGCAATAAAACATTACAATTACCACAGGCTAAACATCCCGTACACACACGGGAGAATCTGCGGGTTTGGCGTCCCGTCCAGCCGTGGAGTTTTCGGTGGATGATGGGTTTAGGGGATGTGTGGAAAGAGACGGGGAGAGGGACGGTTTCCAGGGGAATGGTAGATCACTTAAAGGAGGAAACACAAGGGAAAAACAAAGCGGGGAGGAAATGCACCTGCCAGACGGAGCTGACGCGGCGAGGCAGCCGGCCTGAGCGTTACCTCACAGCTCAGGAGGCGGCGGACTTACAGGTGAGGCCAGAGGAGGAGGAGAAAAGGGACTTGTTACGGCTGTTCTGGCTTATGTGTCAGGATTTGTACCGTTTCATACTTTGAGCCATCCTCCCTTTATCATCCATCCATCCATCCATCCATCCATCCATCCATCCATCCATCCATCCATCCATCCATCCATCCATCCATTCATCTATCCATCCATTCATCCATACACACATTTATGCAAACATTACCCATTCATCCATCTACACATCCATCAAATATGTTCATCCATCCATCCATCCATCCATCCATCCATCCATCCATCCATCCATCCATCCATCCATCCATCCATCCATCCATCCATCCATCCATCAAATATGTTCATCCATCCATCCATCCATCCATCCATCCATCCATCCATCCATCCATCCATCCATCCATCCATCCATCCATCCATCCATCCATCCATCCATCCATCCATCCATCCATCCTCCCTCCCTTTACCATACATCGATCCATACATCCATTTCTCCATCCATCCATCCATCACTGTTCATAAATGGTATAATTTGAGGCATATAATCCTCTTCAGCCTGCCCGTCGTCATATAACCCGTTTGAGTTTCTAATCTACTGTTCTAACTTCAATTTGGACAGGAAGAAAATGTCACAGCAACTAAACCAAATAGAAATAAGTTGACTCTGTTGCATTTCGTTCTCTTAAATTGTCCAGGTCTACCTTCTCGTGCTGTGCAGCATTCTCACACATCCGTGCCACCAGCGGTTTCTCAAACAAAACCTTTTGGCCAAGTCAAACACCGAGAAAGTGGTTTCAACAAGTACGATCTTTTTTCTCTGTCTGAAAATATACCTAAATATGCTGTAACCCTCCCCCACGCCGTGCCTCATGTCATATATCACCGTGTCGGTTGTATCGGGAACAAACATCCACACACATGCACAAGGGAGGAGGATAATAACAGACAAGTGCGGTATGAGTCAGAGTAAAATTTCGCTTGGTTAATCCACACTGCAAGCTGCACATATCCTCCACTATCCTCTCTGTTTACTCACTCTCCCTGCTCCGGTTTCACCCTCTCTTCACTCTGTGTTTGCCTTTCTCACTCTCTCAATGTCTCTTGTATCTTTCTTCTCTCTCATATGTCATCCCCGCTCTTATTGGTCAGGCCGGTTCAATCAAAAATAAACATTTTAGTACCACATTTAAACACAAAATGTGGCTTTTTGTTTTTGGTCCGTCGTGAGCAACGAACGTCCCCAAAAATAAAAAAAATAAGAACTTGCAGCCATACAAAGCTCTCATTTTATTTTACCACTTTGCTTTTCTGCCAGTTTTTTCTGTCGTATTTTTGACCGTGGGCGCACATGCTCGGTGCGTTCAGTCAATTAACAATGACACCAGCGTGAGAAGAGAGAGAGCGAGAGAGAGAGAGACAGAGAATGCGTAAATGAGAGTGAATCACAAAGGGATGGGGGGAGAGTGAGGGAAAACACTGGCCACTTGTTTCACACGTGCACATTTATATGTGGGATTGGACACCACGATATTTCCCACCGTCAGCTTTTTTTGTGTGTGTGTGTGTGTGTGTGTGTGTGTGTGTGCGGCTGCACGCTGCGGAGAGAAAACATTGTCACCTCATAAGAACGAATGCAGATAAACTGAACGATGGGAGTTGCGTGCGATCGTCTGGCAGAAGTTGAAAGAGCAGAGTTTAGATGCTTTCTGCAACTCAGTTTATTGGAAAATATGTGGTTAATTAGGAGAAACACTTGCAGTTACGATCACACTGTGATAAGTGTTATCCACAAACTTTTTGTTTTACTTTGAATTTCAACTCAGCACAGTGCTATTTGGTAAAACTGACACAATTGATCAATTATAGGGTATGTATTATGGTATCTACTAGGGGTTTGCAATATTTATAGCCCCCATTGCAGTTTTTCAATGCTTTTTTATTGCATTTCTTGGTTTATTTGTATGCTTCACCTATAAAATGAGGAAACTACAGCTTATTAATTATGCATTCATAGTCATTTTTTATAATATGCACAAAAATTGCATCTCGGTTTGCATGGAATTATTTACTTCAAACCATTGTTTTGTTCCATTTTTTTTTTTAGTTTATTTCGCTGTTTTTAGTGGTTTTAGCAGTTTTAGCTTATTTTCAGTGGAACCAGCTGTTTTGGACATTTTGGTTGTTTAAGCTGTTTTTAAACTTTTACCATTTTTTTCTTTCTTTCTTTCGCTATTTTGGTGCCTTTGGGTATTTTCTTTTTCCTTTTTTTTGTTGTTGTAATTTATTCTGTTATTGAAGTTATTTTAGCTGTTTCAATCACTTACAGAGGCTGTAACATGTGTGGCTCCAGCGTCACAGGTTAGAATCAACATTCATAGTTTAAACTGTGTCAAAATGATTTACTTTTCATTGGATTTCTCTAGTTGACGCGTCTAAGTTAGTGCGCATGTCCTACGATTTCATGTGTTACTGGCTACAAAGGTTACTACTAATCATGCCCCAACGCATCTCCTGTCACATGTTTCATGGGAACAGTGATTAAATTTGGCGTCATAATCTTTCACATTGTATTTGATCTTTGAAATGACAACATCAATCAGGTTGACCCTGTGCACTAACTGAGACTTAAAGGTTGTTATTCGAGGCAGAAACGCAAAACACATCAACGTTTATGTCAAGTTTACAAGACGTTTAAAGGGGAAGTGACAGTTTTCGCCTTTATGGACACACATACTCACAAATACTCCTGATTTTTAATGACTCTCATTAGTTCACAGTGTCAATTTAGAAGAAATTAAAGACTTGATAAGTTTGTGGAGGAATTTTCTTGATGAGAACACTGACAAAGGTGGCTGATCTTGTGTGCGTCAGCACTGCAGCGGGGAGGGGGACTGCTGTCCGTGTCGGCTACAGAACACTAATTGGTTTAACAAACTAATATTTTCTGATGCCGACTTGTGAGTGTGCACATGCTTCGTTTAGCCGACTAATCACATGTCACCCCGGCCGAACACGCCGACGTCTTCCCAGATCTGCTTCATACATGCAGAGAGTGAAATGTTCTTAATGGCTTTCAATGAAAGTGAGAGCCAGAAATAAGAAGAACAAAATAAGACAAACAAATGTGATTGAATATATAAAGATGGCCATCGCTGAGCGTGTGTCAATAAATAACAGCGCTGTAACTGTGTGTTGTGCATTTTGTGTGTTTGTGTTGTGACTTGTGGGTGAACTCAGAGGCGACAGACACAGAGCTCGAACCAGTTTTACAGTAAGTGAGGATGCAGTGTATTTATGTGTGTGTGAATGTGTGTGTGTGTGTGTGGGTGTGTGTGTGTGTGTGTGTGTGTGTTCATGTGGTAGTGAATTTACGTCCTGAAGACATCTGCTTTTAAGATTCTTTCACAGCTCCTGTCCTTCATGTCAGTTCAAGGTCGAGGTCTGAGATCTTTTATAGTCCGTGTGTGTGTCTGTGTGTCTGTGTGTGTGTGTGTGTGTGTGTGTGTGTGTGTGTGTGTGTGTGTGTGTGTGTGTGTGTGTGTGTGTGTGTGTGTGTGTGTGTGTGTGTGTGTGTGTGCGTGTGTGTGTGCGTGTGCGTGTGCGTGTGCGTGTGCGTGTGCGCACGAACTGCAGCATATTTCAGTGTGCTGGCTGTAAAATGCAGCAGCAGTTTGTTTTCTCTTGGGGGTGGATTTATGGGAATCATATATTACCTTTTTTTTTTTTTTTTTTTAATATGCACAAAAAATGTGAATTTGCAGTTCGGCCTTTTCTAAAGCTAAACCATAACACCGCTCTTTCTCAAACTTTCATTCTCGCAGTTATTCTTTTTTTTTTTTTCCCTTCACAGCCACGCAAAACGCGGCGCTCACGAGGCCTCGGCCGTCATCTGTACCGTCCACAGCCTCGCACTGGAAAGCCAAAACCAACAGACAGAAAATAGACAGTCACAAAATAACCGAGTTGTCCTCAGCAAGTCTGACCTGTGCTGCCTGCCAGCTTTTCCCGCTCACTCCACTCGACAGGAGACTGAAATCATGCATTATTACCCAAATATCAGCTCATGGCAGATTGATGGGTTATTTATTCCTTCATGCTACAGCACAGATGTGTGCATACACCAGGACATACCACCCAGTTTAGGCCTTTGCACATGTGCGCTCACTCAAAATGCTTGCGAGAACTGAAAGCTGTCCACGAAAGTCTTATTTTCATCATCTTTTCCTTTAAAGAATATGTATTTCTGTAAAGTCACATAAGTTTTAGTTTTGTGTTTTTTATAATCAATCTTAGTCAGTCATCTTTTTCTTTAACTGGATTTCACACTTCTAGAGAAATTCATCACACGATTGAACCCTGGAATTGAAGATGTGTGATTTATTTGAGTGAGACTGAATGAAGCGCTGCACGGTGCACTTCGTGACCCTGGCAAGGATTGAACCCGGGTTGTTATACAGTACGCTTGATACCCAGCGCTCCTATATTTAGCGTGACACCAGCAGAGAGGGAAAGACTTCCCTGGGATTTAAAACCAAGCCATCCAGAGCGCCATTACGCCTCATCCTTGTGTCACTTCTTTATTTTAGATCCCACTGAAGAACGGACTGACTGATCGGTCCAGACAGCCGCATGGGGGGGGGGGACTTTTCTTCTTTTTTTTTTCCTTTCTTTTTCTGGTGCATTGAATTCCTGCGGTTATAACAGGTCTTAAACGTGTTACTAACAGCTGTGATCCGCCCCTCTCTTGCTTGACCCAGAGACCGTTCTGACCGTGCACCATCCTTAAAAACATTGCCCTTGGTTGACCTCGGTGTATCCTTTTCTAGAAATATCCTGCAGCCGAGATATGTTAAAATAACTCCCCGCCCCTCCCTTTGCACAAAGTGCGCGGATACGTTTGCGACTCATGCATGCTCTCGATGAGGAAGGTTCCACGTTCTTATCTTTGGATTCTGTGGTTGTTTGTGGTCGCGGTTTTGCCGGAGGTGAAGTGTGGGCGAAGGCCATCCTGTACATACTGTCCACCCTGGACAGGACCGCCTCAGAGGCATCCAGACATTCACACACCCACGGTTTTACATCTTTGGGCAATTTAGACTCAATAGTTTATCTCAAATGCATGATTTTGGACTGTGGGAGGTGACCACAGAACCCAAGCATGCAGAAGAGAGAGGATGCTATGAGGCGGGAAGGCGTGAAGGTGCATGGATAGATTACTAGTCAGTGAATCAGTTAACTCGATGTGAATTACTTTATTATCAGTTTGTTTTTGGTGCATGGTGGAATAGTGGTTTAAATTCCCCAGAATATTGTTAGTGTGGGTTTTTTTCCCATGTCCAAAAGAAAAACATGTCCCACTGATAAAAAAAAAACTCCCAACATTCTACTAAATCTGCTTGAAAATTTTTGTTTGTTTTTTTAAGTTCTGTCTTTGCATATATTCATTCTTTCTGTCTGGTGCTCGGGAACACTGATGGCTTACGGGTATTGTAGTATTTGGTGAAATACTGAATAAAACACAGCAAAGATAAGATTTTATTTTTTTTGTTGTATGGATGATTTTGGCTCACGTCACTTACATTATTCATGTTCTGAAAGAAAATGACAGTGTTTTGTATTTTGAACAAATACTTTTGACTTGAATACTATAGTATTACTACTAAATACCCCCCCTCCGGTTCTGTGCCTCACAGCAACTGATCATTTTAGGTGTCTCTTAACAGGATATTATTGTTCAGAGCTCTCGAGATTAGTTAGCCAAATGCTTTTTATATGTTGTGGAAACTGTTAATTTGTCACATCCAGGCCTTTTGAGTGAGCAGCCTCATTATTGGGGGGGGTTACTGTGTTAATATCTAGTTCATGTAATTTATTATATTTCTTGCACTTGTTGCAGCGAGACGGCAGCTCTGCTGCCTTGTGGTTGCAGGTGGATTAGGCCTGCTGTCGCCTGAGCTGGCCTGTGTGTGTTTTCCTGTTTGGAGATGTGTAGATGGTGCGGTAAATGTTGAGGGATTAGTCAAAGCTGAAGGGTCACAGCATTAATCTCATTATGGCGGGAAGGGAGGGAGGGATCTGACTACTCGTGAACGACTTAGCAGACAGCCTTGGTACTGGGGGGGAATCCCTCTTTCACTACAGACGGCGTTCCCACACACACGCACACACAGTCCACTAATAAAACTAATGCAAATGTTTTTTTTTTAATGTGTTAAAGATAACACAGCTCATAGAATTGTGTGAGTGGTTTTGTCTGTAAATAGAAAAAGAATTGTAGCCTGAGTGCCATGACGACAATTTATAAAGCAATTTGATTCAATATTAAGCTGTTTTTCTGTTTTTTTTAGCCTTTATTTGCTTCATCTTTTCTCTTTTTAAATGTATATTCAGTAGATTGGGAAGTTTCTTGTCATTTTAGATGTTTTTTTTAAATTGCTAGTTGTTTTTCCTTTCTTACCTTTTCCAGTAGGTTAAAATGTTTTAGCCATTTTTGCAGAGTTTGCAGTTCTTGTTATTTTACCTTTCAGAGAAATTGCATCTGTTCTTGCCATTTTTTTTTCTTAATGTATGAGTATGAATGTATAACTATTTAACTATCTTTAGCGGTATTTGGCAATCATAACCATTTTAGTTGATGGTTTTAGTTCTTGTATGTACAATGCTTCTCTTGAAGACATTTTGCCATTTGTTATTTTACCTATTTTTAGCCATTTTAGTCATTGATGGTTTTTTTTTTGGTTTTTTTGTGCCATCAAGCTACTTTTTCGTTTGAGTATATCTTTGACAATGGCTCAGGTTTGCAGCTGAAACATAAAGTACATTTATTCACACATCGTGCTATATTGCTGTAAACCGGTACAACAGGACACGCCTCTACTTTTAGTCTTTAGGATGTCGTGAGTGTCACTTCAAAGCTCCATTTCTAATTTGATTCTAACGAATACTATATGCAATTGATTTCCTCATCACTGAATATAGTGATTGAGCAAATTTGTGTTATGTGTTTCTTCTTCTGTGAAGCTCAGCATCAATATTGGCATCATTACTGCGCCGTAGTCCGAAAATGAATAACATCAGTCGTCTACATCAGACACAAATGGAAATAACTCCCCGTGCCGGCGGATTTTCCCTGCTAATACGAGGCTAAATGACTCATCAAGGCCGATACGTTGCAGCGCGCTTGTGAGGTCATGGTAAAACGGGACGGACTCGAACGGCAAACTCCTCCAAAACAAAACAGTAAAACTGAGAGAGAACCATTAAACGAAACTCTTTCCTTCGCCTGTCTGTCCCGCACACTGCAGACATTGAGCACTGACTTTCTCATGAGCTCAGGCCACAGTGACACGTCCCAGTGAGCATTTTAACTTTGAGTGGCCAATAAAGGGACGTGTGGAAGGACAAACCGTCCTTTCAAGAAGAGATTGTTTCGCTTATTTTGACTATTTTTACAACCTCCCTGTCTTCTTCTTTAGGGTGTGTTCATACTTGTGTTTTGATGTTGTTTCAGTCTTGATGTGGCTCTGTACAGGTGCTGGAGGAGTGTTGTTTGGCCAAGCAGCTTGAAAGTGAGTGATTTATATTTCGGCTCCTTGTTACGACAGCTGGAGCCCTTTGTGGCTTTTGGAGGAAGAAAAAAAAAAACGATCCCGAGTTTTCAGCACGTCGAACTGTATTTACTCTCAATTATTCTGACAAGACGTCTCTTGGTCCGAGCGTTCACGGGCGGTTGCCATGACAACCGTCGCAGTCGGCAGGCTGTTGTTTCACCTGTGCGCACGGCGAGACTCGGCGTCGAATCACCTCGCAGACGCCCGCGCGTTTGGCCTGCGTCGCTCCGGAGTGAGGCCGAGCCGAGGCCTTATCCGTGCCGCTGACGTGCTCCTGATGCACAGCAGACGTTTGGTGGAAAGGTCGCCCTGACAGGCCCGCTCGTGGCCCTGACGAAGCACACAAACGTCGCACGTGAATGACCGTCTGACCCGACTGCGAATCTATTATTGTGCCGTGCGTCGCGAAGTGGACACTTGATTTCCAGGGAAAGTTAGATGGATATGAATCCGACAACAGAATAAGCAAAAATATTTGTTGTGTGAGTTGGCGCTCTCCACGCTTCCCACCCGCCTCTCATCACCGCCATTTAGAGGGGGAGGAGGGGGGGGTTGATTATCTGTAGAAATGCTCCTACAGATGGAGACGGCACTGCAATC
Source organism: Lipophrys pholis (assembly GCF_963383615.2). Lineage (NCBI taxonomy): Eukaryota > Metazoa > Chordata > Actinopteri > Blenniiformes > Blenniidae > Lipophrys > Lipophrys pholis. Next base: position 16,575,542 of record NC_137643.1, on the reverse strand, counting down.
CTTCATCTGTTTGCGGAATGATAATGATTTTGACCCTGGCCTTGGGTTAGCCTCGCTTAGCCTAGCGACGATTACAGAGCCAGACAGACCGGACGGCTCCGTGGTCTATATACCTCGTCTGTGTCCACCCTGTCCTTCCCTGCCCTTCTTAACCAACCTCCCCCATTCATCTTCGGGCACGAAAGGCTTTGCCATCAACACTCAAACTCTGTATTTACACACAAGTTCAGAGACCCCCCGGTGACACTCAAATGGACAGGAACAGATTTTAAGCTTAATGGAAAGCACTCAGGGAAATGATTTCTTCTGTCTGACCATGATAAAGACTACTGTGTAATTCACAAGTACTTTACATCGAGAGTTATGATGGCAATGTCGTCCATTGAGCAAACGAATTACAGCTTTGGGGAAAAAGTAGGATCAGCGTCTGTTTTATGTCATTATTATACAAACTGCACATCGCATCAAAGTATTCACATTAAAAAGGTTCTTATAGTAGTAAAATTCTCTTGATTTTGTCGTTTTGTCTTGAAAAGCATCCTTTAAGCGGACAACCTGGAAAGCCTTCAGGAAATCTGACAGCTATAATAAGACATCCTGAAGTAGAGTTATTATGGAAGTATATCAACACTGTCCTTGTGTTGGCTAGAAATAATAAGATAAATATCAATGACATGGTATATGAGCTGTCATCGTTAGTTCTGAGTGGTTTCCGTGTCGTGACCTGAATACCTCAACGTTGAATCCCGGCCAGCAGCTCATTAACATTCCAATACAGCTCTAATCAGCACTGCAGCGCGTGTATGTGTGTGTGTGTGTGTGTGTGTGTGTGTGTGTGTGTGTGTGTGTGTGTGTGTGTGTGTGTGTGTGTGTGTGTGTGTGTGTGTGTGTGTGTGTGTGCGTGTGTGTGTGCGCGCGCGCTTTCCTCAGGTGGTTTCATCATCCCTCTCACTTCTCAGGCTGTTGTGTAACTTTTCTTTTTTCTTTGCACAGCTGAGACTCATTTTACTTTCAAGTTTTTATTGATCCGCTCATCAGAGCGAAAAACATTCTGAAGCCTGGTGAGAGATGAAAGGTGTCCGGGGGAGTATACAAGGCATCAAGAATGCGTCCAGAGAGTTTTCCTCATGTTTTCCCATGTGTTTCCTCTCCCTTGTTGGGAGTCTCCTCACAAATAACCATTTGTATGTTGTTGTTTTTTTTTTTTTTGTCTTTCCACAGAGAGGCTGTATAACTCCAATGGACGTGACTTGAGGAGGGCATTGTTCTCTCTGAAGCAGATTTTTCAGGTGAAGCACACACTCGTGCACGCGCACAACGTGCATTTGCGCGAGGATTACTGTCAGTTTGTTGCTGCAGAGTTTGTGGCCACTGTGATGACAGGGATCTCCATCAACGTGGCATTTCGCTCTCTCTCTCTCTCTCTCTTTCTCTCTCCCTCTCTCTCTCTCTCCCTCTCTCTCTCTCTCTGAGAGTCTGCCTGTTTGTGTGTGTGAATATTATATTTCAAGAAGAGTGGAGTCAGCAACTTTCAAACACACACAGAGAGAAAAGTGAGTTTTCTCTGTGTTTTAGTTCAACTAGTTGATCTGAGTTTCGCCGCGTTATATTCCCATAAATTTTCCAAAAATAGATGCGTCAAATTGAAGCTTTGAATGTGCTCATCATTATTTTAAAGTTGTGTTTCCACGTCCAGAGCAACACATTGTGACACACCTCACTATTACCTCCCCTCAACTGTTGCTGTTCAAAACTTGTGGCCTTCCTAAATTTAAGCCGATTCTCACTCATCACTGACATCTTGTGGTAACTAAAGACAATGCAGCTTTATTATTTATGTACGATTATCTTTCAGAGGGATTTTGTGTCATTGGCAGGAATTTATTATCCTGTCCATTTTCCTCTCAGGATGACAAAGACCTGGTCCACGAGTTCGTGATGGCCGAAGGCCTGACGTGTCTCATCAAGGTGGGAGCAGAAGCTGACCAGAACTACCAGAACTACATTTTAAGAGGTACGACGTCTCACAATCTCCTGTTAAATTTTTATCTTTAAACGTCACTATGTTTTTTTATGATGTTTGTTCTAAATATTCTGGTTTTGGGAACAGAAAGAAGTCGGGCTAAAAATCAGAAGTGTGATTTCGGACTAAACTGTTCAGGTGTTTTGAGGCTATTAGTCATATTGTGGAGTCAATTCTCTGAAAACCAGACCAAAGAACTGAGAACTGACCTCCTGTGGTTGATTTTCCAGCCCTTTAATTTAAATCTTGCTATATTTTTCAAGACATTGTAAGACAATATTATTTTGATATATCTAGTTGTGCTGAGTCTTGAAGCAGTCTAAGGTGTAAGGTTAGGAAAACACACATTAGGTTAATGAGAACATTTCAAAAACAACCTGTTACATCAGAAAGTTGCTGAGATCTTGATATGTCATTCAAATAAAAACAGAAAAATTTATATAATCTAAGTTTATGTGTGCATTTGTGTAAGTTTATCACAATTAAAGGTGCCAGATGTGTTGCAGTAAATACATTTTTTTGTTGTATCTCAGAACTAACACATATTGTCAGAATACTCGGGTGATGACTTTTTGTGAAAAGTTTCTTTGAGGGGAGAAAACAAAATAGATAAAAATCAAGGAAAACAAGAGGACAAAACCTGTTTAATCACAAGCAGCATATTTTTTTCTCCCACAAGATCACACGAAAGGCTCATATTGTTGTCCAAATCAAGATTTATTATTATTATTATTTTTATTTATTTATTTAGAGATGACGCATTTGAGACTTCATATTAATTAATAATTGTCAAAGAAAGTTAAGATGGATCATCTGACCTGTTTTTCATTCATGGTGGTAAATTAAAGAGCCAAAATAACACAGTTGGTTTCCATAAAAGACTAAATTTAATCCATCATGCCATGACATATAGTAGCACATAAGAAATAATCACTTCTCATATCAAAGACTTAAACATACAAGTGACAGCATTGACCCGAAACCGTCAAAAACACAACTTAAATGAACATCTGAATTCAAATATCTGTACGTTCTCTATTATTTCATCGTAAAAGTGGATTGTTATGTTTTACAGCCAAATAATCATGATAGTAAACAATTATCCACTCTCAAAGTGCAGAAATTGACAAATCAATACCAAATACTTCCAAAGGTGAAATCAGGTTATTACCACAAAATTTACAAAACAATTAAGTTTCTGACTAAAATCTGTAAAACAAATTGGATTCTGATCTCTGACATTGCTGATGAACATATAATCTGTGCTAACGAACACATTACAAACAACAAATGCATCTCTACCCAAAAAGGGTCAAATATACCGGAATTATTGTAACTGTTCACCGTGAGTTTAGTCGTGTCTTTTCACTGTGTGCAGCACATCTCCACCGGATGCCTGCAGGCGAACTACAATTTCTCTCAGAGACCCCAGAACAAAACTTGGGTTGAATACCAGGAAGTCCCGCGGAATTAATGTTCCATTGTGTCACACACGCTGCTCCTCTATGTCTGTCTGAGCCTGGGTGCAAAGACACAAACAAACGTCACATAAACACCAAAATAGACGAGATAGACGCGTTTCAGACTCTTTGTCTTGAGATGGAAACACGTCGTGCTGCTGAAGTGTGAAGAATGTTAGCTGATGAAGCAGCCCCTCTCACTGTCCTCCTTCTCCTCCTCCTCCTCCTCCTCCTCCTCCTCTTCCTCACCTAATTCCTCCTCCTCCTCACCTAATTCCTCCTCCTCCTCTTCTTCACCTAATTCCTCCTCTTCTTCCTCTTCCTCACCTAATTCCTCCTCTTCTTCCTCTTCCTCACCCACTTCATCTTCCTCCAATCCCTCCTCCTCTTCCTCACCTACTTCCTCCTCCTCTGATCCCTCCTCCTCTTCCTCCTCCTCCTCCTCCTCTCCCTCCTCCACCTCCCTTTCCTCCCTCACCTCCTCCCCTTCATCCTCATCTTCATCCTCATCATCTCGTATCTCCTTTATCAAAATGCCGTAGGGTCGAATTGAGCGCTCCACTATGGCTCTCTCCTTGGCAGCTGACGTTCCCTTCTTGACAGGAATCAGCCAGTAGTCTTTCCGGCTGCAGACCTCTCTCTCTTCAGGGTTGATTCGATTCTGCAGGATCACCTTGTAGCGCTTCCCCGTCGTCTGCGACCGGAAGGTCGAGGCGTACTCCTCCCTCTCTGCGACGTGTATGTCGGGTGTGGAGTAGATTCCCCTGCCATACATAGCTCTCCCTCCTACTTTGTAGTGCTCCTTGACGATGCCTTTGGCTCCACATAAGCTCGTTCCGTGGTAAGAAACAGGCCATTCCCCGGGCACAGAGTGTCTCCTCCATTCATTGGTGCCCAGCCACGCGTCTCCGTCTGGATATTTACCTCTGACCTTTAAGGCCATGCGGTACCAGCCCTCTGGACGCTTGTAAAGTTCGTTGCCTCTCGAACATACCTTGGAGTCTGAGAGATTGGTGAAGTCGTAGTCGTATTCTGGGTCGAAAAAGTCATGCTCGTCGAAGGCAAGATCCCGATAAGGACTTTTATTCCCGATGAGGGTGCCGAGATGAAATTCATCCACCGACAGCTTGTCAAGAGATCGTCTCCCACGAAAAGCTTTGTTGTCAAAACTTTTTACGGCCTGTCCAAAGAGTAAAGAAACGACTTCAGCTTTCAAATTTATGTCCATATCCATGGTTAAACAGGATTGGAGCTGCTTTGTCCCTCTTCTTGCTGGAGATCAATAAACTGTGTGTAGCAGTCGCTCAGCTTCGTATGCAGCTCAAATGGACGTGAAAATTCTTTCACTTTCACTATTGAGGGAGTGGGAGTTCCCCTAAACAAAGTCAGTTAGGGTAACGCTCACAGCATGTTTGTGCTTGACTTTAGTTTGTTCATATAATTAACTCTTTCCTAGCTCAATCCAGTGTTTCTAACTTTTAAAAAAAAGTAGTTTCTCCTCACACAGGCTTTTTATTTTTATGTGAATGTGTTGCACTATGTTTAAAACTCACTCCTCTTTTTACTTTTGTTATGATGCCAAACATGCAGCAGTCAAACTTACGACCAGTGGCCCAACTCCACCCAGTTGACACTCCTCCACCCACCAACACACTAATATTAGTCGCATTACGTTTGAGTGCACATATTTAATGGTCGTTGTTTTGTGTTTTGCACCACCACACCAATAGAAATTCCTCGTAATTTGGAAAGGGACTTTTTTTCTTATAGTGCCTTTCTATAAAATCTTTCTGATTTTAAAAATGTTTTGTGAGCTTGAATATGAAAGAGGTGCCCAGTAGGTGTTTTAAGTTCACAAAGAGAAAAACGTAAAATAAAATAATACATGAAATTCAGTAGATGCAGCAGTAACGGGAGTAAAATCCTGCGATTTATAGAAACCAACATTGAGTTTAGAAGGTTATTCAGCAGGATTTCTAACTGTTGTTTTATGTTTTGCTCCCAGCTCTGGGGCAGATTATGCTGTACGTGGACGGCATGAACGGTGTCATCGGACACCCCGAGACCATCCAGTGGCTCTACACTCTCGTCGGCTCAAAGGTAGTGCCAAGCACACATATCAAAACACAACAACAACCCCAGCACACACACACACACTGTGTGTTTCTGTGCTAACCATCCATCGGTGGAGAACACCATTTTTAGCTCTCATCAAAAGAGACCACTGATTATATTGTGTGTCCAGATCTGAGGGATGTTTCATGTCTTGGTTTTCTGGAGATTTGTTTTAAATATGGACATGTCATTCAGTTTTCTACAGCTTTCTCAGGATAACATGTAACATAAAGGGTCTTCCCGGGGAAACCACTGTTCCATCATTTCAGAGGACAGTGCCGACTTCGATTCCCTTCTCGAAGACTTACTGTACCATAACCATAATCACTACTTCATCGAGGGTAACTCTCGCCCTAAAATTAACCTAAACCGAATCTCACTAACTTTAAACTAAGTCTTCACTCTGAATATGTAGGATTTACATTTTAGTGCTGTTCGGCCCCCAAAAAAAGAGACGAGTCCCCGACAGTGTGACATGAACTGAAGCGTTTACTGACAACATGAGTACATGGGTCAAGTCTGGGAAAGAAAAATGAAAAAAAAGCACCGGGGGGGGGGGGACCTAATGCCTATCTATAGAGTTGTGTATTTATAACCCAGAACACTTTTTTTTTCTCTCTATGTAAGCTTGTTTGTTTTCCTTCTTCAGTTCCGTCTGGTGGTGAAAACAGCTTTGAAGCTGCTGCTGGTTTTTGTTGAGTACTCAGAGTCCAACGCCCCGCTGCTGATAGACGCCATCGCTTCTGTGGACACCAAGACAGGTACAGCAGACCCCGTGTGAAAACGATGGCCGACAGGCTAATTAACATTAAATCCTACTTTCACTTTGGTGTTAATCTTTAGGTTGCAAGCCATGGTCCAACGCTATGGAGATCCTGCATGAGAAGGATGGAGTGGACACAGAGCTGCTGGTCTATGCCATGACCCTCATCAATAAGGTCTTTCATGTAGTGAATACCTATAGTCTTTGCTTGACTTTGCCAATTTTCTTTCGGAGATCATTTGAAAAACCAAAAGCTTTCCAACCTGAGTTGCACCTTCATTGCTAACCTCCTGTTGGTGTGCAGACACTTGCTGCGCTGCCTGACCAGGACTCCTTCTATGACATGGTGGACGGATTGGAGGAACAAGGCATGGAGACGGTTTCGCAGAGACACCTGGGACGGAAAGGCACCGATCTGGACTTGGTTGAGCAGCTCAACCTCTACGAGGTTTGCGTTTGCGCTTTTTGATCAGTCTCAGGGGAACATGGGCGACTTCCTCACTACTAACGGGCCAAATCGTGACTAAATTTAAATAAAACCTTTAATGGGGATTATGTAAATACAGAGTAGTGACGTTTCAAATCTAATGCAAATGTGTCTAAAGTTACTTTCTATGTAATTAGTTGTTTATAGATGTCCATCTCATTACTACCCTGATGCATTCTCCCCAGATGACTCTACGGCACGAAGACGGCGATGACGACAGCAAGCCTCCACCGATGGGACGCCGGGACCGCCGACGAGCCAGCCTCGGGGGCGGGGACAAAAAGCGAGGCCTGGAGAGGAGGCGGAGCCGCAGGGCCTCTCTTGGGCGTTCCGGTCACGCCTCCCCCTGCAGCCCCGCCTCCCCGCAGAGGGGGGGCTTCCAGCCTTTCAACGGACACAGAGCTGAGGACGTGAGCGAGAGGTGAGAGTGGTGACAGACAGGGTGTCATAACACAGCAAAACAAAAAAAAAAGACTAATTAGGGAAGGGTTCATGGATTAAGATTAAAATACTTTACATGACTCTGATGCCCCTTTCTGCTCCAGCGCATTGTCAGGTTACCTTCCATCCATGTAAGTCCAAACATCACCAGAGAAATGTCAGCAGCTGCTCCCCGCTCACATGTTGTAACAACTACCAGTTAATCCCCACCGCTCGCAGCGTGAGAAACACCACTGCAGACTCCTACCCAACTAAATGAATGAAACATCTCCCAGCAGCAGCACAAAACCTCCAGAGTTTTCTCGTAATTCTAATAGAAGAAGCAGCACTCACTTATGATTAGAGTCTCACTGTCTTACACACTGTAATCTCCACCCACATGGCTCCTTATCCTCTGTCAGCGTGAAGACGTTTAAAATTATACTAAACAGCAGAGGTGGCAAGTAGCAAAGCAATTTGTACTTCATTACTTAAGTAGATTTTTTTCAGCTACCTTTACATTTGATTTAGTCTTTACATTCTTCAAACTTCCTGTGCCCAATTTAGGATTAGAAGCTCTTACAAATTATATCTGTGGGTTAATACCTATTTTCTATTCAAGCAGTACTTCAGTTTTTCAAACAAATCTATGATTCAAAATCAATCATGCTTTTTCTCGATGCTGATGAGTAAGCTGGTGTATCCAGGTATTAGAGTGACAATAGGTACTAAACTGCAAAAATAAACAAGAGCAGGACCAACACATGGCTAAAGATAAGAACAATATTTTATTAACACAATCTGGAAGTAGGCCAGAGAGGCAGAAGTTCAATATACAGATCATGAAGGGAGTACACAAGAGCAAAAACAAGGAAATACGCAAGAACTTGAAGGGTCCAAAACTAATAATCTTGAAGCATGAAGCAAGAAAATGGCACACTAATTCAGAAAATGCTGTTGTATACACAAGGACAGGAAGTGAAGACATCTAAACTGAAATGAGACAGTAACTACCAAATGAAACTTGACCAAACCTTATCAATAATTATTGTGTGTGTGTGTACATGAGCAAACATGTATTATATATGACCCCCTCCAATCACCACCAACAAAATGTTCAAAATGCCTCTAAAATAGCTTCATACATTAATAAAAATGAACATGTATATGTATTAATCTGAGCATGTTTGCCAACTCTGCCCAAATTTTTTTATTTATTTGCAAATTATTCGATTTTGTGCTTTGTTTATTGAATGAAATATGGTTGTTTTTACATATTTTTTCACTACATCCTGCCTCCTATTACATATGGACACATTGCAAAGCCAGCCTAACTTTTATTGGCTCATCTCATTCGTCACACACACACACACACACACACACACACACACACACACACACACACACACACACACACACACACACACACACACACACACACACACACACACACACATGTCTCCGGTCTTGTGGAACAACACCTGGCAGCGCACACCCGCTCGAAATGCAACAGGGCTCATCTGGTTTCACTCGGCAACACGGGCAAAAACTGTTTTTGGTGACTGTCTCGAGTCGGTTCTTTAGCTGTGGCGAAGTTCTCCTTGTAGCGTTTACTCTCCCTCCTCTTTGTCATCACATTACATTTTCGTGTGCATGTGAAGCCGCCTAACTGGAGGCATGGAGTGTAATCACAAACATTCATCCACAATTTCTACGATTTCATTCCTGCCCTTTGTCGACTTCATCCTTTTGTTTTTCCATCTGTCTCAGTCTGATAAGACGTCATGTCCTTGTTTGCCTTCTGTGAGTGTCATGAATGTTTGTTGTGTTGGTTTATAGTCGACCTCTGAGCATCTCATCCTACCCTCTGTCTCATTCCTTCTTTTCTCTGGTTGTTTTCATGCATGTTGTTCTTATGTGTCGCATCATTTCTCCCTCCTTCCATCCATCCCTTAAATGTTCCACCCATATGTATGTTTGTGCATAACCCACCCCCCCACCCCCGTACCACGCCACCTCCATAGAGAGGAGGAATATGAGGATGACATTGAGGAGGAGGAGGAGGAGGTGGAGGAGGAGGAGGAGGAACAAGAAGAGACCCCTGAGTCTGAATCGGATGAGCAGGAGGGGGCTAATCAGACCACCTCCAGGTATTTTAGGACAGGACATGGTGATAGTTTTCAATGAAGTATAAATGCAGTTTTATTCTTTTTTTTTATCTTTGTGAATCTCTTGATCCTTGCTTTCATTGCAATACTCTGTGACTTCTTCCAGTTCTCATTCGCTGTCGTCAACGTATTCCTCCCAATCCATTCCTCTGTTCATAGCCCAGCTAGACACCTCCATCCCACGGTTCACAGAACAACACTTCAGTCCATCACCATCACCTCCAGAAAGGGTTGCATAAAAGAGGATGAGCAGAGGAATCGGACAGAGCCACCCTCATCCTCTTCCTCTCCTTCTAACACGCCAACCAGCCCGCCTTCAGCCCCCTGCCCCATCAGCCCGCCTGACCAGCCTTCCCTCCTGGCCACCCTGCTGGCCAGGAAGCGTTCGATCGTTACTGTCCCGGCCACTAAGGAGGTCAGCCCACCCATGCGAGGCAGCTCCCGGCCCTCCCCCGACCGCCTGCCCTACCTGCCCCACTCGCCCTTCCACCTCTTCTCGTACGATCTGGACGAGGAGCCGTCGTCCTCGCCCCCGGCTCCAGCTAAGCCCAGCGAGGAGCCGCCCAAAACGACGCCTCCCAGGTCAGACGGATGACAGAGCTCACATTTCCGGAAACTTTTCTTTCTATCACTTCGACGCTCCACTTTTTCTTTTTTTTCCAAGCTTCCACCTCTGTTTCTGGCTTCTGTCTCGGCACCAGCTCAGCTGCCTTTGCAACACTTTTTCAATCACCATCTTCCCCTTTTTCACAAGTTCTTTTAAGTCCTTCGACTTCACAGCTCCTCACCTCGATTCTGTCAACGCACTTTATTATCTACGTATCACCTCCCTTTCCTTCACACGTCTATTTTTTTTTTTTACTTCCACCACTGTGTCTGTAGTTCACACTTGTTTGCAATACCCACTTTTCCTTCCAGCTCCACCTTTCTTTCCATTCCTTTCCATGTATCTTTGTAGTTTGTCTTTGCTTCTTAGCGCACTCAGTTCAATGGAGTATTGAAATATTCCTTTCTTTTACTATTTCTTCCTCACTGTCTCTGTGATATTACACAATTAATGTTATGTGGAAGTTTTCTGTGCACACTGAAGCCAAATGAGACACAAAAGGAGTTTCATCTTTTCCTTGTCAACACATATGCAAAAAATAATGCACTTTTATTATTTTCACATTATATAATATAAAAGGGCTCAATGACTTGTCAAGGCATATATATATATATATATTATTATATACCACCACCACAGTTACTAATTAGAGTCATCTAAGTATTGCACTCACAGCATTCCTGTTACATAACAGGGTGTCAGACTCGTGTCCTGCTAAAATCCTTTCTGCACAGACCAGATAGGTGATGTGGTGTTGCGTGACACCGCGGAGGTCCCTCGCTGTCGCCCGGTTTCTCACCCTTTTTTCCTTCCCCCAGGAATGGAGGTCTCATGTCGTACTCCTCACTCAGCACCCCAAACACACCTACCAGCTCAAGGTGAGAGCCCCCGACACAGTGAATGTGCTCCCACTCATGCACAGGAGGTCCTGAGTACGATTCACATGTACACACTGGCATGTGGTCGCACCGACAGAGTTGCACAAACACACATGTGGAACAAATATGAGCTGTGTGCAGGCTGGAGTGAATGCGATCTCACCTCTCAGGTTCCTAAGTGACTCAGCTCTTTCTATTTTCTCTAAATGAATAAATAGCACATGTCCAGAAACATATGGATGTGATTTATATGCAAGAAGCAAAGTTCAAATGTACTGCTGGATTTCACTGTGATTCAGCTGACTGAGTGGAATTATCTGTAATAATTAACAAACACTAAAAAGAAGAAATATCTTAGAAAAAAACAGACTGATGAATTTTCTCTCACTATCATTCAGGCCTGCATTGGGAGGTCTTTTATCGTCCTCATATCGCCAGCATCAGGAATCGCTGGCGGCCGAGCGAGAGCGCCGCCGTGTGGAGAGAGAGGAGAGACTGCAGAAGATTGAAAGAGAGGAGAGGAACAAGCACAGGTGAGGCACTGCAAAGCATTCAAAGAAATTCTTTCAGCAGATAACGCCTCAGAAAAGCAAAGAAAAACCCAAATAAATTCATGTAGTTGTTCCATGAAAACCATCCATTTAAAAATGAATTGACAAAACACAAAGATCCTGATGTTCACTGGTTAAAAACAATCCAACACACAAACTACTGTAAAGATGCTTTACATGGTTGGTTTTCTTCTCTCTTAAAACATTTAGTATTCATACCAGCAGGCCTGCAGACGGCCGTGCCAGCGAAGCGTATCATTATTATCTTTTCAAATGCTCTTTATTTGTGTGTCTCACAGCCGCGACTATGTGGATAAAATGGAAGAGGCCAGGCTTGCGCGGGAGGAGAGGTGAGTGTGTGTGTGTGTGTGTGTGTGTGTGTGTGTGTGTGTGTGTGTGTGTGTGTGTGTGTGCGCACTAAATCAAAACATCGCAGAAGGGCCAAAGCCCGCCAGGAATAGGTTTGAGCCGGTGGTTTGGGAAGCTTGGTAATGGCGTAATTGTTTTCAGGTTAAAAAGGTTCCCCTTTGATGCCAGAGGCTGGGGGGATACTGAGCTGATTCTCCCTGCCTTGTTTTCTCCTTCCTTAAGGAGCTGTATTTTAACCGCCGCGCGCTGCCAAGGACCTGATTGTTTTGGCCGGGGCGCTGTGAGAAAACCAGATTCCCGAATTTGTCAAGCTCTTCGGGCCCCTTGCGCGTCCGCAGACACCGCGGCGCGTGCACCCGCGCGCCATCAAGGAAGAATTTTCATGAGGCCAATAAATCTTTGTTTGTGTGCGCAGATGGGAATCACAGGAAGCGAGAGATTTACTCGGTAGGTGATGTGAGGTCACGATCACATTTCGAAGTGATCAGAGTCGATGCGGCCGCGGTAGTGAGGATTGATGATAACCGTGCCGAAGCCGGACTCCATTGTGCTGATAATCCCGGCTCTTCAAACTCTAAAAGGCTGCTCTTTGTGCACTGTGTCAAGTGTTGTTCCTCTTCCTTTAGGCTCAGACTTGTTCAAACCACAGTTGATCCGAAACCACACAGTGTCAAAAAGTTGAAAGAAGAGACGACAGAGAAAAAGGGAACATGAATGAAAGGTGGGATTAAAATAAAAAAAGAGAGACAGAGGAAAGAAAAGGCTGTAGGCAGCGAGGCGTTGCACATGGTGGAAACTTTGATATGGGATCGTGATACGGGCAAAACCAAGAAACACTTGCAACAAAAATGTCCAATTACAGTAATAAATGTTGTCCTCATGCATCAGAGGGCCTCTTCCTTTTACACCAATTGTTTCCAAACTTTTTTTCCCTTTTTGGAGCACACCCAGACAGCCTTTAAAAAAACAACCTGTCGATTCCCTCTATAATCTTTGATTTGCCAAAATGTCCCAGTGACACTGGTTGACACACCCACTGTGGCCAACATACAATGTAAGGAACCTTCTGCTCTGAATTGGATTTTTTTGCATGTGCGACTCTAAATTTTCACAACTTCACAACATCCTAGCAGTTAAGTAAAACTTAGATTTTCTTGTCAAACTGTAACACAGTAAGGACGTCAGGATGTGTCCTCAAGCTCACCTGGTATTAGTTATCAGACCAGTATTTGATGATGTTATCGCCTGGCTCCAGCTTTTTTTTTCAAGTGTAGGTTGTGAAGCTTAAATAGTTTTTGTAAGAAACTGGCACGTTAAATTGTCTTTAAAATATTTTTTTACCAGCTTGCGTTTCCCACCACAACGCTTACTGGAAGATTCAGTCACAATCACACAATACACAGCTGGCTCCATCACTTGCCTTTTCTCCTAATTGCATACAAACACACACATACACTCATATATTAGGATCTGGTTTCTATGGACCTCTGAAGTGGCTTGATGCTAATGAACTCTGAACAGAAGCTCTACACATTCACCGCACGGTGGGAAGAAGGAGGGGTTTGAGAAAGAGAGAGAGAGAGAGAGAGAGAGTGAGAAAGAGAGAGAGAGAGAAAGAGAGAGAGGGGTAGCTCAGTGCCCTGAATCTCTCTTCTGGCCAGTAGGTTGGATGGTTAAGTTTGGTAGAAGGAGAAGAAGAAGCACGGCGGGGGAAGTGGGCGAGGGCGGAGAGCTGATGGAGGCACATCTTGAACAGGTTTACTCTGATTTGCATCGGATGCTCGTCCGACCAGCAGCCAAACTAACTTTAACTTCGTCTCTTCCTTCTTCCATTCGTCTCTCACGTCTTCCACCTCCTCCTCCTCCTCCTCCTCCTCCTCCTCCTCTCCAGCCCTCCACTCTTCTTCAAGCTGAACATTTGGCTAAGCAGTAAAGGTGATGGCGCGGAGATGGCGATGCTGATTATTGTGGGGAAATTAGAGATGAATGCATCGAATGCCTTGCAGATGATTAATGGAGAGAGGCGGAGCATTGAGGTGCAATTGTAAAACACCTTGGCAGCTTTCGAAGAGAAAATGAGTAGAGTAAACACTGTCAGCTGGGAGAGTTTAATGAATTCAGGTTCTTTGTCAAAGAGCACTGACAAGTGGTTTAGTTTTTGGGCGATTTGACAAAGGCCATCACCGAGAACAGAAGTGCCAGCAAGACAGGAGGTGCATTGTCTCCAAATCCCTTTTCAGCCCCGTTCATCAGTTCTTCTCTCTGCTTCTCCTGCAGGTATAAGAACGTGGAGCGACTGGCAGCAGAGGAGTTCGAGAGGGATCGCGTTCGGGTGTCAAGGACTCGCCCTGACCTCGACTTAACCTTTGAACCCTCGGAGGCCTGGCCCTCGTCATCACGCAGCAGCACCCCGTCATCCTTCGCCTCCCAGGAAGACGCAGAGGCTGACCTCGAAGCAGAGACATCCGCCGCTCCCCACACGCCTTCTGAGACCGGTAGGACGACTAAAAACACCCTTTTGATGGACCTTGATAAACTGCAGACTTTTCTGACATTGTGGATAAATTATTTACGATTATTTATTTAAGATAGTAGTCCATGGCAGTACTACTAAGTATTATTACAATTGAAATTGAAGATTTTTATAATATTTCTATTACTCTGACGCGCGTGTCAAATATTTGAACACGATAGGCAAGAATAGAATAAAATAGACAACTTTCATTGACATTGTGAGCAGCAAAACAAAGATTTTAAAGGAAAAATATTGTAATGCAACAGATTATTCATACATTTTAGTGTGCAAATAATAACATTTTAAAAACACACATCATAAAACCAGTATGTATCCATCAGGGCTGCTCAATATATCACAAATTATTGGTTATCACGATATCGACATGAAAGACATATATCGCAAAAGACTGACCAAACTGCATTAAATGATGTTTCTATGTACTGTGCAAACATGCATGTCAACATATTTGACCAATCAGATGGAGCCCTGCCAGTTTAGATGTTCCCCCACTAGATAGATGTCAGTATCTGTCACAACACTTGACCAAACAAAAAAATATATATAGATCAGTCAAGAGAAAGGGCACAATTAATCACATCATATATGCGTTTCTCTCAAATCATATTGGTATTGTAATCGAGATTACTGCATATCGCATGCTCACTGGATATCATGCAGCCCTACTGTCAACATGTTTTTAGATCTGCGGTTCGTAAGGGTTTGTTTTTTGTTTGATTTGCTTTTCCATGCTACTGTAGTGAAATTTTTGGGTTTTTTTAAATTGTTTTTTACTTACTTACTACACAGCAGAGGGATGAAAGTAATTATTACAAATACATAAAAAATGGTGAGCCATTAAAAGAATCAAATATTAGGTTTATTGAGAAAAAGGCTGAGCATTTCTATTTAAAGTTGTGTGTGTAAAGTCTCAGAGTTCAGGCTTCAGAGAGGCATAACGAGAACCAGAAGGTCGCCAGTCTAATTCCCAACAGTTTCACTTTGCATCCATCTACGTAAATTAGCATGCAGAGAGAGAGATTCTTGAAAGTCGTGAGGGGAGAGAGGGACACCAATCGCTGTGGATGTGGGTGAAAGGGTCACATGGGTTGTTGAAGGACCTTTTTGAAGGTGTGGCGTCAAAACATCTTGTGCAAGAAAACGGCCTTGTTTTGGAGCGCATGTGTAAGAGGCCTCACAGTGCGGTGTTATTCTATCGCCGCCTGCATCACTGCCCGGACTGTACTGCAGAGCTCCACATGTGTAGCTTTGTACGCGAGCGTGTTTTGACGTAAACAGGAATTTAATTCTTCATTTCCTGTTCACATCCCGGCCCTGCGACAACCTGACTTTGTGTACCTGCCATATTGTTGACATTAGCGGGCGGGGGGGGGGGGTTGTGTTTGTGTTTTCTTTCTTCCCAGCGTGTGTCGTTGAGCGTGTGTTTTTAGAGGGATTTCCCATGGGCAACCTAAACAGACAGGCCTTTAAGAATCCTAGACAGAAATAAAACTAAGTCAAGACGTGAGAGAATAAATGTGGCTTCCTCATCTGTGACAGGAGACGCTGATGACTCCAGTGGCAGTGTAGAAGCAGAGGAAAAAGAGGCACAAGCAACTGCTGAAGAGGAGGAGGAGAAGGAGGAGGAAGAGGAGAAGGAGGAGGAGGAGAAGGAAGAGGAAGTGCAGGAGGAGGAGGAGGAGGAGGAGGAGGAGGAGGAGGCGGCAGCGGAGAAGGAGGAAAGAGTCGAGGAGGAACACGAGCGGGAGCCGGAGAAGGAGAGGGGGGAGGCGGAGGAGGAGAGGGGGGAGGCGGAGGAGGACAGCGGCATTCTGAGTGACAAGGAGAGACAGAACGAGGAGGTGAACGAGAAGGACAACTGCTCGGCCTCCAGCATCTCCTCGGCCAGCAGCACCCTGGAGAGGGAGGAGAGGGGGAGCACGGAGAATGGTGGGTACCGTCTCAAACTTTGATTGTTGGTTAGTCTTTAGCTGTCACTTTCACTATTGCTTGACAGACCTGCCTAATATCAACGCACTGAACTGTAACTCCACCTGAGTTGTTCAAGCGACAAACTAGACCTGAACAAATGCTCAACTTTAAAAAAAAAGTCTACCTGGACATTTCTACCACTACTTGCGAGTTTACTCTAATGGATTGATTTACTATGGATCGGTCTGTTTTTAACATATTTGGAAGAAAGGCCAGTCAAGTCTGTTATGCAGAGAGGCTTTTCTTCAGTGGGCAATCACAAGTTTTATTTGTGACACTATTATTCTGTGATATTTATTTATATCTTTATGTAGTATGTACTGTAAGTAGTTGTCATAATTGTCAAATCTCATATTTTCAGCATATTTTGGTATGTGTGAGCAGGTTTGTGCAGCCACAATAGGCAGGCACAAGTTTGTCAACCAGCTTAACATTTAATTATTTTACTTTCAAAAACTATTCGCAGGAGTATCAAACAGTCAGTAGCGCTTTGTCCTTAAAAAGGTCAAATCTTCTTATTTTTAATGAGAGCAGATGGGGATGTGATAATGGCTGCTATTAGATGGTAGCTTGATGCATTGTTGTGTTGTTTACAATTTAGTCTATTTGTGGTCATTCATAGTTACACTACAGTGACTCACTACACCATCATGTGGTGTAAAGTGGTATTACCAGACTGGATTAGTCCTCTCTATATTGTTTTTGAGTATTTCAGGAAGCCTACAGAAATATACTTACCCTTCCTATCTGTTATCTTCAGGCTTTAAGGAAGCAGAAGTGAACGAGAACTGCAACAAACTCCTCAACAGCAAACTCTTCATGCTGGACATGTTGTACGCTCAAAACAAGAAGCCCAGCGATGAAGAGGAAGAGGGGGAGGAGGATGCCGACAAAGAGAAAGAGACAGGAGAGGGGGAGAACAGGGAGGCTCAGGACGATGCCGACCGACAACTGGCCGACGACCAGGGTGATGAGTCCGACAATCGTGGGAGTATCCGTCCGTTTGCGGAGCGATTTGGCGACTTGATCAAGGACTTCGGTTCGTCCCACCTGGAGGGCCTGGCGAACGAGCCCCCGCCGCCCCCGCCCAAGAAAGAGTCGGACACCATCTGGGACCAGCTCCTGGCCAGCCCCCGAGAGCTGCGCATCGGGGACATCAACTTCACCGACCTGACGGAGGACGACGACAAGGACATCCTGGATGCGGTTTTCATTGGAGGGTGTGGCGACCTTCCGCCCCCGCCGCCCCTTCCGACTTGCATTCCGCGCCTCCCTCCGCCGCCGCCAATGCTCGGCTGCTGCCCACCACCCCCTCCACTGAGTGGCATGATGAGGCCTCCGCCCCCTCCGTGCTTTAGCGCCCCGGCCCCTGTGCCCCCTCCTCCGGAGCCGCCCCTCTTCAACAAAAAGAAGAAGACCATCAGACTCTTTTGGAGTGAGGTGAGATGAAACATTATCATTTCCTTTGATTTTTCATCGGTGTGGTGCAGCGATTTATTTCTGAAATGGTTGCGTGTCTTCGTTCGCCAATTAAAATGAAGGAGCCTCCAGAAACAATGACTCACGTAATGTGCTGCTGTTTTTTTATGTTTGTTCTTAGCTTCTCATTTACCTCTTTTATGGTGAGAAGTGGGAGTCTCCACACATGTTTCCAGCTAACGCGGCCCATTCTTCTCCTGTCTGATTCTCAGGTGCGCCCGACAGACTCTCAGTACAGGGACTACAAGCGGAGCGGCGACTCATTGTGGTCTAAACTGGAACCAGTGAAGCTGGACACGGCCAAACTGGAACACCTGTTTGAGACTAAGTCAAAGGAAATACCCGTCACCAAGGTAAACAAGCGGCATGTGAAAAGGGTTCGGAGAGCTCTGAGACGCCACATTTTTAGCATTTCAGGTCAGAAATGAACTTGAAGGACTTTGCTGTTTATTTATTTATTTGCCCTTTTCAACTGTTTCTCACAGATTAACTTAAAAAACTTGAGTCAATAAACTCAAATAACCAAATTTTTCATTTGACGCTTCCTCAAATATCTTGTATCTTCGTACATTTCCTACATTTCTCTCGTAGGTTAGGACAGGTCACGCACCATTCGATCGAATCTTTTCTTATCCTCCCAAAGCCTCCGGTTAAGAACAGTGTGGTTCCAAAACACTGGGGGGCGGCCGAAAGAGGAGCCCTCTCACACTTTGAACCCCCTCAGTCCACGTTTTAAGACAGAAGTTAATGATCAGAGCAGCATTAAAAAGATCAAGCCCAAGCTTTGGGTTCAGGGCCGAAGCCGAGATTTGGAGGACCGCCAGCGCAACAGAAGCCGCTGGGGATCAGCAGATAGTCCTGCAAAATTGTACTCCAGTAAAAATACTTTTCCATGGCCTGCATGCATGTATGAGTAGACTTGAATACTTCGGAAGTAATACTTATTTAAGTTCAAGTACCTTAAAATAAAACCATAAGTACTTGGAGTTAATGGCGTCCACTCATGTGAATGTCTGTTATTATTATGTTTGTTTATTTCTTTATATTCTTTCAGTTTTTGAGCCACTTTCATCTTGAGTGGGCCGGACCGCTAAAATAGTGCCATAATTACTTTTTTCATTTAAACTTTAAAGTTAGGCTGTTTTTTTTTTGTCGTGACACAGAGTATACGGAAAAACCCAAACAAATACTGCTGAAAATTCATACAATCTCAACCTGAAGACATGCTGGTGCAGAATACAGTGAAATGTCCCCAAAACGTCTCCTGTCGCTGTTGCATTATGGGTTTTTTTTTGTTTTGTTTTTTTTACGAACTCACCCTGACAATATGGATCTGTGTGATATTTCTGAACAATCAAATGTGTCAAAGTGCCAAGCTGACAAAAATCACACATTCGTCATCATTTATAGCTTTAAAAAGCTTCTAGGAGTGGATTTCTTATTATCTTCACTATACGGAGTCTTCCTGTCTTCCTGTTTTATATCATGAACTGGCTCAAATGTAAAATTATTGTAAAAAAAAGTAATAATAAATCTTATTTGTTGTGCACTTTAAATTCAGAAATCTCAATGTCAAATGTCATTTAACATCATAAAAACTATAAAACAGTGCTTAAAATAGGCTGCATGATAAGTTTGGAAGACATATGGAAGTTACAAAATGTTAAATATTACTGCAGGCTGATTAGTCTTTTCTGTGGCTAAAGTTATTGTCAACATCAAGGTTTAGTAGAGTTGGTGAGTGTTTGATTTCCAAGTGGCAGTAACGAGGTCTTAGCACCTACTCTGTTACACAGTTATGTGGTCACATATTACTACTTCCTTCCTATGACAGCTTGTAGCAGCTTCAAGCTCCAGTGAGCTCATCTGCACATACACACTGGTGACATGTTTCCAGACCTATTAGAGTATCGACCATGCCGCTATCGTGGTCTGGTATTTCAGGCTCTAGCTGCTACAGCTGCCGTCGGTGTAAACCTGAGGGATGATCCCTCTAATCTGCACCAGCTCATAAAATAAAATGCAAGCAGGGGGAAGATAAAAAGAGGCAGGAAAAGGGCGAAGGAGGGAGAGCAACTTCAAGTCCTGTTGCTTGAAATGTTGCAGAAAACAGCGGCCGACGGCAAACGTCAGGAGATCATCGTCTTGGATTCCAAAAGAAGTAACGCCATCAACATCGGGCTGACGGTCCTGCCCCCGCCCCGCACCATCAAGACGGCAATCCTGAACTTCGACGAGTACGCGCTGAACAAGGAGGGCATTGAGGTGAGCGGGCCGCACAAGTCTTTCCCCTAGAAACCCGCCACCGGCAGGCCGATACCGTCGACTGTACCTCTGCGTCTTCCCGCGCAGAAAATCCTGACGATGATCCCGACCGAGGAGGAGAAGCAGAAGATCCAGGAGGCCCAGTTAGCCAACCCTGACGTCCCGCTGGGCTCCGCCGAGCAGTTCCTCCTCACTCTGTCCTCCATCAGCGAGCTCTCTGCCAGGCTGCAGCTCTGGGCCTTCAAGATGGACTACGAGGCAACGGAGAAGGTTTGTTCAGAACTATATCAGGCGTCCATTCCACCGAAGTTGGCGCAGTGTAGGAACCTTACCCAGAATGCAATAACGTGCAGCTAATTACAAAAAAACAACTAAATAATGTACTGATACATATATATGTTTTGAACAGCCCGAGGGAACAACTGTTACAACAATACAATGTTAATTGCAAAGGGTTTTCCCATTTTTTTGCAGGTTCTTACTGATAAGAGTTACGGCACATGATGAAATCCTCTCAAATAGGAAGTTTACGTTCAGTTTATATCCACATACGTTCCTATTATGATGTGTCATGCTGCAAATTCAACATCAACGTCAACGTTACCGCCTCAAAATAATACGACTATGCCGTCAAAAGAGAAACGGTTGAAAGAAGAATGAATCGGAGGGACGTTCAAACCGAAGCCATTCCCCCTATACACGTTCGGAAGGGTGCTTAGTTAGTAAAAGTGGTTTTGCAAAATCAGAAACAGATCTATGCAAGCGAACTCTCTGCCATAGAGGCTTTGGGTAAATGTGCAACGCATGTGTGCTTTGGTGTGTACGTCCTCTACCAGCGTCAATAAGTATCAACATCCCTTCAGCGCAAACAACATCCGCAAAACATCAACATAGTTACGACGTAACATCATAACAAAATATGCACGCTTATTAGCAGCGCCTCGTCCTCTCCTCCTTCTCGCACACCATGTTTTTTTGTTTTTTTTTTACATCCAGCAGGAGAAGTTCAAAGTGGGAACCCGGAGAATGGGAAACAGGCCGTCCCTCGGTGGCTGTCCTGTGAATTTTACGGCTTCCAGCAGGATGCGTTTGTCTTTAATCTCCCCGTGCGAGGCGCGTTCTGCCGAGCGGCGGCGCTCCCGCCCCGCCTCTGTGGTCAATGGGATGTTTAATGGAGGGCGGCATACCGGGGCAGACGCACAAACGCACAAGCGGCGAAGGCTGACCCTGGAAACGTCCTCACGTGACCCTCAAACCTCCAGTGTCATGGCGGTGGAGGTGCACCTGCTCACCGCAGCAGAAACACCTGCATCTAAATGAAATCCTCTAATTATATGTGTCTTTTTATTGTCCTTTCAGGAAGTGGCGGAGCCTCTGCAGGATCTGAAGGAAGGGATGGAGCAGCTGGAGAAGAACAAAACACTTCGCTACATCCTCTCCACGCTGCTCTCCATCGGAAACTTCCTCAACGGCACCAGCGTGAGTCACACTGTTGTGGAAATTATATACACCGTCGGGTGGGGGTTTAACGAAGTGTGAATTTTCCAAGCTGGTGCGCTGTTGATTAAAAATTACATCACATATTAAGAACTGTAATTCAGCTCGAGATAGTCCTGCAGACGCCTGCTTTGATTAGATCATTATCGTTTCTTGTACGTCGCAGGCGAAGGGATTCGAGATGACGTATTTGGAGAAGGTGCCCGAGGTGAAGGACACAGTCCACAAGCAGTCTCTTCTCCATCACGCCTGCTCGATAGTCGTCGAAAACTTCCCGCAGAGCACCGACCTGTACTCCGAGATCGGCGCCATCACGCGCTCTGCCAAGGTATGCAAGCCTACGGCGAACATTGGAGAAAGTAGGCGCGCTCTTCAGCTGCGGAGCGTGTTCAGAGAAGCAGTGATTGTAAAACTGAAGGTAATTTCATGTAAGGAAACGAGTTTAATAAAGGTGATGAGACACGCTTCAATATTTAGTTGGACCTTGTTCATGATGTGCTGTGATTTCTTCTCCAACTCCGCTGGGGATTGAATAATAGAACACAAACTTGATTTGTCCCGCCCCTTCCAAATATAAACCTGTCAGGTGTGCCATTTTTTTATTTTATTTTTTTTGGACACAGTTCCATTTCACAACTTTGAAAAGGTTTGAAATATTTAAAAATACATTGATAGATATGCTTGTGTATGGTAATTGACTCTTTTTTTTTTTCCGGTCCTTATTGAAATACTGAAAAAGCTTAAGAGATATGTAGGAATATAACATGAGATTATCTACTTTTTTACACATATGAATACAAGCATACCTCCTGGCTGGTTATACACACAAAAACCAGGGTGCAAAATCTATTTTTATTATATTTACTCTCAGTCTCAATTATATGTCTCAAATATAATCCTTCTTTTTTTAATTTCCAATACTTCATAACTCAAAGTTTAAAATTTCCGCACATGGTTGCTTTAACATATAATTCAAATATCTGATGTTGTTAAGTACTGAATATATAGCGCTCCAATAAGTTTTAATATTTAGATTTTTACGGCAGCTCCTGGTGCTGTTATGCAGCAGTGGAATTTTTCTTTTTTAAAGATACAGAAGGAAGAAAGAGGATGTTTCTCTGAGGAAATGGAGAAGATGTTTATATTTAATTTCCAGCATTTATTTCCCAAATCTCTTGTTGTGACAAATATATGCCATTGATATTCGGAAATAGTCTTTGTTTGTTGGTTGAACTCCTCCGCTGTTCCATCAGGTGGATTTCGACCAGCTGCAGGAGAACTTGTGTCAGATGGAGCGGCGCTGCAAAGCCTCGTGGGACCACCTGAAGGTGATCGCCAAGCATGAAATGAAGCCCCAGCTGAAGCAGAAGATGTCGGACTTCCTCAAAGACTGCGCTGAGAGGATCATCATCCTCAAGATCGTTCACCGCAGGATCATCAACAGGTAGTTTGACCTCGCCGGCTTTGCGAGGAGACGCGAAATGCTGCCGCTCACCCTCTTCTCCGCCGCCTCTCGTTACAGATTCCATTCATTCCTGTTGTTCCTCGGCCACCCGGCCTACAGCGTGCGAGAGATCAGCGTGCACAGGTTCAGTAAGATCCTCAGCGAGTTCGCGCTCGAGTATCGGACCACTCGAGATCGCGTCCTGCAGCAGAAGCAGAAACGGGCCGATCACCGCGAGCGCAACAAGACGAGAGGAAAGATGATCATCGACGTCAACTCACCTGTGAGTTCCTCACACACACACACACACACACACACACACACACACACACACACACACACACACACACACACACACACACACACACACACACACACACACACACACACACACACACACACGGACTATAAAAGATCTCAGACCTCGACATTCTTTTTCCTGATCTATTCCCTGACCACTCTTTGTTCCTCCTGTAGTCTGACGATGAAGAGGAGCGCGAGATAGCAGCGTGTATCAGCCTATCTGTATGTGTGCGGTTGCGTGTGTGTGTGTATGTGTGTGCGTGAGTGTGTGTTTGTGTGTGTGCACGAATCAACTAACTCAGGGGTCTGCAACTATTACAGCCAAAAAGGTCATTTTAGTCCTCATATAAAAGCTAATCTGTCTGGAGTTGCTATAAAACTTATGGGATCATTAATTTTAAAATAACACAGTCAATCCTGTTTTTATTTTTATGTATTTACACTTTTGCTTTCTATGTCTTTGCTCTTTTCCAAACACTTAAATAATATCTGCTGATATTTAAAAATCAGTTTTTAGCTTCAGCATTTCCTTTTCCCCCCGTCTGCTCATTTCTGTAGTGACCCAGTCGAGCACAATCAAGAACATAGTGTTGAATCCTTTTATTTTTTGTGTTTGTCACCTTAAATTGCAAGATGACAGTCTATTTAAAATATG
Source organism: Lipophrys pholis (assembly GCF_963383615.2). Taxonomy (NCBI): domain Eukaryota; kingdom Metazoa; phylum Chordata; class Actinopteri; order Blenniiformes; family Blenniidae; genus Lipophrys; species Lipophrys pholis. The sequence goes on along the minus strand of NC_137643.1, from coordinate 16,551,551 downwards.
GTCTCTATTTCTTCACATTTAATTTTGTGAAAGTTGCATGGATCCAATACAAAGTGGATGTTGTTCTTGACGTGAACGCTGCAGACTCCTGCACTAACTGCAACTAAATCACTTTATTTGAAAGTGTTTTTCATTTTTTTTCTTAACCACTGATTGAACCTGAAATTAATAGAATGTAGCATACACAATAAACAGGTTGGATAGTTCAGGACGGTAATCATCATTAGGAATAATGCTTTATTACTGTAACACCACTACTTTTCTCTACAGTGCAGGAGATGTATTTGCAGGCTATAAGTATGAGCTTTCAATCTGTTTATTATTGAGCAGGTGTTATGAGGAGTTTTGCACGGCTGCTGAAATGAATGAACCTGAAATATGTGTGCCAACTAACCGATGCAACTTTGCCTGAACTCAAGGAGTGAAACAAGACTAGTGAGTAAAACGAGCGACAACACAAGCTGATCCTCTTTCATCCCGTCTCCCCTCACAGCAGTGTGCTCGGTACGGCTCCGGCAGCAACAGCGGCGCCCCCAGCGACAGCCAGGAGAGCGAGGTGCCTCAGGGCCTGGGCCACGCCGCGGACGCCGCGGAGCACGAGCACATGAAGGCGGTGCTGAGGACCAGCCTCGGCAGCAGCGACAAGGAGAGCGGCGCGGTGCCGGGCCTCCGCACGCGGACCAGATCACGGCCTGGGCGGGGAGGTGAGGATCCCGCGAAAAGCTTCTGAGAAGACTTGGCTTGAAAGGGCGTCTCTTTGCTGATTCGCGGAAGCTTTGTCGACAGGTCGCACCATGCAGGCGTGGACACCGGCCGTGGAGGACACTCAGATCTGTGGAGACGACGCGGCGGATGAAATCATGGAGCGTATAGTCAGGTCGGCCACTCAGGGTCCAGGAACCAGAGCCCAGCCCAGAGAGAGGAGGAGATCCCGGGCCAACCGCAAGTCATGTAAGACTTAGTCCAAACAGGCTTTTCTTTCTTTCGTCAAAGGTTCATTGTACAAGAAAGGCTTTCTTTTAATGGCTGTGACAGTTTCAACGTGTCCAGGAGACCACGGAGAACAAATAAGATGGTTTCATACTATATTCCAGATAGTGAAGGACAAAATCATCAATAAGGAGATAGAAAGACCCATTATTGTGGCTTTTAAGCAGATCAAGACAATAGCACTTTATGGCTGGGTGCAGCATATTTTAATTTCTAAGTTTCTTCTCAAGTGCATTTCTGCAGCTCAGAATGCATTTCATTTGATCGGATATCTTTAAAATGATTCAGCTCCCATGAAATTCTAAGGATTTCATTCAGCTTGCTTCAGTTGTAACTCTTTGAAACTGATCCTCTTATTTTGGGATAAAAAGTGAGTGAAATTCAAAACTGTTACCTCTTTTTTTTTTTTTTACATTTAAAACTGTTGCCATGAGTCTAAAAAAATATTTTTTAAAAATAGAAATGATCCTATTTCGCTCATTTGCTGCAATTTCTCATCTCAATGTTTGTGACTGTAGTTTGATCTTTCCTCCACTAGGGGGCAGCAGGCAGCTACTAACTTTTGTAAACTCAACTCAATAGAATTTGAGATGCATGGCAAGAAGTGGTGGTTTAATATTAGAAAAGAAAATGCACAACGATAGATTCATTGATCCCAGTGAGAATTTCAGATTCATAATCAAGGTGAACAAATAACTTAAAAAGATGTGTTTATTAATGACAATAAAAGATAATGGATGGATGGAATAAAAAATAAAATGGTCAGAAGAAAACAGAAAGGTAACTCAACACAGTCTTGATTTTTCTTTTCCTGAGATTATACCTGATGTGAATGGGAACTACTTCATCAAAACATAGATGCAGACTATTTAGTCTGACTGTGTGAACAGACTGAGAAACAAACACGTTATACTCAGAATGAAAAGGAATCTAAAAAAAAAGGCTTACAACCAAAAAAAAGCCACACTAGCTGAGGAATAACATCCCCATGCCTGCAACGCCATTTAAGAAAGTCTAAATAAATAACTAAAAGTCCCTTTTTTTGTTCGGTGGTGCCCAACAAGAGGATTTTTAGATGTCAAAAATATGATTTGACTTAAAACAAAAAGCCTCCTGAAATGTCATGAATGATTAATATGCAATCAAATATAGAATTTTTATTCGACACATCTCGAAAACCTAAAGAACCCACAAGAAAAATGAGACGAGAAACTAAAGATTCTGTTCTTGGTTGATTGGAGGGATAACCATGTCATATCTCTCCTGCTCACAGTGAGACGGACTCTGAAAAACGGGCTCACCCCGGAGGAGGCGCTTGCTTTAGGACTGACCGATTCTCCAGACGGATAAATGTGATTTTTCATCCCGGCCACTGAGACACAACCCGCCGACATTCGGTGCTCTCTGGAGTTTTTTTTTTTTTTTTTAACCCACGAGCCCCTTCAGACTGTTGCCAGCTGCTATGATCGCCTGTTTCGGAACGAAGGAGCTGCTGTTGTTTCTGTCGTATTCGGTACAAAGATAATAAAATAAATGGAATTCCAGAAGAAAGACAAGAGGACTGAATTTGGAAAAGAAAACAGGAACCGCAACATATGAATCGATCCAAAAAGTTTTATTTTTTTTGTTGTTGTTGTTGTTGTTTTGCTTGTGAGTTTTACGCGGCTGTGACGTCACATTCTTCCACTTATTTAAGCTGTAAAGCTGAGGAGAAATCACACACACACACACGCGCACACACACACACACACACACACACACACACACACACACACACACACACACACACACACACACACACACACACACACACACACACACACACACACACACACACACACACAGGGTTATAGAGCAAGTTCTCTGCAATGACAAGCATGGCTGATTTTTGTGGAAAGGTTTTCTATCGAGTGCCTTTCATTTCAAAGGGACAACGCCGGACCTGCGTTCTTTTTTTTTTCTTTTTTTTTAACCACCCCTCTCTTATATACACACACCTCAGTATTAACTCTCTCCGTATTTATTTGCAACGCTCTGACATCTCGCACCTTAAAGAACGTCAGTAGTCCCTCGTGCTGAAATGAGGAACTGTTTGTAAATTGTAAAAAAAGAGAAGAAAAAAAATGATTTAAGCTTTTTTTAAAAAAAAGAAAAATTATGAACCTATTTTGAAGGACGTGTGGATAATTCTGTATTAAAAAAAAAACAACAACAAATGTGTAAATGCCCTCGTCAGCTGCCAGGTAGTGACTCCCATAGTTCTACAGTGTGCATGTTTAGTGCCAGTCGTGCTCTGTACTATTTTTGTAATTTCTGTAGAAATTTGTATCATAGAACGAATCGAAAGAGGCTTTTCTGTGAATTGTAATTTAAAATTAATAAAAATAAAAAAAAACACCATGTGGGTTTTTGTTATTAAAAAAAACAACAACTGGGAAACACGTCGGATCACTTGAAATGCTGTGTGTACACTTTCTGCAATAAAATGAAATAAAATATATTTAAAAAAAATCCCAAACTGTCCAGTCATGCATGGTTATGTCTTTGGTTCTTTTGATTTGACAGGCTCTACAGGTTTAAAAGCTTCCTTTTTGGCTCCGGCTACTCTTCAAACTGAACTGAAGGTGTGGACTTCGGAACCATTGTTCAAGGCTCCACCGATCAACCTTTGGATTAATGAGATGTTGTAAACTACAAAAACTGCAGCTCGCCTGTCGTGTTCGACTCACTTTGGCTCTGAGGATTGAGTGTGTGTGTGTGTGTGTACCGTTCTGCATCCATGGCCAAGTCGATGAGTCTGCTGTGGGGGGCTGGATCCTGCCCCTGCTGGCGCCTTATGATCACCCTGGAGGAAAAGAAGCTGCAGGGCTACAAACACAAGCTGCTCTCCTTTGAGAAATTCGAGCACAAATCTCAGGAAGTCTTGGAGATCAACCCCAGAGGACAGGTGAGAGACAAGAAGAGCGATCTGCATTCGAACGGTTAAAGAAATAAAGATACAACAAGTTGTCTTATTCACTCGACAGCGGCTGATATTTTGTGATTCATACTGGAAGGGAAAAATCAGGCTTAAAGTGACTGATCTTCTCCTGGTTCAATGCGGTTTAATTACAGACGGAATACTCTTTGACTAATGAACAAATCAAGATACAATCATACAACATTCAGACTGCTATTGTGCTTCTACGTGCTCGGATTAGATAGAAATAAGTTACATTTATTCCAAAGATGAGTGGAATCAGTGAGCCCATGCAGCGTTCAGCTCAAAATGAAGCAAAAATGAAGAAACCCCATGGCAACACATTTACAGATTTGTATTAAATAATCATGCTAATGCACATTAATATTCATCTCTTTCACTTTTACAGTCTGTAATTGCATATTTATTATTACTTATTCTGTCTGCCGTGATTATGTTTGATATCACAAGTGTAAGGACTTAAAGAATCGGTGTGATCAAATGTTTAAGTCTTCTCATCACGTCTTATTATTTATAATCATCACCTTTTCTTTCTTCCAGGTTCCGGCCTTCAAACACGGAGATAACATAGTGAACCAGTCGGTGGGAGCGTGTTTGTACCTTGAGGTAAATGACACCGATGTTGACCGTCAATCGATTTGTCTCTCAGTCTTAAAGCTCCAAATGAAACAAAACTATTCCTGTTTCTCTCCTGTGTCAGAATCAGTTTAAGTCTCAGGGAAACAAGTTGATTCCTGACAGTCCTGCAGAGCAAGCGGTGATGTACCAGCGCATGATGGAGGGCCTGGTCCTCACCGAGAAACTTGGTAAGTCACTCCCACGAAGACTATAATGCAAAAAGAGAACCTCATAGAGGATCTTTCAGATCGTTGCACAAGCTTCTCCTCTCCCACTGAGGTAAAGCAGGTCAGGATCTTTCAAGAAGGCCATCAAACACAATCTCAGTCTTCATTTCAAAATGAATCGTCAACAAAATGAACTTTACATTAATGTTATTTGACATTTCTAATTGTGCCATCTGATTTCTGTTAGCTTTTGTTTATGTCAAGTGTTTATACCTGTTTCTCTTTATTTGTTGTTTTCCGTCCGTTTCGTTTCGCGTCACAGACACAAGAAGTTTAAAAAAGGTTAAGTTAATATCCCCATCGCACATAATGTTCAACCCAATAATAATTTAATTGAAATAAGCCCTCTGAGCACAAATCTGTGGGAAAGAATATGCTGAACATTTGAGGAAAATCTGCTGCCATCTTGGACAAAGGAAGCTATGTTGAGCTGACTTTTCAAAATAAGAGATATGTGATGTTGAAATTCTCAGATCTGGTCACCTACTATGAGTGGTTGGTCCCTGAAGGGGAGAGACACGACTCCGCCATGAAGAGAAACAAGGAATCTCTGAGCACGGAAGTCAAACTCTGGGAGGGATACCTGCAAAATGTAGACACACACACACACGCACACGCACACACACACACACGCACGCACACACACACACACACACACGCACACACACACACGCACACACACGCACACACAAACACCCATATTCATGTGTGTTCTGCTTGCAGGTGGCCGCGGGCTCCTACCTCGCAGGGCCCTTCTCTTTAGCCGACGTGGTCGGATTTCCAAACATTGCATATGCTTTTCGATTCGGGTGGGTGATTATTCCGTCTTTGCGTGAAGAGTTTGTTTTTTTTGTTTGTTTGTTTTCCACCGATGTGATGGACGGCCTTGTGTCTTCTCTTCAGGCTGTCTGTTGATCGTTACCCTAAACTGGCCAAATACTACAGCCTGCTGAAGGACAGACCCAGCATCAAAACCAGCTGGCCTCCACACTGGTTGGAAAGCCAGCAGGGATTTGAGGTCCTGAAGGACCTTTGAAAGAACCTAAACAAACCTTTGTTCAAATTAACATTTCGATCACATGCCTATTGTCTGAAATCAATAAAAACGGTCATTGATTCAATCTGTTATTTTTGTATTTCTTCATAAAGTGATAATGAACGGAGGTTTTTACTAAATAATTGTTAAGAGCTTGACTTGCATGCTTGTCTTTGTTTATCAAAGACCCCAAACGGTCACACACATAAGGCGTACTGTACAAACTGTCTGCCAAGAAGGAAAATCACCCTGCAAGGTGACATCACATGATAAAACGAAACTGTAATTCACTGCAATTTTCTTAAACAAAGTAACTGATGTTACTGATTTCTCACAGAGTTTTAAAAAAGATTTGGCCCCATAAACTCAACTGCACATGGCAGCAATGCTCATGAAACCTATTGCAAAGAAAGCATTTTTTCTTCTGCACTAATATGTGCATGAAGGCGAGTCCACGCAGTTTAGCTATGTTCAAAAAAATCCATTCATTCACACAAACTCAAATAAAAGAAAGGAAAATGGGTTACTTAATCAGTGGTGTCAGATGTGCTTGAAGTTAATAGAAAAGTGAAATAGGGGTATGAAAACACAAGTTCCCCTTCTATTTTGTTGCTTATTGTAACATTTTCCGTTTGAAATAAAGTCATTCATTCATGAGAGTGGCGAGAGCTGCGTGTGACAAACTGAAACCAAACTGTGGCTGAACATGACATCTTCCATCCTCCTGCATACTACTGGGACAATTGCCTAATTGATGAGTCCATAAACAGTTCAAAAACATGCACGTGAAGGTAAGTGGTGACCCTAAAGTGCCCTCTGGGTGTCAACATGAGTATGTATGTCTGACCTGTCCAGGTGTGTCCTGTCTTTGCCCATAGTGAGCAAGGATTGGCTCCAGTGCACCATGATATAATGATATTAGCAGTACAGAAGACTGTTGGATGGATAAGTGCAGGTATTTGTGGACCAAACTCAGCTTTCGTCTTTGGCAGAATGAAACTTAAGTATTGAGACTATTCTATCAGTTTGTTGCTTCCATTTACTTTCTTTATTGCACTTTGTTGTCCATTTATCTCAGTTCATTGTCTTGTAAGGGAACACTATTTAATCGATAACTATCCCCATTTGTTGCTGAACTTTTGAAAATAAAAGGTAAAAAAAAAACCACTTTGTTTAATTGCAGTTCCATCCTCCATCCAGTAGGAGTCACTGTGTATTGGTATTAAAGATTATAAAGCTTGATAAATCCGTGTGGAGAGAAGCAGCCGGTGTTTCGGATCGAGTAGCTTCCCTGTTAACTGGTTACCAACTTCCTGAAGTGTCCGTAGCGGTACGTGGGACGCAAGAGGAAGTCGGACACCAGTTAACAGGGAAACCACTTGATCCGAAACACCGGCCCGCTATTAATACGTGTGGCGACTGTTTGTGTCCGCCGGTGAACGCGTGAACTCCCTGCCGAGTACAGCGAACAAACCATGGCCGAGAGCATGACTCTGTTGTGGGGCTCAGGCTCCCCGCCCTGCTGGAGGGTGATGATCGCCCTGGAGGAGAAGAATTTGCAGGGATACAACCAGAAGCTGCTCTCCTTCGATAAAATGGAGCACAAGTCCGAGGAGGTGCTGGCTCTGAACCCGCGAGGACAGGTGGGCGGTCCACTCCATCAGCAGGCCAAACCCCAGCTGACACTTGTCACATTTACTTTGTCTAAAATAATCTAAATCAATTATTTAAATATGTTTATAGTGGGACACTGATATGTCTCTACTGTGGAAAATCAAAATACAAAATTAATAGATCAAAAATAAATAAAAATTCTGCAGTAAAATAGGAGTGGTGGGACAATTCAAAGAAATGTGAAATAAAGTTCTGAATAACTTCTGATTTGAAAGAAATCCAGCTTTCTAAACGTCCATGATATGTTGATAACAGTTTTTTTTAAAAGTAGTAGACAATTCCATAGTTTGAAGGCCATCAAGTCTGAGTAGGTTGTATAATTTTCATTATATTAATGTTGAAAATAAAACCTTAACGATTCCAATTTGCTTAAAGGAGCAAGTGACCTGTGAATAACTTGTACCCTGGCGTGAATTTTCAGCTTCCCACCTTCAAACATGGAGACACCATCGTGAACGAGTCCTATGCCGCCTGTTTTTACTTGGAGGTGAGGAATCACTGAATCACTGGAGTTGGACTCACACCGACACCAGAATCACTTGAACTGTCTTCACCGTTCCTCTCTTCATCGCAGAGCCAGTTCAAGTCCCAGGGAACCAACCTGATCCCGGAGACTGCGACAGAACAGGCATTGATGTACCAGCGCATGTTCGAGGGTCTCACCTTCTACGACAAACTCAGTAAGACGAGTGGCGATAAGGCCGACTCGTCGGCTTAAGCTTTCGCTTTAATCAAACTCCACGTTTGACCCGCTGTCTCAAGGTGACTGTGGAGTCGGTGCAGAGGAGATACATAGAGTTGCATAAGCATTTCTCTTGGCGGCACAGTTTCAGCCGGCTGCCAGCACCAGGATGAGTAATGAAATATTGGACGTTAACTATTAAGAATTTTGAGATGTGAAAAAAAAAAAAAAAAAAAAAACACGCCTTCATACTTTACTGGCAGTTAGTTGTACAATTAATCCTTAAATTTGCACACCGTGTGAAAACCGCTTCACCTTTTTTTTTTTTTTGCCATATATGACTCGCATTTGAATAATTTTTCAAATTTTATGACAGAAAATGTCGGTTTTCTGTCCTGCGTTAGTATTTAGGTTGACACTTTAGTGCAAGTTAATTGAGAATTCACATAGTAATCAAGTCGTACTGCAATTGTGTTTTGAAAACTTTGGGACGGACAAACATGGCTGCAGGCAGTGTCACAAGAAAACCAATTTTTATAGACGCTGAAACAGTCGTGGTTGATGTTCCTCTCCTTTTAGTGTCTTTTATTTATTCACAAGTTAATACGTCATTGGCTTTATTACAATAACGATTGCCAACAAATTGTTTTAATTGTTGTTTACCCCCGTATTTACTTCCATGAAGATGTCTCCCACTTCATATTTAGCAACATTTTCAGTATAAAGTCAACAACTGTGATGAAAAAGAAGTGATCTCGGCCAATAAAGCTGAATTAGTCGTGAAGACCTTCAGCGCGATCACAGAGTCGACCATTTGTGATCTCTGCTTCTTCCCTTCACTATTCTGACTGTAACTCAGTTTAATGTCGTCCTTCACCCACCTTCTTATCCATGCCGCATGATCACAGGACTAACTGGTCGCATGAACCTAAAAGCCCTGGAGACAAGACAATCGCAAACTCCCGTGACGTTCAAATTCCTCTTGTCTCAGACGCTGTTATCTACTACGACTGGTTCGTCCCCGAGGGAGAGAGGCACGAGTCGGCTCTGAAGAGGAACAAAGAGGCTCTGACGACCGAGATCGCGCTTTGGGAGGGTTACCTGAGCAAGGTACCCGTCTTAAACCTGCGAACACACTGGCTCTGAATGCGTGCTCACTTCTTTTTTTTTATCTTTTCCTCTCGTTTCAAGCTCCCTCCAAACTCCCACCTGGCTGGACCGTCCTTCTCGCTGGCCGACGTGACTGTTTTCCCGACGGTGGCCTATCTGTTCCGATACGGGTAAGGAGAGGCGAGGCCGATAGGAAATGGGCAGAAAGGTGAAGCTCGTTTGCGGTTTAAAATTGTGCGGATTTTCTGTTTCGTAGGATGTGTGCCAAACGGTATCCCACACTGGCGGGGTATCACGCCCTGGTGAAGGAGAGACCCAGCGTCAAGGCCAGCTGGCCTCCTCTGTGGCACGAGAACCCGCAGGGACACGACACACTCAAAGACATCTAAGCGTCTCCCGATGTCTGCCCGTGTCAATGCAGCTTTGCTAAAAGTACAGTAGCTGGATTTCTTGCAGTTCAGCGTTGCTCACTGCCAAATCGGCCAGAAGTAGGCGATCGACCAGCTTTGGTTCAGTTGTTCAATTGTTGTGGCGAAACACCACGTGTCCTACTATGTTTATCCCACAACGACATGCTAACCTCAATAAATACTCGAACTACGGTATCACAGCAACCCTTCCCTGCTGCTTAACGACTAATAGCTCGTGTCTCCTTTGTCGTGGTGGAGGAAGTCGGCGTGGCCGTGAGGACGCGACCCTCCTGGTTTGTCATTCGAAATGTGTGTGCGCGTGTCAGAGCCCGATTGCTCGGCAGCGAAGGGTATCTGGAAGGCCCCACTTTGCATAAACCAGAGCGTTCAATATCGCCTCCTTTTTTGCATGATTTTGTATTTTTGGTTTGCATTTCATGGCGCTGTGTTCAGCCACGCCTCTTCGATTAAACAAAACTTGTGCAGCAGATTCGTGCCTGTGGTTTCTTTGTTCCCTGTGAGCCGATGTATTTTTTTAGTCTTTCCTCGTCCGTCAGTTTTAAAGGAGAAATTTGCTGATTCTCTCTGCAGACGTGGATAAAATCATTAAACAAAACCAATGGTATTGTGTTGATTGTGCACAAACAGTTACCTGCATTTGTTATATGATCGGCATCTAAGTGTCGGATATGGACAATTGCATGCTTTGACCCTCAACCTGCTCACTGCTTCAAAAGTCTTATATGATGAATAATAACTTTTCTCTCCATGTGAGCTAAAATGGCAACTTGGAGTACCTACACCAGCCATTACATTATGACCTCCTGCCTAATATTTGTTGGCTCTTTTCATACATCGAGGCACGGAGTCTGTCGGATTCTCTGGAGGGGCTGCTGTTGTTTCCGACACTAAGACGTTATCAGCACATTTATCAGATCCTGCCAGAAATGAGGTGTGGCCTTGAGGAATTGGACTTGTTTGTCAAGCACATCTCACAAAGGTGCAAAGGTGACAAACATCCGGCCCACCAGAGACCAAAGACCCCCTCCCCGCCCCCCTGAATAAAAAACTGCTCTTTTCAACTCGATCTCCTGTTTTAGTGAATTAGCAGACGTGAAACAGGACTGAGACTTTAAACAGGTAATTGCCACTGTGACCGTTCTGGATTGACATTTGGGGAACGTGGACGTCGGGTCAAACTTGCGTCCCTCAAACCATTTTTACATCGTGGCAGGAAGCATTAACCTACTAACAGTTGGCTAAATGGCGTGTTTCAAAGTCAACGTTAATGTCATGACCAATGTTTTTGCAGCATAGCATCCGCCAAAAGCATCACTATCTTTGCTTTGGGACATTTGTTCCACCGGTAAGCCACGCACACATCCGAGTGACGTCAATAAAAACTTTAATGATCGCCCCAGGAAGCGGTTCTGATGATCACGTGGTGTGTTTGGTGATGGGCAGGGTTCATGTACAATAAGCAATGTTGCACTGACACCTTTCTGTCAGTCTCGTTACTAATTTATACAGCTCATCTGTTGGATTGGATTACAAGAGCCAGCCGTCACTAGGCACATCGGCTCGCCTTTGTTGTGAAGCGATCACCATCACCAGCTCACAGCTCCTCCCTTGGATGCTTAGAGGCCAGCGACACGAAACAAGAGCTGCAGTTTTGGAGATATGACCTAGTTTTCCAACCATGACAATGAGCTCTTGTCAAACTGGATCAGAGCTTAGCACTGGTCCATTTCTCCTGCCTCTTAACACATCTGCTATCAGGGCAAAAAATGTTTGCTTAGTGTCTGATATATTGAACCTGCAAATCCTTCTCTTTACCCGTCCGTGCTTTTTGTGCTCAGTAGTCACCTGCTAATTGTAGTTTTATTGATACTGCATGGTACTACGAGAAGTTTTTATAGGGTGTCCAGTTTCTGCTAAACAAAAGGAACGAGGTCAGGAATCCTAAAATGAGCGGGCACCTATACAAAACATGCTGAATCATAATGAAACAAAAGAAAAGGGAGGAGGGCATCAAATATTTACCGAAACGCTTAAGGTGATGTATGTCGGGCAACAACCACAAGGTCTAAAGTGTAAACAGCATTTTATTTGACCTTCATTGCCAACGAAAACACGCTCAAGTCATGCTCACAAGGCAAAATCGAAATGACTTCTTTGAAACAGGCACAAACTCTGACAAGGAGGTGGGTGTGTTGGAGTAAGGATGGGGAAAACATGGGTTTTTCACGTGGTATCTCTTTTATTTTTTTATTCACCAAGGTTCCCTTTAAATGCAACAACACGGGAGAGGCAAAGATAGAAAGAAAAAGAAGCATTAAACATTAGCCAGAGCTGCATTTTATTTCCACATGCAAGTTTTCTTCAGTGTCCTGTTGATACTGGCAGCTGCACAAGTTCACATTGTCCAGAAGCCAGGGAGAGACTCATTGAGCGAGACAGACAGAGAAAAACTTCCAGTTAAACAGGAATGACGATTTTTTTTTTTTCTTTAACTGTGCAGCGCCAATGGTCTGATAAAATAAATCAACAGGCGGTGTCAGTTACACTCAGTGGACTTGTGATTGTTTTTTTAACGAGGCTGTGCCACAACTCCTTTTGTCTCCCATGTGTGTTCAGAGGTGAGCGCAAAGCGCTGAGTCATGCTGACTTTCCAGATGAAGATGCAGTGAGAGCAAGTTAAAGTTGACACGTATTACATTTGCTGGATTAAACGGATTATTAGTTGTTTTTACTTTTTTTTATTATTATGCTGTCTGTCAAAATATCGCAAATTTTTTTTTTTCAAGTTTGCATGAAATAACCGAAGATTGCCCGTGTAAACTGTGTAAATCATATGCATCTGTTAAATCCTTCCAGAAGCACAGGAAAAATACACTTTTTCACTAATATGACTTTTTCAGTTTGCTCCACGCTATTTACGCACGTTTTGTTTTTTTTTACATGCAAAAGCTTGACTTTAGTAAATAGTCTGTGCATTAATAGCAATTTAAATGTGTAGACAGTAGTGTATTTGGTTTCCTTTCCTACATAAAACCGTCTGTTTTTAGTGTTTCCTTTTTTTACTATTGTTGCTCATAGTTGCGTAACGACCTATAATCAAAGAGTTTCTACACAGCGAGATGAATCACTACCCCACATGAATGACTTCGGTTGTGATGCGTAATCTGCACAGAAAAACAATAAATTCACGTATTACGGTTATTAAATTGTATAGACTTTCAGTATCGTTTCATCTTGCAGGCATTAAATAAAAGAATTAAGTCTCAATCTTCTTATCTCATGCATTTTTGTTGATGAAAAAAAAAAAAAAGTGGGATGAGACTTCCCTTCACCAAACCCGGATGTGGTGGGTGGGGTCTGGTTATAAAAAAGCACGCGTCTCTGGCGTTAAACCTGCACTCTTCACCAACTTCTCTCCCAGGTTCAGCAGGTAGGCAACCCACACAAAAAAAAAAAACAAAAGCCATGGCCGCCAAGGACATGACTCTTCTGTGGGGCTCCGGCTCCCCGCCCTGCTGGAGGGTGATGATCGCCCTGGAGGAGAAGAACCTGCAGGGGTACAACCAGACGCTGCTCGCCTTTGAGAAAATGGAGCACAAATCCAAGCAGGTCATGGACATGAACCCCAGGGGTCAGGTAGGTTCCGTGCATACTCCATTTAAAATCATTGCATAGCCTGCGTGCATTGCCCCCAAACCCCCTCCTGAAATGCACTTTTGCAAGTACAAGAGTTGAAACTTTTGTTTATTAACATTATTATTATTGATTCTCCTCCTTTCTTGAAGCTCCCTTCCTTCAAAGTTGGAGATAAAGTCCTGAATGAGTCCTACGCTGCCTGCCTGTACCTGGAGGTGAGTAACTTGTGCAGCCAGTCTGCACCAAGGTGTTAATATTCAACTTCTCTTGTGAACAATGTGGAGAAACATGACACCATGACACCGTGGGGAAAAAAAAGATAAAGAAACCTGATTCTTATGCTGCTACAACAGAGCCAGTACAAGTCCCAGGGGAACAAGCTGACCCCCGACTGCCCCACTGAGCTGGCCAAGATGTACCAACGCATGTTTGAGGGATTCACACTCGCCCAGAAAGCAGGTAATTCAACTCTTGACACGCCCAGATGATTTCTTCTGTTTCAGATTTGCGAGATTGAATTAAAAACAAAAACAACAACCCTGTTCAACCTGTTCAACCTGAACATCCTGTATCTTTATCAGATGATGGGACATTTCTATAATGTCACTTTTAACTTCAGGGAGCTGCTTGAAGTCTGCAGGAGATTCTTTTTCTCAATAATCCCATTTTTATATTTCATCACTTGTGGTCCCGTTTGGGGCATTGCATATGGCAACGGCCTGATGTCGTCTTTAATCGTCCTCCTTCGAGGCGGACTTGCATCATGTAATCTCTTCCTGTGAGACCTGATCGGTTGAAAACGCACAACGGCGCGCTAATGAGCAGTGCATTCGCACAATGAGTCGGTGCGGTGCAGCCCTCACAACAGGTAGCGGCGTCGAGGGGCTGGATGTTAATCCCACAAAGGGTCACATGCTCCAGCCCAAGAAGTTAAAGTCATAAGATATGGCCCTTCATTTGTTTTGAGGTGGGGCGGGGGGAAAAAGAAGCCAAATTCCTGGTTTTCCTGTTAAAACTGATGACATAACGTCATCCTGATGGAGCCCACACACTGATTTACAGGAAAAGGAGACTTCAACCTGAAAATGCACAAAAACAGAAAAGGGAGAAGACGTTGTCCAATGTGTATATCCATGCAAGTCATGCACTGCGTTTCATGCCGGAACATTGACAGCTGTGTTTTTCTTCCCCAGGTGACGTTATCTACTACACCTGGAAGGTCCCAGAGGGAGAGAGACACGACTCTGCTCAGAAGAGAAACCGAGAGACTCTGACTGCTGAGGTCAAGATGTGGGAGGGATACATGGTAAAAGACTTCAAAACTGGACTTTTTAAAATGTATTTATTATAATTAACACCAAACTGATACAAAAGAGGAAAGAACTGTGAAATAGGTGAACGTTTATGGTTGGTGTAAGAAACATTGAGAACATTCACACCTCTCATAGTGACTATATAAATAGGAATGCGAGTTCAGGAGGTTGCTCACATTTAAAACTTGTAATGTATAGTGTCATACAAGAGAAAGTTTCACTATTTTCTTCTCTGTTCTTTTAGCCATCTTCAGGTTTCCTGACAGGAAAGAACTTCTCACTGTCTGATGTGATCCTCTATCCCATGATTGCGTACCTCTTCCGCAACGGGTAAGTCGATTTGAATGATTTGACAAAATGGCTCTCGATGCACCTGTACGAAGTGTCTCACTGTCTTGTGTGATTGTTTGGTTCTTTTTTGCAGATTATGCGAGAAGCGCTACCCTAAACTGGCCAAGTACTACAACGACCTGAAGGACAGACCCAGCATCAAAGCCACCTGGCCTCCGACCTGGTTGGAGAACTGCGATTGTCAGACGGTGCTGAAAGAAATCTGAGATGTGCAAAGGCTCATCTGTGAACCCCCCCCCCTTCCCTTCCTGTGTTTGTACTTTAAGACCACTCCCTCCATCGCGCTACTCTGATCCGCCCCATTTACAAAGATAAAGTCTCTGCTTCTACCGTGATGGAAAGATTTCAAACATTTGATACTCCACCAAAGATGACTTGTTTTGTGTGGCATAAAATACAATAAAGCAGTGAATTTCACTGGTGGTTTTACTGTATTCATTTATGGGTCAATGCCCAGACGCCGTTTCTTTAAGCTATATATCGGGTTACTCTCTTATTTTAGTGCTGCAGTGTGAGTCTCCGGTCAGTTTAAAGGCACAGTGCAGAGATTACAGGCCAAAAAATTACGTGCACACAAACTTTTGAGTCTATTCCATTATGATAGACACCGTAAGTATATTTTTTTATTATTCCAAACATTTGTACAAAGTACTGGCCTTTTTTTCATTAAATTTTTTTAAATATAGGGTAAGAACTCTTGATGGACTTGGAAAGTTATGTGGACATATTTCAGTAAGGAAAATTTACTATACAATTCTGACAATTTTCTTTTAGGAATATATTCAATGTTTTTGGAAAAAGTTTCTCAAATATGCTTATCAAAGCTTCATGAGAATCAAGAGATGTATATGATTTGAATATAAGAAAAAAAAAAATAGAGCTTGTTGAAATAAAGCCATTTAAAGGAGACATATCATGCTTTTAAATCCTTCCTTTTTACATATAAATCATACAGTTGTGGTCTATATAAAGCGGAACTGCAATGCTTGGGTCTGAATTCATCATTATTAGAGCTCCACAGGCCCCTTTTCTACCCCTTTTCTGATGCGCTTCTGAGAGCAACTCGTTTTGGGGCGGTCTCTTCAAATGCAAATGAGACACTTCATACCCCGCCTCCTCTCCAGGTTGCAGAGGTCACACTCGGTTCAACTCCACCCTGTTCGGCCATCTTTGTAGTTTGATAGAACAGATACAATTATCTAGCGGCACAGAAACTTTATATTCACACATTATTTACAAAATGTCAACAACGGAAGATTTGTCCATCCAGCCATACATGTTGGAGCCAGAGTCGGACCCGGCGGAGCGAGATGAAAATGACGATGATGCAGCTGCAGAACAACGTCTTCATATGGATGTAACGCAATGGTGTGTTACTATATTTACACTAACTTCTCCATCCATGCCCACTACTACAATACTGCCTGTATTACAACGACTATTTAACACAGAAGTTACATTATAATCTAAAACGAGCACACAGCGCTAACATATGAAGACGGTGCAACTGCTAATGCTAACAAAACAATGACAGGGACGTCTTATCATCACACTTTTTAGCGTTATATACAGCTTACCGAAGTGCTCTGTTCGTCGTCTCCATAGATAGAAGGAACTGACCGCTCAATCAGACCAAGTCTTTCGGCAAATCCTTCTTTATACTGGCGGAGGTTGCTGAAGCAGTCATTCTTGAAGTGATTCACACACACAAAAATGACCTTACCCACAGATGTGGGTACATTTCTGTGAAAAATAAAACTCAACCAGGCACTTCGAAAAGGTTCTGATGCTGGGAGACGGTGTAACGAAGCTTGTTATATTTTGCGATCGGTTTCGATTTTTCTATTCTCTATTACGTTTTTTGAACAATGACGTCACAGTATTCTCAGCGGAACTGCCAAATTAGGACATCGACACTTCGAGCAATCCGCCATTTTTGTTTCTCGCTGCGATTTTGTAGTCCAACCGAAGTTACGAGAGGATAAGTCGAAATGTTCGGTTGTTGGATGTAGTAACCCACAAGCTTCGTTACACCGTCTCCCAGCATCAGAACCTTTTCGAAGTGCCTGGTTGAGTTTTATTTTTCACAGAAATGTACCCACATCTGTGGGTAAGGTCATTTTTGTGTGCTTGAATCACTTCAAGAATGACTGCTTCAGCAACCTCCGCCAGTATAAAGAAGGATTTGCCGAAAGACTTGGTCTGATTGAGCGGTCAGTTCCTTCTATCTATGGAGACGACGAACAGAGCACTTCGGTAAGCTGTATATAACGCTAAAAAGTGTGATGATAAGACGTCCCTGTCATTGTTTTGTTAGCATTAGCAGTTGCACCGTCTTCATATGTTAGCGCTGTGTGCTCGTTTTAGATTATAATGTAACTTCTGTGTTAAATAGTCGTTGTAATACAGGCAGTATTGTAGTAGTGGGCATGGATGGAGAAGTTAGTGTAAATATAGTAACACACCATTGCGTTACATCCATATGAAGACGTTGTTCTGTAGGTGCATCATCGTCATTTTCATCTCGCTCCGCCGGGTCCGACTCTGGCTCCAACATGTATGGCTGGATGGACAAATCTTCCGTTGTTGACATTTTGTAAATAATGTGTGAATATAAAGTTTCTGCGCCGCTAGATAATTGTATCTGTTCTATCAAACTACAAAGATGGCCGAACAGGGTGACGTTGAACCGAGTGTCACCTCTGCAACCTGGAGAGGAGGCGGGGTATGAAGTGTCTCATTTGCATTTGAAGAGACCGCCCCAAAACGAGTTGCTCTTAGAAGCACATCAGAAAAGGGGTTGAAAAGGGGCCTGTGGAGCTCTAATAATGAGGAATTCAGACCCAAGCATTGCAGTTTCGCGTTGTATAGACCACAACTGTATGATATATATGTAAAAAGGAAGGATTTAAAAGCATGATATGTCTCCTTTAAGACTAAAATCACATATTCATCAGAATTCCTGTGAGATTGTTGTCCTCCCTGCACCTTCACACTTTCAACAGCAGATGTCACTAGACTCAAAGTAGTCATTACACTTGTTTTCTGATTTGAGTAACATGATTCAACTCCTGTAAAGTTACAAGATTAGTTATGTGACTTGTTACAAACCAGGATGTCAGAGATGCACTTAATCAGTGTCTGTCCCTGCTGTAGTTCTTTAATCTTGAGAGAGAAAATAATGACTGCACGTTTCAAGTCTTACACTGGATTCCCTTTTCTGACGCAACCTGGGCAAATGGGGCGTGAAGGGCTTTGCTTATGGGCCCAAAGCAGGGGGGAATCAAACCAGTGAACTCCTGCTTGCTCCTCACAGCCGCCTAATCTAAGAGCCAAAGAAAGTGTCCTCAGATCCAGCTGCCTTGTGAAGTCCTATTTGGATCTTCAAACGTCATCACCACACATGTCCTGTTTTTGCTCAGTCGACAGCACATTGCACAATGCCACAAAAAGCACAAACTCAAAACCTCAACAGATATATAGAGCAGCATAAATTCTTGTATAAAAGTCTAAAAATTCAGATTACCGGACTTACAGCACATACAAACTGAACTCCACATCCCCAACCCCAGAAACCAGGGAGTCTTATGTCTGTACCCCCTGACTCGTACACCACGTCATACTATATCAAAGTCCTTTTGGAAAATTAAAAAGATTACTTTATTGGATAATTTAATCAATCTGCATTGATATTAATATGCAATAAAAAATAAAATGTTAATTGAGATATATATATATATATATATATATACAGTGTATATACAATTAACAGTATTGCCTCATAAAGCTCTTTCAACAACAAAGTTCAATGTAATTGATTCTTGAAAAGAAGCCAGACTGAAGGACAGCTCCACTGCTTTCATTCCTCCACAAAAGGAAACAATCCCAAAGGCAAACAAATTCAGTCGACTGTTAATTTTACCTGATAGGACCTTTCTGCTGCTTGTTTACAGTGGATCCCAAATCCTCCGTTTCACGTACCCAGTTCCTTTTCATTTCAACAAAATCAATTGTAATATATTATTCATGTTCAGGGGTTACATAAAGATAAGGGGTTTACAGGAACACTGCCGTTGAATCAATGAACGTGTCAACAGTGAATTGTACAAATAGAGCAGATGTATACTTCAATAGATCAAAGTTCACTTGCAGCGGCTGTACTTAGACTGAACTTGTGCTTCAGGACTCTGGAGTTCTCTGCGGACCATCAGCACAACACAGAAGATGATAAGCCACCGGGTTTTGTTGGGTCTGCTCTCCCTCTGCAGCCTCTCCTTCGGTCAAGGTAGGATTCTGCAATATACTGCATATCTTCATGTGACGGGATCTTCTCGCTCTGCTTTCAAAACACCCCTAAACCCCCATTTCTGTCTCCTCCACCTCTGCAGAATGTAATCAACAGCTTCTGGAGGACATTGATTTCCCGGGAACAGACCTTAAGTTTGTCTATTCGCCCGACGTGGAGCACTGTCAGTTGATGTGCACACAACACTCTGCCTGCCTGTTCTTTACTTTCGTTCGGGCTGATTGGAGCAGAGACAACCGGTAGGAGAGAGGCAAACACTGACCAAGTACATGTGGATATACAGGCACATCTAAAAAAAAAATAATAATAATTGAATATCGTGAAAAAGATCAATATTTTTTGTCAGTCATTTCACATTTTGGTCACATATGATAAATAATCATTACGAATAGATATAAATATTGTAAGCCTTTATTTCTTGTAATTTTGCTTACAGATAACGAAAACCTAAAATCCAGTGTCTCAGAAAAAAAAGCCTGACATTTGTGCTTAAAACTTTTTTTTAAATTGGTCTTATGTGATATTCTAATTTTCTGAGACACCGGATTTTAGGTTTTCATTATCTGTAAGCAATCATCATCAAAATTACAAGAAATATTCTTCCATCCATCCATCCATTTTCTTCCGCTTATCCGGGGCCGGGTCGCGGGGGCAGCAGTCTAAGCAAGGAAGCCCAGACTTCCCTCGCCCCAGACACGTCCTCCAGCTCTTCCGGTGGGACCCCGAGGCGTTCCCAGGCCAGCCGAAAGACATAGTCTCTCCAGCGTGTCCTAGGTCTGCCCCGAGGCCTCCTACCGGAGGGACATGCCCGGAACACCTCCCGAGGGAGGCGTCCATGGGGCATCCGAAACAGATGCCCGAGCCACCTCAGCTGGCTCCTCTCGATGCGGAGGAGCAGCGGCTCTACTCCGAGCTCCTCCCTGGTGACTGAGCTCCTCACCCTATTTCTAAGGGTGCGCCCAGCCACCCTACGGAGGAAACTCATTTCAGCCGCTTGTATCCGGGATCTCGTTCTTTCGGTCATGACCCAAAGCTCATGACCATAGGTGAGGGTAGGAACGAAGATCGACTGGTAAATCGAGAGCCTCGCCTTTTGGCTTAGCTCCTTCTTCACCACGACGGACCGATACAGCGACCGCATAACTGCAGACGTTGCACCGATCCGCCTGTCGATCTCACGCTCCATCTTCCCCCCACTCGTGAACAAGACCCCGAGATACTTGAACTCCTCCACTTGGGACAAAGGCTCTCCACCGACCTGAAGGGGGCAAGCCACCTTTTTCCGGTCGAGAACCATGGCCTCGGATTTAGAGGTGCTGATCCTCATCCCAGTTGCGTCACACTCGGCTACGAACCGCGCCAGTGCACGCTGAAGGTCCAGGTTTGATGAAGCCACCAGGACCACATCGTCTGCAAAAAGCAGAGACGAGATCCTGTGGTCCCCAAACCAGACCCCCTCCGGTCCCTGGCTGTGCCTAGAAATTCTGTCCATAAAAGTTATGAACAGAACCGGTGACAAAGGACAGCCCTGCCGGAGGCCAACGTGCACTGGGAACAGGTCCGACTTACTGCCGGCAATGCGAACCAAACTCCTGCTCCGGGCGTACAGGGACCGGACAGCCCTTAGCAAAGGGTCCCGGACTCCATACTCCCGGAGCACCCCCCACAGGACGTCCCGAGGGACACAGTCGAACGCCTTCTCCAGGTCCACAAAACACATGTGGACTGATTGGGCGAACTCCCATGAACCCTCGAGTAGCCGGTGGAGGGTATAGAGCTGGTCCAGTGTTCCACGACCTGGACGAAAACCGCATTGTTCCTCTTGGATCCGAGGTTCGACTAACGGCCGGATCCTCCTCTCCAGTACCCTGGAATAAACTTTCCCAGGGAGGCTGAGGAGTGTGATCCCCCTGTAGTTGGAACACACCCTCCGATCCCCCTTCTTAAAAAGAGGGACCACCACCCCGGTCTGCCACTCCAGAGGCACTGTCCCCGACCGCCACGCAATGTTGCAGAGACGTGTCAGCCACGACAGTCCCTGCACATCCAGAGACTTAAGGAACTCAGGGCGAATCTCATCCACTCCCGGTGCCTTGCCACCGAGGAGCTTAGCAACTACCTCGGTGACTTCAGCCCGGGTAATGGACGAGTCTACCTCTGAGAACCCAGCCTCTGCTTCCTCAGCGGAAGACGTGATGGTGGGATTGAGGAGGTCCTCGAAGTATTCCTTCCACCGCCCGACGACATCTCCAGTTGAGGTCAACAGCTCCCCACCTCCACTGTAAACGGTGTTGGTGAAAAACTGCTTCCCCCTCCTGAGGCGCCGGACGGTTTGCCAGAATTTCCTCGGGGCCGACCGATAGTCCTCCTCCATGGCCTCCCCGAACTCCTCCCAGGCCCGAGTTTTTGCCTCCACCACGGCCCGGGCTGCGGCCCGCCTGGCCTGCCGGTACCCGTCAGCTGCCTCAGGAGTCCTATGAGCTAACAGCGCCCGATAGGACTCCTTCTTCAGCTTGACGACATCCCTTACTTCCGGTGTCCACCACCGGGTTCGGGGGTTGCCGCCACGACAGGCACCAGAGACCCTGCGACCACAGCTCCAAGTAGCAGCTTCAACAATGGAGGTGGAGAACATAGTCCACTCGGACTCAATGTCTCCAACCTCCCCCGGAATCCGTGAGAAGCTCTCCCGGAGGCGGGAGTTGAAGACTGCGCGGACAGAGGGCTCGGCCAGGCGTTCCCAACAGACCCTCGTGACACGTTTGGGCCTGCCGAGTCTGTCCGGCCTTCTCCCCGTCCAGCGCATCCAACTCACCACCAGGTGGTGATCAGTTGACAGCTCTGCCCCTCTCTTTACCCGAGTGTCCAAGACACGTGGCCGGAGGTCAGATGACACGACCACAAAGTCTATCATTGACCTCCAGCCTAGGGTGTCCTGGTGCCAAGTGCACTTATGGACACCCCTGTGCTCAAACATGGTGTTCGTTATGGCCAAACTGTGACTAGCACAGAAGTCCAATAACAGAACACCGCTCGGGTTCAGATGAGGGAGGCCGTTCCTCCCAATCACCCCTTTCCAGGTCACACTGTCGTTGCCCACGTGGGCATTGAAGTCCCCCAATAGAACAATGGAGTCCCCAGTTGGAGCACTATCCAGCATCCCTCCCAGGGACTCCAAGAAGGTCGGGTACTCTGTACTGCTGTTCGGTCCGTAGGCCGAGACAACAGTCAGAGACCTGTCCCCTACCCGAAGGCGTAGGGACGCAACCCTCTCGCTCACCGGGGTGAACTCCAACACATGGCGGCTGAGCTGTGGGGCAATAAGCAAGCCCACGCCAGCCCGCCGCCTCTCACCGCGGGCAACTCCAGAGAAGTGGAGTGTCCAGCCCCTGTCAAGGAGCTGGGTTCCAGAGTCCAAGCTGTGGGTGGAGGTGAGCCCGACTATATCTAGCCGGTATCTCTCTACCTCCCGCACAAGCTCAGGCTCCTTCCCCCCCAGCGAGGTGACGTTCCATGTCCCAAAAGCTAGGTTCCGTGTCCGGGGATCAGGTCGTCGAGGCCCCTGCCGTCGACTGCCACCCAATCCACATTGCACCCAACCCCTACGGTTGCCTCTGTGGGTGGTGAGCTCACAGGAGGAAGAGGAGGGACCCGCGTCATCCCTTCGGGCTGGGCCCGGCCGGGCCCCGCGGGCAAAGGCCCGGCCACCAGGCGCTCGCATGCGAGCCCCAACCCCAGGCCTGGCTCCAGGGTGAGGCCCCGGCTGCGCCTCGCCGGGCGACGTCACTTTCCTCTTTCGTTGTATTTTCATAGGGGGCTTGTTGAACTGCTTTTGGTCTGACTCGTCACCTAGGACCAGTTTGCCTTGGGAGACCCTACTGGGGGGCAAGCCCCCCGACAACATAGCTCCTAGGATCATTCGGGTACTCAAACTCCCCCACCGCGATAAGGTGGCAGTTCAAGGGGGAGAGAAATATTCTTATATGTCTATAATAGTTCACTTTCTGAAATGACTGACAAAAAATATTGACCTATTTTTTTGATTGATTGATTGATTTATTTATGAACATGTGCAAAAGTGTTTGAAAAAACAAACAAGAGAAACAAATTGAATGAATAAAAACAAAAAAGAGGCACTCATCCAAAGGAGTAATCCCGAGGTTACTTGACACACACTCCAATTTCACAATATGAGCATTACATGTTCGAAAAGGGGTTAGAAAGAAGTAGAGAAAGAACTTTTTTAATCCTACCCCTTTACATCTTTATCGTTTTCCTAATTTACGTCAATGTTGTTTTATCTTGCATCTAAATAAGACAAACTGAGGATTTATCCAGACAGATTGTAGCCCCTCCAACAACTGATATTCAAATATTTTGAGACGTACCTGTACATCGTTTCAATTCAGCGTGCTTTCAGGAAAAAATATATAAATCACAGTATACTGTATATGAGACACTTTATGGAACCGTATTTGTGGGTTTTGTAATGACCAACCTTTTGCCGTGTTTGTCAGATTTTGCTGTAACTATGATGACGCTCGCTCCTTTTGACTTCAAATAGAGATTTCTATCATTTAAAGTGGGAACCAAACTGTTTGGCCTTCTCTGCAGGCATTTCTACTGCTACCTGAAGTCCACCCCCACAGGAAGACCCAACAGGCAGACCCCACTGATGGGTGTCACCTCCGGCTACTCTCTCAAAACCTGCGACGTAACCCAGCGTATGCTCTTCCATCGAAACCCTCTCAAAGACCTTTAAGTCGATCATGACTGCACATATGTTTTCTCACATGTTCTTTGTCTGTTTCCAACGTCTGGATCAGGGCCTTGTCTGCCAAATGTGTACCAGAACATTGACTTCCCAGGGGCAGATTACAAATCCCTTTTCACAGCCGACTATGAGGAGTGTCAGAGAGCATGCACTCGTGATCCCGGCTGTCACTTCTTCACTTTTGTGAATGAGCTCTTCACAACACCAGCGAATATAAGGTAAAAATATTTACAAACAATGCGGATGTTCCACCGTTAGTCCAGGTTAAGAAGACACGTGTGCGCCAGAGAAAACACATCATGTGTAAAACAAACCGCAATAAGGATACTGAGAATTAAAAAGTATGAAGCGGTCAAGCATTTAACTTTAGTTTATATAAGCTTATACCATACGACCCAATGACATAACGTTTGATTTGATGTGAATCTCTCGTTAAGTCGCTGCTATAAGATCATAACAGAACCAAACACACACGCCACGACATATGTTGCACATTTGAATGACAGAACTAAGTTATTCAAAAGATATAAAGCGCAGACTTTCTGTGCGACATGGTCCTGCTGGCAGCTTCAAACATGTTGCAGCAACGTCTTAGTTTGCTTGCTTCACCAAGAGTTCATACTTTCCCTCATTCAAACCTCAATTGCACCATAGTTTGTTTAAAAACGAATTGAAACCTGTTTTTAAAACGGCGTGTTTGTTTAGTTGGCACCAGGGTTCAGACTGCTGCGTTCATACATCAGCAGCCGGGTTTGTTTTAATTGGACCATATATTTTTTTTATAGATTTATAGAACATTAATCTCTTAATCTCTGTGCCATTTATTCTGAACTCATGCCCCGTTTTCCTGTCAAATTGTAGGAAATACAAGTTAACAGGTGAAATGTCGACAGTTTATCTATCGTCTAGAGTAGCAACCCTGTGATGTTCAAAGCTGCTCGGCCTAACAACGATTCTCTTCTTGTTTGGCTTTAGGTTCAAGTGTCACCTTAAATTCAGCTGGACTATACCGAGGCCTGCAATTTTAGAAAGAACAAATGGTCTAGTGTCTGGATTCTCACATATAACCCCACCTATGGACCTAGGTACATCGGCTCTCACGGGCGGCCATCTCATCTCCATACAAGGGTCCGGTGGGTGGATGAGCATATTTGACTTTATTTTATTTGTTTCGTATAGACTGTCAGACCAAGATCTTTCCGAGTGCTGACATCCCTGGATTTGACATCGAGGAGGTGGCCGCCGTCTCACCAGAACATTGTCTGTCCCTGTGCTCGGCACATCCATCATGCACCTCCTTCACGTTTGTCAGGTAAAGTGTTTGTTTCCTTTTCTTCCTGCCATAATGCACACTGTCGGGTTGGACTCACAGGAATTTGTGTCTCGACACTTATCTTGAATTCAGAAAGGGAAACACGGTGCATCACCAATGTCAATCATCCTTATATGATAACTTCCTGGCTATATATGTAATTGGGTAATATTCAGAAAATATTTTGCGAAAGAGAGGAAGGTTATGATTTAAGGAGAAAGTTGCGTTTATAGATTCATAAAGTGCACATTACTTTAAAAAGTTTTTGTATTGCTAACTGTAGAGTAAATCTGTGGAACAAATTGTGTGCGAAGATAAAACAAATATCAAGCGTAATTCAGTTTATAAAGAGATATAAAGAATTGACTCTTGTGAGGTAAAGTATTTAATACTTACTACGAGGATTTGTTTGTTTTCTGCATGAAGTTGAATTGATAAAAATACTGTAACTGTTGTAGAAAATTGTAGAACTTTTTAATGTCTGTTTCTATGAATGTACTGATATATAAAAACACTGTTGGGCATTATTGAATCGCTGCATTATGTATGGTAAACTAAAGAAAATCATATTGTTTCATTAATGAAATAAGCTGTTGACAAAGGTGAAAAAGTTCTCCAGGGGTAAATGAGGTCATACGTCTTCCTGTAAATAAATGACGGTATGTTAAAAAGAAAACAGTTTGATAGAAATGAGCCCGAGATTGTTTTTGTCTGTCAAACACTGAATGACTTATTTTTTTTGCAGCCAAACTTTTAAGTGTCACATGAAGAAGAACGGCGATTACTTGTCAACTGTGGCGAAAAATGGAGTCACGTCGGGATTACCGACGCGCTTTTGTCAGCCTGACAATAGTAGGTATCACTATGACCGAATACTGCGACGATAAACTGTGATTTCTATTGTGAACTATGGTGCCCCCGTTGGTGTGAATAAAATATGTTTGCCGTCTTCTACACGGCTAAAGTTGAACTGTATTCCTGACAGGCTGGTTAAAGGTGCCGTTTGAAGGTATGGATTTCCGAAGTCTTGACATCCGCTTCGAGATGATGGACAGCGCAGAGATGTGTCAACGCACCTGCACTGCAGACCCACACTGCCAGTTCTACACCTACGCAACAGAAAAATTCCAGGGCCGCAATCACTGGTGCAGTACTTCTTTTTGAGCTTTTCAGATTGTCGCAGCGATTCAAGCGATGTTTAACATTTCACAATCAGATTTGGTTGTAACTCGATAGATTTTTCCAATTGGGACATTAACAGCGGTTGTGTTTTGCGTTCTAGGCGCCGCTGCTACCTGAAGCGTGACATCACCGTGCCGGCTCCTCCCAAAGTCGCCAAGCTGCAAAATGTTGTGTCCGGCTTCGCCCGGAAGAATTGTGGTGCGGTGTGATCCACTCTCACCCAAAAAAACCCAAAACATTTTCTGGAAGGCCAAAAAAAGAGAACCAGAATTGAGTAAAACACAAATAAAGACTTTGTGTTGTTGAGTTTTCCTCTTGTGAGAGTGGGAGTTTTATCAGGTCATGATAAGGTCAACTGGTCTATGTCACGTGTTTCGGAGGACTTTCACCCCTTTTTCAACTTTCCCAGTTCATGTTGATGAAGCCATTTAGATGAGGAGCAAAACATGTCTAATTTACTTTCACTGTCATCTTCTTTTCCCCTCTTTCTTTTTTTTTTCTCTCCCCAAAATCACACTTTCCCTCTTCAGAAGAATTTCTTCTTCATTGGTG
The DNA here is from genome assembly GCF_963383615.2 of Lipophrys pholis. NCBI lineage: Eukaryota > Metazoa > Chordata > Actinopteri > Blenniiformes > Blenniidae > Lipophrys > Lipophrys pholis. The sequence goes on along the minus strand of NC_137643.1, from coordinate 16,524,377 downwards.
ACATTTTGACTATTTGATATCTGCAAATAGCATTGAAACACTTTGGACCAATGACCTCTGGTGGTCTCTTACAACCAATACAAACAAAACACCAAGTAGCCTTTTAAAACTTCACACTGACATAAAAGTATGTATAAAATACTTCTGAGAAACACACTTTTTTGCACCTTTGTTAAATGGTTTTACTCATATTTGTTGTATATTTGAATCCTTTTGTATTACATTCTGTTGTAATACTCTCTCATAGCTATTTGTACAGTGGCCTCAGCCTCAGGCTACTGTTATTCAGAATGCCGCCAATCCTCAGATACATTTTAGACAAAAGTGAAGCCGCTGTTTCCTGTAGCTCTTCCTTAATTCCTGCAGAGGTCACTAAACCCTCAAAGCCGCTCACATTGTCCTTGGTACTTCATGTTTAGACACTTGTTTTTAGTGAACTTCCAAGTGTCTAAGGCATATCCTGTCAAACTAAAAATGACAAGAAAAAGAGATCTGAAGACCCAGTCAGCTTCAAGAAGCTGCTTATCTACATTTCTTGACATGTGTGGCTGAATTTCTCTCTAACCAGCCAAATATTGGGGTCCATTAGCTGGTGGACTCCCAAGAAGCCAATGGGAAGTAATTTCAGAAAAGGATGTTGAATTAAATCACAAAGGAAGAAGTGCAAAGGCAGAGGGAGAATTGAAAGTCTAAAGTACCCTAGTGTCCGTCCTTAATGCTTTGTTGATGATTGATTCGATAAAGAAACTGGCTGCACATATTTGCAAGATGTCAGCAAATCTGTTTGTTGACAATTGATGGGAGCCCCTCTGTCGATATCTGTGATATCCTCCTCGACCAAATCAACTATTTAGTGTTTAATGTTGAGCGTTCTCCAGTCGGTGCGTAAAGATTGCAGCAAGTTCTCCGATACTGATTCATTACATTGAATCTTAACGTGTTAATAGGCGACAAGTAAACTGCTTTTGTTGTCCTCCATAGTGTAAAACTGATACAAGTTAATGCAGTTTGAGGTCACACATATTTCACTTGCTCTGGTCCAAACGCTGCAACTAGTGTCAACTTTTACAGGTTGATGGAATTTTCCTGGTTTGAAAGGGTTCTGTGTGGCGTTTGCATGTTCTCCCTGCATGCATGGGTTTTCAAAAAACAAGTATTTTATATGAAATTAACCGAGTAAATTGTACACGTGAGTTTGTGTGTAACTGTCTCACTTGCCCTCTGATGGACTGGTGATCTTGTTAGCTGGGATCAGCTCGACCGCCACCTGAACTACAGAAATCACTTCTTCAAGGAAATGAATCAGGTCAACTGGACTTGTTACTACAAGATGATCCACTTGTTATTCAAAAGGCTTCATCAGTTCACGCTGTTCCCTCCAAATAGCCAAGCCCAGTTGACCCGATTCAGTTGCGTCGTGACGCCTCATTCCCGGATAAATAAGAATAAACACAAAACCTCATTAAGTCCATCTCAACAAGTTGTTTTGATGCACAACAGAGTGTCATGTCCTATCCTGCTGCACCGGACTCAGTCCCAAAACTCAAATATATCAATGTAGTTAATTTAGGCCACTTTAAATATCTGCAAATAGCATTGAAACACTTTGGGCCAATGACCTCTGGTGGTATATCAGGTGAGTTTATCACTCCCCTGATATTGTTAGTCAGCATGCATGTCAGCCTGACTTGATAACTTCCCTCTATAATGAAAAGAAGCAGACTCCAAACCTGATATTATTGCAATTGGTTTTTTCCCCCCCTCAATCACACCACGAGTAGCACAAAAAGTCAAAATGTGTCCTTTAATTTCAAATGTTGGTCCTGTTCGATAACACAAAACTGTGAACGGTGGAAGCAGACTTTTTGTATTCAACAAAATTAGTATACACATTAGTTTTTGACTGCATGTACAAATGAGGAGGGAAGTTAATGAAATAGTAACAAATGTGCATTAAATATTTTGGCTTGAAGTTCGGGGCCAGGAGGATGATGGGTGGGGGCCACTTCGACGAGTTTGAATCCCTTTCGAGCAACAATTTACACATGAAGTGGAAATACACTTTATTGAAATAAACCAGAAGCCTCTGGTAAAGTTGCTTTCTCATCATGCAACTATGCTATTTTCATTTAGCTATCTGTCTTTAATACATGCTTTAATGTTGCAGGCTGGAGCCAATCTGAGCTGATGTTAACCAGGAGGAACCCTTAACAAATCACTGGTCCATCACAGGGCTAATACAAAGAGACAGACAGACAGGCAGACACACACACACACACACACACACACACACACACACACACACACACACACACACACACACACACACACACACACACACACACACACACACACACACACACACACACACACACACACACACACACACACACACACACACACACACACACACACACTTTATACCCAGCAGTCATCTGTAACAAGCAGATATCACGCGTGCACAAGAACACCATGCAAACTTCACACAGATAACCTTCAGATGGGATTCAAAGTACAGACCTATGGGGTAACAGCGCTGTACACTGTCATGCTGTGTCATACTTGTCTAATCCTGAACAGAGGTTTGTCTATATATATACTGAAGGTAGTTTATTAATGATGCAAGAGGAAGGATTTTCACTCAATTCGCTTGTTGTAGCTCCATAGTAAACCCTCCTTGTTTCCTGATTCAGCGTGTTCTATATCCTTTCCACTATATCCTATCCCACCATGAGGGATAAAAGGACGGCGACACACACACACACACACACACACACACACACACACACACACACACACACACACACACACACACACACACACACACACACACACACACACACACACACACACACACACACACACACACACACACACACACACACACACACACACACACACACACACTTCTGTCCTTCCTCCTCCGATGTTCCCTTCCCTCTTTCCTTGGTGCTCCTCCAGTGCTCCCCTCCCCCGTGGGAAACCCAGTGCAGTGTGACTGTGGTCGTCCTTCCTGGAAGTTGTGGTGGAGGCTCTGGCTCCTCCGCTCCGAGGCTAGAATAGTGCCAGCCAGCCAATGCGGCCTGTGTGTGTCTATGTTTGTGTGTCATCTCAGTGTGTATCAGTGTGTGTGTGTGTGTGTGTGCGTATCCTCGGCAAACATTCCTCCACCATACCGTCCGTCCGACCGCCGTCCGGCCTCGCACGAGAGCCACGCCGTCACCGCGGTTCAGTCCTGACGCCAGCCCTGAATACTCACACTACACACAGACACACACAAGTGTGCACACCACGTAAACAAAAACACTGGCCAGAGCGCGTGCGCACGCACACAGAAGGAAAAGTACATGAGACCGGCTCAAGCAGACACCAGCACACTCACTCAAATAAACAATATGCACTTTGCGGAACACACACATTTTCAGGCCACAGACCACAGACATTGCATCCTGAAGTAGATCAAAGTGTTTCTCCGGCAGTAAACACAAGAGCCTTCGCTGCTCTCTCATCCCCACGGCGCAGTCTTTGGTGATGCATGGCACAATTATGTTGATCTTTTCGAGAAACAACTCGCTGCAACTGTCATTCATCTTTCTTTCAGACGGTGTTTCTGGTGTACGCTGAACATGCTGGCAGACTCTCGGTGATTCACACGGTTTCACTCGCTGTCCTTTTAAACCTCCACGGCCTCTCTCATCTTCCCCTTAACCCCTGTCTCCCACCTCCCTCCCATCCTGTTATTGAACGTCTACACTGAATCAGTCACTCGACCGCAGCCTCTCAGATCTTTCCCTTTGTTTTCTCCCCTCTCGTTCTCGCTCCATCCCTCCCTCTCGGCCTCCTCTTCGCCCTCTGTCCATTGTTGAGGAGACAGTGGTGCAGACGAACGGGGAGAGAAGATATCCGCTGGTCTACCGCAAGATTGGAGAGAAAGAATGGCGGAGGGACGTAAAGGAGAGGAAGATACATGGACTGATATGAGGGTAAAGTTAATTACAGGGGACTGGCAATTAGAGGGCAAAGTGAAGGGTCTGTTTGCCTCGCCGCGGCATCCCAAAAACATCACCATCTCCCACCATGTTTATCCTCTGCAGCCACAAGACCACAGCTCCCATCAGCCATCGGCGACAAGGGGGGGTATATGGCTGGAAAACATGCCGGCAGTGTTTGCAGACTTGGTGAACAAGTCATAGGTTTTTTTGGGGGTTTTGGTTTGTGTCTCACTGTCGCCGTCTGTATTAACAACATGTGATATTGCTGCAATTACATGTTGGCGTTTGTTTACAGTAAGATACGTCACACAAAAGAAACAAAAGCAAAGGTGAAGGCACTTAGTTTTTCTTTATAGAGATTTTGTCAAACATTCTTCAGAAAATGGAAAATGTCATCAAATGTATAAATGTTTTTGGGAAAAAAAAAAAAGATAAAATATCACAGTTCACAGATCAGTAAAAACCCAACCTCACTCTGTTGAGCATTATACCGCATATATGGCTCTGTTATTGTCGGGAAAGATAGTAAACGCAGGTTTATGGAATTCTACACCTTCACATTCCTTCATCATCCCATTACATATGATTGCATTGAACAACAGTCTGATATGGCTTTTAGAATCCTTCAAAAGCAGAGACGGTCATCAAAGGTTCAATATTTCTCCCTCCAAAGGTATCAGATTCGCTACATGGTGCACATTGGAGGTCCACGTCCACGGAGTTCATTTGGAAACCAAACATTCAGAAAGCTCCGATCTCAGTCCCCCATCCCTGGGCTGCCTTGGCTGACCCGCTCAAGCCCCTGCGCTGAGCTGCAGGAGACACCAGAGGTGCAAAAGGCCTGAAAGAGACTTGAGGAGGGGCAGAAGATGACGAAGTAGAAGAGGAAGAGGAGGCGGAAGGAGAGGAGGAAGAGGAAGGGATGGGGAGAGGTAGAGGTGAGGCCCGGGTGGTGCTGTGAGGTGAAGGCTGGGTCAGTCTGGAGGGGCCCAGGGCCGAAGGGGCAGTGAGGGAGGGCAGCCTGTGAACGTTGGCCAGAGCTGTGGGCGCAAGGAGTTGCGGCACACCCTGCTGGCACCCAGCCAGGGGCGCCAGGCGGAGAGAGGCGGGCGAAGGGTAGCTCCCCAGCAGGGCCAGATCCCTTCGCCCGTTGGGGAATGGAGGAGAGGAGGAGGCCTGCGAGACGGGCGAGATCTGGGGGAAGGACGCCCATGGCCATGGAGCAAAGGGCAATGCGGAGGCTGGGGGGGATTGCAGGAGAAGAGGGTCGAGCTCGCTGGCACAGTGGGAGAGGTGGGAGACCAGACGGGCTCCGATGGGGTCCGGGGACTCGCCCTCCAGTGAGCTGAGGTACCGTACTACCTCTCCAACACACTCTCTAAAGCCCAGGGTCCTGTAGTCTACTGCCAGGGCCCGGGCGTCAAAGTATCCTGAGAGAGAAAAGAAGCATTTAATCATGAGCTTATAAATGTACAGTCAATGTTTTTTGGTCATGATTATTCTCAAAAAAGGAAGTCAGTAAATTACTGTTTATCTGCTTTGTTGTAATTAAATCTAAATTTTCACCAATAATGGCATTTTGAGTAAAATGGAAGCAGATGACGATTATAAAATAGTTTAGACCTATAGCCAGAAGCAACTAATACCTTTTCCGCCCATGGCATGCAACAATTTGAGATGATCCACTGTCATCTGCAGAATCTCCGCTTTCTCCAGCTTAGACGAACCCTGCAGGGGAGATTTTCTTGGTTTGTGGGGCCATTTTATTGTTTCATGTCCATGCAGACGTATTTCTGCACCCATAAGCAGTTACCTGCTTCTCAAAAGCGCTGGGCACCAGTCGCCGGAGCTCTGACAAGCTGTGGTTGATCCGGTCCCTGCGCCTCTTCTCTATGATCTGCAAGTGGCAACAAAATAAATAAAAAGAGCAAAGAGACATTGAGAACCATCCCCAGAGACAGCACTAAAAGGATTATGATGCACGGCTCTGATCCACTCACCCCTCTTCTCTTCTTCCTGGCCAGAATCTGCGAGGCGCTGCCCGGAGACATGGACCCAGTGACTGGACTGCAGCGTGGAGATGAGAGGAAACAGAGAGATGAGGGAGATGAGAAGACTGCACTGGCACAGAGAGCAAACATGGTAACTTTGATTCTCCTGCATATTGTTATTGTTACCCTCCTTAATATGACACAGAAGCAGGATGGCACATCAGGCCCCTTCAATCGAATTTGTTTTTTTGGGCAGGGAAAGGCAGAGAAGTGCCCGGGAGAGGAGGGAAGATGAGATTGTTTTTGGTTTAATGCGTTTCTGGACATTAGTCTCAGTGAAATGACATGCTGTTCTCCTTTCCATCTGAGCGAAAGCACTTTTAGAAAGATGATTATATAGCCTCGGGCCGATGCTTTCGCTCGCATGGGGCTCCAGCGTGCGGCACGGGATCCGAGCTCCTCCGAGCCGAGTCGCTCTCAATGTGGATTGTGTTTGTTTGTGAACTCTCATCTTACAGGGCCCGAAAGAGGGTCTGACAGCTCGGAGATCCCTTCAAAATGCCCCACCAGAGACTTACACAGCCTCTATTAGATTTGAACATGAACGCTGCCAGTTTAGCTGTGTGTTTTTTGTTTAGGTCTACGTTTGATGGGGCTGACTTGAAGAAAAAAAAAAAAAAAAAAGACAGGGCTGTCTTCTGCTTGCATGTCACATGGCAATTTTATTTATCCAAATTGTCTTTAGTGACACTGGCTCGCTCCCTGTTGTGTGATGTAACCGGGGCTTGTGCGAATGAGTTTTTGCGTGCTGTTACAGATATTTTCTAATGAATACTCCCTTTAATCCAGATGTTTGTAATGCCAGCCAGGAACTAATTCATCTCAAATCTGAAAATGGTATTAAGAGTCTTGCCTGTTAACAGTCGTTTTACTGACATTTTCCACATTAGTGAAACAACTTACACAGAAGTGAGTGAAGTGGAGTAACTTTGCCAACTTTTATATATGAGGATTATGATGTGTTTGAATTTACCAAAACCCTTGGTGTGTGCATGTCCCTTTATATTTTCTTTTAAATACATCATTAGTAAATATCACGAAACACTAAATCCAAAGGATCATAATCTGAATATGGTAGTCCTTGAGTAGTAAGTATTTCTGACTGTTAAACAAAGTAGAAATATTTGTAACATACATCGAAGGGAAGGCATGTAATAAATCATCTCTCTGAATCCACTCACATTCCATGTGTCAAATTTTCCTACAAAACATATTTGATGTGGGAATCGTCACTTTCTGTTGCTTTAGTTAAGCTGACAATTCCCTTTTTATTCTCCATCAGATGTGACATCAAAGACAGTGGATTAAAAACAGGATATTGCTTTGCGGCAATAATACATCATATAAATAAATCATCTTAAATTCACCAAAAGCATTTGAAAAAGACTCTAATACATAGTTTTGACTCACAAAACCTCATCTTGAGATACGTCCTCGACACAATATAGCGTGAGAAGGATTCTGCCCTTGCCTCCATGCATCAGCTGTGACAGATATAAGATCATGTCTGAGCTGTGCGGATTTTAATGCATGTCAGCGTCTACACTGACTGACAGGTTTGTGTACAATCAGCACGATAACTACATTTTTTTAAATGCAAAACTAAGAGAGATTGTTAAATAATAAAATTGAACTTTGAAACTTTAAATGAGTCTATTTTATATCCGCTGAAATGATTTCTGTTTGTGGAGAAAATACAGCTATCCGACATGAACTATGACCTACAACCAAAAGGCTTTAAGGAATTTGACTCACCAGTTTATCACTATTGCTGTATAAATACACCGGCCTCTGGGAAATGTAAAACTGACATTTTCCCAAAGTCTGTGAACTTTTAGGGGAATTTCTGCACAAGCAAATTATGTTTGGAGTTAATCCATCTGTGGCTACTAAACTTAACCATCATTCCCCTTTTGAAGTGTGATTTGAGGACATGGCTTACAAAGCCAGGTGACGGATGCTCACCAGTAGCCGTCTTCTTGTCCCACGTCAATGAACTCATCTGTGTCCGAGTCCGGGGAGCTGTAGTCGTGCGGTCGCTTCATTTCTCTGCCCCGTCCTCGTTTTCTAGATGGTTGACGATGGATGGATGATTGGTAGATGGATGGATGGGTAGTTTGGTGATGGATCCTGTTGGTCGCTCTCTCTCTCTCTCTCTCTCTCTCTCTCTCTCTCTCTCTCTCTCTCTCTCTCTCTCTCTCTCTCTCTCTCTCTCTCTCTCTCTCTCCCAGATGAACAGGCTCACCCCCTCGGTCTCTGCTGCTTTTCGAGCTCTTACTTATAAGAGCCGTGTTGTCCTTAGTTACTTCTTGTCACTTGTGTTTGTTTGCTGTTGTTGTTTCTTCATCCGTCCTCTGCTCTGTGAGTCAGTGGTGCCACTTGCTCAACCCCCAAGGGCCCATGACAACTAAGAAAATTCACCGGCTGCCTGAGTCTTTTACTCTATCACTGGCATCCAATCATAGTTTCTCTCTCTCTGTTATTTCTCTCTTGGCTTGCTCTCTCTGTCACAGCTACCCAATGACAAAATAGGACTTTGGCAGTTGGGGCAGGGTTGCCAGTTTTGGCTCCCCCGCCTCCTCTCCATGTCCCTCCTCCCTCTCTTTAATCTATCCTTCACGATCCCTCCCTCCCTCCACCAGCCAGCAAGCCCTTTGCTCAGTCATCCTCAGTCAATTAGCCTTCAGTCTCATCCCGCTCTCCTTCCTTCCTTCTGTCTTTCGCTTTCTCTGCTCCTTTTAATCACTCCGCTCTGTAGAACAATGGCAGTGGGAGGAGGAGAGAGGGAGGTGAAGAATGTGGGAATTATAGACTCCGTCACTTTCAGCACTTTCAGTATCGGAGAATCACACAATCACACAGGTGACTTTGAGGTGCTGAGCTTCTTTTTGAGTGTGAGAGAGAAACAGGTGAGAAGGAACTAGCTGCTGGAGTGATAAAAACACAGACAGCTCCGGGTAGTGTCTGAAATTATAGCTTCCCCGGCCATTTAGATGTGTGCAGCCTCTTTCTAGTGGCCCCGCTATTGCTTTAACAAAAAAAATATTTTCATTTTGTTGCACAATCATTCTTCAACTAGGACATGCTTTTCCTGTAAATCACTTTTCACTGCATGCATTTATTATTAACTTTAAAAACCACAGCTATTGGTGAGTTACTTTAAGAGAGAAATGATAGTTTTAGTGAATGCAGAGTAAATGTTTTGCAGCTTGAGCTTTGGAGGAAGGAAGTGGGCAAATGTGCCCCTTAAACACACTTGAGTATCTATAGTTTATATTTGTTTATGGACCTAGTTAACAGTGGGTAAATACAGGGTCATCACTTCATCACAAAGAGAACAGGTACAAAAACAACAAGATTTTTAAAAGAGTTGTTGTATAACTTAATTTTGCATGAAATTCATTCTTAAGAAAAGTTAAACTGTATATTGAGCATTGCATATCAATTGCAGGACTTCTTAGGGGCCTGACATTCAAATAACTTTAATATCATCTTATTAGAATTACTCAACATATGTAGAATTCCATATGTTTGTATTATATTGTATATTTACATTGGCACTCAGCGTGCGGTTAGTCGAACCAGCACACGACAATGACGATCCATGTAACTGGTGACAATTGTTCAAATCACACATATTCTAACCTCTTGAAGCACAACAATGGTTTTATTAACTTATATAGCTCGATTATTCAGCAATACAGTTTTTTCCTTTCTAAACATTTCTTTTGCTATTTAGATCACTCTAAAGTACACTTTATTGTATTGAGTTTTAATATCAGTGTTTTTTTTCAATCATGCCATCAAGAAATTTTTGCCTGATTGGCATTCAGACATTAACACATAACTTAAAACATAACCCCCCCCCCCCCCCCCCCCCCCCCTCTGTTTTTATTTTTTAATTTTATTTTTAATTTTTGCCATTGTGTGCAGAGGTGAGTGCAGGAACTGAGGGGTCAAGAGTAGAATCATCCCAGTGAGTGTCTGAACATCTGAGCTCTTCAGGAGACAAGATAGCACAATCTTGTTCTAAGACGACACACACACACACACACACACACACACACACACACACACACACACACACACACACACACACACACACACACACACACACACACACACACACACACACACACACACACACACACACACACACACACACACACACACACACAGGCGCACACGAGTCCTCACAACACTTTCCGCTGCCACCGTGGGAAGATTGCTGGTGCAGATTGCCATGGAAACATGAGACCCAGGCGCCGGCTGTTCGGAGCGATGCCTGACCGGCCCGGCAGTGTGTGCACATGTGTGTGTGTGTGTATGTGTTTGTGTGTGAAAGACGGCGAGAGGCCAAATGGCATGCCCCCTTCCACACAATGCCCAGCAGAGTGTGGCTCTTCCTGCCTGGCAGACTGGAAGGGTGTGTTAGTTTAAACACACTACAATGCTTGAATGCAAGATCTCGGTGTGTACTTATTGACCGACTGTCTTCTTCTTAACGCAATTCTTCCATGTAGGCTTTAATGAACCCCTAAAAAGCAGGTGTACTTCATTCTTTTGCTATACGTCTAATCCGCTTGATGCTTCTCTTGTTTTTTTGGGGTTTTTTTTATCGTGCGGTGTGCCCACGCTGGATGCAGCTCGGCCCTATTTTGCACATGTAAAGTAGTAAACTAATTTAAAGCATGTGCATGTGTGTGTGTTTGTAATACCCAAGTGTCAGTAATCAATACGACAAATCACCAGGGGGGCTAACAGTTAGGCAAAAATGAGTCAGGACAAAGAGAAAAGAGAAATCCCCTTTTCTCTCCCTCCAAACAACCCCCACCCCGCTCCCCATCCACAAATCCTTTCATTACCAATCATTCCTTAATTCAGATCTGGATCTCATTTCAGCATCAGAAACACTAAGGGGAAGGGGAGGGAAAGAGAGAAAAGAGACATCTATGAAGTAAGGCCTCAGTCCTCTCTGTTGTTATTTTTATCATCCTTTTCTTTAAAGATGAACTTTCTTCTCAGTGCCACTTTCTTCTTTTTTTTCTTCTTCTTCTTATTTAATGAAATCACTCTGGGTTTTGGGTTATACTCCGCCGCCTGGCCACACCTCCCAGATGCTGCAGGATGAGGCAAGTTGCATGAAAAACATGCAAGAAGTGGAACGTCATTAAGGACACGAATGAAGAAATAAATACATTAATTATCAGAATGGTTTCATGGTGGGGATGTATGAGGGTGCGGTGACGGAGACTGAGAGAGAGAGTGAGAGACTGAGAGAGAGAGAGAATGAGAAAGAGAGAGAGAGAGAGAGAGAGAGCTGGCACTCTATGGTGGGGTGGAATTCTGGGAGATTTCTGACGATGTTGGTCGGCCACTTCAAGTCTTCTCCCTCCCATCCCACCAAACCACAACAAGGCAAAGTCCCTTATTGAAATTAACAAGCTCATACTTTTACAATTTGCACACACACGCACACACACACGCAGGGCCATGAACTGATCCATGGACACACGCACCCACACACACACACACACATGCACACACAGCTCCCTCACACGAATGTGGACACAAACACTCAGCGGCAATTATTGTTTCTGATGCATGACTATTGCTATTGTTTAAAATTCTGTGAGATGGAACCAGCTCAGCGGGATATTTTGTTTGTGACTCTTTTTTTCTTCTTCTTCTTTTCTCTCTGTGCTGATGTCAAATGGAATAACTGATCAGCTATGTCTCACTGCGCGGTTTTTCTTTGATTATGTGTTCTTGGGTTTCTACAACAGAAAACCCGCTTTTATTTTCTCCTACTCCCTAAAACATCAATACTCAATTATGAAGAGACTCTAAGAGTTTTAAACTCTTTGAAAGAGAAGTATAAAAAAACATCAATAAAACTATTAAAGTAAGGGAAAAAAATCCCGTGCAGTTTTACTTGATGCTTTTTATTTTAAACGATAATGTTCAAAAGCAAGATGACTGCAAATTATTCACATAAGACATTGCATATTTAACAGCAATTATAACATTCAAAATAAATGTATTTCAATAAAGTTGAATATTTGTAATGAGAATTAGTTATTGGAGTAGATTCAAAAATGGTCACTGATACATATGGGCACATATTGTAATATTGCTGGAAAGACAGAGTTTTTGAAATGCAAGGCATTGCCATTGAATGCATTTGAGTGTATAAAATGTTTGCTCTCCGTCTGGAGACCCCGTGGAGAATTTATGAACGGCCAAATGTGGTCAATACAGCCTCTGCATGGTGCCCTGCTGCATGCAAGTGCTACTGACACACTCCCTCAAAATGGGTTGATTCCTTTTTGGTATGAGGCCATTGTACCATGCAGCCTGTAGCTGGTTGCTCAGTCACTGGGATCTAGACTGGATTGGCATGGGAACTGGCACCGGTCTCATTTGGCACTGTCCTGATCAAAACCATGAGGGATTTGTCTGCCTTTCAGACACTTAAGGAATGCCTGGGACCTGCAGCGTTGGCTGCCTGGTCGTTTTTCACGATTCGCTCGGAATAACCCGAGCATATGAGGGTTATTTCGAGGGAATCACAGGAATTTACTCATACAGGCTCCGAACAGCTGCATTGGGTTCAGATTGAGCTGATTGTATATTAACTTCTTGTTAAACAGTCATAAAAGCATCAGGGACATTGAGGTTAAGGTGCTTCAAACAGGTCAGACAGGTTTCACATATGAAGCGTCCCTCCTAATAAAAAAAACCCCCAAAAAACCACAAGTTAAAACTACTAACATTTCTCTGAGCATGTACACATATAATGTGATTATCTCAATCCAGATCCGTGAACTGAGTGTTTTAAGAATTGTAGTTTATCAATAAGACAACTTCCTACTTGAATGATCTATAGAGGAGGAAACATTAATTTAGGGTGTGTGGAGGATTTGGTGCTAGAAAGGAGTGAGTGATTGTCGAAAAGAGAAACAGGCGATAATTCCCTGCATGCCTTTTCTTTTCCTCCTCCTTGTTTTTTTTTTAGAAAGAAATAAATCATGGTAAATAAGCTGATATTGTGGAAGTGTATGTGTGAGATTATGTTTTGCTTGCTCACAACAAAGGATCACACTGCAGCTCATGTGATCTGCATGTTGTAAGTAATATAATAGAGGAATAAAGGAGATTAAAATAGGCCAAATAATAATAATGATATACAAAATGACTGTACATGTTTATAACTGCAACTACATCATTATTTTCCTGACAGTAATCGGTTGCCAGCTTCTGACTACCTGAAGTGGTCGGACAGCAATGCATCGCATTATAACGCCTTATTCCCATGATTGGTGATGTGCAGTGCTGAGAGGGCGGGGAGGATGCAGCGATGGGTCACAATGTCTGTCGGAGAGTAAGAGACATAGAGAGACAACAGGGATAGAGAGAGTGAGTCCTCCCTCCTCATCCGGCTCCCCCTCTGCAAAGATAAATAAGGAGGCCAAAAGCCGAGGAGAAGAAGCAGAAAGGAGCTTTTGTGGCTTCCAAGTGGGGTCCCTTTCATGGCGGTTCCCACAGCATTGGTCCTGTGATGACATTCACCGTGTTTCACTCACACACACACACCCACACACACACACACACACACACACACACACACACACACACACACACACACACACACACACACACACACACACACACACACACACACACACACACACACACACACACACACACACACACACACACACACTGATGGTCCCTGTGACTGTGGTGACTTTCGCTGGTGCCGGGCCCCAGACGGGACGGCGAGGGCCCCGAGAGCCACAGGCAGCTATTGTGCTGTCGCCGCGGAAACCAGCCTCTTTATGTCAGACATGTTTTTCTGTTTGTTTTCTTTTTTATGTCTCTAATGTGGGCAAGGGGGAATGTTTCCCCCCTCTCACCCCCCCCCCCCCCCCCCCCCCTCCCCCCAATAGCCATCATCCTTCTCCTCCCACCAATCCATCCACATTTGTTTCTCCTCTTCGCCTCCCTTCCTCCCCCCGTGTAGTGTCCCCCTCCCGTTTCCCCCTGGAGATCGTCATTTGTAAAGCTCTTTGCTTAGACGGCCCGTATCTTTGTCGTGGTGTTGTGGCCTCCCTCTCACTCAGCTCCTTTTTATCTGTACTTCATGAGGTTTTGGCACAAGCTGGCACTTTTTCTTTCTGTGCTAAATAAAAAAAAAAAACACAAAAAAAACAAACAAACATGCACAACTCTAAAACAACAAAACCTATGCCCAAAAGAATTTCCCCTTTCCCACGCTAAGCCAATTATCTTCACAAGATTAAACAAACTAACCAACAAGAAAATGAAAGAAAATTGGAGGGGTTGGGGGTCGGGTGAAGAAAATGGGAATCTGGTTATGATTTTGACTCTCTGAAAAAAGTTGAAAGAGGATGCCCCAGAGTCCTCCGATGAGAAAAACAAACCTGGAAAAAAAAAAAAAGCCGACTGTTACTATTTTTAAGCGTTCCAAGAATGCCGTTTGGTGCCATGACTCAAAGGCATGTTGGCCCTCGTCCGTAATCAGTTCATTCTGACTGCGCTCCCCCAGCCACATCACACTCGGGAGGCAATATTTTATGAGCCGCGGGGAAAGAGGAGGAGAAGAAGAAAAAGGGGGAAAGTGAAAAATGAAAGAGTTCAGGGCTAATCCGCTCTGCCCCCTCAACCATGCATGCGACTGTGCCCGATTTGATGACTGGGCTCAGCTAATATTAGCCACTGTAAAACTAGTTTCACCCAAGCATTTTTGACTTAGACGCTGACAATCATTCAAGTTTATGGAGGAGACTAATTTTTATTGTGTGGACTCATGTGATCCTTATTTTTTTTCTCTCTCTCTATTTTTGTCAGGCCTGGCAAAAAAAAAAAAAAAAAAAAAAGTTCCAAACAGCACGATAAGGTTTGGAGAAAAAAAAATGTGTGCAGTTGCTCCAACGTTGCTTGAAATTCAGAAATCTGGGGGAAATTTGCGCTTCAGTTTGTCTGAGCAGAAGTCCCACGGGTCACAAACCCAGGAGATGGTGCTCCATCCCTGCTTTACGCTGCCCCAGACACCCGTGGCTGCTGCTCCCTGACAGCCTCTCACCTCTCCAAATCCCTCCTATAACTTAACACCTCAGATTACGGCCTTATCAGGGAGGCATCCTGCCGACACCCTGCTCCGACGGCAGCTCGGAAGGGCAGCCGTAAGCCCTTAAAAACTGGCATAAAAACTTGCCGCCGCTGTGCTGCTGGGACAATTTTTAGCGTTCCTGGAAGGGGATTACGGTGAGTGTGCAGGGAAAGAAAGGAAGGCTTTGATGGAGGAAGGATGTGGGTAAATGACGAGCATCATTTTCATCTCTTGAGGGAGCTTGTACCAGTTTTATTGGTCTTACGAGAAGCTTATATTATTACAAGGATTGAAATAAAGGATGCACTGAATACTGACGCTAGATTTCTGTCTCTGCTTTTTTTTTTTTTTTTTTTTTTAAATCCCTGACGCCACACTGAGTCATTCAATAAAACCCCAAAAATTAGATCAGACAGTTGCTTGAAAGAGAAAAAACATGAAATTGTGAACTGACCTTTTCTTGAACAGATGTCACAATTGTTCCTAACTTTTCTTATGAGACACAGTCGGCGCAGTAAATACCTCTACCTCATGATAATCACAAAGTGAATATTTGAAATAGAATTTTAACAGGATTTTGTTTTTACACTGTTTGTGATAGAAAAGAAGTCATTATAGTTGGGAAGAACAGATGCGGGAAGTCTTACATTTCAGGTTATAACACAATGTTTTGCATGATATTAGTACAATCTAGTACATAGAATGACACAATGGGATTGTGAAAGCTTTTTGAAGATATCCAGTAAGACTCTTATCCCATTTAAGCATTCTCTTAACTATAAATTGTGAAGTATTATGTCACTTTTCAAAATATTTTCTAACAATGTCATTTTATTGGTTATTTAAAGTGTTACAAAAAATTAAAAACGGTAAGAGAAATTATCCAAAGCATTCATTTGAAAGATGTTTCAACGCCTGCCCAAAAAAAGCTGGAACACATCAACAGAAAATGAAGTTTGATTATTGTTAACCTCAAGTTTTATACATTTTGGGCTGATTTACAAGTATTCATGGCAAACAAAATGTCAACTTTTATTCAACCTTTATCAAGTTTTAATCAAATGATGTCAATGTGTTTCTTATAGCTCGCTCATAGCTGACAATTTCCAAAATATTGGCAAAGCTCCCGTTTGTATTTCACTTTTCTTTGCACATTTTGTTTTTGGCATGTGTCTATTAAATGATGATGGATTTTCCTTATAGGGTCTACTCAATATTTACCCCTTAGAGTAGAAGTACCAGCTGTGAATGGAGTGTAAAAGTCTAATATGATGCTATTTGTGCTCCTCAAATGCCATGAGGGAGTTTCCGTGTATCATTTTGTCGATTTTTTCTATTTTAACTGGAACTTTCTGTGCACATCAAACAAACACAACACAAGGCAATGTCACCGCAGTGATATACGGTCCACAGACACTCGCAGATGCAAAACTTGCTTGCTGAAAGGCGTTTTTGCACAGCGAACTAATTTTACTCGGCTCGACGTGTGGCTTGTGCACAAACACCCTCTGTCTTTGTCAGACAGGGAAACTTGCTTGAGGTCAAAGCTTGGGGACGGCAGGCTAACTGTATATAGTGCGGGAGGCTTTGATGTTCGGACTTGGCTGTGGCAAAGACAGCCAGCCGGCGTTGAGGCCCCGCGTTACCGGAAGCTTGTGGTCTGGGACGGCTCCTTTCACTCCTCTGTTCTGGTGCTAAATATACAATAATAAAAAGGCTGGCAGATTTATTTCAGACACATACATTTCCTCTCAGGGAATAAAAGGACCAAGCGCGAGACAGACGTCTGCAGATTACCAAAGAACATTAAGTGATAATTACAGAGAGAGAGATAGACAGAAAGAGAGAGATGAGGTTTCCCCCCTTTTCTTTTCCTTTTCCTCTGTCACCGCAGAGAGTGGCGTCTCTAAACTAAAGAGAGGCGCCCACTGTATTAGACTCTCAATGATTGGCTATGATTGCATTATCTGATCCCATGAGGGATAAAAGGACGGCGACACACACACACACACACACACACACACACACACACACACACACACACACACACACACACACACACACACACACACACACACACACACACACACACACACACACACACACACACACACACACACACACACACACACACACAACCGCCACATGCCTGTATCTCATTGCTCAAGGATCGCTGCCTCCTCAGAAGTCAAACATGACTTCTTTTTTTATTTTTTTACTCCTTTCGTTAGACGTGAAGCCATGAAAGGAAAGACATGATTCAAACATTGTCTTTATCTTTTTCATGTTGTGTTTCTCTTAAAACACACACACACACACACACACACACACACACACACACACACACACACACACACACACACACACACACACACACACACACACACACACACACACACACACACACACACACTCATGCTCTCCTATGTGCTCGAATTCACCACCAGTCCACCGCACTCCTTTCAAAGCTCTTTGATCCCCGGTCGAGGGTCCTCTCCGCGGTGCCTCTGTCTGAATTCCAGAGATTCTGGGATAATTCAAACGTTTCACGGCACATACTTGGTCCCCCCCAGGAGACAGCGGCGGAGATGGAAAATGCCACCACGGTCCCCGGCTCTCTCTCCTTCCATTGTCCCTACTCTTTAATCAGGCCCTCTCTGTGGCTCGCGCTGCCACCGTGGTGTGTTGTCTCAGCCTGGGAAAATGCCGGCCTAAGTGGCTGTTATGTGCTGAGGCGCAGACCACAGGGACCCAGAGGGGTGCTGCTGGAGCCCGCTGTGCCAGCCGTGGGTCTCACACACACACACACACACACACACACACACACACACACACACACACACACACACACACACACACACACACACACACACACACACACACACACATAATGAGTGAGGTCTGAAGTCTGGACGCAACCTTACATCACAACCATCGCTGCATCTATCGAGTTTTTTCCCGTCTGAGCGTCGATGAGTAAATCATACCCAATCATATTTACAGGCATGAGCCAAAACCGAATCATAAATCAGCGATTTACACTCAGCAGAAGTTGCTGGGTATAAACCGGAGCAAAACTACAACACAGATTTGTCGAAACTCCAGCGTGACTGTTTTAAAAAGGCCTATCGAGAGGGGGTTTCCTGTCCCGAAGTCAACAAATGTCCAAAACAAAAGGTTTTAAGTTTCCTGGAGTCACACCCTGAGGAAGGTCAGCAAGCAGCCTCCCAGTTCAAATTAATTCAGCTCTGTTTTGGGGGCAGGCTCGTGCGAGGGCCGGCCAGCTGGGTCAACTGACAGTTGGTCTCGCCTTGAGCTGGACACAACGCTCCCTCAGGTCAAGTTTACGGGGGCTCATTGAAACCCTGCCAGTTTATACTACGTTATATTTAGTGCTTATAAGGATGAATAGAGTTTTTATGAGGCGCCATAAATTTCGGTTGCAAAAAAAAAAAAAAAAAAAAAAAAAAAAGGGGACGAGTGTGGAAGATCATGGACGCCTACCCTGTGGTTTCCCGAGGCCACCACGAAGCCTTTGTATTCGCCCTGTTTGCCATGGGAAAATATCTGAAACAAATAAGTTGCCTGGTCGGCACCCATCAATGTAAAAAGCAAAAAAACTAAAACACTTCTAAGAGCTGTGGATTGCGCTGAGAGGGTGTGGCGCCGTGCTAAAGGAACTACTTGTTTACTCTTTCTGTGTCCAAAAATATAAAAAAAAAAGGAACTATTTTCTCTCTGAAATGAAAGGCAAATAAACAAGTATTCTTGAGCAGACAATGTGGGCAGACGCGAGCGGCCTGCGGTCGTGCGTTGGCATGCTGGACTTAGTTTGAGGAGGAGGGCGACGCTTTAAGGTTTTTACCCCTTAAAACATGATTGCCATCATGATCCTTGCCATCGTCAGCGTCATTCAACTTCTCCGGGACATAAAGGCAGATGTAATAGATTATGTTTCTGCTCTGAATCCCTCAGTACTATCTGGTCAATTTCAGTCACGTGTATTTGAATTCTCTCTGTCTGACATGTCAGCCTTTTTATTCTGCTGTCAAGACTCCCTCTCTTGTTTGTTTCACCCAGTTGCGTCCTTAAAATGTCGTACTTTATCTGCCACGCATGAAACACACAGATAGATTGTTTCATCGAAGTCATCCCTCTCATTTTGATTTGATGTTAAGACATCAATATAAAGTATAATGAAGAAGCAAAGACGAGGAGTAAAAAAGTCATTATAACTGTGGTTAAATGTTTGGGAAGAACATCTTCAAACTAAATAAGAACATCTTCTCTCTTTATCCAACCGAAGGAAAAGTGAAGCTTCAGCCAATCCTACTTGACTGGACAAATATTTGGACGGGTTGCGAGTCAATCACAGAAGGGTGGACACGTTTTTGGATTGTGGGAGGAAGCCAGAGCTGAACGCGCACAGGAATAACATGCAGTTCTGCACAGAAACCCCTTGAGACTTGATCTGAACCAGGGCCTCCTTGGTGTGAAGCAAGAGTCTAAACCACGACTCCATCGCGTGGCTTTCTTAGTTACTAAGATGGAGACGTGCTTGTTTAAAAAAAAAGGATTCTTCTCAGAGGGTGAGTAATGTCGTACTGTTTAACTGCAAACTAACAAAACAAGTCTGAGTCTGAGGTGAAAAGTGATGATAGTCAGTCTTGTCAGTTGTTACAGACTGTGGCTACACAATGGTTGTTGTGCTGGTTTGCTTCATGGTTTGTGAACTGGAATCTGTTAGTGTCCCTTTTCGGGATTTAAAAAAAATAAATAAATAAATAAAAAATACAATTTCATTAATTGTTTCTATTGCATTCCACATTCCACCCCGTTTTACTTTACATGGTTGCAGCCGACATGTAATCCTTCCCTCATCATCTGAGGCCTCTAACATGACAGTTGGGCTCATACGATATATCACAAACCATTACTTTGATTTTTACTTATTTAGAAAGCCTGGGATCATTTCTGGGTACAAGAATTCCTTTGTGGAGGTTGCACGTTCTCTCTGTGTATTTTCTACAGTTGCATCGACTCACCCAACACAGGGACATGCTTAAAAGAGTAACAGATAACTCTAAATGATACATCCATGAGTTTGTATCTTCGACCTGAGCCTGCCCTTGACCTGATGTCAACTGAAAGAAGCAACAACCCCTCATGACCAGAAATTGAATAAAGTGTGTGAAGAAAATGAATGGCTTGGTTGATGCAAGGAGTTTAAGATCTATTCTACAAGTCATTAAACTTATTTGAATATAGATTAGGTTTGCCTATTGCCTAGCAAAGTCCCAATAGATATTCAATTCAATTCAACTTTATTTATATAGCACTTGTATTAGTCCAAGAAGTCATTATTTGTGCCTACTTCCTCCTGAGCAGAGTGCTGGACCTGACTTTTTGCTGACATTGGGCAAGAAGGAGCTATGGTATTGTGACTATAGTTCAGTCACTATAACAACAGTAAACTAAACAGACCAAAAACAACAAAACAAAATAAAATAGGACTAAATAAAGCCACCCAGGGGGACGCCTCCAATTATATGAAAGGATTAGTTCTGATTAGTTTTACCCGAGTGACCTTAAGATTGTTTCACTTGGTGTGCCAGCATTTACTTACTTACTACTTTCACTTCAGTTGTGTGTTTCTTCTCTTCTTTATGTTTTCCTTCTCAGTCTCATAACTCATGGAATAATCCCAATTGAAAGTGTCCGTGAGGCTTAATGAGGATGCAATTAGGAGTAAAAGACAACATCATGGCAAGAGTCAGTGTCACTGTTTTCATGGAAATTCATACTTAAAGGATCCGTACATGTGTCGTTCTCTGATTGGAAGGATTTTCTGCAGCTGCACCACAATAAAACGATCAATATAATGAACAAACAGCTTGTTTTGGTCTCTAGGTTGCTGTGAAAATCAAGTGTGCAATATTGTTTTTGTTTGTCTTACTTAGCAGAAGAAGAGAAATGTCATGAACAAAAATCAAAGACGCAGGCAGATAGATTTTGCTGCACATAAATGATCTTATAGATGTATGAGAAGGCCATACCCTTTTAAGTAAAAACAAAACACAAGAAACTTAATTACATACGGGGTTCACATGCCAGTGTTCCTGATGCAACGACTCCTCCTTTCTTACTCAACAGGCATTGGTGTACACGTGCATTCAACAATATCAAAGTTTGCACATGCTGCTACTTCTCTTTGTTTTTACCTTTTGAATCAAAACTCCGCGCAGATTGCGTTGGTTACTGGGAATGTGGCAAACAATAATATGTACGGTCTGAACAGGCCAAGCATTCAAAGACCCCTTAGCCTTGATTAGGGAAATGTCATCAAACTATTTTTCGTTTCTAATTGCCTTTACTTTGCTTGAATTGATCAGGGCCAAGACGTGTATAGATATGTGAGCCAAAATATTTATTTAATCTCTTACTTTAGATAGTTCCCCTCAGTGACGCCCCGTTACCTGAAGGTTTTGGCTCTAGGTATTTTTGGAATGCAAAATGTATAGGGGCTGTACAGTGTTTTCACCTCACTGAAAAAAAACCCCAAACTTGATTGAAGTCCCACAGTAGACTTTCTGTGAGGGGTTTGCATGTTCTCCATGTCCATGTGTATTTTGTGTATTTTGTATAGTGAAATATATTGTCAGTTTGACACTTTACAACAGATTTTAATTACATATAGATAACATTTAGTGCTGTTTTTAATACTGACTCCAGAAATTAACAACACCCAGCTCTTGAAATTCTCCATTTCTGAATATGTTAACAATTTAATACAAGGTGCCTTTCTGTGTTTGCGACTCAATGACATATGAAGGGGTATAAAATATTGTGGTACTACAGTATATTTCACAATAAATGATGCACGTTTGAGTTAACTATTACTGTAGTGGGGCAGAAACAACACAAAACTTTGACTTAGTTAATGCATTGATATAATACTTGATTATTCCAAAAATTTAATCAGTAACAGTTTAATGAAGCGATTAGGTCTTTTTTTTATGCACAAATGGTTTTAAAAAAAATCTTGTCAAATATAATCATATTCAAGTTTTTGGGATTTGACATATCGCTTAATAAGGTTCAGAAAAGAGCACAGTATTAGAATTGTCCACTAGATGGCGCAAATGTACAGCTGTGATTCACAATACTGGCCGTGAGGCTTGGATGCGTTTACGTTCCAGATTCAACGCACTTCGTGTCTTCATGTGAATCACAGCTGGGTGTTTTGCAAAATGTGGTTGCCAAGGCACAGTTACAATAAGTCTGATGAGAGCACAAGATTTCTGTTAACATGGATGTTTGATTAGTATTTTGGTTGAATCTGTCTACTGGTGTTTGGACATTTTTATGTATTTGGAGGTGTCCCGTTTGATTATCAGCAATTGTTTGTAAATTCTTCGGTGTTTGTGTTTTTCTGTCCAAAATGTACGATGTTCAGGTCTTCATGCATTGAATAGATTAAAATTGCATGTGTTGGATGTCTTGGGGGTATCCATAATCTTGTGACACACAGTGATGCCCCAAAAAAAGAAGAATCTCCATCATGGTGAGTAAATTAAGATGTGATTCATAGTATTCTTTGAATACTTTTGGGGAGGGATTCTCACAGACAGCCTTATTCATTGTGTTATTCTCATTGTTACAGGGTACGTTGAGCTCGACTTCTTTATCAATCACCACATCAGATGCTGCCCCTTTCCTCTTCTATGCTTCATGGAAGCCTCCTGGAGGCTGCACTCAGCAAGCAAGGAAAACCCTGAACCACAAATTGAACACAGTGGAGGAACCACCAAACAGCCCCAGAAAATAAGTTCTTGTAAAAATATAAATCCTATAGTTATGAGTTCTTGTTGTATATTGTCCAATTAAACTTGAGTAGTGTTGCAAACCCCTAAAATCCCCAGTATCGCTGCTTTCCAAAAAGACTAAACTGGTGTAGAGGTCCAGGTGTGAAATTATTCTCTTTTTTAGCTGCAGTGTGCTGTGAACATCTGTTGGTGTTGTTATATAATCCAGCCATTTGTGTGGGATTTAATAAACCTGCCTGTGTGAGTGGCTGCGAAAGGTGATATTCTATGGAAGCGTCAGGCCACGCCCACCACTCTCTGATTGGATGGGAGTAGTGCGTCACTAATCGCCGAATGCGGAACTGTTTATCTTTTTGTGGACACGGTGGGACAATGAGCAGCGCTAAACGCGACTTTCCTGCGAATTTGAAGGATTTATAACCTCCACTGTAATAACACAGGTATACAGGCTTTGTTGTGTATCCTACAATCTCACAGCGTTAGTTTATTTCGTCGTTAATAAGTCGTTCTGGTCCTCTTTCCCGGTGGAATACAGCGAGCCCAGTTAGCTTGCCAACGCTAGCAACACACGCTCGTCAGCAAGAAAACAAAGCAAAGCTGTTTACAATTCCCATTTATTAAACCTGTTTGCTTTTGTATTTGTGTAGTCAATCACCACCGACATATGCGAACACTTGCAGGTTATCTAACCTCATTTGGTATACTTGAGTAGTGATTATTTTGAACTCTGTACTTTCTGAGGCAGTTTCCTCCTTTGTAATCTCCAATTGGAATGCAGTGATTAGACTTCTAATAGGTTGTTTCTCGAAACATGGAGATTCCCTCCATCTATAGCAGTTCTAACGTGAACTTTTTCACTTTGTCAGAGTCATCTGAGGTACAAATATGGAAGTGCCTTGTTACCTGCCCAAACTGCTGTTTGAGCTCAACGAGCAGAGGAAACGTGACTTCTTCTGTGACTGCAGCATCCTTGTCGAGGGTCGTGTCTTCAAGGCCCACCGCAATGTGCTGTTTGCTGGGAGCGGATACTTTAGGGCTCTTCTGGTTCATTATCTGCAGGTCAGCACATGACATATTCAGTTTTTCGTTCCCATTTTGAATTTGGCTGAGATGAAGTGGTTATCAGATTATATTGAAAGTTTAAATGCATGTCTTTCAGGACAATGGACAGCGGTACAGCACAGCATCATTGGACATTGTAACTGCAGATGCCTTTTCTATCATCCTGGACTTCCTCTACTCAGGCCGGTTGGCCCTGAACAGGAGTAACGTCATTGAAGTGATGTCCGCAGCCAGCTACCTGCAGATGACCGATTTGGTGAATTTCTGTAAATCGTACATTCGCTCGTCTTTGGAGATTTGCAGTAAGGAGAAGGAGAGGTACACGGAGAAGGAAAACCAGCCGGAGGAAAGGGCGATGGGTCCTGCGGACAGTGGCACTCCTGCCGCAGCGATCTCTGGTGGGGAAGGAGATGCTGAGCCCTGTTCAGAGGTCACAGAGGCTGACAGAGGCTCTGCCGGAGGTACGGAGTCGGAGACCTCGGCACCAGGCTCCAGCAGGGACATGGACCGCACTTACACTTCCCGGGAGGAGTTTACATCTGGGACTGAAGAACAGAAGGGACATATAGAGCAGACTAACCTGTCATCCTCCTCACCTTCTGCTCTAACTCCAGAGTTAGTGAACCCTAAGATAGAATATGACCCTGATGAGGAACTTATGGAGTCCCCCGACAATAAAGACCTTGCATCGTATTCTGGACCGTCGCTGCATAATAGCCATCACAGCAGACTACTCCCCCCGAGTCCGTCTCCTTCTAGTGAGCGCTCTCCTTTGGGATACAGTCCTTCCTTTAATGCCAGGCAGTTGATGGAGATGCTGTCCAGAGGTGAAGGTCCCAGTCCTCTAGGGGACAGAGCGGGTCAGCGGTTTACCCAAGGACTAGGTAACGGCGCAGGAGGAAGCAGAATGGATGAAGGTCTAGGGTTTGGGGGTTCCTCTATCATGGAGATCCAGACTGATTGGCTCGGAGAGGAAACAGGTAATCAAATATCATGCAAGTCAACATTTAAATTGATGCTGGCTTTGTTGGGCTGAGGTAGATGTGAATTGATGGCCTCTCTCTCCCCCTGCAGGTGATGGCTTGGTAGTGCCGGTGAAACTCCACAAGTGTCCTTTTTGCCCGTACACAGCCAAACAGAAGGGAATCATGAAGAGACACATACGCTGCCACACAGGAGAAAGGCCCTTCCCCTGCCCCATGTGTGGCAAGAGGTTCACCCGACAGGAGCACCTGCGCAGTCACGCGCTCAGTGTAAGAACGCTGTGGTTGTTACCTGAGCATTGATTGGCTCAAGATGTAAAATAACATATTCTCAGGATTGTGTGAACACTTTACGAGTAAAATATTTGCATTCGTTGTTTTGAA
This sequence comes from Lipophrys pholis, assembly GCF_963383615.2. Lineage (NCBI taxonomy): Eukaryota > Metazoa > Chordata > Actinopteri > Blenniiformes > Blenniidae > Lipophrys > Lipophrys pholis. Next base: position 16,498,943 of record NC_137643.1, on the reverse strand, counting down.
CCAGTTCATTGCTAGTGTGGGGCTTTGCGAGGGCCGCATCATCACTTCCAGGACCCCTAGGTGTTCCTGGGGCTGGGCAAAACATCCATTTAATCAATGAATCAAATTTGTAGCTATGAAAGATTTTTATTTTGCAAATTCAATTTTTTTTCTCCCCCCAATTTTTTGGGCATTTTGACGTTCCGCTCTACCATTCCTTGTGGGTTTTTGTAGTTGCTGTTGCACTGTTGCTTAAACCTGGGTTAAAGCTAGAATTTATCGAATGACGGAGCCTCATTCACTTACATGCATTTTAACTCTGAGGACAGTCACAGCAATAAAGTTGCACTTTAATAAATCTGATGCCTGCAGTCATTTTTAAGTGCATTGAGGAAAAAAAAATCTAAACTCAAATTCTTCTTGGAAAAATGATAGACTCTTTTTTTTTTTAGGCCAAATCGCCCGGCCCGACTTGTTCCTGCATAAGAATCTGCAGAAGTTTGTTGTTGGTTTCTGCTGGAGAAGGGATTAAGAGACAATCAAGATACTTTCCTGTTGGTATTACATGTTGGATGAATAGTAGCATATTACACCGTCTGAATACTTCTGTCTGGAAAGATTTGTTTTGAGATGCTTTGTGTTAAATTCCTGCTCCAGTGTTTACTCATACCAATGCATGTTGGTGGGGGGGGAAAGTTGTTTGCTTAAAATCATAAAATATGTTCTTATTTGATGTATAGACAAAATAAATCTGGTCTTTAATGAGGACATTTGCTTAGAAAAGTAAGTGAAGATTGAATTTCTTGACCAGTCCAAGCTGTACTGACTTGAGTGACATTATTATCTGTGTTAGTGAAAGTTATTTGGTTTGGGTCAACTCAGAAATGGCAATAAATTGAGACTTTGTTGGGGGTAAAGTACATTTTATTTGCAGGTACCAGTGACTGACAGGAACAGAATCACAGTTTCGGACAGATTCTTGCAGAAAAATGCTAAAAGTGTACATACGTGTGTTGTCCTAACCTGAATGACTGACGTTCTTCTTGTATTAACCGTCTGCAGGTTCACAGACACTTCTGGCCAGTGTCGTGCAAGAGCTGCAGGCGAACCTTCACCGGGTCGAGCGTTTCGCCGGGCCTCAGGCGCTTCGGCATCTGCGACAGCTGCAACTGCGTAACCACGACTCACGACGACTCCGCGCCCGGGCACCCGTCCAGCCAGCCGGAGGCCATGGAGCGCACGGACGGGGGCACCGATTGGTCCAGTTTTATGGACGACGTGGACGAGGTGGAGGTGGGCAGAGTGGAGGACTTGGTGGAGAAGCAGATGCTGGAGAGACAGCTGTCTGTCTGTACTGATGTGAGTCACACACTGTGAATTTCTTGCCCGTCGTCCTCGGAGAGAATAAAAACCTTTCCTTAAACAGTTGTTCCACTGTTCAATGAGCTGCTGCCACGCTGTTATGAAATGATTATTGTAATTCTAATTTATTCAAGTTTTTTTAAATTTTTTATTAATAATTAGTCTGATTGTCACAAATTTCTCCATTGATTTTTCTGGAAATAGGACCAAGTACTAGCCTTTTTTTTAATACATTGCTTATTTTAACAATGTTTTTGCACAGCTAATGAAAACCAAATGTCTCTGTATGACTTGTTTGTACATTAAGAGAATCGTGTCTGTCTGAGGCCACGTTTACTCGTACCCGGTTATTTGCGGAACAGTGATATTTCTCTGTGTTTGGGCCTTATATTTACACATAAAAGCAGCTACAAGTCACCACAAATGATGATTCCTGAAAACTCCAGCCACTGTGGAGACTTCTGAAATACTCTGTGTCTCCGGTTGCATCTAAAGAGAGGTGCGTCTCGTTATACTGCCCCCTACAGGTTTGGCATGCTCATAGTGGCTCTGAACCAAGGTGCATATGCAGTCTGTGGAGATGATTTTTTATTTTTTTTTGTGAGTGTAGAGGGGGGAAATGTCACTTTCTGTAAAAACCTGGGTACGTGTAAACACGGCCTGAGCTGGTGGTAGCTTGTGTTTCTTTTTTGGTTTCTCCATAAAGAACTCAGTTTGTTAAAAAAAAATAAAATCTTTGTGGTTGTAACTACCATTGAGGTCATTGTTGCAATAAATGCAACTGTAGACAAACCTGACCTGTGCTTCAACATGCCTTTTTGTCTATATCATGTATTTCTTCGTCCGGATATGAATTAATTCATACGCTGCATAAAGTAGATCCACATTGGTAACCAAAGTAGCTTCTGGCGCTCTTTATTGACTTCAGATTTGAGACAACAGCCTCTGAAATGACATGCAAATTTTCTGTGATCCATTAGAGAAATGTGTTTAATGAAATGAAAGTGGCGGCTTCCTAATAATTTGGATTTAAATCAGGTGTATATTCATGCTGCTGAAAGGTTTAAGAATCTGGCTGCAAACTGCCTGTATAATGACAGGAAATATGAAAGTACTCATCAGAACTGTGAATAGGTATTCATCAAGCTCCATAGAGTCCAATGGAAATGCTGGTGAATGGTGTCTTTTATTCTTCCAGAGAATATTTATTTTCACAACCTGAAGTCCACATTTGCATATCTGTTCTGTACAACGTCATGACCATCCCTATGTTTTCTCATTATTTTGTTGCTTAAAATCAACATTGAGGGAAAACTGTTCACTTTCCTGCTAACATCTGGGTGTGTAGTCACGTTATGCGATGAGGTGAAAAAAACTTTTCTTATCAACTTCCAAGATTTTCCTTTAATGAATAGTGAATTTTGTCCCGCCACTGGTGCTAACTGAGCGACTCTTTGCCATGCGTGCAGATTATTGTTTAATGTGTGCCATTTGTCTGTCTTCTTCTCTTATCCTGTCCAATCATGTTTTTATGCATATTGCGTATGAAATACAAAGATAAAAACACTTTTAGTCTGTTTGTGTCATTGTCCTGCACAATTGTATATTCACTTGTATATATCACTTGTATTTTGCACAGTTTTAATGTATAGGTTTATATTTCTATTACTTAAGTTTATTATAGGTTTTTTTTTTTTTATAGTTTTTCTATTATGTGGCGTTCAGTGTGGGCAGCAAAGTAAGAATTTCATTGTACAGGGAAACAGGTTTCTTTACTGTACACATGACAATAAACACTTTGCATCTTGAATTTGGGTGTTGTTAAAAGCATATGTTGTGGCGTGTAAAGGGTTCACATTGCCCCAGGTTCTCTGTCAGTCGGTGACTTTAAAATCCTGTTTACAATATGCAATATTTTCAATCCCAGTTTGGTCTGCTTCTGAATCAAGTTTCTGGTTAAAATATTTCTATTTACAATATATTTAATATTTTCGGATAAACGTGGTTGTAGTAGATTTTCTGTTCAGTAGAAAACAAAATGAAGGGATTGTCTAAATCATCAAATGAGATTTGTGAAATAACCTCATAATTACAATAAAATATTCATCCCACTTTTTAATAATAATGCTGTCATTAAAGCCTGGATTGTTAATAAGTAGCTCAGTGTGTTTTATGACGAACTGTCGTCATTCACCACGTTAGTATAGGATTATTCTTTTGTACAAAGTACAAAATGTTTTTCTGTTAATTGAATTAGGAAATAACTTGAATTGTATCACATAAAGATGTAATTTCATTCAAAATATTGCTTTTAGTTATTGGTTTATATGATCCCACTGAGAAGATTATAGGGTTGGGGTTTTCGGGATTCCCCAAGGCTCTTGACTGGGGCCCAGAGATGATACTGTTTTCTTGGGTGATTTATGACTTGAAAGAAAAGGTGATGAACTGTTGTCTTATGCCACATGAATTTAAAGTTATTCTTTTCGTGCAAAGAATTAGTGTAGGATCCCAATGTTGGACTTATTTGTATCAAATAGTATTACAGGATCGTTGAATTGTATTACATAATAATTATATAATTTCATTCAAAATATTGCTTTCAGTCAAGATCTCGCTAAGAAGGGTGTATGGTTGATGTCCGGGATCCCCCAAGGCTCTTGACTGGGGCCCCCAGATTGTCAAGAAACACCCCTGCTTCCGCAGATATTTGTCCTACTCTTTTTCAGTGCATAATTAAACATCCTGATGATATAATTTTAATGCATTGAGATTTTTGCGTCCAGGAACTCACTGAACCAACTGAGGAGGGCGACAATAAGCCCTCTTTAGTGTGTGTGCAGCACAAAGAAGAAGAGTGACGATCTATGGCAGCCTTGGAGGTTTTCACCAGGAGGAAGTGTGAAAGAGAGAGAGAGAGAGAGATCCAGCCTTCCCTGCGGTGATACATGGGGAAGTCGCGGGACCTCAACGAGTTCGAGCGGGGCACGATCGTGGGAGCGCGCCGCGCCGGCTGCAGCATCACGCAGACGGCGAACCTGCTGGAGTTCTCCCGCACCGCCGTGTCGCGGGTTTACCGGGAGTGGTGCGACACGCAGAAGACCTCCAGCCAGAGGAGGGGCTGCGGGAGGAAGCGGCTGGTCGACGAGAGCGGCGAGAAGCGTCTGGAGAGGATGGTGGAGGAGAACAACCAGGCGACGTGCACGCAGATCCAGGCGCTGTACAACAGCAACAAGCCGGAGAGGCCGATCTCCCTGACCACCACCAGGAGGACGCTGAAGAGGCTGGGCTACAGCCGCACCACGCCGCAGCAAGACGCGCTCATCGCGGCCGGACTGGAGGCTCTGGCCGCCTACACGTCCTCTCCGGGACAGCATGAGACCGAGCCAAAGACCCAGTCCTCCACACAGCCTGTGTGCAGTCAGGAGGGAAAACCTCAGACATGACTGTATTCAACAAAAACTACTCCATTATGGCGTCCCAGTATTATTTCATTGATTAGACTGACAAAAGTTTCAGAGTGGGACAGTCTCGTTTCTTTCTTTTTGGAACAGGACAGGGAAGTCTGCGAATGTAGTTGCTTTGATAAATTATAAATGGAAGCTGCATTGTGGATTTTATTTAGTATCTACTTGGACTTAGTGTGCAAAGACTAGTAGATGACTAGTGGTACCAACTTGTCAAGTAACGACTAATTCAGATAGTAAATAAAGGTTCTATTCTAAGCAGTGAAGCTCGAAAGTTGACTTTATTGAAGCAAAAAACCTGCAAAATTTCATTTGCAACAAAAGAACGTCAACGTCGCTTTATTTGTGAGTTCTAAACATTTTCACATATAGAGAACCGAAATAGCTTTTCTCTCACATTTTAAAAATAGAAATTCCACACGTAAAAATATACAGGCTAGAATATGATAATTTAGGAGTAAAAGAGTAAAAAAAAAAATTAAGTTGACTTGATAGTGAAAACTACATTACAGAGCGGTCAAACATATCAGCGCCGCTTATGCCGGGAGAAAAGTGGCTTAGTGTTACACAGTCCTGGTGTCACTTGTGAACTATATGGTAGTGATTGTGGAACTACTAGACATCATACTAGATATTTACTGGGTGGGTTGCTAATGCTAACATCTGTAGTTTGAGACACTTGTTTTTTTGTGTGTGTTTTTTTAATATAAGTTAAACAATGGTCTGGGATTGGAGGTTTGAATCCCAATATGATCAAAAGCTTGCACATAATTTACCTAACTTGGACTTGTACAGGTACCAATCGAATAAACAAAAACAAACTCTGACAGTGAGGCAAAAGACAGACTTGTGTTTGATTGAGTAACACCAGCAGCCAATGTAAAAGAGTAAGAGGACCTCAATTTAACACAAATTGTCTCCCTGAAAGCTTCTGTATTAGGCTTAATCCATTATACCATCTAAGTAAGACGAAGTGCATACGCTGCTTTCTTGAATGACTGCAATGTCAAGAAATACCATCAGAGGACTTGTAGAAACTGTAGGGGTCATCAAGTAGCTGCTATATTCCCTTGTAAAATACTTTGATACATTTTGAAATTAATCTTTCCTTCTCAAAGGCAAGCTGTAGAGGCTTTGAGGCACCAAAGCAGCCCATAATCATGATGCTGCCTCCACTGTACTTCAACATGGATACCCTTTATTACCTCGCCAATGAAAGTTTGGCTGAGAAGGTTCTGTTTTCGTCTGCATGTATTTATTGTATTGTATTGTATTGGTTGGTAGAGCAGTCGTCTCCCAATCGGAATGTTGCGGGTTCGATTCCCATCTCTGCCTGCCCACATGCCGGAGTGTCCTTGGGCAAAACACTGAACCACAAACTGCCTGGGTGAATGCAGTGTGAGAGTGAGTGGTTGGTGGTGGTCGGAGGGGCCGATGGCGCATATTGGCAGCCTCGCCTCCGTCAGTCTGGCCCATGGAGAGAATGAATAATGCAATATAAAGCATCTTTGAGTGTCCTGAAAACTATATAAAACCTATGTATTTTCCAAATTTTTCGCATAAAATTGCTCACCTGAATTGCACAAAATTTTCAGGGGTGATCCAAATAAATCACCAAAAACTGCGAAATTATTTCCCAAACCAAGTGGATGAGAGACACCTCATGGAGATCAATGTCTGTTGCTATGGAGACACTCCCTGCTCAGAGCTTCACTCAGTGATGTTGCTACCTGTCAGATAGAATTTTATCTAATTCTCATGATTCTGCTTGTTCCTAAAACTGTGGCTGACTATGGAAACACCAGATCTGAGATTGTTAAGAATTTACACAATTATTTATCAAACAAAGACATTCTCACCACATGGTCAGCTGTACAGGTCACGGCCTTGCTCCCCCCAACTTAAGGAAGGGAAAGAGAGAGATTCTACCCAAACATTGACTTTTGAATCAGAGAGGCAGTCCTCCTTCCGTCTCTGTGAACCGCCTCCTGTGACCACTTCCTGTGTTACACTCTGCACCAATCACAATGGACTCTGTTCTCTGAGGCGGGCTCTTGTCTGTAGACACTTCCTTGTTTACACTTTAACAGGCTATTGTTCTTAAGTATCATTGAAAGTACATGGTTCAAAATGGAGGGCAAAACACATGGGAGGATGCAATATTATTGTCTCTAACAGTGAAGCTAAAATAGCAGACTACATAGAAGAATTCAAGTTAAAAAAAAATCCAACAGTGTGATGTAGATTATTTCATACACTTTTAAAAATATTGACAGACGTGTTGAAATGTCTAGTTTTACCGTTTTTACATGTTTAATGTTTTCACTCGATTACAGTGAAAAACACTCATGTGAGAAATTCTCCCAGTCCATTTATGTCTTTGAGTTGGATAAAGTTATATATAAAAAAAAAAAAACCTGACCACGACCACGTGATCGTCCACGTGACGTCGCTCATATGACTCGATGCATAGGCACTGTTGTGTTGATACGCATTGAATTGGGGTTGTTTTCCTAATCTGCGCTTGATTGCGGGAGGATCTCTGAGTGCAGACCGGGTGTGATCCGCAGTTTGAGCCCAGCGGAGCTCGAGCAGAGCGCGCACACAACACACCCGGACGTACGGAGCGCGCTCACCATGCGCGCTGCTTATCTTCTGTTCGCCGCTTTACTTTGTGAAGCTGCGGCTCGGTACACTCCAGACTGGACCAGTCTGGACGCCAGGCCGCTACCTGCATGGTACGATGAGGCAAAAGTGGGCATCTTCATTCACTGGGGCGTGTTTTCCGTCCCCGGGTTCCAGAGCGAGTGGTTCTGGTGGCACTGGCAGGGCAAGAACCCCCCCGACCCCACCTGCGTAAAGTTCATGTCTGAGAACTACCCCCCGGGGTTCAGCTACCCGGAGTTCGCCCCGGAGTTTCACGCACAGTTCTTCAATCCAGCAGAGTGGGCAGAGATCTTCCAGGCATCTGGGGCAAAGTGAGTCTGATCCACAGACGCGCACAGGACGCACGCGTTGATCGTATTTCCGATCCGATAGTGCATAAAACCGTCATGATATTGATACCAGGACTTTGTAGAGAAGTCTCGTCAACCGTACGCTTATGTGAGCTCTCGTATTATTTATTTACCACTAATATGCTCAAACATCAAAATAGAATGCTTTAATGGTTGCGTTTTAATATGCAACACAATTAATATAGAATTGCATTGCGGGGTGCGCACAGGCCTTAATGTAAATCATCAATAATAAACTAATTTGCTCTTTAAATACACAGTGCATTGGGAGAAAACAACTTGTCGACGTTGCAGGCTTCATTAATAATTATATGCCATGTGAGAAATGTTTTTGTAATAATGTGGGATTATTACACAAATCTCACTCAAGGCTTATAATTGAATTGTGATAACCTTGATTTGTACAACTCAGAGTATCGATTGGATAATTGTTTAAGTATTATTCATATTGTAACAATTACATTTCCTAACCAGATATGTTGTCCTGACCGCTAAACACCATGAAGGATTTACCAACTGGGGCTCTCCAAACTCCTGGAACTGGAATTCAGTGAATATTGGTCCTCACAGGGACTTGGTGGGAGAACTGGGAGAAGCCGTGCGCAACAGGTGAGCCCTCAAAACGGTTGGACTCAGAGGAGGAAGCTGGGATGGTTACTGGTGCCCTGTGAAGTGCTTTGATTATTTTCAGCTGTCCATTTGTTTACTTCTTGACATTTCTTGCTTTACGGCTTCAATTGTGATTTGCCTTTTGGGATTTCTGTATGTAGGTCATTGCACTATGGGCTCTACAACTCCTTATACGAGTGGTTCAACCCGTTGTACTTGACTGATAAGAAGAACGGATTCATGACCCAGGAATTTGTGACAAAAAAACTCCTCCCAGAGCTATATAACATGGTTGTAAGGTGTGTAAGATACAGGTTATTGTGTTTATTATTGTGATTGCACTTTTTTAATGTTACAAAAGCGTGTCATCGTCACACTTTGACCCTTTTGCTGCTCTGCAGGTACCGACCTGAGCTTATTTGGTCTGATGGTGACTGGGAAGCACCCGACACCTATTGGCACTCCACCGAATTCCTGGCCTGGCTCTACAATGACAGCCCTGTTAAAGTAATTATCTTTAAGCTTTGAAACTATGTATTATGTTGCAGTTAACAGGATTTAAAATGTCTACTAGTAACTACTTGATCCTTCATGTAACATTAAAAAACATAAAGAAAAATGATGTTTTCTGAGTGGGGAAAAAAACTGAGTTTTATGAAAAAAAGTCTTAATTATGAGGGGAAAGTTTGAACTTTGAGGCAAAAAAAGTAAACCTAAAAGTAAAAGATTCTCCATTTTTTCAGAAAAGTGCACCACCAAACACTCCCTATATTCCTGAATAACTACCACATATTGAAAGTTGCAGTTGCTTTTTTAAAACAGGACAGAAGTACTCACCTATTATTTTTATTTTTTTTAATTTAACATTTCTATTGCTATAAAATCTACACAAGAATAATGTAGCATACTTTATTAAAACTTTGTTGTTTCAGTGCCGACTTCATCTTCCCTGTTTCAGGACGTCATCGTGACAAACGACCGCTGGGGAGCTGGCTGCGCATGTAAACACGGCGGATACTACAACTGCAAAGACAAGTACACACCAGGCCATCTGCCTGACCACAAGTGGGAGAAATGCAACTCTGTGGACACTCGGTCCTGGGGTTACCGCCGCAACATGAAGCTCCATGAACTCATGGACTTGCCCACCATTATCAAGGTAAAGACTTGGGATTACTGCCCGAAACTGAACTCACTATGCAGCCAGTTATTTTTGCTCACCAGGCTTAAGACTGTGAGTGATATTAAGTGTTTTGACTGTGTCTGCGTGACAGGACTTGGTCACCACCGTGGCTCTCGGGGGTAACTACCTGCTGAATGTGGGACCCACACCTGATGGGATGATCCCTGCCGTGTTTGAGGAGAGACTCCGAGGTCTGGGAGCCTGGCTACAGATCAATGGGGAGGCCATCTACGCCTCCAAACCCTGGAGGATCCAGACAGAAAACAGCACCATACCAGTCTGGTAAGATGGAGGGGAGAGCGCTTCACTTCAGGTTAAAGCTTAATTAGTTAAATGTAGAAGCATTTTTTTATTTTATTATTAATTTTTGCAGGTATACTTCAAAAGGGAGCAGTGTGTATGCAATCTTGACCACTGATCCCCCAAAGCCCTCTCTGCAGCTGTTGGAGCCGAAAACATCAGCGGGCACTAAGGTAAAGTGACTCGGACAACGCTGTTGGTGTGAGCCAATAGGAACTTGTAACAGATATTTATTATAGAGATTGAAATAAGTAGCTTCAGTTTGTTGTCGTTTGTGTAAAAGGGATTTGGCATAAAACACCCCTGGTGTGTAAAGTTATTGGACATCATGTTGTATTTCTGGTTTTGTCTCTTGTGCAGGTGACATTGTTGGGGTTTTCTCAGCCCCTGCCCTGGTCTCCACTCCACCCCAGCGGTGGCCTCACAATCCTCCTGCCCAATCTGCCTTTTATTCCGGGTCAAGCCTGGACACTGAAACTGGAAGGTGTCCAGTGAGCCTTGAACCTCTACATGAGTTCATAAACTCAGGTTATCAACGTGTGTTGAAGGGATGTAAGGGGAAATGTTTGCACTATCGACAGAAGGGACACAGCTTTGTGTTATAATTTCATAATTTTGCCAAAGGAAAAGAACGAGACATATTGTACATCAATGACTCCTTTTTTCCTTATGGAACTCAGTAGCTGTGGCTCAGATTTAATCTGATTAAGAACAAGTCATGTAAACACTTCTGATTACATCGGTAAAGTAGGGGGCAGTGCAATTTAGAGTAGTGTTATCTTGAAGGTCCTCCGGGCAGTTTTTGTATGGCTTTCTTGTCTCGGTGCCCAACCGAAGTAATGTCAGATATATGTTTCTATCCACACACGCTGTATCTCGTCGTCTTTATTACTTTCACTGGTCGCACGAGTTATACTGCTCAACACTGCCCCCACAAGTCATCAGTGGTATTACGCTATTAGATACGAATCAACAAGCATGCTGGAAACGTACCAAATTACATATAATGAATATTATTGTTGCTTACTGGTCTTACTGTGACAAGGAAAATGTTTTAAAAAACAAACAAATTCATCTTTCATGTGCCTTTGAGTCAAGCTAGATGCAGGATAATGTGTCAGGAATGTCCAACGTCTCACTGAAAAGCATTCTGGGAATGTTTGACTTCCCAAACAGGATGATATTCTTGTTACAATTAGACGTACACGCCAATCATTTGGTTCAGTGTTCCATGTAGATGAGGCGATCTGACGTCTCAATTTGAAGAAAAAAAAGCAAATGCACGTATGACATTTCTCTGCCCCTGAAGTTTCCTTTTTAATGAGAATTATTTGTTCGCCTTCTTTTGAATGAAAAGTGTAACGTGCCCTTCTGCTGGTGAAAACAGTTTGTATTCACTGTCACAGAAATGTTTTTTGTAATTGAAGGCGATTGGTAACGGTTCAAATATGTATTTTTCTACTGGGATTTTTTTTTTTTGAAGTGATTGAATAAAATCATAATAAGCAACTGCCGCCATTGTCAAAAGGAAAAGAACACTCGACTCTCTGCAGCAGAGTCCTGAGTGTGAAGAAGTTGTGAAGCTAGATAACAAGGTTAACGAGCACATTTATTGGATGGATCTTTAAGACTCCTTCAAAAGTTCCCTGCTGCAGTTTTGTGCGTCTCTGACCACTGAAACAAAGTCAAAAGTCTCAGTCAACATCTACCTGGAGAGCCTTTACCGCACACAAGTATAATATAGAATCTAATGTTTGCACTCTTGTATTGTCAGGATTTCCCTGAAGTTCTTGAGGTCATTTCTTATCCCTCATCTTTAGTAAAAGCTGACCTTTGCAGCCTGCGTCTCTCGCTCTTCATGCTGCATATTCCTAAACCTCGCCGAGCCGTTTCCGTTGTGTTAATGGATGAAAATATCCATGTCGGAGTTCAAACCGGGCTGGAAAAATACCCCAGGGAATTGTGCATTTGGCTCAGAATGCCTGCGCTAAATTGTTCTCTGTCCTCTCTTTTAACCTCTCTTAATAGGTTTATGTGATCTGCTTTGAATTTGCATTGTAAATTCCTACAGGCAGAGAGAGGCACAAAAAGGAAAAGGAAATTCTCTTTGGAAAATATTATTCCCTGACCTCTACTTTGCATTTGTGCTGCTGTGCTATCGAGGTTAATGCATGTGCACCGCGAAAGAAATTAAATCCCTCCATGAGGTGATTTTACCCGGGAGTTTAGCTTTTATTGTCTGTGGCCTAAATTGTTGCCTCATTCAAAGGCGGATTGCAAAAAATAAAAAAGCAAAAAGGAATTGGCAGAAGCTGAAAATAGTTTAATGGAATTAGCACATGCTCCAACAGCTATGAACAAGTATTTTGGCTTGTTTGGCCTCATTGATTTCTGTTATTTTTGAATGTAGAATATCACACTAAAGCCTTGCTTATTAGATTGAAGACTTGGTGATCCCCAGTTGCTTAAAGCTTAGAGAAATTATCCCTTCTGATTCTGGACAAAAGACAGGTCAAACCGTGGACTTAAAATGACACTTTTAAATGTATGGCCAATTCAAATTCACTCTATAATTAAGTAAGCGTGTGAAAGAGAAAAAGACACAGGAGGATTACAAGTATTAGTTATGCACCTACTAACTGGCCAAAAGCATAAATACTTTGGCCATTCTTTATTTAATAAAGCCAATCATGTAATGCCGTGGCAATAATTTAATGGAATGATAAAGTCACTTTTACAAACATTACTGTGTGAGAGGGCTCCATCGTATATCCCATCCACTATACCTAGTTTTCACAAGCACATTATTTATGTATTCTAACAACATTGGCTGCAGTTATTACATTTTAAAAGATTTTAATGCTAAATCAACCATGTAATAACTAAGATTATTGACATATGTGGCTTTGTAAACTGAAAAAGGCCATTATTGGTTGTTACACTAGTTTATCAGTGAAGGCAGGATACACTGGGTAATCATAATAAAGCAGTTTTGGATTATATTTGACGTCTTTTCCGGCTGATTTAAAGTGAGTGAAGCTGCTCAGTGTAGTCTGCTTGTATTACCACCGCAGATTAAATGTTATAGTTACAAGAAAGCATTTTAACCGTGCCTTAGTTTGGTGTCCAATTGAGTGCGGCTAAAGAGCTTTGGTGCTTTTCAGTGGAGTCAAAGAATCAAGACAAAAGAGAGACAAGAGACACCACACTCCCTCATTTAACTCGCTAAAATAGCTTTATAATAATCATAATAATAGTAATAATATTAGCCATTAGAAAATGTTTAGACAACGTCGACAGTGTTACATTCTGTGTTGGGGGGAGGGGGGTAAAACCACGTCACAGTGTGCCATCTCTTCTGGCTTCAGCGCTATCAGACGTGCCTCTAGATCCGTAAAACGTACGCGGTCGATAAATAAATTTGCATGTACAAAATGAGAACCACAACACAACGAACGGAACCATGATTTACACTGTGCAACGTCTCCCCCACCGCCGTCCGGAGAGTGAATCACACTCGCACTGCGTTCTCGCGGCCTCCGCTGTGTGTCCTCATGCATCTTGTGTATCCAGTGGTGGCCTTGTGACAGTTCATATATTATGGCATCTCTATTGCTATATGATCAAGTCAAATCTTTTTTTCTTTTTTTTTTTTTAATCGGAGGGAGAAAAAGAAAAGAATAGAACAAAATGCTTTTTAATGTCTGTATGTACAGAATGCTTGTCTTGGCACTGTAGAAAACAAGTGAACTGAAGAGTAAAGCTGAGCGAAAAGACAGAAAAGCTTGCTGCATCAAAACCCGTCTGATTAGAAATCATGTTGAAGTACGAGAGGCGAACGAGGAGGAGAGGATACAGATTTGTTTTTGCTACATTTAGAGAGTAGAATACAGAGGATGGAGCGTCTGACAGTATGGTCCATGGTTTCCTCCTCTGGCAGCACTAAGAGTTCAGAAAAAGGAATAAAAACACGAGGAGAGAGAGAGAAAAGTCTTGTGTTTGGATCTCCCATTCACTCCATCTGTTCATTACTCTCTTGTTGATCTCTCAATCCTCGCAGGAGTGTTCATCCTTGATCCCAGAGCAAAATATCTTCCCAGAGTTATTGTCAGTTTCCCTCTACTCCATGTCTGTATAGTAGCAGCAATGTGTTTCACTTCTCTATACCCTCTCCAGTCGTCGTACACAAGACTCGCCGTGGAAAGCAGGACAATGTTCACCCATCGCTATAATCGACAACACCATTTATGAAAGTGATGGCAATAATTAATCCTTTTAATGACAATAATCATACTAATAATAATCATATTGTAATAACAATATAGGTAATATTGAGAAGAGCAATGTCCACTGGTGACAGGTATTTACAGTTTTGTAAACGTGTTGGTGGCAGGGTAGAATTGTTTCCTCATTAATTACACAGTAATTGCTCTGTTGTCTCTGATCCACACGGTCGTGTTTGTGTATGTGTGTGTGTGTCTGAGCGCACGCACACACACACACACACACACACACACACACACACACACACACACACACACACACACACACACACACACACACACACACACACACACACACACACACACACACACACACACACACACACACACACACACACACACACACACACACACACACACACACAGGTCACACCTCGGTGCTAAAAAGGCACATTGGAGTTTCAGTTAAACATCTGCTCGGGTTTGAGCTGCTCTGGAAGGCAGGAGGTGTGGGCCAACAGGTCCTGGGAGGGGGTTTAAGTCTGAATCAAAGTCTTAAGGATGGAATCCTTTAAGTTTCAAAGTAATTACATGGCTGAAAATGCTTTGAGCAATAGGCCTTTAAGTGTATTTAAGGATTGTCGTCATCTATTGTGCACAGTTGCTTCAAAAAGTAGTTAACTTACTGATTGCTGGAAAGAAATGTGTAGTTCGTCTTTCTCATCTTATCAATGATATAGAAGCAGCAACAAAACGGCTTAAAAAAACAAGAAACATGCATTATTACAAAACTAATCCAAGTAATTGTAATTTCATGAACGCAAGAGTAACAACTAATGCATTGGCAATCAGTTGCTTGTGCATTTCTACCAGAGAAAGTGTTGCAAAAGTAAAAATCCTACTTTATACAGTGTTATTCTCAACATGCTACTTGGACTAAAATATACTGAGAGATGTTTCCAGTCTTCAGTCCCTCTTATGTATGTAAATGGCCAAAACAGAGTACAGCAGTTGTTGCGCTGAAACGCATTAGACTGCACAAGTGTACCTAATGAGGTGGTTGGTGACTGTATAATGCAAACTCTAAATGGATTTCTGGCCGTAATTATACAGTTGGGGGCCATTAAACTGGGCGAGAAGGGGGTCTGACTCTGAATTTGAGTCATACTTCAAATTATGGAGAGCAATGTCGAAGAAGGAATAGAAATATGGCTTTTATGTTTAAAATATTCAAGCACGGACTTCTTGCAGATTTCTGCGTGTTTATCATCCGCCCACCTAAAACTCTACTAATATCCCCATATAGAGTTTGCTGCTGGTGCGAAACCAACCTGACAAATGGATATGCAACACACACCACATCGAAAATATTTCTAAAATCATTTTGAAAACGCCACCTGTAATTGTTGAAATCAAAAATAGTTTTTAATCGATGTGTTATCACAAGTCCGTGCAGGATGCTATTGATATCTAAAGCTGGCCTGAGTGTGTGATTGCGCTCTAAAAATCAGCTCCAAGTTTTCCTATTTGACTGAGGATGTGTTTTCAATATTGCTGGGAATCCTTGAGCGGGAGCAGCGAAGGCTTCTTTTTACTCAGCCTGGAAAAAAAAACACATTTCTTAACTTCTTCTAATGAGTTTCAATTCAGTGACTTAGCGTTCCCCCTCCAGAGCAGCTCCGCCTCACAGAAATGTCAAATTAAAACTCGAATCTGCTGCTATGACATCCCTCCGGCTCCGGTAAGTTGCAGATGCACAGCATACAGCGCGCGCGCGCGCGCGCACACACACACGCACGCACGCACGCACGCACGCACGCACGCACGCACACACACACACACACACACACACACACACACACACACACACACACACACACACACACACACACACACACACACACACACACACACACACACACACACACACACACACTGGCTACAGTTGAGCTCAGCCACCGCCTCCTGCATGCCGATGCTCTCCGGACTTGAAAATAATGGCTAGAAGAGAATCTGGGCTCAAGTGACGAGGGACTTCCCCCTCCATTCAGAAACATTCCTGAAGGACTGATGTTGGCCCCGGTAATTTCAGGGTCCGTTGGTTGTGGGGTGTTGGAGAATCCCCTGAGGACAGAGGCCTGGGTCAGGTGGAGACGCTGCTGCTAGAAACTGAGGTACTCGGAGTTGACTTGTCCGTCTGGCTGTCCACGAGGGGTTTTTGCACTTCTAGAAAGAGGTGAAAGGGTTCGCAGAGACGTCTGTGTGTGTGTGTGTGTGTGTGTGTGTGTGTGTGTGTGTGTGTGTGTGTGTGGTGGTGAGTGCTCACATCATGTTTTTACAAATACACTCCCATAGTGCCGGGTGTGTTTACACTGTGCAGATACAGGACGATGGGTAGGTACAATAAAAACAAACCAAAAAACTAAACAGAAAAGAAAAGAAAATGGAAATCTGAACCACCAAGAGTGTGTTTGCAATGGACCTGTTTCAAGGCAAGGTGGCCAGCTAACACCTCAACTTGTGATAAAAAGTGTAGAGGAGAAAGTCAGCAAGAGTCGAAGAAGAAGAAGAAGAAGAAGAAGAAGAAGAAGTAGATGCTACTGTGGATAAATATCCAACAAAGCGTCTTTGATTCCTGGTGTCCTTCAAGGCCAAGTCATAATGGAAAGACCTTGCCATCCCTCCGCAAGTAAGGTTTGAGGATCGTGAGGGTGGAGTCAAGAGTCCTTCACAGTGGAGTAACAGTATTAAAGCAGGTCTTTGTGCTTTGTTCGATGAGGGCTGTGTCAAACGCTGCGGAGATGTTGTCAAGTTTTTAGGGGAACAGAGGAAAAAGAGGATGATGGATTTAAAAAAAACATTAAAAATTGAAATGATTAAAAAAGTTGCTCTGCATCCCACTCTGCCGCAGATGAATTAAACATGATGTCCGTCCCTCTTTCAGTCGCCAAGGCAGCACGTTTTACATGGAGGCTGTTAGAATTTATCTGTTGAGGTTCAAATCAAAACATTGATTGCTGCTCCGGACGAAGCCAGAATCATTGTCCTCCACAGGTGTAATCTTTGTACAAAGAAGTGACTCACTGTCATAGCTGTGTTGTAAAATCCTAGCATTTTTTTTTTTAAATCTCAATCACAAAAAAAAAAAAAGAAAAAAAAAGTTGTTAGGCTATAAAATTTGATTACCTTTTATCGTCAAAAGTGACATTTTGGCTTTTTTTCCCCTCTCTTCTCAAGGAGGCTGTCAATAAACATGCAGTATTAACATCAAAAAAAAAAAAAAAAGAAATCACCAGTCTTGTGTGTGTTTGTGTATTGCAAAGTGAAAGTGAAGGAGATAAAGGACGGCGTGTCAATACAATAAAAACATTTTCTTAACAATATTCTCTGCAGAGCTCATACTTTTCTATTTACATTTCTCTCTATATATTTATATATTTATATATATTTATACTGTAAACTGTGTTCAAAGGAAACCTCCACATATAGCTGGTTAGGCACATGTAGTTGGTTCTAAAGAGGAAATACAGGAAGGGGATACAGCAGTATATGTTGTTAGAACCACGGACAGATATATAGTAGGCCTAAGGAGGATCATACTTGGCAATTAACACTCTTGCCAGTTATACCCTGTGAACCTGACTCACAAACTGAAGATATTCATAATCATTTGAAATTCTTTTTCACATGTACTGAGTCTGGATATGCCACACAGCTGTAGTATCACACAATACTATAATCTATCATAATAATACTGTAGTATTTCACAATTGATATATGCCTTTTTTTTGTACATATATTGTTTCTCAATAATCTCTACTAATCTAGAAATGTAGATTATACTATAAAATATACATCTCCCAATAAAATATCCCATTTTGCCAACACCATCTAAATGTTAAGGGATTAAAAAAATGTGTCATGCTGAAAGATTCTCGTATTTTCTCTTTCTTTCTTTCAAAATGGCAGATTCTTTGGGACTTTTTAGTATTCGCCAAGCTTCACATGTCCCTTATGACAGAAAGCATTTCGTATTCCAGTAAATCCAAGATTTTATGTGAGACCCATACAAAAATCTAGAAATATCTGATCTGAACGATTCTCCTTTAAAAATGTTTAAAATCATGCTACACTTTGTAGAAACACCAGATAATGTGATTTCATAACTAAGGGAAGAGGGAAATCAAAGTGTCAGACACATACATAATCCATAATTACTCAACTCAAACAAGTTGTGTGAATTTCCACAACGGATGCTTTTCTGTCTTTGGAAAGGTTTTGGAGGGAGCTACTGTTGACTGACTGTGACACCTTTTCTTTTATACTGATCAAATACAAATCCTCCCTTCTTTTCATCAGTGCCGTGTGCAATTAAATAGGCAATGCTTCATCTTGGAGTCACGGATTCAGCTGAAGACCCTGTCAGCTCTCCATGTTTGTACTTTGTGATCCACTGCCCTCTTATTTTAAGCAAAAGAAAAAAAACATCACAGGGAAAATTCCTTTTGAACCATAATGGACAGAGGAGAAAACTCACTGTGTGACAGAAGGAGGAAACTGAAAACAGTGATAAAGGAAGTGAGCTTTCATGGCTGTTTCAGGGTGTCTGTTAATTCCTGACAGAAGTGGGACAGAAACACTCCACATATACCACTGTTGTCAGTTTAGGTGGCTGTAAACCACTTGGTGGTGCTATAGTCTCACAGTGAAAAAGTGGCTTCCTCAGTAAAGTCCTGAAAAGCCCCAAAAAACTCCCAGAAAAACCCCACCCCTGAACGCTCGAAACTTCAAAAAGACTACGTAAGAAGCAAACGGCTTTTCCTTTTTGTTGTTGTAGTAGTTTTGTCTTGTTCTGTGTTTGTCTGTGATGCTCTCGCGCAGTCAAGGCTGTGATGCTACACTGCAAAAGCTCCTTTTGGCAAACATGGGTGTGCACTCTATATACAAATAGCACTTGCACATTCAAACAGCCTCTCAGCTGAATGCTGATGGGAGTGGATGGAGACGCGTTTGGTGAAGAATGAAAAGAGCGAGAGCAGGGATAAAAATTGGTTCGAACTGTGTGTCTACGCTCCTTGGATGGACAAGTGGGCCCTGGGTTCTGATAATGCTGGCGGGGTGGGGGTGCTCTTTGGGGGTTTTGCCAACCATCTGACCTTAAGGGCATTTAAACCAATGCTGTGGAAAATCATCCGTCACTACTCATTCATACTAGCATCAGTGAAAAGAAGTTGTGATTCGGGAACCCCATAAATATTACAGAGATGTTTTTGCTGCAAATGGCATTGGGGATCCACAAAGGGAGCTTCTGTCAGAGGTCTTGTGCCTATTAAGCCCTTTATTTTCAGTGATGGTGATGTGCTAGATGAACACGCACAGGCATGCTACTACTGCGTGAACCTCTGCTGACTATTGTTAGAAAAGTGGACTGGTTCTTGTTTTTGTCAGCCAAAAAATATCGCTAAAAAATAAACACTCGGAGACCTAAAAAAAACCCCACTGTAACTTGTCTTCTAGCTACCATATCAGATCTACGGCACTGTGTCAGTAAAATCTCAAAATTTTCAAGACACTGAAATGGCTGTCATTGCTTGTTTAGTGAGAATGATAACTGAAGTGAGTGGAAATACTGAGGGGCATAGCGCAATAAGATCCACAGACTGAGATTGGTACATGGGTCAGCTATGCCGAGGGCGAGTGAGAGTGAGAAGGTGGGAGCGAGACTCCCTCGAGCATCCTGCGTTCAGAGTCGAGTTTGGGCTTCGGGGATGTAAATCTCGATACTGTCGGCGCTCTCGGTGGCTGAGTTCTGCCTGAAAGAGGCAGTGCGCTTGGTCTGCAGCAGCCTCCTCCTCGCTTCTGTCCTCTGACGGTCCCCGAGATCCAGGGACTTCTCCCTGATGGGTAGGGTGTGACCTCCCACACGGGGCACCACCAGGCTCCCTGATACACCCCCCCCTCCTCCTCCACCTCCACCTCCAGCACCCCCGTCCCCAACGCTGTCGGCACGGAGGCTGCCGCTCACCCCGCCTGCTGGCTTCTTTGGTAACGGGGGAGGAAGCTTCTTGTCCTCCTGGCAAGGTGATGGTTCAGCGGACAGTGGGTTGGTGGTGTTGGGTGGGTGAAAATAATGCAGGTTTTGTATGGTGGTGTAACAGGGGATAACATGCAATACGAAAGGAAATATATTGACACATACAAAAAGAATGTGAAATCAATGGGCCAAAAGAACCACCAAAAGAAAGGGCACAATTCAAATGAGGCGAAATCAAGGTCCGAAACAACAAACAAACGAACCAAAAAAAAAATCAGCAGAACAGTATTTCCGCATGCATTGGGGAAGAGAACATGAAATGAGAAAGGAAGAGGTAACATACAAAGGAAAGGAAGAAAAGAGAGATAACTATTAGTTTCGGAGAATGATTTTCTGCAAAGGAAAAGGTAACAGATAAGTTTAACAGTCCTGTGAGCCGCTCAGCTCAGTTCCTCTTGTTTTGTATTCTCACAGCTTGCAAATGCTTGGAGGGCACAATAATCTGTGCTACTCGTCTGCACACGGCCATTTTAGCTCGGGGAGAGCGCTGCAGGGAAACCAGGGTCCTCTGGATCCCCGGGTCTCTCACCTTCTTTTCAGGTGGGAGCCTCCAGCCAGAGTCCTTGAGCCTCTGAAGGTCCTGAAACTTGACCCTGACGTCCTCTATGTTGAGCTGCAGCAGGTCCCAGAAGGCTGCCAGGTCCTGAGACGTGGGCTGAGGGTAGGCTGACGGGTCCTACGTGGGGAGAGAAGTGCTTTCAACGGCAGTGGATCTCCACATAACCACGCACCATATCTAATATGTCTTGTCATAATTTGGCATGCACTCATGCATACGCACCACGCTTTGTTGGCAGAGACGGAAGAACTGCTGGACTTTCTGAGACATGAGCATCTGCGCACTGCCAACTGCGTTTCGAATCGGCTCGAGAACTGGGGAGGAAACAGCACACGAGTACCTTTAAAAACACAAGAACTCCCCGCTGATACTCTCCATCACTGTTTACCCTTGTGGAACTCACTTTCCTCTGGAAGTTCGTTCTCTTCTGCCTCTCTCTCCATGTTCTGACACCATCCCTCCATCCTCTCCACCTCTGTCTGTAGGAGGCGTAAGAAGAACTCTCCGTCTCTCATGCAGGGCGAAGCGCGACCCGAGTCGGGCAGGCTCCGGGGGCCCTCCAGGGACGGTGTCCCGGCCCAGGCTCGCTCAGACGTAATGGGCAGGGGGGAGTGGGAACGTGGAGGCAAGTGTGGGTGCTGGTGGGACCGTGGGTCCGCTTGGCAGGCGTCAGTGGCGTAACCGCTCTGGATAAAGTCCTGGGATAACATATGAGAAAACTATTTTTCATGATTTTCAGTCCATTAAATGGTCTGTGGTCTTGTAAACATTCTGTTCATTGGCATTGCAATCTCCCACTCGCACGGTCCAAAACTTTGATTACAACAGCTGGTCAAAACAGATTGATGTCAAGTGACATAATGCATCCGAATGGAGTGAGAATTATAATCCAAACACAAAACCTAATTTTTTACAGTACATTACACAGTATGTAGTAGGGGTCAAGTAGGGAAATCCGAAACAGAAGTGGTGTTGAAGTGCAATCAGTTTTATTCCAAAATGAGTTTTAAGCCTGTGCAAGCTCTTATTGCTACTAAGCAAGGGTTTAAATATTTGTCTTGTTTGACCTTTTGTGCAGATGTTTAAAGGGTATCAACAGAAATTTGCATTCCCGTCACAGTTTGAATGGCATGTCAATGATTTACTGTAGGTGACCGTAACGTGGCAAGAAATGTGCCTGTAATGTCAAGGACACAGTACTACTAAATAGGTTGCTCCCTATGAATCACTATAGCGAGCAGGGCGAAGTGGGTATGACCAATGAGAATATTAGTCCACACTACCATTAACAATTTACTTTATCGCACACATCTCGAGTCGATCCATCAATCATTCGTTCATTCATCAATTAGCTGTCCATCCATTCTACCAACCAACTGATTAAATAATGATTGCCCTTCACAGCTTCTTTGTAACACACGCACATGCACGTAAACGCATACACATTAAAAAAAGTTGTTTTCTCCTGTTTCCACGGAGACAGAGTCGGAAGGTCAAGTTGCATTTCTCCCTGTTCACATGGAAATGAAGTCGGAGTGATTTCAAAAAGTTGCGTTTTCCGCTGTTTCCACGGACACATAGTCGGAGCACTTTTAAAAAGTTCTGACTTGAGACTAAACTAAACCCATTTCAAGCCACAAGGGCTTATCAGGCTTATCTCCGGTTCCCGTAGTGCTCAGCGGGTGAAAGTTTATAATTCCCCCTGGATGTGACACTGGTCCATAGCAGGTTGGTCCCCCATTTATACGGCTGAGTAGATTGGAGCAAAGTCGGGCAAAGTGCCTTGCTCAAGGACACAACACAGTATCAGAGTCAGACACAATAACCACTCAGCCTCCAAAAGTTTTTAGTTTTGACTTGAAAACGTTATTAATTATAAGTATTAACTATAATAATAATAATAATAATAATAATAATAATAATAATAATAATAATAATAATAATAATAATTATTATTATTATTATTATTATTATTGTTTTTATTATTGAAAATTATCAATTAGAACTCCAGGAGGTAACAAAGTCAAGATGAATTGCGCACACCCTTGCACACCTACCTCTCTATAGGCCCACTGTCCCTGTGTGTGGACGGTGCGGTGGCATTCTGTGTACTGACTGGCAGACTCCGGCTCTGACGAGTGCCTTTGAAAGGAGCAGCCGAACTGGAGACTCTTGTCCTGCGTTGGCACTGCGATGCTGAGCCCTGGGAAGCCCTCGGGGTCCAGGTCGGCCTGCACGCTTGCTGTCACGCTGTTTGAGCGTTTGAAGCGAGCGCGCCTGCAAGACAGGGAGTCATAGCGGGCCCTGAGCAAATCAGTCACGTAGGCAATGGCATGCAAAAGCCTCTCTCATTTATTTATTTTTTTCTCCATCCCTAATAATTGCACATTCATATTGGAGCCTGTGTTGTCCATGCACTCACTGTAGCTCACATGGGTTGCGATAAGTCCTGCTAAATCCTCTGGCATATGACGCACCAGTGTGTGCAAATGTCACGTCAGTGGACTCAGTGATGAGTGTTTACTCTGTTACAAGTTAACCCCCCCCACCTCCCCTCATCCGTCTTTGCTGTCTGATGAGGTGTGAGCTATGACTCAGCCTTTCATTATTGGACCCGGGTTTTCTTCACACTGTCATTCTTAATGACGGCAAGAGGGCGGAAGGACATTTTCACCTGGTGCGTGATTGTTCGCATCTTTTGTAGGAGGGTTTTTGTTTTGCTTCGAGGGCTTGTGTGCATGCGTGAGTGCAAATCTGACCTGTAAGCAAGGCTGGATATAATTAGGAGAGGGGTCTGAGTCACATGTGAAAGTCATGTTGAGCGTATGATTTGCGGTAGTCATGGTTACACACACAACTGGTGCAAACACAAGACATTTTTGGAACAAAGTGTGACTGAGTTCAAGCTGTGATGTCTGATGAAATGTTAAATTAAATAATAGGCTCTAGCCTTGAAATCAACCATAGGTGGCCGCACTGCTGGGCGCCCTGAAGATGAAGGCTTTCTCAAATTATAAATCAAAATTATTCACATAAATCACAGAGGAAAGATCAAAAGTTCTTGATGAAGCCACATATTTTGAGGGAAAAGACAAATTAGCAAATAAACAAATGCTCATGTGAGTTTGCAAATTTGTGCCTGTAATGAAAGTAACTTAAATGCCAAGCAAAGTAAACAGCTAAAGTCTGAAAGAGATTTCAGAGGCAATTACTTTTTTTTTTTTGTTTTGTTTGTTTGCTGCCTTGCATTGTACTTTCTTTACCTTTTCTCATCTTCCACTTGGACTCCTATAGAGTGAACCTCAGTGAGAGCTTTGCCCTCCGCGTCTGAATCTGACAGAGTCTCTGAGCTGTCCACCTGCAGCAGAAGAACCAAAAAGCAACTATTAGTTGGACCAAATGCCATAAAGCTAACAAACACAACTGGAAAAAAAAGGATTATTGAGACATCTGTGAGAAAAGGCCTGGTTTCTTGCTGACAATTAAGTTAAAAGATCGATGTACCTCTGTAGTAGTAGTAGTGTCTGTGTGGCTGCTTTTTTGTAGGAAATCACGTCATTTATGACATTTATGCAACTATTTCTTTTCTTGAATTCAAAGGCTACAGCAAAGGGGGGTACCAAATTTGTGGGATATCCAAATATGGATACAAATGAAAGCTGCCATAATATTGAGACTAATAGGATTAACTAAGTTTATTCAGTTCATGTTGTTATTTCTTTACCTTGCTTTTGTTGTCTTTCTTATTGTAAAGACAATGCAGGCACCTTTTTCCATTTTCCACTGTGGAGTGGTTAGTTTTATGACTAGGCTATTTCAATGAGCAAAAGGAAAAACAGTAACTTTACATTTTAGTGGTTGGAATTAACACATTCAATCATGTGCTATACTTAAGCTACTTTATATACTTCCACATCATTTAATTTCAGGGGTA
This sequence comes from Lipophrys pholis, assembly GCF_963383615.2. Taxonomy (NCBI): domain Eukaryota; kingdom Metazoa; phylum Chordata; class Actinopteri; order Blenniiformes; family Blenniidae; genus Lipophrys; species Lipophrys pholis. The sequence continues at coordinate 16,474,216 of NC_137643.1, read as the reverse complement.
ACTATTGAACTTAAGAGTATTTATTTGACATTGTTTAGTGACTTAAAATATGAAGCGCTTACAATATAAAAAATTACTTTAAAAATGCAACAGACTGTTAAAGATTATACCAGGTTTAACTGTGTGATCTTCAATAATCTAATAAAAAGCAGTGAACAGATGTGTCAGGGAATTGTTAACAGCTCCACATTCCTTTCATTCTTTAAACTCCTGACATGGTTTGTTCTCATTACAGCTGAAAATGTCACAATAAACTAAGACTAAAGGCATGTTTATTACAGTTTTCTCTTCTCCTATTTCCTTTTGGGTTATGGTAATAATCAAATCTTTTTAAAAGAACTTTCACAAAAAGCTGCAACATCGAGAAGCAACCAGACTAGAAAGTGTAATAGAGAAACAGAATGAATTAATACATTAGGAGGACTGGAGAAGAGCAAACTAAAAACAGAATACCAAATGTAAAATAGTAGACTAAACTGAATTAAATAATAACATAACGCATATTAATTAAGAAGTGTTTTTAAACAGTTCACTGAATCTTAAGCTGTGATCACACAGTGATATAACCTGCTGATGTCAGACATATTCACCTATAAGTAAGAGGTACTGAACCAGTTCTTTTTGTTTAATCCTTCACCTGAATTTAGTGGCTGACAGCCCAAGTACTAGATCTGAATTCTGAATCGTACACAACTGATTTAAAATGTAAACACATCCCTATGAGGTTTTTGCATGGTGTTGTGAGTGAAATATACACATTCAGGGAGTACCCTGTCAAATCCGGGACCAGAATGTGGTTAAGTGTAATAAGTGGTAACAAACAAAACATTCACACAAACAATAAACTGATTCCAGTGGTAGAAAAATTAATCAGAGGTGCCTATTTTTTATCACCTGCACAGCGATGGATGGCCTCCACTTCCTGCCCCCGCGGCCCTCGTCCTGCCCTCCTGCTTTACTCAGCATTATGCTGTTCTGAGGCAGAGAGGCAGACTTCCCCAGGCTGCCTCCGACCCTGCTGTCCCTCTCCCTGGCCGGCCTCGGAGGTCCCTCCAGCAAGCTGTCGGCTGAGCTGCTGTGCTTGGCCCGCACCCCGATGCCCGGACCCCCGCTGTAGGGCACCAGCTCCCTTGACCCCCTGACCCCATCCAGGCTCTCTGCGGAGTTGCTGTGCTGTCGGGAGCGCCCGGGTCCGCTGGCCGTGTAGTAGCCCCCTCTGGAGGAGCGGCCCGAGGGTCCGTCGGCGCTTCCCAGGTCCACTGAGTTGCTGTGCTGCTTTGGGCGCCCGGGACCGGCGCCCGAGCCCATCTGCGCGCTGCTCTGGAAATACGCGTCCTGGGTGGACTCGGTGCTGCTCTGGGCTCGCACCGAGAGCGAAGACTTGGACATGCGAGGTGGGAGTGGGGGAGGAGCACCTTTACGATATGGAAAGACTGAAGTGTCAGAGGAGCAGGAGAGAAGGAAGACAGAGGCATAGCGGGCTGTTACGAGTATAACAGTAATTTTTCAACAGGGAGCAGGGGAGGTGGATACTTACAAAGGGGACAGACTGGAGAAAGAACGACACGGGAGAGTATGAAAGTGGAAAGAAATGAAAAAAAAAAAAAAAACGTTGGTGGAAAATGAGAAGAGCCAATACAGAGGGAGGGAGAGAGAAACAACAAAATCATTAAGAAATAATGCAAGATGAGACGACCATGTGACGCTTTGTTAACTTTTGTTAAAAAAAAAGAAAGAGAAAAGAAATATTTGGCAAGGAGTTTCAGTGAGGCAGCAGCCTGCAAAGTTGAAAAAGACCGACACAACAGAAGTGACAAAAGAAAACCTCATCTCTCGAGGTAATTTAACTCTGCTTCTTAAATAGATGAAACAATTTCCTGAGAGAAATATTAAACACACAGCTCCTGTCTCCTCCGTCCTGGCAGTCTCTTCAAATGCATATGCATAGATGCAGTTTATTTTCAGAGTGCAGAGATGCTATCTATAAAGCCCCAGCCTCATGTGTGTGAATATACACGTATGTAGGTGCCTCTTGGTTGACGTCGATGACACTTCACAGAGGCTTTAATAAATCTCGAACGGGGATTTGCTGGAAGCTGAGAAATCTGAGTCCTGCCTGGGACTAAATTGGCTCCGTACACACATGAATACACAAGTCACCTACAGATGTACTGTATATTAGGCTTGTGCATCATCGGGGAAGAATTCTCCGAGTGAGACAAACATCAGCGAAAGCGATGGGGAGGGAGAAGGCAAAGAAATGAGGAAGAGACGCCGACAGGAAGACAGAGAAGCAGCTGGAGACACTGAGCTATCATCATAATCATGAGTGTTCCTCTACCTATTACTGAGCCTGAGAAACCTGCGATCACACAAGGGAGTGTGAAGGAAGAGATGGGATCCAAAGGCGAGAGAGAGATGACAGAGAACAAAGAGCATGAACAATAACACACAACAAGTCGGTGTCTGGAGCACGCGCACACAGACATACACAGAGTGTGATCGTCAGAAATGGAAGGAAATGAGTGGAAAAAGAAACGCGAGAGATTAAAAATGGATGCACACATTGGTGGCAGCTGTGCTTTGAGTGAGAGTGCAGGGTTTGTGTGCATAAATTTGGTCTTGTCAAGGTGAACAGACACAGGCTGTCACAAAACTCCTTCTCCCACTGAGTTTCCCACCAGGTGGCTGCCACATAAAGAGGCGAGAAGGAACGTCTCCGTCGCTCACAAGGCGTTTGCGTACTCACCGGCCCCGCCCTTGACGCTTCCCTGGGGGCCGGACATGGAGAAGACGGAGAGGCAGTCGTCGTCCTGGGAGCAGCCGGCCTGGATTGCGCGGACGTAGCTGTGGCTGCGAGTGCGAAACACGCCGGGGAGGTCCAGGGCGTCCACGGCTTGAGACTCCACCTCCCCGAACATGGTCTCACACACGGCCTCAAACTGACGGTTCAGCGTGTCTCCCAGCTGAAGGGGCGATAAGGAAAGTGAGGGGAACGTCGAACGAGAGTTGGGAGGAGGATCCCTCATAATCGTCGGATTGTTAATTTCACAACCCGTTATTACCTGCGAGCTGGTCAAAGAGCGGGTGTAACTGCGGGAGCGGGTGTGGGTTTTGGGCGTGGTGCGGCTGTTGGGGTAGGAGTCTGTGCACTGCTTACACGAATACCTGGAATGAACACAAACACAGACAACATGGTTGATTACCTGCACCCAACATCAGATTTTTCACACTAATTTGATGTCACATTCTTGCGGTAAAACCTTCAGCCATTTGCGTTGCTATTTTTAGCAAAAAACTCATATTTGTAATGCACACAGTGCGCCATTTGGCTCGCCACAATTATCAAATAAAATTTCACTGAGTCATGCTTGATGAATATGCCAGATGGAGTCATTTCGAGTGTTGGGATGCTGCATTTCTATGCCAATGGGGGCAAAATGCACAACAAATTACAGCAGTAATTTTTGAGTGTTTATCATGCCGGTGATAATAAACTACATCTAAATGTGAAAACTACCACATGTGTATGAAGAGGTCTCTTTTATAAAATGACAAAAAAAAAGTGACTTTTATGTTTGTTTGTTTTTTTCAAATAGCAGAAACAGAGTTGTGCCAATGTGATGAAAATGCCTTTACTCCATCGGCTTGCAGTTGGATTGGGTGATAATGAGTGTGAATAGTTATGGTCCCAACATTCCCTGGTGTTATGGTCATAATAAGAATCTGTTGTTGAGAGTAGCTGTGACCACCAGTGTTTGACTTCACTGTAATATTTTGGACAATCGGAGACCAGAAAGTGGCTCCAAAGTCTTTCTTAGAGACAATCGGGATCACCACATGGGAATTGCTGTTATATACCTATTTCATTTAAGCCCATAACAGCCGTTATTGAACAAAATACACATTTACACAATTCAAGCCCATTACTTAACCTCAAATGCATGGAATGAAGCTAAAGTACCTGGAGGAAACCTACCAACAACCAGGGGAAATGTGCAAATTTAACACATAAAGGGCTTATCCTGGACTCACACTGGGGGTTTCTAGTTTTTATGCCAACAAACACATGTAAAACCTTTATCATCCTTTAGAAAATGATTACAATTTGACAGAAATATGTCACTGGATATCCTAAAGGGCCACTTTAGACTGTGAGAACAGGGACACCTCTGCAGCTATGAATGAAGCCTCTTTAAAAGTCTGACAGCACAATCTCATTATGTCATCGGAGTCATCGAACAGATCTTAGACATTAAATCTGAGATGTCTTCTGCAAAGTCAAACTGTCTGGGTAGGACCTCCCACACGGGGCACCACCAGGTTCCCCGACACACCGTAAATGTGAAATAAAGAGCTTTTGTTTGCTTATGCTTTTGTTTGATAATGCGAGTAAAAATAGTCGAAAGACACTGACATGCCGTTCAAATTCAGACGGGGTGTAAACAGGGAATTCACAAGTTGATCCAGTATTCATGAACAAATCTTCCACGACATATGGTCGAAACATAAACTCGCATGAATTTCTGATGTATTGTTCCAAGCTGTGAAACTATTTTCATCCGCGTTTGAAGTCTGGGATCTCAACGTCGTAATCAAACGCTGCGGCGCTGCTTTGGGCCGCAATCAAAAACCGGGGGATTGATATATTCAAGAAACACAATAAATTAGCATTGTGCAAAAACAGTTCTAATGTGAAATGTCAGCTTACTAATAGAGTGACCTTTTCCCCCCACCAAATAAAAAGAACAACCTTTTTCATGTTCCAATTAGGTTTTATGTCTTGTCCTTGTTGGCTGTCATTGTACAATATATCGTACCGCTGAGTGCATTTGCCACATCTGTGTAATCGCTTTAATATCGTGTCATTATTGCAACTCCCACAGTCTGTTTTTTTCCGAGAGCCGCGGTTCCTCATTTCAATATGACACGCTTCATTTGAGGCATACAACCTTTGATCCATGCTGATGGATCGTCTGAAGGCGTCCCTCTGGGCGATCAGGGTGGACTTGGGCGAGGCTTTCGGGCTCGTGTCCGAGTCGGCGCTGTCGTCGTCACCCATGGCCTTGATGTAGCTGCCACTCCGCATTCGGCGGCACGGGATCTCCCCGCCGCTGTCGGATGCACTGCCGCCGTATCCCCCTCCCCAGTCTTCCGATGGGACCTGAGACACATTCACCCACAAGTCCACAGAAGTGACCACAAGAAACAACCAGCGAGAACTGAACATGTGGTGAGTTAGAAACATTCATGTGGCTCGGGCTGGTGTTTCTCAGTCCTTGCTCTGGAGTATGGCTGCTCTGCATGTTTTAGATCAGGGGTTTTCAAAGTATGGGAGGGTGGGCCCATTTGACAGTGCTTGAACTGCGTTGTGGGCCGAGATTTTCATGCTTTGTCTCATTTCAAGTACAGTTTTGTCTAAATACTTGATGATTTACACAGCATAATATAGTATTTCCAACATCTAATGGAATCCACAGGCAATAATAAGCTCTTGTTTCAAGCTAGCCAGATGATTTTATCAGCAGAAAATCTTTCCATACAGTTGGTAACTGGTGTAACTGATTTTAAAAATGTAGTCTCCATCACTCTTAAATATTGAACACATTCAGTTCTACAAAGCAGTTTTACAACATCCCCTTTGTTTATTTAATCCTGAATTATTCTCTAAGATGGAAGCAAGGTACAAAATTGACCCATAATCTTAAGCTCTCTGGTGCCTTACACTTTGAAAACCAGTTTTTAATCCCTGATTCAAAAAAAAGAGTCCATCACTATCTTCTACTGAGCGTGATAATGTTTATGGATCAGGTTGTAAACACCAACACAGCCACATGGTCAAACTTTGAGTTCGGCATTAATGGGTTAAACAGTTCATATGTATCACAGGCATTCGTCTTCTACACCTACAACTGTTAAAGGTGGAGTCATAGCACCACTATGAATTCATTAGTGTTGAGATATTGGAAGTGTTTTGACTGCGAAAGTGGCAGCTTCTTCCCAATATCTGTTAATATGGGCCAAACATTTCTCAAAAAGGGAAATATATTTCATCACCGAAAAATATTTCGCACCTCAACCAGAAGGAGAGCGGCGACACACAGACACACCGTCCTGGCAGCACACGTGCACGTAAGAGAGCGCTCAGCCATGCTCATGCACACGCTAAAGCACACGCACATGCGCTTATATATGCAAACATGGGAGATGATGTCAGAGAAAGAGAGTGAGAGAGAGAGAGAGAGAGAGAGCAAGAGAGAGAGAGAGAGAGAGCGAGAAAAGGGATGAAAGGACTTACAGAGAGAGTGAAACTCTGACAGCTGGAGAGACACTGACACGGAGAAGGAGAAGCAGCGTATAAGCGAGAAGCCGACAGACTTAGAGCGACTTTACAAGCGCACAGAGAGGCAGGTGGACGGGCGGAGGGGCCGGCACACCGGGATGAGAGATGGACACGCCGGCGATTTTTGGAAAAAATGCACACACTCACATACACACAGGAGGATAATCAAGACAAGAAAACTAAGGGGGTAAACAACATATAGAGAATTGAAGCGAAGAATCACGCTGACAGATTCCCACTGTGTCCCTCGTGTGAAATGTATGAGCCGTCAAGACTTGAGTCAGGGGGCCATTTCTCACAAGACAATAATGAGACAAAACATTAGGCAATGTGTTCTGCTTCCTGGCATATTCAAATGTGGGGATGATGTATTTGTAACATTTTTGTACTCTTCCATGATTTACTTTCAGATTTGACCAAATACCCCGACTTAGCAGGCCTACGATGATTCAACAATTTAATTAAACAACACTCCAGAGACTTAAGCAGCAAGAAACAAACAAACAAACAAACAAACAAACAGAAAAAGATGAGAAACTCTACAATTCATACAATATCTGAAGCTGATGAAGGAACCCAATTAAACGACAAATTATATATGCTAATACATGAAATGTACTGTATGTGATGGATTAGAACACTATGAAGTATATATTTGAGTTAATGTCATTGTGAAACTCATTGGAGCTAAATTTAATACGATGATATAAATTAAATAAGAGCACAATCTTATAAATAAATAACTACTAATAAAGTGTTGTGTTCCTGAAACAGTATGAATACATTCTGGGAATATTTAAATATCATATCGCAAAACCTGAAAAAGATGAACGGTACAAAAACAAATAAGTACATTTGAAAGCGATGGCATTTTTAATTATGCAAAATACAGTGAAATGTCTGAAAACCATGTCCTCTTTTTGCTGCCAATGTTATCTCCTTCTAATTTGCTGTAACTAAAAATGCTTAAAATATAGTAGAAAAAGAAATGATTTGTATGGGTTGATGGTTCATAAAGCTAAAGTGCTGGAAATGCGTTTTGTTTTGCGATGGCAGAAAGCTGAGACAACAAACTAAAAGAAGCTAAAAGCTCTGTCAAGCTGTTGAGATGTGAGGTTATGTGACGATTTGGCGGGGGCGGGGGGCTGGGGGGGTGGGGGGGGTGGGGGGGGGGGTTGTCTGTCACCTGGAGTGAACCCTTTTCCATTACGGACAATCAAAACTTTAATTAATATCATAGTAGACGAGTGCACCTTTCAACCTTGTGCATGAGATTCTATTATTGTGGAGGACCACTCAGGAAGACAAGTAAAAGTGTTTGTGTGTGTACCATCTGATCCCACTTCGTTCCTGGCATGATAAAAGCTTCGCACCATCCTTTGGTGAGTAAAAGCAGCTGCTTACGCTGAAGGACCCTTCAATCTTTCCGTTGTTGCGAATGTTGCGGGGTGTGCAGCCTCGCATGAGCATGTGACCGAATTAAACTGAATGAAAACACCTACACACGGTGACACACACACGCTCACGCACACACACACACACACACACACACACACACACACACACACACACACACACACACACACACACACACACACACACACACACACACACACACACACACACACACACACACACACACACACACACACACACACACACACACACACACACACACACACACACACACACACACACACACACACACACACACACACACACACACACACACAGTTTTGAGGCCCCAGGGCTTGGCATCCAGCTGAGTGTGTGTTTTTAAGGTCATCACTTAAAAGATGATTCAGCCTAATCTCCCGATCCCCCTGGCCTTTCACTATCTCTCTCATTTCCTCATCCGGCGTTTCGCTCTCCTCTTCTCAGTTTGGCCCCTGGCTGCCATCACCTCCTTTATCTCTTTTCTATCCCTGTGCTGGCTTTGCTATCTCTGCATCCCTTTACCTTGCTCTTTCCCTATCCTCTCCATCTTTGTCTCCCTCTCCCTCGCTGTTTCTGTCTTCATTTGAGTCTTGCTCCATATTCTTTCTCTTCTCTCTCTTACTTTTTTTATTATCATTTCTTATCTATCACACACAGACTGAAGGGATGGGAGAAGCTTAGGGAACATAGAGCGCCCGCCTGGTTCCGATTGTGCACATCGTGATTGGCGTCGACGCCATGGGAGAAGGTCTTGCACGTCCTTTCGCCTTCTCGCTGCAATTCAGACCTGTGAAGATTCACTCATTTTTTGTTTGGGCTGTTCCTCTTTTTGTTCAGAGTTTGTGAACAATCACCCTGTGCGGACTTGTCACCGTAAAATTGCATGTACATGTTATAGTGTTGAAACACACACGGTTTAGATCTGATCCAGAGATGTTCATAGATGGCTGACAGAACAAAGCGTATATCCACTTTAGATAGGGTGTATCTTTCACGCTGTCATGTATACTGATTGCTTTGAGATAAAATAATTTTCTTTTTCTTTTGTTTAATTTGTGGAATTGTTAAATGTACACTGTTTGTTATGTGGAGCCAATGAACCAACCAACCAACCATCCATCCATCCATCCATCCATCCATCCATCCATCCATCCATCCATCCATCCATCCATCCATCCTGTTGGTTTTTGAATTTTAAAATGCAAAAAAACAATGTTTTTGATTATTATTTTTCAATGTAATTTAACTGAAAAGTTGACATTTCTGGCCACATGAGAGGAGCACAAGAAGTGTTATGATCACCCTGAGCTAAGAGCTTTAAAGTTGAAGTGGTCGATTATTAACCATTTTACAAATCCACACTTCTTAAATAAGTTTACAAGGTATTTCTTTTTGTTTCTGCAGTCAGTGTTTGGCAGGTAAGGCTGGGTTTTTATAGTTTTCTAGCTAAAAGGCAACTACTGAGCACACAGTGGGAGTGGTGGCGCTGAACCCACACAGCAAAGGTTCTGGCTGAAAAGGCATGAAAAAGGAATTGAGGAGACACATGTCACAATCAGCAACCATGTGAGAAGTTAAAAACCAGCTGTTGAGAGTGTGTCTACCTTTGTTTGTGAAGCTACTGTTACCACATTGCTTTTCTGCTGCTTTTTGTCGTGGGTCTTGTCCTGTGGAGGAGACTTTCAAAGCTCCATATCTGCAGCTACAGAAAGCTATCTGCTCCCATGGATCAATCTGGCTTCTCCTCAGCTCTCCTAAGCACCACAATGAAATTTACTCAACACAGTCCCCTCGGCCATCCCAGAACTGCAAGTGATGCCATTAGACGACAGAAAAGCTGCGGCGGCGAAGTCCATTCTGTGTCCTGAGGTGTGGATGTAATGCAGCCTGAAGCACAGAGGCAAAAAGAAATATGTGGGGTTTGTCCTTTGAAACCACTACCCTGCTCTTTCTGCCTCTTCTATCAGCAGAGGTCAGCTGTGTCTAAAGGACGAGAGTTGGAAAAACACCAGGGACTCCTGTGGCTGCCTGCTGTTTCTGCAGAAGAAGCACAGCCCGCACGGCAGCTTCACCTCAACCCAGTCAAGGTTTGTGTTTGTCTGTTTTGGCTCTTTAAACTGACTTTTGAGGCTCACTGCGGGACAAGTTTTAGCTTAACAAGTTAGGAGGATTTCCACACGCATCAATGAGCTGATGCGCACTGGGATAACTACGAATAATGTATTCAAGACAGGTGTGTCAAACTTATTTTAGAGCCCCTCATGCATACGGTCCAGTTCGACCTCAAGTGGACCAGTGAAATAAGGGCACAGTGACCTACAAATACTGATAACCTCAAAGTTTTACCTTTAGTTTTAGTGAAAGAAAACACATATTCTGAACATGTACTCCTTTGACGCAGCTTTGATTTAAGTCTACGCTTGTTGGGTATAAGTGAAAGACATTAAGTTAAAAGTGGTTTGCAAATACTTGCAATTAGCAATTACTTGCATACTTTAACACTTTTGATTATTGGGCCGCTTACATCTCACTTTTCTTGTCATATTTCTGACAAGAAAATAAAAAAAAAGTGTCACACCATTCAGAATTGCTGTTTGTGGGTGAAATTGCATCAGGATGCAACAAACTCCTGCATATGTGTGGCTAGTGCAGGAACAACAGCAGAATTCTTTGTAAAAGTGCACATATGCATTCTTTTATGTGTTTATTGCACTGCATATTTCCAGCATTTCACCCAAAACTAAACGTGCAGTGAAATGTCCACAGCAAGTTCTTTATTATTTTTTTAGAACAAATTTACGAACCAAACGCTTCATGCAGTTTTGCACCTTGATGTTTGATGTAAAGATAATGGAAATACAGTTTCAAGATAGGGATAAAAATATTTTTGTCTCCGTTTAAAACGTTTTACATTGAAAGGTAGGAAAATTAGAATTCACTCTAGTTATTTAAAAAATTATATATATATACTGTATATATACTATTTTGAAAGGCTTGTGGGTGTAATATAGACACGTTTCAGTTTAAGAAGGTGAATCATGACACAGTCGTGATAAAATATTTCAACTTTAAATACTGAGATTATTTAAAAAAATGTGTTTTTTAGAAGTATAGTGCTCAAGCACCTACTATACTTTGGTGGCAAGTAAGGTGCAAACCAGTTGTGGTTTTTGATCAAAACCCGGTTGACCTGGGGTTCAAGCTACCGACGTGCAATACTAAGGTCTGGGCCATTCCTGTAAACATTACTGATGTGTGAATATCAATTGCTACTAATTATTACATCACCACTATCAGATAAAACATGCAAACAAATGAAAAACGAAAAAACAAAAACACTACTGCAGAGTTGGAACAGCAGCTTTTCAAAACCATGTAACATCTTATTATTAAAGATGATTATATTGCATCAAATTGAATAAATCCAATGGCTCAGTTTTTTCTTGTGCCCCTCTCGTGAAAATTAATTGCCCACCCTTGCCCCAGGCAGATAAGATAACCCCACTGGGTTATCTCATTTTAATGGATCGTACAGGATAAGCAAGAATAAGCCTCATGTTTCAGTCTATCTTTTTTTTGTTGTTGTTGCCATCTGTGTTAAAATGTGGGAAATGCTTTCATCTGTTGTAAATCAAACAACAAAATTATTCTGACGATGACTTCAAAGCAACAACTATCATTTTATAAATATGTATAAAGGCTACACCTACACCTTGCAATGCTTACTTTTCTCTTTAAATAAGCTTCCAACCTCAGGTTTTTCCCAACAACACCTATGCGGTGCTTTTCTGAAGTACAGATGGATATACATTATCTCACTGAACAGCTTCATAATTAATTTAAGGAAAAGAAAACCTCTTTGACCACAATGTAACATCATTAAAACCTGCAATTCAAACCACCCCATTTCATTTGTGTTGACAGCAGGAAGCTAATGATTTTGTCTTATTTGTCCTTGTTGAGATGGCAAGCCACAATAAAAAACATGTTCTTCAGGCTTCGTCAATATATTTAACCTTTGGTCCATTTTCGATCATGGTGGAACTGTAGCCTGAAGTTATAACAAACCTTGAATTAAAAAAATAAAATAAAATCCTTTGCAATGGAATCTCATTGATGACCAATGGAAGAACTAAGGTGGGTGCCTTTGCTGGTGGTTAAACTTCCCCATTTATGTTTATTTGATACATTTTTAAGAAGAATTTCCTGCCAATAACTTCAATTCACTCAATAATCATGAATGAAAAACTATGTGGTTTGATTGAATTTGTATGGGGAAAAAAAAAATCCTTTCCACAGATTAAAAATGTGGTCTTTTGATTGCTTGTATGACAAATCAGAAGCACGAAGATCGGAAAGTTTAGGCAAAAGATTCACTGAGATATAACTTGAGAGAAAAGCTGTGAAATTCTTGATCCTAAATGTGTGAGTTAAATACTGTATGAAAAATAGCAATGTGTGATTTCTTCATATACAAATGTTTATTGTCCTCCTATTCACAAACTACAGGCATAATGTTGGGGTTTTTTTGCCTTTTTTTTGGGTTGCTAATTTGGCATTGTTCATCACCAGAGAGCAGACTATGTTACATTTATGCATTCTCATTCAGCTCACACAGTTTCATATGTATGCAGACACACACCTGGAGGTAGTGGAAGGTCCTCTCCTTGAGCTTGCTCTCAATTGGCACCAGTGCTTTGTCGTAACCTCCTCCTCCCCTGGTGGAAGGATACACTTCTCTGGCCTGACTGACTGTCATGGCTGACCAGGTACTCCTCTTCAGCGAGTGGCCATGGTGGCCGTGGTGTCCTCCCCCATCAGTCGACGCCAGAGCCATTGTGGTACAGGCCACGCACTCCCCGGACCCCGGCCCCCCGCCTCGCTCCTTGGGCTTTTTCATGGTGAGCTCCTGAATGGCGGCATCCAGGCTCTCGTGCCCGCTGGGATACCCGCGTCTCCCGCCACTGACCATGAAGCTGCTATCGCTGTCCAGGTTGTCGTCGGAGCTCCACCAACCAGCCGTCCTGCTGCGGTGGCGCCGGCCTGACTCGTGCCGGGAGTCTCCGCTCTTGCTACGTTCTCGAGACTTGCTCCTCCTGGTGGAGCGAGACTGGTGGCCGGAGTAGTGCCCGTCCTCTCCTCCACTGCGGTGACCTCCCCCTCTCTCACCCCGGTACTCCCCTCCTCCCCTTGTGCCGTTGTACTCCCGTTTGGAAGGGGCCTCCAGGGAATGCGACTTGGCAAAGAGGCGCTGCACCGAGTTGACCAGGTGCCGGATGCGCGAGGGGCTCTCGCTACGTGGCTCGGCCCCCCCACTTGCCGTGCGTTGGTACTGCAGCGTGTGGAAGCCGTCCGGGTGGAAGGGCACCTGCTTCTCAAACTGGTCCATCAAGTTCGGGGGGATGCGGTGCCTATTCCCCCCGTGGCCCGGCAGGCACTCCTCACAGGAGTCGAACGACTGGAGTGGTGGGTTCTGGTTGGGATGGGACCGGGGGAAGGTGCCCCCACCGGAGTGGCTGTGGGAGTGTGAGTGAGAGTGAGAATGGTGCCTCTCTAGTGCCAGAGCCTCCGCTGGACCACCCGGAGGGTAATGGTGTCCATCGCTGTGCCCGTGGTAGTAGTCCCTGCCCGGACCGTCACAGTTGTCCGGTGCGCAGTGGCAGGGACCGCCAGAGGAATGCTGAGACATGCTACGGCTGACATGGTACCCTTTCATAGGCGCCGGGGCGTGGTGAGCCGTCCGGGCCGAAAGGGGGCGCTGTGGTCGCGACAGGGTTGCACCGGTCTCACCTGGAGCCAAAAGAGAGGAGCAACAAACAGGGTCTTGTAAACATTGGATGAATTGCAATATTCATCCTATCAAATAATTGAATCTCGTGCTCACCCTTGCAATCAGTAATATTTTACTGTCTCATTACACAGAGTAACTGAGATGATGAGGAAGTGTTTGCTTCTTCCTGCCAATCACTTGGTAACAACAGAAAATTCCCAGCTTTCTGCATCTGAGTCTGTGAGTTCACACAACGGGCCGCAGGACACCAAAACAGAAACAGAAAGACTCGCACAATTTTGTTTGAATCTGGGAGGTTGAGTGAATTGAAATTCATAGTTTGACTTACAAAATGAATCGCAGCAAGAAAGAAATAGATTCTGTTGATTGATGTCAGATTGTTTTCGCTCTTCTGTCAAGTGCGCCCATAAATTGAAAGTAAAAACCATGATTCCTTTTTTTCCCCCCTTTCTTTTTTCTGATTATCATTTTTATTGATGGTGTACTTCATTTCTTTTGTTATTTTCTTTCTGCCCAATCAAAGACAAACAAGACAACAGTGGAGCATTCAGCTCACACGGGCTGCAATAGGTGACCACAGACAGCTCTTTTTCTTGTCATTCATCTCAGAGGCTGGCGGACTGATAAATCAAGAATATTAGCCTTTCTTTTCTCTTAACGCGCCTCTTCAGCTTCAGCCTCCCTATTTTGCACCTCGTGCTGCACTCTCTGCCGTTTATCGTTTTATTCATCAGCCCAGAAGCTTCTCGTTGTTTTCCTTTCCCCCCTCTGTTCAGGGGCCCGCAGGGAGTCTCTCAGCATTCACGTGATTTACAGCTGAGGAAAAAAAAAACAAAAACAGCGTGTTTATCGATCAACTGCATTCTAATGCAGAGAGGATGGAGAGCGAAGGTAAACACCCAAGCATAACTGTCTGCGCGATCTGTTGAATAGTGTTTTAAAAGACTCAACAATAGCAGTATCCAGCTGCCGCTGCTGCGTTGAAAGGATAGAAAAGTAAATAAATATGAGATCCTACATACAGCGCACCTTGCCAAGCTGCAGCAGGAGAGCTGCCCATTGTAAAAGCCAATCCAAACACTGCGGATGTTGTAAGTGTAGTTAAACTAAATGGAAACAAGATAAAAGCTATATTTGGAAGGGCTCTCTCTTCAGCGTGGAGATAACAGCTGAGATTACTTTTCCAAATGTGGTAATCATGTATTCTATTGGACTGGCATTAATTGCAGCTGTAGTAATCACGTCCTCTATTAGCCACTTCTTCGCTAACTACATAATGCTTCACGGGCACACAAGCCCGTTCGTAATGCACACAGGCATTCTCCCAACAATTCCAGATTTGATTAAATTGAGATGAGGCGACGATGGTGGGAGAGCCAGAAAGGAGCCGCTGGGCGAGACGGGGATTCGCCGAGCTCCTGCGAGTGTATTTGCACTTGCGTTTTGCCGGCTTTCACACAGAGATGAGAGATAGGGGACAGATGCTGGGATAATTATTAAATAGAGCGTGGCCTGTTTGCCTTGATTGGCTGAATGAGAGCTGCCACCCAGAAAGCTCGCCCACATCTAAGCCGTGGCATTGGTGTAGCCGTGACGACGGGCCTCCTCCAGTCAGCATCCCACCGTGGACAGATTTCAGACAGACGTGGCACCTGAGTGGACTGGGCCGCCTCACATTAACTCCGCGGGTGTGTGCTCATTTGATGGCTGAAACACAATTGGGGCCAAGTCAAAGAGAGATTTCAATAATCAGACAGCATCAGCTGAGAGAAAACAATCAAAACACCCGACGAGCACTGATGGAGGAGGCATTGTTGTTGTCGCAGAATAAATATAACGAGAAATAGAGCCAGAAACCTACAAGGCAGGCATTTTACATCGGGGGCCACATTCAAACCAAGTTTGAGCTGAGGCTGCACCTGCAACAAGAAGCATAATAACCTATTAATAACAACCTATGAATATCTTGTGAAATAAGTATATATTCAGAGGCGATTAGCTCTTTCTTACAAAAGCTGACATCAGGTTTGCCACAGTATTTCTCTCCTGACTAATCTTGACAAAAGCCCGTCCTTGATCATACTATTTCTGCAGCCTTCGGTGTGCAAGATTTCACAAACGCACCTTCAAGGGTAAGATACGCTCTACACTCGCACACACAAAAGAAATGGGCACTTCAAGCTGCACACACATCACTGCATTTGCCTTCAGTCTGCCAGAAGCCGCCGCTCTAGATCAAAACACTGGCTAAACACCAAGAAAAGGAAGGAAGTCAAAAATAAATATGATGCCGATGACAGGAAGTAGCAATGATGTTCATTTTGAAAAATGTCTATGAGGCTATCAGCTCAAGGCACCACACAGCCACTCTTGGAACACTTCCACTTTTTGTTATTAAAATCTCAACACTGCCCCCCATGGTTTCTGATGGTATTGTAAAATGTGGGTCTATCGTTAAGCTTCCAGTAGATCGACAGAAATACAGACAAAGTGAGTAATGAAATGAACGAGTTTCCAACATTGAGCATGAATGATCAACCAGGTTGGGTGTTTAGACCAATTTATTTTGCAATAAACTATCTCTTTCCATGGTGGGATTGTTTGTGTGTCTCTAGGACCCCTAAGCGCTATGTTGGTTGGGGATACTTACTACTGGTACTGCTAGCCTACCATGTGTCCATCCCAATAGGTGGAAATGAAAGGAAATCCAGAATTCAACCGAATTTTACTACCTGGTGTGAGGTAAATGGTGTTTGACATAACTTTACAGTTAATCGTGTGTTTCACTGCCCACACAACAGAAGTAACAGCTCTGCTGTACTTTGATCTTAAAGTGCATTTGTTTGTTGTGTATTTTCCAGTTTGCTATGAAGTATCATCAATCATCATGCAGCGGAGATAAACTGTATCCATTTCGTGGTAAAAATGATTGAGCGCGTGTATTTGGGTCATATTTTCAGAAGTGAATATTGTGTAAACATAAAGAACAAATCAAAATCATGGAATAAGAGACGCTAATACATCTATACATGAAAAGTACCCACTTGATTTACTCAGAGTGAAAGCCTTTAACTACCAATCCTCTTTTGCTTTATATTGCTTAAGGAACCAGACATGTATTGACAACAAAATCCGGAGTAAATCCTAAATCAACAGAAATTTGGTACTTGGCATGAGGCTAATTATGTGCTCCGGTACAAATGGCTGAAAAAGAAAGAAAGAAAAAAAACCCCACTATTATTTTAATTGAATTCTTGAGAACAAAAGAATTTCTACATTATGTGATTCCAAGCTTTGACAATAATTCAATTTTAAGTCTGAATTCCATATCAGAGAGCTTGTTAAGGCCGAAATGTTTTGCAGTGTGTTGCACTGGCGTGCGTGTCCCCGTTTATGAATAGACGGCGAAGCGAGCAGCGCGACTCTGCCTGAAGGAGTAAATTAAACCATGTTGTGTTTATTATGAAGTCTTTGGCTCTGGAGCACGCTGCTGGCGAGGAGCTGCCAATCACCGCGTCACGCACACACACGGAAAGAGGGACGCGTGCACACAGGAAACAGAAGAGAGTCTGGTGCAAAACAGGCAGCAGAGCGCTGGCTGTCGCTTTCCGTTCTGTCCTCCGTTCTACCCATCTTCCCATACTTCTGCCTCTAGTCTCAGTCGCTCCTCCTGACCTACTTCTATCCATCCTGCAGTCACGTCTCTCCCTCCCCGGCTTTCATTCTTCCTTTTGTTTCTCCCCCCCCTCTAACCTGTCAGTCCGTCTGGCTCTCCGCCTGTCAGCACTCCGTGTTGAGTTAATTACAAAGTTTGTTTCCATTTTTTGTCTGCGGGCGTCTCCTGATCGATCTGTCATCCGTCAGCCTTCTCGCCCATGCGCTCCTCTCTGGACGGTTGTGGTGTATTATGTACACACAGATTTTGCTCGCCAAATAACACACAGAGGCTTTCGGCGTGCTTCTTTTGTTCTCTCTCGCTCTATTCCACCCCCTCTATGTTTTCAGGTATCTCTTCGGATTACAATCAAAACGCTCTGCCTCCATTTACACGTTGGACCGTCCGAAGTAATACCGACCTTAGGTATAAAGCCACCGAGACGGGTGCGCGACTATGTATCTTTTTCAAATCTAAAGAATTAATAGGAAATAAATCCCAGATTTGAACCTAATCTTGTCTATTCCTCTTAGGAACCCGTCCTAATTTCTCCGTGTGGGCGGAAATATTCAGCAGCTACTCAGTTTGGGGCTGTCATTGTTTAACGCTGCATGGCATTGATGTGATCGTTACAGCAGCTTCAGTCTGGAGCAGTTTCCTCTGAAATATTCATACGTTCATGCCAGCTGCTCTGACCCACTTTGCTAACAGCTGAGTCTGTCCCCTCGCCGCCGTCTCTGAGAGTCGCGGGTCAAAGGGTGTTTGGAATCGCCAATGTCCTTTTAAATTTACCACCTGAAAAAAAAATCATAAAATGATAAACGCTATTTGAAATTTGGTTCGGTCCATGTCGCCATCATATCATCATCAATTTCTCTTTCTTTTATGAAGCAGAAAAGCTATTGAGACAATAAGTAGTCAATTAGGATTTTTTTTAATGGGAATGCTGATAAATTAATCCATTCCACAATTGAATTAATCTTGTCCAAAAAGTTGATTTGATTCCATTATAATGGGGAAAAAAAAAACTCTAATCGTGGTGAGCATCACATAGTTGGGCTCTGCTTCCTCTTTCCTATTTCATTCTTTGTTATTAAACTTTCTCTGAACCGCGGCAGCCTCCAGGCACCTCGTATGCTTCTGGTTCATCTGGATAGTTTTGGGGACTGAAACAAACACATATAAGAATATTACATGTTTTTTTATTTTACAGTGATAAAATACACATGTGAGGTTGAAGTGCTGGAGCAAGTGGTGTTGACATGAGTGCATCGGGATCAGTGATAAATTGTTGCATCCGGACAATACAGGTCTGAATAAACATGACGGACAAACTCAGAACCACACTGCAGAGAACCGTGCAAAAAGTAAAAATATAAAAAAATTGAGGAACATGAATTTTGAAAAAAAAAAAGCTGCTACACAAAGGTTTTAAATTAATGTCAAGTATTTACTGAATTGACTTTATAAAAAAGACTGAGTGTATCCCATATTGTGTAAATCAGATTAAACCTGAATTAAAAAAAAAACATATTTTAGATAAAGGGACAGCTATCACTCATATCTGCCTTGTCTTGACCTTCCTTACTGACTGTGTTGCTAAATTGGATCTTAAAATATAATAACGTCCCACTTATACACTCCTTTGAATGCCGAATGCCAAGCTAAGCAAGCTGTTGTCTGCCAAGAGTGTAGGTTTTAAAGGCAAACTTGGGATTCTTATAGTCAGCCTTTGGCTCGACGGGACATTTACCAACAATAGTCCGACTGTTCTGTTTCCAAAAAATGAAATGTCAAGCATTTCCTGAAGTTAAAAACACCAGTAATACAAAATACAGCCCATATTACATGAATTAAAAGGAAATCTCAACTTGAAAATAGGCAACTATATCATATATATCTAGTAAAAGTAAAGGTATCCAGCAGTTAAATGAATCTTAACTTAGCTTAATGCCTTCATTGATAAAATGGGTCTTGGCACCTATTAAAAAAAAACGTTTTTTCCTTTTTTTAATGCAAAGTGTACTTATGCTTTGGTATGCAAACATGGGATTTTCATATCTAGTTAGAAAAACAAAACAATAAACAACTTTAAATTGTTTTTGTCGCCCCAAATGTTTTGTTGCCAGTCGATAAGTACCCAAAGAGGAGAGAGCAGCAGACCATGATTTGGACAAGACAACTCCAGCCTTGGCTGATGGTTGAAATGGGCTGATGCACCAAGGCGATGGGCATTGTGTGCCTGAATACTGGCATTGTTTGACTGCAGATACAATGAACCGCGCCACAGCATGGTCACAGGCAGATATGTCAATTCATTTAGGGAAATGAGAAGGTGAACTTGCGCAGAGCTCTTATAGAAGAGCAGCTGAACAATGGAAAAGTTTCCATTAGTCTGGTATCTCTCCATATGTGCCAGTACAGTGGGCTTCAAAGACAGTATTAACCAGCGTTACGCTGCAAACTCATAATGGGGAACAGGACAGACAATAGTTAAACGTCTGAATGTGGGGATGGGAATTAGTGGAGGATTGGCTCTGCTATATGTTGGCATGCACTTCCTTCTTCATCAGCCAGAGACATGCATGCTGGGAAACTGGCAGAAGGACTGATTTGCTCTCCTCAGCTTTTAGCGATGAATGATCTATTTTCATTTTTCCACTGTCTTTCCTTGATGCACGCACACACACTGTGCGTGCACACGCACGCACGCACGCACGCACGCACGCACGCACGCACGCACGCACGCACGCACGCACGCACGCACGCACTTTTCTCTGGCAGCTCACCCTTTGTAATCCAAAAACAATCGGGGGCGTCGAGGAAGATGGAACATTTCGAGGGTGACCCAATGAAAAGGGCAGTTTGTGAGGTCTGTGCAAACAAATGCACATAATGAAAATAAAAAATAAAAGAATAAAAAAACATCACATAGCAGGAGATTGAGAATGAATGTGTACGCTCAAACTCATGTTCATTAATAGAAATGTTTGTTGTTGAAGTTGGCTGACAAGTGACTGTTGCTTCAAATGCATACGAGGGACCAAAATGAGCGAGGGCAGAGCAAAAAAATGAGCGAGAGACAGAAAGAGAATGACAGAGAGAGAGCGAGAGAGAGAGAGAGAGAGAGAGAGAGAGAGATGATGATGATGATGGCCAGAGTACAGGGGAAATATGCTCCCATCATAAGGGCAAAATTGAAGAGTGCCTCGGGGGCAATTCCTCTATTTTGCTTTCGCAGTCTCCTCCTCTACTTGCCCTGTTTTCCCTCCTTCTCTCATCCTCTTGCCCTTCCCACATTCTACTGCACAATGTGCCTCTTTCCTTTCATTCCGTATTCTCCCCTCTCCTATTCTTATGCCTTCAGACAACACGTGTTTCCAAAAACAAGACCTTCTTCTGTGCATGGCTCACGGAGGACGAGCAGAAGGTTTCTTTTATGTCAGTATCAAGCCATTGATACTGACATAAGAACCGGACAAAGAACGCAATCCATGAATGCAGTCTTAAAAGACCTAATTGACCTCTGAGTTCTTGCTCTGTTCAGAGGGAGAAGACTTCAGTGGGATTGCAGGTATAGGTAAGAGGCTTGTGAAGTGAATTTGGGGAAGATAAAGATTAGATGCTTGACATATAGGGTCTGATTTACACAAAAACAACAAACAAAATGTGTGTACACTTTACATCAAGTACTGATCTACTCATGCCATGCACTGGGGAGTGTGTCTGAAATATGTATGATATATATATATTTTACCATTTTTCATCAACATGAATACGTAATGAACATCGGGCATGTGTTCCAGATTACACCAAAAACCCTAAAAAAATGGAGGATTTTATGCACTTAGATGAAATTACAGTGTGTAATGTGATTTACAACATCCGATAATGTTAACATTGTTTATGATTGTGTCTGTTTTGTTAGCTTTATCGTGAAAAGAGGCATTATCACAGCTGCCTTTAAGGACTTTTATTTGTGGACTTCAATATTGGACGTGTGAGTTCAACGTTTCATTTTGAGCTTGTGGAGGATCAGCAAGATTTTGTTTCCAGCAGTCCATTCGGGTGTATTCAGGGTCGAATGCCCACAAAACTCGATGTGCGATCTATTTGTGTGAGCACACTTGAGGCAGTTGGAGTTTTCTGAAGGAGAAATCTTGCGTGTGGTTTTTGAGGTGGCAGTTTGCTCGTGGTCGATTCATCCAGCGAGACATCTGCAGGAGTTCACCTTGGCACACATCGATCTTGGTCGCCTCTCTTTTGCACACGTTCCGTATGTACGAAAGGGAGGCAAATCGGCGATTTCTTGCAAGTTTACCACCTGAAAACGCTGCCAGGAGAGGCAGATGTTGAGTCTGAATGAAAACTAACACGCTTTGGCCGAGACGCCCCTCAGACTTTGAAGCGATTCGTCTCCTGTAGTGACTTTGAAACACCTGCTGCATCAATTACAGTTTACAAGCTTGACGCTGTAGATGTGAGAATATGCAAAACTCTCTGGTGGAGAGCGACATTGATGGGGAGTTAAATATTAGCAGCTCATCTCCGTCCACCAGATGGTCTGTCTGGTGAAAGAAGCTGGACTGATCATGTCCGTTCTTGGCTAAAAGCGCTTTTAAGCACCAGTTCCTATGTGCTCTCAGGAGATACAATTGGTTCCAAACTCACTTTTCAGTTTGTAGTTGTCAATACATGGGGCTGCATTTCTATTCTGCTGGGCTTTTAGTGGACACTTTCACCATCATTACATCCTTTTAGTGTTTTATTTGTCTCATCCAACTCAGCCTGGCTGGTTGATCATCTGATTTTCTGTGGTATGAGACACTCCTATTATGATTCATTAAATGAAAAACAACCAGGAACGAGACAGTTACATGACTGAGTGAATTAACCAATAAAAAACTGATTAATTAGTTTAAGCTCCGCTATGTTAATATTAGCTCTTAGTTGTTCATTAGGAGACATCAAATCACCAACCTGCTCTCACAGTAAGTGGCATAGACCTGATGCTGCTGACTCATAAAGAGTGAATGACCTTCTGAAATGCCGATAACATTTCCTATTCAGTGCTTAAATGTACTTTTTCATTGTGACACCAGGCAATTGAATAAAAAAAAAAGCATTTTTCTAATGCGCAGTGCTGACAACAAGAATCAAGCATTGAAAGTATTTCTTCGGTATTGTAGTGCTGGTACATAACCAGCTCTGGAGTCTTGGAGGCGACGTCCAAAGCCAAACCATCAAATCCAACATCTTCACAGAGGCAAACGAGTCGCTATTCGTCGAAGAACTGCCTGTTGGGGAGGTAAAAACTATTTACAGGTATCACCAAGGTCAATATTTTCTGTCATATGCACAGGGAAATGTCTGACACAACTGTATTACAAGAAAAAAAAAAAAAGAGACACGAATAGGAAATTGTCAGAATTTTGGATTTTAACAATAGATTTAGTATTTTTTTTGTTGTTGTTGACATTAAACTGGCGGGCATCAAGAAATATGTCTCTCCCACTCTCTCTGTCTCCCTTTATTTTTGCTTAAACAGCCAATTTCTTCTAACATGCATTAGTTTGATTCAATGAACTTGATGAGGAAACACATTAAAAGCTGTATGTTTATGCCCCTGAAAACAGGCTGAGAGGGGTTCTGACTGTGACTTAATGAGAAGGAAAATACCAACAGCACTTAGTGGAGTGGCGCTCACTTGTAATTGGCCTCCATTTTCACTCCCTGCCCGCGATAACATGCAAGGACAGACATGGTCTGGGATATTAGATGGGGGTAAACAGCGATCAAAAGCGATGAGAGAAACACCTAACAGGCTCATTCAGAGAGTTAGTCATTAGACATTCGCCCTTGACCTTCTGCTGCCGAGTCCTTAAGCACTTAGACATGCACACTGTAGCTCTTACTCAAAATCACTCAACTTTTTCAACAAACAGAGTCGGGATCGAAGTTTTCTTCTCCTTCCATTTCTCCGAGCCACCTGCTTCTCGTCTTTCCTCCTCGACTACCCTTCGTATTCGCTCCCTCCATCTCCCCTCGTCTTCAAATCTGAGCCTGTCACTTTGTAGCTCTCTTTGCTTCTCTGTGCCGACTCTCTGCTCTCTCGCTCTCTCGCTCGCTCTCGACGGACTGCTCCTCTCTCGTTCTCTCTGTCTCCTGAGTCGCTCGTCTGGCGTTGTATTACAAACTCTCCTGACAGAAAAATCAAAGGTAGATGCAGAAACTACAGCCTCGAAAAAGAAGCGAGACACACACATTCACACGCACCGACGGCAGCTTTGTGATTCTCACTTCAACCCCGGCGTCTAAATTTTATTTTTATTTATTTTTTTAATATCCTTCTGTTTTTCACCCGAATGTGCAAAGCTACTTTTACATTCTTCCAAGTACCAATAAAACAAGGTCAAGAATCACATTCATTCTAAGATTTTCCAACCTGCAATTTGCTGCACTTGGTTATTTTTTTGCGGAGGACAGCGTTTCTTTCCCACACACAGAAGCGCGCATTAACAAAAAAATACACTTTGTGTTTTCTTGACTTTCAGAGACCTGACATTGACTTTCGTTCATTTCCTGTAGACATCCTCTAAACTCAGCTATTACTGTTGAGCTTACATGAACCTAACGCAACACTAGCCTTAATATGACCTTAGAACATGTCAGAAGAATAACAGTTTTCCTGATGGATACCTCAATTGTCCTCACTGTGACATGAGCAACCATAGGTCAGTGTGCAATCAAGTGTTCTCACCAGTATAACAAGAAGAAAAAAAAAAAATCCCAGTACACATTTTGTGTTTACATGCTCCTTCGCGGCATTGCATCGTCTTACTTTCATTCCTTGCAGGTTTACTCTAAACACTACTGTACCTTAATCGCGGTATAACCTTTGAACATGCCTTCACCTTGAAATTCAATGATTTTTCCTCACTTGGACAGATTTAGGTCCCCCCCAAGGATAACAAGTTGCAAGAAAGTGTGTAACAAGAACAGTAATATACACACACACGCATACATGAGCAGACTTGCAGGACTAAGCTTGTGGAGCATTTCCACTAATGTTAGTGTCTAATCCACATCCAGCGATGACCCGCACATCAACCCAATGGTAAGCACAGTCATAAAGCCATGTCTTCACCATTAAAAACATGCAAACAATTAAAACACCAAGCCATCCACCCACCCTCGCACGCACACAGACGCCTTCAGGTTTGACACCAGAGATAATAAATCCAAGAAAATCACATCTCTAATCCAGGCATTAATGAGCAAAAGACTATCAGCGAACGAGAATTGTGTTGTTTAAGCGAAAGCCCCAGAAATGCATCTAAGTACTGAATACACTACGAGGAATCAAATGTGGATCTGAACCAGATCAAACGGAACCCGTAAGAAGGGCGACAGTGAAGACAAATTCACAACACGTACGTGACAACCAAATTAACGCCGTGGAGGGTGACGGATGGCTCCTAGTAGTAATTCACAACTTTACCAGCTTGCACACGAGCCTTCAAACTGCTCCGACCGATCTGCAGCTGTGTCCACACACACACACACACACACACACACACACACACACACGCGCGCACACACACACACACGCACCCACATTTCTAACCAGCTGACTCGAGTGTTGCTAGGTTACTTGGTGAACTAGGTTACTACATGTAGAACATATTTGCATAAATCTCACATGGGTGTTCATACACCATGAGGGAGAGACAGAGAGAGAGGAGTGAGTGAGAGAGTGAGTGAGAGAGTGAGAAAGTGAGTGAGTGAGTGAGTGAGTGAGTGAGTGAGTGCAGTTGCCCGCTGGGAACCATAAACAGCAATCGTGCTCAGCTCATCCACTTCGGATACAACGATGTCAAAACTGCACCGTGATGAGCAGTTATTTGTGTGTGATGGAGTCAAAATGTTTCATACATGTATGCATGTGTGTTTGAAATGCAAGTGTACATGCAAAATGCATACATTTATTTGCATAATGTATGTGTGTGGCAGCTTAGGCTGGTGCTTTGATGTAGGATTGCTGTGTACAGTAGCTTTGAGGTCAAAGCCAATACAGAGGTATAGGGCGACTTCCTTTTTCCTTTCCTTTCCTTTCCCACAAGTCACACTTTCCCCTCCTTCACAATCTCCTTTACTTATTCTCCCTGCAACACCTTATAAGAGCTAACTAATATCAGCAGCAGACGGTCTAAAAAACTCCAACATTGAACAGATGGAGGAGGTTTAATAACACTTAATCTCATTAAGGTGCTAAAGAAGTGGTTCAGCACTCGTCTTGGCTCAAAGGGAAGTGTATACATCATTTAGTTAAAAGACAGGCTGCCGGTCCGCTGTGCTGACGTACTGCTTGACTCAATAATTAGAGTTTTTTATTTATTTATTTTTTTTTAATACTGAGAGACAAAAAACACATACACACACAGAGGAAGATTAAAATGGTGGTGGTGGTCTGTCACTCCTGGCAATATGGACACAGCTGTGCAATAGGTGAGAAGTGACAGGGAGAGAAAACACAGCGTTGACAGTGGTGGAGATAATGTGTGTGTGTGTGTGTGTGTGTGTGTGTGTGTGTGTGTGTGTGTGTGTGTGTGTGTGTGTGTGTGTGTGTGTGTGTGTGTGTGTGTGTGTGTGTGTGTGTGTGTGTGCCGCTCTCTCCCAGTGGCTGTGCTGGTTTAGCATCCTTCAACTTCCACCACCAGTGCCCATTATCGCTACACACACGCACACACATCCAGTGATTTATGCAGCAGCTACAGAGAGACTGAAAAGCGAACACCACTTACGGTTTAACATCTTGCTATTTCCCCTCATCTGGCAAGAAAAAAAATAAATAAATAAAAAAAGCAGCCAAACTGGTGCTTATTTGCTTTCAGTTGACACAGAAGGAAAAAAAAATAAATAAAAAAGCTGGTGTGAGAAAACAAGAATGCAAGGTTCAGTTTGTGTGATTGCTGTGACGTCTGACAGATAAACACTGTGATCCAAGGATAAAAAGGCCTAACTGGGAGATAATTGTGGATCAGCGGATCTTATATCAAACCCGACTTTGGCGTTTGAATCTGGCTCTGACCATGAATTGAAATGTCCTTGGGCAAGACACAAAGTGTGCCAGCGCCTTACATGGTTACACCTTACACCTTCACTCTTTGTGTGTGAGTGAAGATATATTGTGTTTACTATATCAGTAAAGCAAAGGTACCTCATAAATATGTGTTATAAACACAGTGCACCGCTATTTATACTGGACCTCGTAGAAGTTACTTGTTCCTTGTTAAAGCCAACTCATATCTGTGAAATTGGCATTTCGCTGCTGAATCAAAGTAAGCACGGAACTCATATATGAATGCATCCATTTTGTTTGGAGGTTTATTCTGAGAATTTACCTTTTTGAATCACTGAAAAAGGTTCTACAATCTTTGTCTGGCCTCCTCGACACTCCAATTTCATCCATGAAAAGAAAGTTCCACTTGTGAGAAGGTTAAGAAACCACTAAGCTGTGCTTGTAAATTAAAGTCAGACCACTTCATACTGATTCACAGAAACAAGGCCAAATCCACCATGTTGACAAATGTAGGCTGGCTCTAAATCAATATGCTTACTCCTGCATTCATACTGCGTTCAATGAGAGATCTCCAAGGCCATGACACACACAGAAGCAGTAGCCGGTTTTAGTTAGCAAAGTGAGTTTATGGAAAAAGATGAGCGACGGTCTAATTCAACGAGGTTTCAAGCAGCTCTAGATTGCGGGATCTTGGAAATTTCAGGCAGTTTATTAATTTCCTGAAAGTAAAAAATGAATAAATGATAAAGAAATTGTAAATTTGATGACACACATTTTAGGTGGGCTTTCCCCCACACAGAATTGCTAGAATTAGTGTGTAGACCAGGGGTGTCAAACACATTTTAGTTCAGGGGTCAAATTCAGCCCAATTTCACCTTGACTGGGCCGGACTGGTAAAATCGTAAAAGTGTATTAATAATCTTTAATTTCAAACTTTTAAAGTTTTTCTGTGCTGTAATGCAGAGTATACATGATAAAAAAAGCCTACATTTTCCCACAAAAAACCAACAATTATTACCAAAAAAGACTACAATCTCAACATAAAGCCAATTTTAGTTAAACCTTCTGGTGCAAAATATAGTGAAAATGATTTGAGGCTAATGCTAGTTTGCGTTTCACAACGAGGTAGCTATCATTTATGGCAGTATCACCAATATTTCAGCTCAGGTCTCAGTGTTGTGTTGTCTTGGCTACTCTTAAAAAATTTTTTTAAAATTATCACAATTGGCTTGGTGGGCCGGATTTGAGCCTCTTGCAGGCCAGTTTTGGCCCACAGGCCTGATGTTTGATACCCCTGATGTAGACAGTTCCTTGCATTAAAAACACTCCTCACTTATGCCACAAAAGTCGGTTTTCAGAAACTTTCCAGAAAACACCTAACCTCCAGCGATCAGTGTGACTTCAGCTTTCGAGCACGCAATATGAGCGCGTATTATTCCTTCTCAGGAAAAGTTAGAGTATTTTCCACAGGCAACAACTTGGGAACCATGCATATGCCTGCTCAAGAAAATAGCCTGTTTTTCATTTATTAGCCCCCAAAAGAGTAAAGATTTTTCTTTTTCTTTCTGTGGAGATGAGTGATGTATGTAATTTCATTTCCGTCTAACTTTGACGCAACACCGCCAGACAAAAGTGATAAATTTGTTGCTGCTGCACCCTGGCTGGTTCATGTTATTACTGTACTCTTATGTCAAATATGTGTCAGAGTAAGAAAAGAGTGAAAGACTAAATAGCAAGTGCAGGGAGGGAGAAAAGGCGGGAATCAAAGGCATCTCACATCCAGAGGTTGCAGCTGTGCGCCATGTGTAAATCTCCTCCCTCAATTCATATTCTGCACAGAGCACCGCACACTTCTATTAGCCCAATATTATCCAAATCAAATTAACTGAGGGTAATTTCATTTCTGTAATAGATACTGTCTAACAGGATATGCACACTGACACAGAGCATTACAGCCGCCACCCCTTCAATAGAGAATGATAGGAATCAACACGGGCAAAATATAACAATTATTTATTTAAAAATATCACACACACACACACACACACACACACACACACACACACACACACACACACACACACACACACACACACACACACACACACACACACACACACACACACACACACACACTCGGCATTTGAATTTCATAAACTGGTGCTTCAGTTTATAACAACCTATAAACAGCACGCAGCAAAAACTCAGCACTGTTATAAATAGAAAGGGCTTCTCATTTATTCACCATTCAAAGTTGCAAATCAATGAGAGGTGCTTGCAAATAGAGAGAGAGAGAGAAAGAGATGATGATAAAAAAAACAAAAAAAACAGAGTGACATTCAGGAGTCTTTCATTGAGCACACAGACAAAAGAGTGAGTATTGCTTAGGAGGAGAAGTGAAAAAGTACTCTGCCATTGTTCGTGGCCTCATTATGAAGAACTGAAATCGGTGCAATCTAACCAGGAAAAACAATGAGACGAGAGCGAGAACGAAAAGGAAGAAAACAGGAGATAATGAAGACTTCATTAATCAGCACTGATGCAAGCCCTCATTTATCATGCCATTGTTGAAACCAATACAATTTTTACTGCTGAGATGTCCTTAAAAAAAAAAAAAAAGAAGCCTGATTGTGGAAACTTCTCCACTTGCTGTCACACCGCTATAATCTGCAGAATTGCTCGCAAAAGGGAGGCGTGCGCTGGAGGAGCAATCCAAAAATCTTTACACAACCCGTGCGGGGAAATTTACAGGTGGTGCGAATGTTGGAGTTGCAATCAATTCAGCGAAGCAGAATGGGAAGATATGAATGCAGGTTTGATGGGAGCAACAGTGTTTCCCTGCTGTTCGTGCCTCACTGTTCCTTTGATTTTTAGAGCAATGGAAACTGCCAGTTCAATAAATTGTTAGTGAGATAAACTTGTCAGACACAATGAAAATGAGTCTGCAGATCTAATAAAATTGTCAAAGGAGAGATCAAGGAAAGCAGGTTTTACTGAAAGTTATGTGGGATGAATAATGCAAAAAAAGAAAAAAAAGAAAAGCCCACTTTGTCTTTAGGTGGTGCCCCGAGAAACACTAAATATTCTGAAATAATCTTCTAAAGCCATGCAGCATTTAAAATACCTGTTTGTCTTTTCTGAAGTCATTTACACATCAATATGTCTCATGTCATTTAAATATTGTAGTTAAAGGAAAGGCATTAAGAGAAACACACACTTCCATTTCCTTATCCTACTGTGTGCTGGTGCCTACAGTGTAATCTAAAAGGAGGCTGGCTTCCCTGGCACGGTGGTGCTACAAAGTGTGGTGAGAATTTCAGAAACACTCAAAAACAATTTTTTTTAACATTGTTCAGTCGTCTAAAATCCCACAGATAGAGTGATTTGCATGTCAGCGCATGATGTTTTCGGTATTACACTTGCACAGTTTGTGTTTGTACTTATTGCTATTTGCAGCTAAAACCAAAGGTTAGGGTGTCAATGTTAAAATGCTGATTTATGACAGGTAATTACCACTGAACGGGGAGGTGAGAAGGGATTTATGGCACAATGTCACCTTCATCCAGAGTGCAAAGAGAACAGAAAAATACCATGAAAAGTCACGAAGCACTCAAAACCACTCATTTATATAAACTAAAACAGCAGATCCAATCAGATTCACAGCATCAGGGACACTAACTCACTAAACGACATAAAGATCTCAGCACTCTCATTCGGAGAAACGTATGTGACGAGAGCGCGTCATTGAACAGCAGTGTTAGGATTTATTCACCATGGCAACAATAATAAATATGTTCATATGACTGGAAACTGTCGCAGGTTGGTTTAGGTTAAATACCAGGTTAAGTACTTGGTTACAAAAAATAAATTTCCCGGATATAAGGTGCTTGACAACCGATTTCAACATATCTCTGCATATGTTTACTTCATCAGCATTTACACCCGACTTCTTCTATTTGGTGTTGTTATGAAGACCATCCATCCTTCCATCCATCCATCCATCCATCCATCCATCCATCCATCCATTCATCCATCCATCCATCCATCCAGGTCATCAAACAGTCAACATTGAAGATGGTGTGTTCTCACGTGAATGAAAATCGCTCACTTGGAGCAGAAGCCAAAGTTTTTAGGGTTTCGTACGTACAAAACCACAGATTAAAATTTCAAGATAAAAAGTAGAACTTGCTGTAACTACCTGCCTCACTGACTGGTCCGTGGGGAAAATCCCTGCTGCACCTCAGCAAGCTCTCTTAATACGTCCATGTTCGAGCCCCAAAAACACTTGATCCTCAACTCCCACGGTGCAACTCAACCACATCTTTTATTAAAGCCTTCCTCGCTGGTAAATGGCCACATCGTTCAAACGGCATGTCCTCGGTGTGTATCGCGAGCTCCGAGCTCAAGCTGTGATAACCCTGATGACTTGACAAGGGCTGTTCTCCCAAACTTGACAAATCGTGCTGAGAGGCACCAAAAGGATGATAAAACTGTACTCACTGGACCCACTTAGCAGTGACTGAGGGGGTGTTTCTCGAAATGTGTTTGCAAGGTCATGGGAAAAATCTCATTTCCAATCAAAAGCCGTAACTGATAACTAATTGCCTCTAAAAGTAGGCTAAGTGCGATATTGAAATCTGGGAGCAGGTGTGGCGACATGCTCACTTGATAAATGAGGCTTCATGTATTTTTTTCTTTTTTCTTTATCAAACCACTCTCCAAATACAGCCAGAACCTGATTTACAGATAATTAGGATTGTGGAAGCGGTGGAGTGAAGACGAAAACACTAATGAGAGTCAATGAAAAAGGATCACATAGGAAATTGTCATGGCAGACAACATATCCTCTATGAGAACGTTTCCAGCAGTAAACATACAGGGTATAAATGTAAATGTCTCAATTTTAAAGTGACTCACGGCTTCTCGAGCCTGCAAGCCGGCTTGTGTTTGTGTGTGTGTGTGTTTGCATGCATGTCGCCAAGACAGCAAGAACGATCTGTCCATCACCCATCAACAGAGACAATAGAAGACAGCGACAGGCCCTCAGAGAAGGGGGAAAAAAAAGCATAATCACCGAGAAACACAGGGAGATGAGATGACTCAGAGGGGCACACTTAGCAAAACTTTCTTAGGAATTTTGGATCTCCGGTGAGTTGCAGACTGTGTGACTGACAAGCCATCTGTGGGAAACAGATGAGCAAGGCAACTATAGCTGAGGAATCCTGGTGCACAGAGGGGGACGCTCGCTCTATTCAGTGAAGTAGTCGAGGGTAAATCCACTCTAACTCAAATTTACACATTTGCAGAGGAGTCGACCCATCTGCGGCACATATCGCTATGAAAAAAGATTCCAATTGTCATTTTGGGATAGCCGTGAGTTTGACCTGGAACGTCGGGAAAAGGTGAAATAATCTCATGTCCACTAGGGCATTGATCTCTGAGCACCAACGATGTCATCTAATTCAGAAAATAAGAACCCCGCAAGGATAAGTAATAGTACTATTGATTCTGATTGCTCAGTATGAATGCAACTAATTATAGCTGACTTATGCATATTTATGATCACAAAGTGGTTCGTACCACCAAGTGAAGGGCGAATAGCGGTTACACATGTAATAGTCCTGGGATGTGAGGGTTTTGTGCCCGGCTCTTTACTGCGCTTAAATGTCATTGTATTACTCAGTCAATATTTCCCTGAATTGGAATTCAGTGCTATAGTTGTGAAACCCCCAAAACCACACAGCAATTTCACCTTATTCTCATGGTACATGGAGCAACTTGCTAGTTTTGAACGAGTGGTGATTCATTTCGAGGTCCAATTTTCATTAGGAGTTGCGGTGCAGAGTACACTCTTAGTCTACCGAATCGCTTTTCGGGCTACTTTCTTTTAAAAATGCCAGCACTTAAAAGAGTGTGAGGGTAACATTTTCCCCCACTGGTAATTACAAGCGAACTACTTGTGTGAACAGAGATCTTCACTCTCAAACAATACACAATTTAAAACAGCAGATAAGTGTTGTTTAAGTGTCACACTGCAACAACGCAGCCTCTTGTGGGTGGCGGCACCATTTGGTGCTTTTAACATGAACAATTTATTGATTTATTTGTAATGCGAATAAGGGATGAATAACGGCACGTCTTTCTGCTGAAATGAAAGTTAAACTGTCTCAAAAGTTGAAGCAACCGACATGTCCTCACATGTAAAAAATGATGTAGTTTCAATGATGAAATGTAGTCTTGATCCTCTGTATTATTGAAATTGTGGAATTTAATATTCAATCTCGTGCTCATTATAATTATGGTGGAAGAAATGAGATGATATAGTGTATAAAGTTGGATGAAAGAGTCTATCTGAGATCGCTTTCACAGCTGTGGGTATATACCAGGGACTGCATTTAGTGTGGACTGAAATGTAACTTTAATACAGCGTGGTTAATATGATTCAAGTTCACCTATGCCAATCAAACGATGGCCATTTGCAGCCAATCGCTTCCATGTAGGTGGGGATTAATGCATGTAATTTACACACTATTTGCACAATGTCACATATGACGATATTCTTAGATATTCTCAGAGAAAGCATACGCAAATACCTGAATATTCTCATTGTGAGGCGATAAAACAATCAAACTAATCACAATATGTTGTAACTTGTTACTTTCCATGATGCGTAATATCAATCGCATGACAGACGAAAGTCATGGGCTCACTGTATTAGTGGAAAAAAAAAATTGCCAAACTTCTGTGGTAGGTGTACTTGTGGCTTTCTGACAATGTACAGGATGGTATCGCTTGATGCTGAAGAGCAGGCAGCCACTAATTTATTTCTGTTAAGAGGTGGCAGCAAACTAAATGTGTGGGAGAAGAGTGCAGACAAGGTGCAGATGTGCTAAGAAAGCTCGGAGTCGGAGTTCACAAGCCTCGTTAGTTCTGATGCTCGCAGGAAGCATGATCCCTCTAATCAGAATGAGCAGCTTGTCAGTGAACACTTTTCATCATCTAATTAATCACAATCAGACAGGAATGTACAACACATTAGTGCTACCTCGACATTCCACCAATTCACATACTTATTGAAGACACACACACACACACACACACACACACACACACACACACACACACACACACACACACACACACACACACACACACACACACACACACACACACACACATATCACCACAGCCGGTTTGGCTTACAAGAGCGCATTTTCTCCCCTCACTGTATTTGTGTATGTGTGCAGGCATCTGGGGTATGACCTCGCAAAGTTTCAAGGGTGCCATAAAAGCGGAACGATTTGGGCTCATCAAATCAATACCAACCCTTAACGGCCTAAGCTTCTCAGCCAGCTGTGACGGGGTGGCGAAAGAAAAAAAACATGAGAGATAAAAATCACAAAAGCTGAGTATGAGTGAGAGAGAGGAGGAGGAGGAGGAAGAAGGGTGAGGGGAGAAGCGTGAGAGGGATCGTTCGTGTGGGGAGACGGTACAATTTAAGGAGCGCTGTCAACCACTCGTTCCCGTTCTCGGCTCGAGGATCAGAAGAAAGCCTGGTGTCACTCGCCTGTCTGCCCTTTGATGTGCTCTATGAGAAACCCGAGGCTCCCGGTCTTTCATGTAGGACTTTATATTCAAGCGTCCCACCCCGAGCAAGAATTACAGTGAGATTATAATTTAGTTCAAGCTCATCACACAGGCAATTTACCTCTTCAGAAGCGTTCAGCTGTGTGTTGCAGCAAAGGCCCACCTCAACAACAAACATCAGGGCATATTAGAGAGCAGAAAGATGAGAATCAAGTATGATATCATTTCAAAGTTTATTCATTTTTAGTTCAGAGAAGACACCAGTGTTCCCACTGATACAGAAATCAATTGATATCCAAGCAGTAAAAGGGTATGCAGTCAATTCTTGAGTAGAAGCGACATATTTCCTCGAGCTAAAAGACTGGATATAACACAAGAGTCCCTTCTAAAGGTCACTGCGCTGTTCTCTTCATATCAATCTTTTCACGGCAAAGAGCTCGACACTACAACTTTGATATAAACTCATGGAGCAGGGTCTTTATTGAGCCCCGAGACAGAAGATTTGGATCTGGTCACAAACATCAAGAGGAACATGACATTGAAATGTGAGCGGTACCCTACTCCTACAGGCCCATCGTATTTTTTTCAATATCTATGTCGAACCCCACCCACATCACCCCTAAAGGCACCGATACGTCACTGCAGACAAAAGATGTTAAAACTCACAGTGTGACTGCTGCTACCAGCTGCAGCTCCAAACATCCAACTGAAATGCAGCAGGAAATGATGCAAGGACCAAAGCGAAAGCGGCGCTGCACCAAGACAACAGGTTCCCAACAAGGATAGACCACGTGCACATTCTCCATCTCCTTCCACACTGATCTTTACCCTACACATAAATGTTACGAGAACAATCCCTCCGTTCTTGTTTGATCTAATTTATTGATTTCTTGAAGGCACTGGTGCCGAACATAGATGATATATAGTTCAGGCAAATGCTGGTATTCTTGTGTACTTCATATTGATGGCCACTTCATATTCAGTGGAAAAGAGCATCCGGCAGTCAAACTTATCATCATATCCAACTTAATGAAACGCCCCACAGAAAAGATTTGATTTGGTATACAGTCATTTAATTGTGAAATAAAAAAATGTAGAGCCACTGGGAAGGAAAAACTTCATATTTGATGGTGCTATCAGTGCAGACTAACCCTAAACTCTGGTCTGGCTCACCACTGATGAGACCAAGACACTTGTCTAAAGGACTGATTATTCTGTAAAGTCGGTTGGGAATATCTCAAGCACAAGCAACAAAAGAAACATAATTGTCTTTCATGAGATTTCAAGATAATTAATACTGGAGACAATAGCAAAATCGTTGAGTCTGAGTCCACAATCATCAAGCTTCTTCTTTAGCGTTCACCAAAATGTTGTAAAATGTTTGCGGGTTGTTCAACTTTATACATCTGACCTATTTAGCCTACTGACTGTGTTCAGTTGCAATATAGTCCCTGCCCCCCCACAACAAAGCAGTTTTTGACCTTTGTGTTGAGCGACAGCAAAGTAAAGACAGAAAAACTCTTGGTGTGTGGTTGACCTGCACCTTGTAATCCAGTGGAAAGGTTATCGAGCAGCAGGCTGACTCATGCTCCAACCAAAATACAAAACGGCAGCATGCCTGCACACGAACACGGCGTGCACGACAGAGCCGGACCAAAACACTGCGAAAAAAAGGTCAGGGGCTGTGGATCAATTCTGACAGGGCCACCGGGATATGGACACAGATGGCACATAATCTCCCATCCCCTCTGAATAATGCAGTGTGTCTCCCCCTCTCTCTGTGTGTCGCTACCCCTCTGTCTTCTCTGCCCAAAATCACAGCCAAAACATTTGTTCAGACCTAGTTACACTCAAACTAAAAGCTCTTGTTGGCTTATACCGCAATGAGGGGGAGATAACTGATTCCCAGGTTAGTGAATTAGCACCATTGCGCTCTCATAGTGGATTTTATGGGAGTTTGTCAAGTTAAAATAAATATGGAACTCAAATAACTTTTTTCTAAAAGACAACCTTGAACTTAATTTAAGGGATGAAGGTGAAATTTGACTTGGTTGACACTAACATTAAAAAGTAAGAAAGTACATTATAAACTCATGGATAGTAGTTTGGTTTTGGATGGCATTTGTTCAAAACCTGCATTGTTTTTATTGTTAAAATGTCGTCTTCTACTTCCATTTTTTCCAACTTGAGGAAGAATTGTTCACAGCTTCACAGAATAAAGTATAAACATCCATTGGTTAATAACTTACAATGTACCATTTCATGCAAATTTATATCTTTCGTGAGGCCAGAATCATTATTTCTGCTCTCACACAGGTAATTCAATTATTGATTAAAGTAAAAGGCTTTGATTCAAAGCAATGCAGAGGTCAAGGCACATTTTTTATGGACAAATCAGGGGCACAGTTTCCTGCCGTCTACAAAGGCAGTGACAAAGGGACGCAGAGCACCTTGTCACTTGTGTTCATATTGCATTATTTTGTTGATAAGGGCAGGTATTGTCCAGAAAGAAAAGTCCGCCGCTGAAGCAATAATAACACAAATATAAGAAAGATGTACAAAACAGGAAGAAGAAAAAAAGGCAAAGAAGGGGGCTCGGGATGGGCTCCACTGCCTTTCAATTACTGTCCCCTCTCTCCTTATGCTCTTCCAGCTATCCTCTGAGACGGAGCTGTGAAATTGAATTGCTGAGCACATCTCGACAAACAAAGCCACTCTCCACCTTGCTGCCAACCGAGGGAAGGACCAGCACTGTGACAGCGACAACACACCCATGTCAGAGTCTGATAAGTTCACTAACTGTCAGAAAGAAAACAAATCTGCTGGCCTAAATCTGACGTGCAGCGGAGCTCCTGAATGGACTACAGAGGAGGGGATTTGTCCTCTGCTGTTTGATGTGACAGGATTCAAGTTTGAGGTCCAGAAAAGATGGTAGAAAAATCTCTGTGTTGTGATTTCCTACTGCGAAAAGTCAGGAATACTGCAATTACATAACCAGTTCGATCTTTATAACAGGTGAGATGAATCTGCTGAGGTGTCGCTCGAGTTGACTCGAGCTCTAGTTAGTTAGATAAACTGTTATAGAAGATGAATTCAGAGTCAGATTATAATCCAGGTGGTTGAAAAACTGTGAAGGCTAACTTTCTGTATAGCTATCGAAACTACCGCTATAATTATGTACAATATACTTCAGTAAAAACGTTTGTTTCAGTTTTGTATTTAATCGTAAAACTGTATGTTACTTTGCTCATTAAGTAGGTAAACTTACAAACTTTTCCTTTATCTTTATTTCACAATAGTGGAAACTGATGACTGTGCACACAGCATTATCACATTTACATACAAACCGGAGCAAAACTTATATAGAACCACATTTCTGTCTTTTGGATATATATAAAAATAACATTCAGTCTATTTCACCTGTTTTTTTGGTCCCCCCCGACACACACACACACACACACACACACACACACACACACACACACACACACACACACACACACACACACACACACACACACACACACACACACCTTGGTAGTTTGGTTTGTGCCAAAAAGCATTTGGTTTTTCGAGGTTTTTTGTTTTTTTGTGTGTGAAACGGTTTCATGCTGAGGCTCAGCATGGTGTTAATATTGCAATAGTGTAACGAAAAAAGAAAAAAAAGAAAACAAAGAGTAAATTTCAGATCGAGAGGCTGCAACGCTTTGTAAAGCTGAAGGGAACAACACAGTTGGGTAATAATTCTCTGTGGGTTCACTGCTGCAGGTGACCCACTTCACATTATTATAATTATAGCTTTTAAAAACTCTGATATTTTGTGAAGCAACCAGAGAAAGACATCTACATTCAATTATTTTGTTTCAAAATGGAACCAAAACACACTTTGTAAACACGATCTCCATATAGTGTCACCCCACGAGGATAATCACGGGTTAAAAAGGGCAGTTGTAGCGTAAATGCTCTTGATGGTTAACCCGCAATGCTTATTGAGGCCACTCCAAACCTCACGGTGTGTTTGTCACCCTGCAATGAGCCAACCTACGATATACAGTCAGCCTGATCCTGCTTAGCTTCAAAAGTATCCCCCAACCCTGGAGCCTGTGGGCCACCCCTGAGCCTCCCAAACGTCCTTGGGCCCACAGTTGGTGATCTAGTTTTATAGGCTGACACATATGGGATCTTTGTATTATTCATATATCATGGAGGCGATGTATTGAAGTCTCTACAGTCATAATTATGTGTGCCACTTAATGGCACCAACACATCTACAAAAAGAGTAATTCAAAGGTTAAAAAGTTAAAAACTACTAAAAAACAAACAAATGGGAGAGTCTTTTCTAACCATTAAAGTTAATTGGTAGCAGACTGGTATATCACTGGGTATGAAAAGAGAGGTAGAACCTTAAATTTGCAAAGATTTACATCTTAAAATGGGAGATTTGAGGTAACTATAACATGCTTGTGATCAGTAGACCCTCGGGAGTACAACATTAGGAAGAGATATGAATCTGTACTCAAAACGAATGCGTTAAATCCTTGTCTTCCGTACAATGCAAAAGCAAAAGCTGAATCAGGCAAGAAGCTACATGAGGACAATCCAAAAACACTGTGAACTGTCTGGGTCAAAGCTAATTTAAAAGGGAAATAAAACTGCTCTATGGTGAGATGAATTAAACTTAAAAATTGATGATTGAAACCATGGATGCCGCGTTGGGACGATTAAAGAGGAGCGCGACCACCCGACCTCCTATCAGCACACATTTTTCTAAAGCACATTCATTCCTGAAACGCATGTTGAGGTCTGAGGAGGAGCGATATCGTCAAGACCTGCATCAGTCATAATAGCAATGTCTCACAGTAAAGGAGTCTTTTCGCCCACAGAAAATGATTACAGCTGCACAATAAATGTAAACAGTTTTACACAATCAGTTCGGGATCAAATCAGTGCGACTGATAAAGTGGTCCACGCTTTACAGCAACCTCCACTCTCACACTTACTGTACATGCAAAAAACAAAAAAACAACCACTGATTGCCTCTCTCCGCATGTACACGAGCCTCTGACCAGCAGAGAGGGGCTGGGAGTGAATTACAAACCATTATCCCTTTCACTAAAGCAGTTACAGTGGAAACCTGAGAGCCCTCGGCGGATGGAAAAGATGGAGAGCGCGTAGATAAAGGGAGGGAGGCAGGGATTAGAGAGTGACTTCAGGACAAATGGAAGTGGGGAAAAAACAGACAGGGGGGTGGTGGTGGGTTTGGGGGTTGACTGAGGGTTCAAGTGGAAAGGGGAAAAAAAAAAAAAACCATAATGTTGAAAATCGGGATCGAACAAGTGGACATAACCGTGTGTGAGAAGAACTTTGAGGTCCTTCGCTCGATTCACCTCCCACACTTTGTCACCAGCTCATGATTTCCTCAGGACATCACATTAGTCACAGTGTTTAATCAAATGTCATTATCATTTCACAGGACTCTTTTGTTGCTTGTGCATAAGTGCGTGCGTGCGTGTGCGTCTGTGTGTGTGTGTGTGTGTGTGTGTGTGTGTGTGTGTGTGTGTGTGTGTGTGTGCGTGTGTGTGTGTGTCATGTCACTTCGACTGTCGGCAGGAGCAGGTGATTTGTCTCTGTGTGGGGACACGTCTCACTGCTCTGCGAGAAAAAGAAAATGAACAAAGGAGGGGAGGGAGAGAGAGAGAGAGAGAGAGAGAGAGAGAGAGAGAGAGAGAGAGAGAGGAGGTGAGAAATAATAAGTGTGTGGTGAAGATCAAAAGATGAAAGATAAAAGTTTGAAAGAGGTTAGAGAGACATGAAGGTGAAAGCGTGCTGAAACCCCCCAAAAAAACGTGCAAAAAGAAAAAAAGATGAGCAGAGTAACTGTCTGCAGGAGAGAAAGTGAAGGGGAGGATGTACAGGAGCAGTGTCCTTGGTGGATGGATGTGGGGTGCCCGTGGTGGTGGTGGGTGTGAGCCGGGGATAATCCTTGTATCCCATTGTCTCCTGTTTTCAAACCAATTATTGTCATCTGCATCCCCATGAAAGAGAGTTAATGAGGGGAGCAGAGCTTTGGAGTGTCAGGGCACAGCCAGGGGAACGGAGATAAAGAAAAAAAATAATAATAATAAAAGGATGGCTGGAGGGACAAGGAGGATATAGGAGAATAAATGTGATAGTGGTGGCAATGGAGAGGAATAGAATGTAAAATAAGTGAGCGAGCAGAGAAAAAGTCAAGTGTCAGTGAGGCAGGTGGCCAAGCGCTGCATTTTGTATGCCCTGCACCTCCGCTTTTCTGTTTCTCTATCACATTTGAAGCCCTAAAGGAATTCCTCCTGTTAGATTTCTATGTTGAGAAACAAAATCAAATATAGTGAATCAAGCTAAATTATTACATCTTTGGCACAGGTTGTTTTTTTTTGTGTGCGGGGACTGTGTGAGGAAACCGGAGTATCAATACAAAACCCAACCACGGAGAGAGTCCATCAAGTGAGTGCAGACCGCTACACCACTGTGGAGCCTTCAGATATAAGTAGGACATATATAAAGACATTAACGTCACCTTTGGGTACTCCCGTTTCCTCCAGCATCAACATATTTCCACTAAGTGGACCATATAGATGTGTAAAATCCAAAAGTGAGATCATATTTGACCATATGTATATGTATGTACAGGCATTTAATTAAGTCACTTAAGGGAATCTGTTTTGCAATTTTTCACTCAAAGGACAACTTCAGTTTCCATTTATTTCAAAGAGTTCGAAGGAGTTAACTATCCCCAGTTGCAGCAGAGGTGATCACCTACATTTAAAATATGTAAACTTTCCTAGTTATAAACAATGCAGTTTACAGACTTAAGGTCTGTATTTATATGTTAATTCTATATTATGCAAAATTCATTTGATAATGGTTTTCTAACAGTAATGTATGAGGTAAAAAAAAGTCTGTCATCTCCGTCACTGGCTCGCTCCACCATTTAGCGAATGTGTGCTCACACAGGCGAATCAGAGATGCTCCCTTCATGACATCATGCTGGGAAATAACCACTCCCCCTGGTAGTGGATACTCACTTTGAGCCTCCCACAGGTAGAGGAGCTCTGCCCTCTATTGTTATGAGCGGGTACTATTTTTCTCCTCTGTAAACGCGAACGGAAAACAGACATGGACAGACACAGCTGTTTAACATTTAAAGGTACAGACACAAGAAACAGCCTGTTCTCAGTAGAGCTCACTGGAGAGACTTTTAGACTGGATACACTTCAGAACCACCGCAGATTTAGAGTAATACACTTTGAATACAATATTGTTGGACCTCTGACAACTATGTGACATTGTTGAAAACCTGTATAATGAGAGATCTTTTTTCATTTTCATCAAATTGATGTAATGATTGGTCAAGATTGTTAGATATAGCAAAATGTGGCCATGCATATAGAATGGTTTAGATCTGTCTTCTAGAAAATACCAGACTGTACATAAGGTCAATAGTAACTGTAGCATGATTAATCCATTCCAGGCACGCATGTGATTAAAGTAGCACACTTTGGGACAAACTATGCCAAAAAGTAGCCGGTAAAGAGAGGACATAGTGGGAACTGCTGGAGACGGATTTCTTTCTGTGATTCACAGCTACGTAAAAAGATCAGAGTCTTAAAAATAAAAAGGAAACCTGACAGATCTGTCTTTACTGCTAAAGCCTGTAGTGGGTTTTAAAAGATGTTTGCTTCAGTGAGCTCTATACAAGCACACACTCGGCCCGATATGTTCAATATGCCAACATCCTCACCATTTTCTATCCTAGCATTATAGAGAGTGTCCTCCTGACCACTGGTATCTCTCTGTGGTGTGGCAGCTGCTCGGCTGCAGACTGGACGGACCTCCAGAGAGTGGTGAGGACTGCAGAGTAGATCATTGGGACTTCTCTTCCTTCCATCAAAGACCTGGGTGCCAAACGCTGTCTGTCGTGAGCTGAAAACATTGTCAGAGGCTGCACACACCCACACCAGGCCATAAGATTCTAGAACAGCAAACATTTTTCTTCTCTGGACTTGAGGATGATAATCCAGTGAAATAATCTAGAAAGTTTCTCCAATTGTGCCTGCCTATCTATCTATCTATCTATCTATCTATCTATCTATCTATCTATCTATCTATCTATCTATCTATCTATCTATCTATCTATCTATCTATCTATCCATCCATCCATCCATCCATCCATCCATCCATCCATCCATCCATCCATCCATCCATCCATCCATCCATCCATCCATGTGTCCATAATGCTCATTATTCTCTGTTTCTTACGAGCGCCCCAGCTGTGTTTCGTGTATGTGTGTACGTACTGTATGTATGCAACTTGCTCAAGGCTATGACCATGGGGGTTCTTCTTGCGTTCACTCAACAGGTCGGCAGCTATAAGCTAGTTTCACCATGGTAACCATATCTGCAATGTGCCATTTTTAAACTCAATCTTTTCATTTACAGGGTCCCTGCACTCCCCCGTTGCTGTTTGTCTTCTGTCTTATTGTGCCACTGATGTCTGATTCAGATTTCCAGGGCAAAGATGACACGAATACAAAGACATAATGAGAGGGAGCTGTACATGCAGAATGAACCATATTAATACCATCTTATTATCTCTGTATTATATCTGCATCGCTTCCATTTAATTATTTATGGTAATAAGAATATTGTTCATGTCAAAAAATGATGGTGCAATCATGTTATAGTGTAATGTACTAATATGATATTGTGATTGGAGTACATGATAGTGTCGTGGTTGGGAATCGCCCCACAGCAATGGACATTCTGTTTGATTCCAAGTGGAAGTAATTAGAGGAATGGGTTTTCATTGTGTAAAACATTCTTGTCAAACTCATTGTTATATCAATAAGAAGTTCACATTTATTGAATGATGCTTTTACAACACATGGCAAACCTGAAATCGGAATAAAAGGTCAGTATTTTCAACATTATGCCTTTGTTCACCATGTGCTTTACGATTTACAGATCACAGAGGACTACTACACTGTTTAAATCTTCAAAGGTATAAAATAATTTGGTCACACGTATCTGGAACTCAAAAGTATAGCAGGGGAGGTTATACTATGGTCAGAATAGCTTTTCAAAAACAAGAAATTCTTTTAAATGTAGACAAATTTCTACATCTGTGTAGTAATCCTGCTCACCTGAACTCACTCACTACAGAATAAAGTGTGCCCTGGTGGTCTAATAATAATTTCTCACAGCTGGTAAATTTCACCTTCCAGGCTGGATTGGATCCTCTGGTGGGCCAGTTCTGGCTGCGTGACCTCCCCGACTTAAAGACATGCATATCAGGTGAATTGGTGTCTGTATGTGTGAGTGAGTGATTGTGTTTGCAATGCGATAGCCTGGCAACCTTTTAACACAACCCTCTTGATTATAAGGTGGATAAAGCAAGTGACAGCGATCCAAAATGTAATAACGACCCAAATCATTAGAAAATTTAACATAATAAAACCTGAAATGTAACAAAAGGGCTGAATAGAAAGCCAAGTCTTCATGGGGTGACAGTTAAAGCCAGCAATGTGAGACGACGACTCATGAGGGAAGACAAATGGGGAATGTCGTGCAACAAAGGTCACCAAATATGCAGAGTGATAATTGGTGCCGGTGCTTTCTGTCGTCGTGCATCTGCACTAGCAGATTGTGTGATGTAATTCGGGGAGTAAAATTTGGGAATGGTGGCATAAACTTCTAATTGGGTTCCATGTTATAGAAAATAATTACAAGTGAAACCGTGCTGAGTGTTTAGAAAGTCTGGCGTGTGATCCGCAGTGACTCTCGGCTCATTTGCACACTCTGAAACTGGCATCAGAGTGAGTTTGTGCATGCAAAAAAAAAAGATGTAAAAGAGTGACGCAGACTTTAATGTGCGCAGATACAGCACGCTTTAAGATTCTCCTGGGAGAAGGAGTAAACACTCCCTGCATGCATCCTGTTTGTGTGTCTACGGTATGTATGTGTGTTGCCGAGAGGCAAGCGCATGTTGTTTCAGCTGTGACTGGCAGGACAGGTCACTGTGGGAGCATCAGCCCTGCGAGTGACTAGAATATGCAACCACTTTCATTTCCCTCAAGACACTATATACACAGTCATCGGGGTGTGAAAAACAGAGACATACGCACGAGTGCAGACCACACACACACACACACACACACACACACACACACACACACACACACACACACACACACACACACACACACACACACACACACACACACACACACACACACACACACACAGAGTAGCTCAAGCATATGTACCACTGACTTAGCCAAAGCACTTACCTCAGTGCAGTGCAACTAAAAAAATAAACATATCTTTACTTTAAAAAGAAAAGAACCTGATCCACCTCCCTATAAGGACACGACATGACAACAGTAACTGTTTAGTTTACAACATTCTTTTTAAGTACGGTAGCTTCTACTTTTATTCTCATCCTTTTGAGACAAATGCTTTTTAATAAAAACACATTTTAAATGTTTCACATAAG
Organism: Lipophrys pholis; assembly: GCF_963383615.2. Taxonomy (NCBI): domain Eukaryota; kingdom Metazoa; phylum Chordata; class Actinopteri; order Blenniiformes; family Blenniidae; genus Lipophrys; species Lipophrys pholis. The sequence continues at coordinate 16,429,787 of NC_137643.1, read as the reverse complement.
TGGTTCGTGCTCCCATGTTGAAGTGAGAAAATCCTGTGATTCAGTCGAGGTTTGAGTTTTTCTGTGTGGCGTTTGCATGTTTTCCCCCTGTTGTATGTGCGTGGGTTTTCTCCGCATATGACCAGTCAAAGAATCTGTGGTTCAGGTTGGATAGGCCACTAAAATCACCTAAAGGTCTAATTGTGGATAAGTGATGTATGTGATGAGTTTGTTTACACGGAAAGGACAGAAATGCTGTAAACAATGTAGTTAGCATGTAGGGCCATGAGTTGGTGCTGATGGTTGTTTTGGAATGAACCCACACACACATGCATGCAGAGAACAATACATTATAAACATTAACAATGGCGGATACACAGACATTCGAATGGACAGACATCAAAGTTGGGTTACTATTACGTGTGACTATCAGCTACAAAACTACAAAATCCCAAAATATGAAGTGGGAGTCGGGCCGAAAAGGCACTTAAATTTCTCACCCCCAACTCACACATATTCCCACACCCAACCCGAGCACGAGTCCCACCACACACTTTGAAAGCCTTGTCACCTAACCTGAACGTGAATAAAAACAAACACACTAAAATCATGTTGCATTCCTGAGAAATGCACGCACACACGCACGCCAGCTTAACGGGTGCATGACTCTGTTAAGTCTTACAGTTTGAGAATTGCAGCGCTCTCACTTCACCAGCTGGTTTTCTCTGACAAATCTGATCCGTTTGAGGCTCAAACCATCTTATTACCTGCTCCGACAACTCAGTCACAACTGAAAATGAAATGCAGCGAGAAAGATTCCATCTGCAGAGGAGATAGGGTGATAATGACAGATGAGGATGTGATTTGCCTTTGCAGGTTTTTGCATGTGCGATTGTGTTTATTAGCGTAGGACCGAGGGAGCGTGGCACCGGAAGACAAAGTGAGCGAGATACGGCGGCAAGGTTGAGGCGGCAAGACAAGAAAAACCCAAATCTCAGAACTGTGCACTCCTCCCACTACATTATCAATCAGCGATAGAAAATGTGAGAAGTACAGGCAGGAGCAAAGAAAAGCTAAATCTCATTGGAGTTAGTCAGCGAGGATAATAGAGTGCTGTTACCACCCAAGATTAACCCTCAGCCTATATTCGCTTGCACGCATCCACTAAGAGTGCGCACATTTTCATTAGTCATTATTGTTTTAGATTCCTCTGAGAGTGCAAATATCCACTCTACTCCCCCTTATCAAATCAATATAAACTCAAAGTCACCATAAAAACAGGATCACTCAATGCGTATGAGCTGCATTGTAGGTTGATTATGAGCTGGAGCAATAAAAACACATCTTGGCAGGATTATTGCTAATCTGTAGTGGCAATACAGTACATTTAATCTTCTGATGAGCATGTAATTGGCAATATCATTATTTAGTGCCTTTTATACAGTATACTCTAAGGATTCATACAAAATGATTAAAGCAGTGCTCACTTTTTGTTTGATTTGTGTAAATCAACAATCAACACCATGGAAATCTGCCTCAAGCATGTAAATGTAATTTCTACATTGTGCAGCAATCAACTGAGACAAAACACTTTTCCAGCAAACCCGGCATTAAAAAAAAAAATGTTTGAAGAAGGCAAAATGGGCTTACAGCACTTTTATTCAAGAATGAAACACTAATGCATGATAAATAGCAGTTCAAAAAAGGCTTAAAAAGGCCCCTCTGGACTACAAATAAGTAAAAATTTCCTTGCCAGGATAGCATTTTATCTTTGTCTGATGCACATTTGCCCTCAGTAACTGGGTATTCAAATATTACAAATCCAATATTTGTTAGATAACAGCACTGTGAGCCGTAATCCCATAGCTATTACAGAATTAAACTTTACGACACTAGTATGAAACTGTAGATTACTTAGCCTACTTAGGCATCGCACTTCCATGCATCCTTTGTCTGTTTGTTCACAAGGTTTAGAGCGAGATATTTTTACCCTTTTATTTCCATCAATATCAGAATTGCAGCGCATCTCAGGAAATAACACTTTTTTGTTGTAGTTGTAATCTCTGCACCCATACATGTTGAAATTGTCACTAAAAGAATACGTATATACAGTCAGGCTCTGGAAACAAGCAGCGGCAACCTGATTGGAGATGCACATGAGATGCGTTGCGACATCTCTTTTGCTAAAGCCCTGAGGTGTAAGAGATGAACCAGATCTCCTGGGAGTCAGCTACCTTTAGGCAGCAACATTAACGGGGAAAATTGTGGAGAAAATAATCAAGATTTGGGTTGAAATGAGGACGTTCTGATACATTCCCCACCCTAGGATAGAGCCAAACACCAGTCTCCTGGGCAAGAGTTCTGTTTTCGTTTCATCCAACCCAGATGACGTTGGCTTCAACAATGTGACCTCAGATAACATGGCAGCTCACAAACAAAAAGCCTTCCAGCAAATACATTAGACCCATTCATCTTGCAATAAGAGAATGTATGTATCCTTTTTCAGGTGAAGTAACAGTCACACCACGTCTAACATCATGTGCAAACAGAACTATTCAAATCAGAGGATTTTGTGTGTGTTAGGAGCCATTAGGATCCAAGAAAAGCCCAGTTTGATAAAGACATACACAAACTCAAAGCTGTGGGGGGAAAAAAGGTGAGAGACGTGAGATATTAGTGAAACACTGTCCACAAAGTCCACAAACAAAATGGTGGTGAGCCAGCCGAAGAAATACCTCTCACCAAATCGGCTGCATTCATCTATTAGAGTAAACTTCTCCCAGCACTTTGCACAAACTGGATTAAATGCCTGATGTTCTAGAGTAACGAAGGGCGATAAAAGTAGGTGAAATATCATGTTTGATACCATTTTTATACAGGCAAACACCAATATGTTGAAATCAATCTGAATCTTAGTAGTCAGTGGAATAAGAGCGATTTTTTGAGGGGCTATAGTAAAAGCAGAATCATTTAACCTCTTAAGTGAAAGAACCAGTGAATATATCAGCAAGTATTGATGATCTGAATGGTTTACCTCCACATTAGGACTTTTTGTATAACAGTATGTCTTTAAATCTCTCCAACATGCAGGGAAGTCAAAATTCTCAATCTCTGTCTATTTCTGCAGGAAGAATAAAGGTGCTACAGAAAGCTTTTTAACACGGAAAAACTAATTGCTCAAACTAGAAATTATGTATCTATGTACTACATTGGTCTAATAGCTTATAAGTAAGCAAAAAAAATCGTAATTAGCTTTTTCCCCCCATCTATTTTAAGAGCAATGTTCAGATTTGAGTTGACTTTTCACTGACCTTTCCCACTTTGAGACCCAATGTTCGGGTCATTATCTTGCTTACCACAGAGTTTTCTGAGTGCCAACACTAATTCCCCACAATTAATTGGCCATTGAGAGCTGGAAAAAGTCCTCTGTCAGAGAGCAACTCAGGCTTACTGGCACAAACTCCTCGTAATCATCCACTGCTGATTATGTCTTCTTTTTGTCAATATGTTCAGCTGCTGATAGTGGATACAGCGATGGCTTGTCGCCTCCTCTCGTGGGCCTGGCTGTCATAAAACCGTGTGCAGTGTGAGGAGTGGGTGTGAATGCATGTGTGTGCTCTAACTGATGGGCTCTGGTCATGCGATCCATGCTGCTGTCTAATTATCCAGATGTGATGGATGGCCTTGATTAAATCATGTGAAGGCTGAGACAGCCGCTGCCTCCCCCCCACCCCCCCACCCCCCCACCCCCGACTTTTTCTTTCTGACACACAACGCACACACAGACGCGTAACTTGCGATCCCTTTCGTCTGATCCCTCTTTTTTCTTTCACTGTATGAAACAGGGCCAAGACGGATCAAAACAGATGAGCCCCGCTTTCAACATTGATAAAAGATATCCATGAATCACTGTGAGGGGGAGAAAAAAAAAGAGAGGGAGAAAAAAAACCCGGCAAGAACGTCACACATGGAGAGCTAAAGGCGAAGGAAAGGACAAGCAATGGAGACACTGAGGCAGATTTGGTTTTTACAAACTGATGGCCATTTTAATTCACATTTAACTCTACTCTTACTTTACATAGAAATCAGCCTTACTTCACAGTTTTCAGGACTATTCTTTCACGAATGAAACTTTGTGGGGACAGTTACAAGTGTGTGTTGTGCCTTAAAATATTCAGTGCATGTTCTTCCTCTGTGTTTTTTTTTAAAAACAATTTTTATAGTATTTAATTTTCATTTTAGTGTTCCTTGCGGATTTAAAAAAAACATACAGTTGAGGTAAACTGACTCTAAAATTGCCCTTGGGTGATCTAAAGCTCTTGCCCCCATCACGTCCGCAGCGAGTGGATCTATGATGGCTTTTTAGTTTTTACTCTTCTCTAACCCAAACAGGAACAGCAGAACGTCTCCACCTCTGAGTCTGGTTCTGCAGGTTTCTTCCTGTTGAAATTGAGCTTTTCCTTTCTACTGTTGCCCATATTTGCTAAACTGAAATTGTTGGGGTTTTTTCTCTGGAATATTGCATTAATATAACTATGTTGTACGTTTGCGTAAAGGCAGCATGGATTGGTTACTGCAGCCCGCCACCCACAAGTTGAGAATAAAGGATATAGGACGAACAGAGGGATTGTAGGGACCTTTTCAAAAATCCCTCCGAACAATTTGTTGACTTCAATTCTAAGCTTGAACTATAAGCTTAATGAGAGTCTCCCTGATTGACTCTGTGACTCTATTTTTACTCAATGTTTTTGGCGAGCACTCTTTAATTGCATCTATCTAATACATATTAAGGAGCATAAACAGCAGCTTTTGACAAGCCACTGTTTTCCTGTGCAGCTCAGACATTCAAAGCGAGAGTGAATTCCTTTTTTTTTTCAATTGCATACAGCAGTTTTTGTAACTGTGAGCACAGAGCAGAAATAAAGAGCTAAATCAAATCACCTTATTCCCGCACCAAAGTGCTGAGAAAAAGGACGCGAGGCAGGAGTTTTACGGAAGACAATCTTCAACCTGATTCTCCTTTTCCGCTGCTGATAAGCTGCACTGCAGATAATCAAGGAACACAACTGATAACCTGTTTTAATGCAGGCTCAGTTCTGTTTGTTTCATAACGGGAGACGCAAAGCCAACCACACACGTCCTCATGTTGCTTCCTAATGAGACGCTGACGTTCAGCGCTGCAGAAAGCCCGCCGTTTGAAGTCACTCTTCCAGAAACCATATGTTTACAGCTGGAGGAGCGGGCACAGAGCCACAAACCACACATGTGAGTACAGAGACACGCACATGCCTTCAATAATGTATGCGGAGCCACACACAGACACTCATTCACAAATAAAACATGTGTGGGTGAGGGGAAAAAAATGGAGGGAAGTGACTCATTTAAGTGTCAACAATTAAAACCTTTTCAGTGAGTTCACCCTGCTGTTATTGTTTCTGAAGTAAGCGGCCATAAATCCTGAAGTGGAAATCTTGGTGGCAGCCATCTGCTATATTATTTACTCTTTGAATGTAAAAACCTAAGATCAAATGGTCTGTAACATTCGAGTAGTCTAAATCAATTGCAACAGAGTTTTTGATGTGAAAACTTGTCAAGATGAGAATAAACATGGAGGGTTTCAATTTTGCGTTCTGCTGAAAAAACTAAACTTGCTTTAAGGGCAAAGGTCACTTGATTGAGGTTGAAGAAAGTGCTCAAAATGCTTTCATTTGACTCAAAGGACGTGTGTAAAGAAAGAAAAAACTTTGGCAAATGTGAATGTCTGATTTGAACCTCTTGAATTAAAAATTTTTGTTCTGAATTGTACTCAAATACAAGAGTATCTCATTGAAATAGCTTCATAAGTAATTACAAATGACACGCAAAATTGTTCAAGGCAAAAAGACTTATTCTTATGAAATGGAAAGTCTTAGCACTCAACCATTATTGATTTTTATTATTCATCTGCACCTTTGCCACTAAAACAATAAATACTCGAGTACAGACACCTGAAACAGCTCCATTAGTACAGTAACAATGTACAATCCTTTCTTATTTGCCACCTTATAGGCTACAATAGGCCCATAGACGTCAGTTAATCAAGTCCTAGGGTCATCTCTCAGATTCAGAAGGTAAAATTTATAGTGACCTCTAGTGGCAGTGGTAATTATGACAAAAGCAATGCAGTTAAACTTGGCCTTTATCTTCTCTAAGCTGAAATACTACAATCAGAAGAGTGTTAAAAACTTAGTCCAGAAAAACACAACAGCACCAGTCTTGTTTTCCCTCCGTGCAGTAAAGGATCTGTCTCCTCACCTACCAGTGCACTTACCCTTACCTCACCCCTTCAAGGAACTTCCAACCCCATGTGCTGTAAGACAATTCCTCTGTTCCAGTACATCATCTCACCTCCACTACTAAACTCAACACCATGAGCCTTAACTACAGACTGTAGAGTCCTTCAGAAAAGGTCTCAAAACCATTCTCTTTTGTACTTTTCAGGAGGTTGATTGAATTTTAATTGAATTTACAATTTTTATTACCATGCTTACTGGTTGGTTTTTTTTATTGTTGTGGTTCTTGCCAATATAGATTCTCTTCTCTGGGATGGATGAAAGAAACTGAACATAACCAAGCCACTTTCACTGGCTTAGTTATGTACCTACAAATATTTTGCACATTATTATATTGACAAAAATGATCCCAAAAATAATCATCAGATGACAAGAAGATTCGGCGGCGAGCCAGGATTTGTACCTGGCAGAACATAGAGAAACACTTCTGATAGCTGTTGGTTAAAGGCTGTGCACGCTCAAACATCTGCTTTCTCTTGGGGGCTGACTGGAGCTTTCCTGAGATTTAAACGAGCCCACCAGAAGTCTGCGTGCTAAAAGTGTAGCCCCATTAAGGCTAATCTCTGTGATTACGGCTCCCCATTCAGTGTTGACCAGGTGGATTTGTCTCTTCCTTTGCTGCAGACATTTCGCCTTATCAGAGAATAAAAAGCACAGCTGTCACTAATAACATAAATACGGGATCCATTCTTTCTATTCACGTGTTCTCTTGTAGTGTATTGGATTGATGGGTAAATGTGACCATTACTTTATTGAAAATGGAATGTTTGTTATCCTAAAGTGGAAAAAAAAAAAAAAACACAAAGGACAATCTGAGAAGTGTTGGTCAAGCATAGCCTGTACACTGCCACCGTCTTAATGTCAAAGCAAATTAGAAAGTAAAAACTGCAGCATGGGAGCCAAGAGTGACTCAAGCTTTTGGCAGTCCAAACACACAAGACTAATCTGCCTGTTACTGGAACCAATGCTGGGAAGTAATTAAGACCTAAAACTGTCTTTATCTTTGTCCAAATTGCTTGTCAGACGGTTGAAAAGCTCTAAAAACTATTTCCTTTCACACATTTGTAACATACGTTTTTCAGATTTCATTCCAAGGCAAGTCAATCTGAAATTGAATCGACTTCACACCATGGTCTCTTTAACACAAATATACTGGTTTGAGCCTGTTGCACCTTTATGACGACGGCTCAGCCTGTGCGGATGGCACAGAAAGGGAATGAATTTGTTGCAGCACCTTTCATGGCTGCAGGGGTTACAGTTATTACAGGCGCAGCTAATGCAAGAGGGGCTTGTGTGAATGGGTAAAGCTGGCATACGCTGCGAATAAGTCATGCTACTGGCTATTAGAGATCTGACAAACACAAATCTCACGAGAACTCTGTGCAAATCACTAAAAACCAGCGGTGAAGGGAATTTGTCACAATGCTGTTGTGTTAAAATGATTAACTTGCCATGCTTTGTGTTTGAACCCCCGACTCTGGTTTACTAAGATTTGTGTGCATTAGGCTGGTGATCAATAAAGAATAACACCACAAGTGACATCAAGTACAAACAGGAGTATTCAAATGAGAGTTTCCCCTGCTTTAGACCTTGTTTACACAAGAACTGGAAATGGTGTCCTTTCCCTGTTTTGTTTGCAGGAGTTTGCCATGGAGCGATTGCATGAAGCGCTCAGCCCCGACGAGCACAAAATGAAATGTGATACCACGGAGTTGGGAGTATTGCTCGAGTGAGTTAATAAACAAATCGGAGCGTTAAGGCAAATAAATGTGAGTTTGACTGAAAAAAAAAAAAAAAAGGCGATCTGGGAGATGATCTGTAACAAAATCAAAGCTGTGTGAAACGGAAGAGCAACAGAAGAGTCTGAGAAAAGATGCCAAAACCTACAAAGGGGTACAACGCAGAAAATATCTTGTATTAAAGTCTCCAAATAAAAGTCAACTATAGGGAAATGCATCCCACCGCAATAACAGCAACATTTCTACTGAAGGCTGAGGATACCTGGACCTTCTTTACAACTGCGTTAAAAAAAGACACAATCATAAACAATGCAAATGTTATATTAATGTGTTTGAGTGAACCACCAAAAGCAACACTACTACTACTACTACTACTACTACTACTACTACTTCTGCTACTACTACCAGTACCAGAATGAAACCTTCATGACCCATTATATGTTTTTAATGATGACAGACAAATTGTTGCTCTATTGTTTTGAGTTTTTTGCTTCAGGAAAGTTTTGCCTTTACACGACAATGTTGAAAAGGATGTAGTTAGCACGCTCGGCCACAGGTTGGCACTGTGGGTTGTTTTTGTAATGAAACCACACACATGCAAGCAAAAAATGATATGCTATAAACATTACCAATGGCGAACACATGCACATTCGTATGGATAGATGATGAACTTGTATTGCTATTATGAGTGACCCTCAACTATAAAACTACCAAGTCCCAGGAGAATATTGACTGGGAGTCGTGACACTCTGGAGGCCACCATGTTTGATGCTGTACATCTATTGTACGTCTGTACACTATTTACTACGGCCGTGGAGCTCACACGCAGAAGCGGCCTTTCAAAAAGTTCAGTTTTCCTCAGACAGAGTCAGAATTTTTTCTAAAAGTTCCATCTTTGCAGCTGTTTTCAAAAAAGTTCTGTTTTCTGTGACTCCTAGCTCCGTCGTCGAATAAACAGATGCTGAAAACACAAGGAAAGTTTTCTGTTTTCACTTGAAAACGTTGTGTAAATGGAGCCTTGGCATGGCTACTAGCCATTCGCCAACATTCCTCACAAACAGATTTTCCAGACGTGCGGTGAGTGTGTAAATGCAGACAGAAAAGGCCCCATGGAGGAACCGATGGGCAGAAGCAGAGGACATGTCTCTGAAGTGACGGACACCGCAGAAGATGTCACATTGTAGATTACATCTTACATAATACACACCTGTCACAAGTAAATAAACGGCACATTCAACCTGACAGCACTGACAGCCACGGCATCTCGCTTTGGCAACAGTGCAAGGCCCTTTTGGCTGACAGCATTTTGATGCATCTGTGATTTCACTTGAATAGGGGATCACAGCCAGCCCAGCCCCACTATCCCATCAGAGAAAATGCACATATACACAGGGCATTTAGTCTTTAAGTGGTCCTCTCTATCACTATAATTAAATGGAGACGTCAGTGCTTTGTATTGGCTGGTCTGGCGTGTCTGGACCAAAAGAAAAAAGACCAAAGCATTGTATGACTGGCTTAGCCGAGGTGGCGATGGATAAATAGGTGAGCGGCAAACGTAAATAAATGCAAAGATGAATGGTTGGAGAGGTGGATGGATGGAAAACAGATAAGTGGTTTTAGCTAATCGAGACGAGGGAAAGTAGATAGAGTACTTCCAGACACCAGATGGACTGTAGAGCACTGACGTCACAGCGGTAACACAAGACTCGAGAGAATGGAGGGAGGCGGGAGGGAGGAAAAGGAGGAGACTGAGGCTAAGAATAGTCGAACAACCTCGGGCCAGCTCAATCGGTCAGCCCTGCCTGCTATTTTTTACTTTACTACTGTGCCAGCCGGCACTCGTCTGACATCTTTCTCGACTCTCTTTTCATTTCACACTCCCCATCAGTCAACTTTGAAAGCTTAATAAGTCCACCTATAGCAAAATTTCTCTGCATCCAGTAAACAGAGTCCGCAGTACACGCAGGTAAACGGTAGATGCTCAAACTACTGTGCGCAGTGCTCGGCTTCAAAAGCAAGGCATCTACTGAGAAGTCAGTGAGTCGATACTGCTTCCTTCAAATGAGGGATCAAACACAAGACTCCAGAGGCCACGAAGCAGAGTGACTGGCAAGCGTCTGATTCCCACTTTCTTAGAGCCGATTCATTGACGTGGGTTAATCCCTGAGAGGTTCCACTTATGCACTCCTACAGGGGATGAATTTCAAGACAGAAGTAGGATTCATAAGCGGGTACAGGTGACAAGTAGCTGCAGGAATTACACTTATGTATATGCAAGTGTGTGCACTCATGGATGCTTCCTACTTACCACAGTCTCATCAGGAAATGGTGCTCCATGTCTTTTGGGTAGAAAAGTGCAGCTAAATAAGTCAGTCCCGAACACTGTAGAAAACAAAGACACAAAGAAAGGCATTTAAAAAAAAAAAAAAAAAGTATTTTTGAGCAGAAAAACTCAAGTGCAGCCTTTTGAAAAACTGTCAAATCTAGTCAGAAAATGTTGAGCCCTGTTTCACTTTTATTTTTCTACAGTGTGGTGCTCCTTCTTTACGGGAGAAAGCGCTCCCTCCTATAAGCTCCGACCTGTAAATGGGTCCCTGGTGGAAACCTTGCAGCTGTGCCAGTAAGTGTCGAAACAAGTAGCTTCCTTCAATACCGGGCGAACACTTAGTGAAAACTAAGCAAGAGCACGCGATGATGATAACAGAGTGATAGAAAACTAAAGAGAGAGTGACATTGCAGGAGGAGGAAAGCATCAGTGGCAAAAACAGCCTTAAAAGAAAGATGAGGGGACGGGCAAAAGGCTAACCGCTTAATTGAGTGTGTGCTGCGTTCAATAACCTCCTGAAGGTAGCGGAATGTGTGAAAGTGGTTGAGCCTCAGCGAAAAAATACTGAAGCACCAAGAAACCATTAGATTATATATTGTGACTAGTGAGACACAATGAGGGGAGAAAAAAAGAGACACGATTTGACCACAGGATACAAAACCTCCCCTGAAAGCACAAAGCAACAGGTCAGTCTGTGATCGGAAGTTGACAACAGAGACATAAAACATTACAGAAAGACATTTCGTAGCCTTGAGGAAAGTGTAGGCCTCCTCATATCTTTGCACTGGGAGGCATTGTCTTTGTCTTACTATGCATGGTGCGTCTGCCCATGCTAGATATGAATGCTTAATATTTTTAAGCGAAACGTGGCTGCCATGGGGTACTGCATATATTATTACTCTTCCACTAGTATTAGAATTGGCACAGTGATTACTGTTAGCTGTGAGCATTAGCTCCCTAGATTATTTTTGTTTCTCTAACAGCTTTTAAAAAGCTCCCTCAGTGTGTGTTAATTTGCAACTGTGGCTAAAAGACAAACTACAGTTACATAGCTTAGGTCCATGTGAGGAACCATATGGAGAAAACAAACATCCCATGGGCCCAAACCAGCCAATTAGAAGGGTAAAATCAGAGGAGGAAGATTTTACAGTGTAATAGTTTATTTAAAATGAACTTCCTTTCCTATTTTATGTACTGGGAGATTTGGTGTTTTAGTTAAAGTGGCATACCTTGCACAGCACTGAAAGCGAGGGCAGTGATGCAGCAGTGAACGGAGGCTTCCTCATTGCTTGTGAAGTATCATCAGCATCAAACCCGCCATGAGCACGAGTTTGTAAAACTATGCATGAAGGCTGCAAAATGTTCTGCATTTAAAAATAGCATACTGTTGAAATTCTTATTCTTATTCTTCATCAATTTCAGCTTTTTCAAGGTTTGGAAAAAAACATATTGCTTCAAATGCACAGTTTTTCAGAATGTAGTCCTACATATTTGCACTAAAACAAAGATGCCATGTTACTATTCCGGCCCCCTTGGAGAGAGGACAGGGTTGTATGTGGCCCTTGTACTAAAATGAGTTTGACGCTCCAGTTTCACAGGTTGTCTGCTACAATCCCCAAACGCCTCAACAAGAGCCTTATTTCATTTAAGCTCCACTTGCCTGGCAATTAGGTTTTTGTTGACCAGGATACAAAGATATTAAACGCACTCACATTCAGATATGACAGCCGAAGCCATTTTAAACAAAACAAAACAAAACAAAACAAAAAAAATGCTTTTGATAAGCATTGTGTGACATGAGGCGATGCATTTGTGCGTAATCCTACATGGAGGGTCTGACGCTGTTGCTCGTCAGGAAGAGCACGGCAGATGCTCCCAATGATTTGTCGGAAAGAGTGTGTGTGTGTGTGTGTGTGTGTGTGCATGTCTGTGGGTGTTGTTGCGCGGTGTGCCGAGTGTGTGGTGCGTGCGCGCGGGTGTGATGTGTCGCTAGCTAGCTGCAGAGATAATTAGAACACAACTCTTTTGCTGTCCCTGCAGGCCACCGATCCAGCTGCTTTCATCTAATATAGGTCAGCTGTGACAAAGCCCTCAGCATGGACACTGATCAGCTCTGCCAACTCTCATGCGCACAAAAATATTAAATAAACTCAAACTCGTGGAGATAAGCTCTGTGACGCACATGTCGACGGTACATATGTATGTTGCATGCATGCATATAAAGCGGGTCCCGCATTGGAGCCTCCGGGATGTGAGTTCACAACAACTCACAGCTTCGCCTGCAACTTGAGCGGAGAAACACACAGCCTAAACCATGAACACACTGAGGAGAGCACACGGGGATGAAGAAGTTGACTCTTTTACAGCTGAAGAAAACATCACCGGACACAGTCAATTTCAAATTCATTCACTGGCTTTGAAATCGGCGCTCAGCTGGAAATTGATTTTGACGCATTATGCGTGCGTCCGATTCTCAGCGACGTCCAAACTGCAAATTTTCTGTTAAAGTTCCACGTTATGCTCACACCAAAATACCGGATGCAAACTGAAAGATAGGTGCATGTGTGAATTAATTCATCTTAATTGTACATCACATTACAAGACATACTGTGGTTTTATTCAACTGTTGGGGCGGACATCATTAAATTGCAATCACGCTCTCCTCTTTGATCAGTATCAGTACAATTTCAGGTTAGTACCGTCAAGTGAGTCGAGTAAGTTGGTCTGCCCAGAGCTTGGAAAATCCAAACCTTTTCTTTTGTGTAAAGCACATATCAATATTAGAAATGACGCGTTCACACTGTAGAAGTATCATTCATCTAAATTTAACAGCTGACAGACACTCACACTGTCAGCCACAATTGGAATCTCCTGTCACTTGAACAGATGAAATAAAAACTGTTGATGTTATTCACTGATGATTTGTTAAACTGCCGAGTGATTCGTATTGCCGGCTACAATATGGCTATGTCAATCATTTCTAGTTACAGTTTGACAGTAAAAGACTGAGGAGTTGATGGAATTTATTTTTCTTATGAGTTTTGCTCTTTGTTTGTTAACAGAGCAAACTCTGGAAAAACAAAAAACAAAACAAAACTGCGGGATACACATTTCTCCTCTGCATAACCTCTAAAGAAAGCGGCGAGGCCTTGAGCTTCGTTAACACTAAATCCTCAATATCCTCACAGACACTTTCTCAAACGTGTGTGCAGATTCTCACACATGCACTTTTTTTTAATTAATTAATTTTTTCTTCCCCACAGACCCAGCAACATCCTCTGAACAAGTTTTAGTCACGGGGTCACACCACAACTCAACCGGTCATCGCGGGTCATCCCACCGAGGTCCGGGAGGGGCGAGACCCGAGCAGCCGAGGTGAAGAGGTGCCAGGTGGCCGAAGAGAAAAGCAATTATGTTCTACTTCTTTCCTCCACGCGCTGCACCATCAATTTCAAAGGCCACATTTATTAAGTGCCAACCGCTGATAGAGAGTGCACACCTAAAGTGACTGTCTCAACTCCTCAGGTGTTCCATCCAACCTATTATATCGATGAGTCGCTCAACAGAAAAGCATCATTATCTTCTGCCGCCCAACTACAGTGGACTCGCTAATGCGGCAATAATTGGTGCAAATTACAAAGTGAACAAGTAGAAGCGTAGCCTTTGGGACGGCCAGATAAAGAGGTCTACGCTATGTCGCATTGCGGGAGATCCATGCATTCTCTTGGATCTAATCACTGCTTTTCTTCCTTATTCAGCCTTACTTTTTTTTTTTTTCTTTTCTTTCTCCTTCCGTATGCCCGGAGAGTGCAAAGCTATTTATGCAAATACAATCAATACCTGATAGTCCAATTTCTAATGACTCTCCTCCTCGCTCGCTTTTCTTTCCCACTTCCTCTCTCCATCTACTTGTCTTCCAAGACACTGCAATGGGGGCATTAATTAGAGCCTGACAAGCACCAAGGATTTCCCATGAGACTGAGCAGCAAGGCCAGTTCATACCAGGTCAGAAGAGGACAGGGTGGTCTGACCACTGCAGCCAAGACACATGAGACCACAGAAACAGTATGAATATAAAGTAAAAGAACCAAAAATTGGATTGTAGAATACAGACTTCTATTTGCCCTGTCTTGCTATGAGGACAGATAGCTAAATACAGCAAAGTCAAATGATCACCATTCAGAATTATTTTGATTTCTTATATTTCAGCCAATTTCGGCAATATCCAGCTAAAAAAGCTGAAGAAATGTACTGCTGATGTGTGTGTTGTGTAAGAGACACACAGTCATGAATGTCACTTGTTTTCTAATAAAGCACAACTATTCCAAAGATCAGTCGGATCACAATCAAATTGTCCATCTGCTGACCGCACGTGCATGTGCACACTCAATAGTTCCTTGGTTTGAATCCCTGCTCTAAGAAAAATCTTTGTTACCCCGTGTGTCTCTGTCTCTATCTACCACACTTTCTCATACTGTTATTATAAAGAAAGGCTTGAAATGCTGAAAATATATATTTAAAGCTTTTTTTGCCATGATCAAAGCGGAAAAGTTCTTTGAAAGCAGGTATATAGGGATAAAAAGAGAGCGCTCGTCATCATGTCTCTATAATACTGAATCGAAACCGAAAATATACCTCAACAAAATGTTCGTTATCATTTTTTTTTCTTTTCTTTTCTTCCGATGAGCCTCTGTCAAAAAGGATTGTATAGCTGTATTGCTAACTTTGGGGCCACGGTAAAACCCAAGGAGCTTAGTTCCATTTTGCGAACCAGTGTCCTACATTTAGGACATAGCACATAGATTTTTTTTTTTTTTAATAACATCTTAGGGATTTCCGCAGGATTAGGTTCAGACAACCCAAGCAACTTCTTTAACACCAGCCATTTCCAATTAGATCCTATTAGCAGAACATTGACTTCGGCTCTGCAAACACCCTATAGGGGATTTCCATCGGCTTAACAGGGGGGAAAAAAAGTTAAATAACAGTTGCATGTGTTCATTCCATACAGTATATACTGCTCCAATTTTCTGCATCCAGCACACTGTCAAACAGTATGACAACCTCTGAGTCTTTCCAGTGCCTATCTGTCCATGACACGGTATAATGCCTATTACACAAGCAAGGATCATGCTAATAACATCGGTAGGCGAGCATGTATACATTAAGGTCCTGATGCACCCAGCATGATAAAAGGCGCTCAATTAAGCTGCGAGCGAGATGACAGAGGTTTAAGGACGGTACGGATCAGCCAGAAACAAGATAAGGAGAGAAGTGAGGAGAGGCGAAATGCTGACTTCTCCCCTGGTGATCTCCGAAAGCAGACGCAGATGTAACGGATGAAAGACAAAAGGCAATGAAAGAAAAATGCTTTCAAGAAAACGTAAACGGAATAAATGAAAGCTGTGAATACCGGCTTTACAAAGCCGTTTACACAACAACGGTTTCAAGTGAAAACAGCCGTTGTGTTTTGGACGTCTGTTCCCACGACAACGGCGCTCGTAGCCACTGAAAAACACAGCTTTTTGAAAATGTATCCCAAAGTGGAACTTTTTGAAATCTGCACTGTGGAAATGGGCAGAAACTCAACTTTTTGAAAATGGACTTGATAGTTTTATAGTTGACAGTGGCTGTTATAACAACTCAACTTTATCGTCTGTCCATGCAAAACCGTATCCATTGTTAATGCTTGTAGTGTACTGTTCTCCGTTCTCTGTGCACATGTGCCTGTGGTTTAATTACAAAAAAAAACCCCAAAAAACCAACAGCGCCAAATCATGGCCTTGCATGCTAATGACATAGTTTTCAGCCTTTCAGCATTTTCAAAATGTTGCCGTGGAAAGGCAAAGCCTCTCTTAATCGAAATGTTTTCGCTTGAAAACTTGAAACGTCATGTAAGCGGAGCCTCAATCTATCTATTGAGCTCATCTGTGCAACTCGTGCACAGAGGAGAAATGAATGTATCATATGTGATCAAATCATCTTGTGAATCCAATTGTATTATTCACAGCGGCTCTGTTCATTAACATGTTGACACAAGCAATGACTGTAAAGCCTGCTTTGTGATTTATCTCATTATCTCAGACTATTATTTGCGGCTGCATGCTTTCTTCTATTTTACTTTTTCATATGGATCACTTAATCAATCAAATAATCAATCTTTATTCATGAAGCACCTTTCACACAATGAAACGCAATTGAAGGTGCTACAAATGAATGAGAATACAATAAATGGAAAACAGATGAACAAACATACAGACCTGCATATAGTATACACTCGCCAGCCACTTCATCAGATATACATACTCAGATACTTGATAATGTTAATAGGTATTCAGCCAATCGCATGGCAGTTACTCAACCCAAGCATGAGAATGGGGAAGACAGACTTTGAGTGACTTTGAATGTAGGATCATTGTTGGTTATGAGGGGGGCTGGTCTGAGAATGTCAAAAACTGCTGATCTACTGAGATTTTCACATACATTTCAAGATGAAATACCCTGTGAGCAGCATTTTCTTCTGGGAATTACAACCAAAGTATGCAAAAGACCATCTCTGTGATCAAAGATGGACCACACCAGGTGGAACTCCTGTCCACAAAGACCACAGTCTACCATCTTCTGACAGCTTCTCCTGGCTCTGTCGATCTCGAACTTCTTTTTCTGCAGTGAGTTCTCTGTACTCAGAATACCTCTGTTATCATCAAATGTAAGTCAAAACGAGCACCTTTGAGATGTTGGAAGAGAAGGTTGACATCGTGGCTGTTCGGTTAAAAAAAAGTGTGGACCAAAATCAGTGGGTAATATTTTCAACACCTCGTTGCCACCCGGAATGAAGACAGTTCTGATAATAAAAAGAACAACCAACCGGCTATACGAGGAACACATATTTCTTTGGTTGGTGTTTGCATACGCACCAATGTACGCGCACACTCAAACATCCGTGGTAAAATTCAAAAAAACATCAAACTTGATAGAATAAGCCAACAAAAGGTGGTCAAATCAGTCCTAAGATGGAACTCAGGGTCAAATGTTGCTCCAAGGTTTTAATGTATCTCTGCTCAGGTTCATCTCATTGTGCTTAGTAGGAGTCCAATTTCTCCCTCTGAACTGTAACCAGCCCTCTTGCCTTGTCCTTTCTTACAGATATCTGAGAGTAGATATGAAAACAATATGTCTTTTCACTATGTGCAGAGAGTGATTTTGCTCAGATAGCTTCATTTTCAAAAGCTTCTATCCAGGTCTGAAAAATTGGATGAATATTTCAGTGATGGACCACTGACTAAATCCATCAGCAGTTATTTTCTGGGAAACAGATTACACAATTATTTTATCGATTCATTTTTTTTTTTTTGCTGAATTAATTATCTGCTTGTTCAAGAATTAACTAATTATCCCATCCAGCTTGTTTGAGGAGGGTCTCTGTGAGCGGGAACAGGCTGTGTTGAACCAAATTAATAATCAAGAGTTTTCCCAAACCTTTAACAAACACTTCAATGCAGAACTTAAAGGTTTTTTCCACAATGCATGACCACAAGATATTCATGCAAAGTGCGAATGTTTGCCCAGTGAGTGTGCAACAATCTGTCAAGTGGAACAGAGTAGATTAGGATGGTATCAGTATGGCTTTGTGGTCGCAGCACTGCCTTGCTCGTGTCTTGCCAATACACTCTCCTTCAAATGGAGTCAAACATCTACCAAGCATGCTTTGCTTTGCTTCAGTATGGTTTTGTTGAACCGAGGTCAAGATGGCGTATATGCAACAATGAGTACTAATGACAACTTGGAATATGTTTGTGTAATAATGAAATCCAAGTCTTTACCTTTAACTCAAGAAGTCCGACTTGAAATATTTGCAGTCTTGAGGATTTTTCATATTTTCTTATTCAGACTCTCTTTACACTGACTGAAGAATTTAGTTTTGTTTTTGGGTATGGATTGATGGATGGCATTCAAAGCCAAGAGAGGGAGCCTTGTGCCCATGCAGTAGTTATTATGAAAGACTACTTGCAAAAAACAGAAAAGATTCTCTCACTTTCAACTCGACTTGAGCCACGGTGAACTCATTCACAAAGAGGACTTCATTTGGATTGTGACATCGAGCCGATGTTTACAGATGTAAGCGGTCGTGACACTTTAAACAAAACTTTAGCGAGTTCAATCAATTACGCCAACGTGGGATCACAGCAACTAACCTTTGTTGATCAACTTCCCCATTAGAATAATCATCTTGCCAAATCAGTTTTCTCCAAATCAGCTGCAGGATAAAGACCATGTCGGCAGACATACACAGAGGCACCTGGATGCTAATCAGGCGCCCTCATCCCGTCTTAATGGGCTTTAGAGCGTATTTCGACTGTACACAAATCAAATGAATGTGGCGGTTCTAAGCGTGACTGTAGACACACTGTGTATTGCAGAGTGGCGGTGGTGATGCGGTGCTTTTAGGCTGGCAAAGAACTGCCTGCATAAATCAGAGACGGGACCGCAGAGTTACACAGAAGGGAAGAAAAGGGCAAAGGGATGATTGAGAATAAGGTTAAAAAAAAGAAAGAAAATAAAAGTGGGATGAGGACATGTGGTAATGTGATGAGGCATTTCAGGGTAACAAAAAGGAGCAAAAAAGACTTCTTTTTTTCCCCTGCTTCTCTGGGTTTGAAGTGAATGTGTGCATGTACTCTAAGTACAAGGCCCGCATGTGTATGTGGCTGCGCAGCTGTGCTTTGGTTCATGTATCTTTATGGGTATACTTATTCTCTGTGGTCAGGGCAAAACACTTAGAGCCCAGCTCTACCTCCAGTACTCACCTGACAGCTCACCATTTTTCATAGCATTTCTGCTGCTCTCTCTCGCTCTCGCTGCTCCCTCTGTTTTTTCTCTTTTCCCTCCCGACTCTTACGGATCCCTTGGTTCCCATTAGGTGACTCCCTGGCAGCAGCTGAGTACAGTAAGTGAATGTTTCTCCTTCCTCCACTCTCTCTCTCTCTCAATCAATCTTTCACCCTCTCTGATGCACTTCCCGTGCCCTCTCACCACCTTCTCCTCGTACGTCTTAAACTCTCTGTTCGCTTCCTTCCACTTTCTTCTCCAACGCTCCCCCCGGCTTTCCGTTTAGCACTGTAAACCCATTCGGCGCTCTCTCAGGACACAAACAAAGAATGATGAGTGAGAGAACACCCAAGAAAACAAGTAGGTGAAAAACAAATCATATTTTTATTCAAGTACAAAGTAGCTTTTTTCTTTTTTTTTTCTAATCGCGAGCTAGCAATATGGGAGAATGACTAAAGTTATGATTTATTCATTTCAATTCTGCTGGTTAGTGTGGCTGTGGCAATGATGCCCCAGAGCATCCAAATGATCAGTATCGTTTCATCTTTTTTTCCTCGGTGAGGCCAGTATGAGATTGCGTGTGGGTGTTAAAACACATTCAAAATGTGTGTCCGCATGCATGATTCTTTATGTTTTTCATTATGTCATTTTTCATCCATGTCCCTTCACCCGAAACTCTATTCCGAGCCGTTGCGTCACAGATCATTAGACAAATATAGTGACAGTGCACTGATTACAGAAACGAATGACGCATGCCGTTTTGCCCCATTGTGTGTGTGCAAACGCATTTACTTGCAACTGTGTGTGTTTGCTTGCATGCAGAGAGGTCATTTAAGAGCGAGGGAGAGGCTGAAGCCAGTGAATAGGATGTCCATTACGGGCGGAGTATCGGTAATATGACACAGAGGTAACAGCGAGAGTTTAGCACGTCATCCAAAGCCATCATCAGCTTGCACTCAAGGTCAGTTACAGGTTAATGCTGAAAGAGATTCACTGCAGCTCCGTAACAGGTGCAGCCATGCTATGCTTAATCAATGGAAATGACTATGATGCAAGAAAAATCTGAACATCTGTAAATTCTGTTTGGGTGGATGTTGTTTTTTTTTTTTTGGTGACATTTCAACTTTTTACACTACAAGACCTTCAATCAGTACCTTTTGGTCACCAACTGGTCCTTCAACAAAACAGTACTTTTTCAATTGATAGTTCAAATACTCGTATCTAAACTTCAAAACAAATAGTATTTGGCCGTTCCCTGTATCTGCTTTAGGTTCTCGAAAGTGCCTTATTGTTGCTTTCTTTGAAGTGTGCAGAGTTAATTTTGACAGAAAAAGCTTCAGGCCCCTCTTGTGATCTAAAGATCAACTCGTGGTTTCACTGTTCAAACAGTGCTGCCATTGTTTCTAGCTTTAACGACCGGATTTACTAGACTTTATAAAGTGTGGTAAATTGCCCTGAAAGTGCACTTGGAAACAACTTGGTGTGCTTTAGATCCTGTTTACACCAGAACAAACTGCTGGAAATGGTATCGTTACCCCACATTAGTGTTGAAGTTCGCCGCCACAAACACAAAATATTAAATGTGATACCATGGAGTTGGACATGTTGGTTGAAAGAGGCACCAAACAAACCGAAGCGTCTCAATTTGGCAAAATAAATAAATAAATAAATAAATAAATAAAATGGGACATGATCTATCACAAAGTAAAACAAAAGGAAACAATTTAAAAAAGATTTCAAGCGATCGAACCCCGAAAATATACAATAAAGTGAGCAAATAAAAGTTGTGGTGAGCCAGCAGAGGAAACAACTGAAGTGCTGCAGAAGTTGTAAATCACATTGTGCGTTTTACCAATGTGCTGAATCGATAGTGTATTCCACTTCAGTAGGCTTCAGTAGATCTTTGTGCTGCATGTTCGTTTTCCGATGTGAAAACCTCTCGGGGATCACACCTTAATTATTCAGCCTGTTGTCTGATGTCGTTTACAGCTTTGTCCGCCTTATCTCTTCCTATTTCACTCATATTACTCTAATGAATTACTGCAATCATCCTCATTAGAATTTCTTCCAGCCTGCACTTTCCAGTTTATTCGGCAACAGTTAAACCTCTTTCGCTTTGCTTGTCTGCTTTATTGCGGGGTCAGCATCGCCCCGCTCCAGCCTGATGCTCCCTCCGCCGTACTTCCTCATTGGAAATGTCCACTTTTCTGTCATATGCTGTGCGTTGTGTTGTTCCTAAACAATTTTCAACAACAAATCGCACGAGTTGAGAAGATTAAAAAAGCTTTTTTTTTTTTTTTTAAATATCTAATTATATATATCTGTTGTTGTGATTTAAACAGTGGGGGCAATTGTCAATACTTCAGGTGTGCCAGCAAAACCTTTTCTTCTCGTTGCTGTTTGCAGTCGGATCAATGTCAAATTAGAACCTATTGGATATCAATATAGTCATGATCACATGCATGCATACAAATGCAGGGAAAACGCTCCATTGTCATCGGTAAGATGTCAGTACGTTCTAAGGTTACATTTCAGCCACTGCATTGCACGTCTTTTGTTGAATGTTTACAAGCATACAATTAAAGTCAGCCCAGCTGTGATTGGTCAATACTACTCAGAGATAAGATAAACAATCTTGATTTTTTTCGTTTTTTCAAAAAGCTTGTGATACATATTCCACACTGAGAGTGGGACTGCACAAAAAAACTACTTGCTGGAGCTCCCATTTAAACCTCAGAAGGAAACAGGTTACTACAGGTTACAGCACAAGTTCCATGTACAGGTTATTTACAGCATCAGCTGGCACACTTCAAATATCTCTTCGGAAAATGTGCTTTTTTCTAATTTGATGAATGCTTTTTTTGTTGTTCAACAACAAGGGTAATAACTATGTTGGTGACATCTGTGCCATTCCGATAAAAGAACTTCCTTCTGTGTGCAAAAAACAAACAATTGACAGCCATTCTTTTCAAGGAACAACCCAATTTTCAAGTGTGCTCCAGATTTCTTTTCTACTCAAAAGCTGATTTCCTCTCTGAAGCCCAAATAGTGCTTTCTTCTAGTCCTTCCCTCTAATATATCCCAACTCGCAATCTCTGAGGAATTGACATTGGTGTTCCACCTTTTACTCTATTTGACACAGTAAATTTCAACCAATCACAAGAGCCAATTTGCAAGGGGGGTGGGGGGTGGGGGTGCGAATGAATCACAGCAAAATCTGGGGATCACGCTGAGGTCAAAGATGATGTCAGTGAGGAGCGAATCTCTTCAAGTGAAGTCATCAAAGCCTCATTATTCTTTTCGCTCAGGTCTGCTCAGGCAAATTAGCTTCACCACTCAGGTGCGTGTGCATGACTGTGCGCGTGTGATTTAGTCTCATTTGTGGTCGCACCCAATGTGAAATAGCTTTTGTGTGCCCCTGTGTGTGTGTGTGTGTGTGTGTGTGTGTGTGTGTGCATTGCACACAGTTGCTAATTGAGTTTAAAATGCATCCGCTCAAAGAAGCTCACAGCACTTGTGGACAGAGGTTTTTCTTTCTTTTTTTTCACAGGAAAGGATACATCATCAAATAGTGCATCATCAAACAGCCCCATTATAATGACAATAAGGAGAGACGCGGGGGGAAAAAGCCTCGGAGCCATCACCAGGAAAAACTATTTTCCATCTTTTGACTAGTGAGTGAGCCTTACTTTTTATGTTTGATATATATTTCTCATTTAGGGAAAAAAACCCAAAATACACATTAGAAGAGGAGAGGACTTAATTTATCTGAAAATCATCATTAACCTGTTGTTTCATGCATCGGCTCAACCAACGCGCGCAAATTCGTCACGGGCTGGCTATCTCTGTTGTGATTTGCATATTTCTGTTTGCATATTGTGTACGGCCTGGGTGTGTGTGTGTGTGTGCGTGTGCGTGTGTGTGCGTGTGTGTGTAAAAAGCATCAAACCTGATTATTTGTGTGTCTCATCTGTTTGGGGACTCAATGTGGATACGAACTGTCCTTCGGTGTGCATCCATATGTGTCTGTTTTTTATTTGTCTGTTTTGTAGAAAACAAGCAATCTGGTGACCTTTAAGCAGGGCAGGGAGGAGAAGTGTAACACACACACACACACACACACACACACACACACACACACACACACACACACACACACACACACACACACACACACACACACACACACACACACACACACACACAGACCTTGCAGAAGAGAACATGGAGTGTCATGTCGACTTAATGCTTTGCTTTTGCAGATTGAAGCTCCTGCCATATCAGGGGAGCATGTAAAACACTCCATCACATGGAGCTTCGCTAAAGGCCAGGACTGCCACAGCTGCTCCGCCGGTCTCCAGGTGACTGCCGCACCCATGTGCTACATACTCACACACCCACACAATCTTTGTCGGCAATAAGACAGCGAGGCACGAGCACAAACATCCAGTGCATCCTCATCACGTACCAGGCACTGAGACGGCAGCTCCTCAGGAGATCATACAGTATACACACGTTTCAAAGATGAATACAAAATAAAAGCAACAAACTGCCCTTTTAGTCTGCATGTGCTCAACACAGCTGCGATGAGTTCCATTTGGACACGGTGCCTGAATTTAAACATCCATTCCTTGACACCGTGTACCATCAGGCGTGCACCAATTAGTAGGAGAAAGTCTGCAACGACAAGAATCGCACTGTAAATGTCAAAAAGACCTATACACACACTCAGCGGGGAGAAAAGGAGGAAGAAAGGGAGAAAGTGAAAGACAACCTAACTCTAATTAGCAGATAGGAGCAAAGTGGCGCTAAGAGTTTTGACAATGAGGAATGTCGTCATTTTGAATTTCTTCTCATCCCCACTCTCTCTCCCTCCTCTTCCAAGCCATCCCTCTCATTAATTGGCTGTCACGCTTGTGAGCGTCTTGATGTATGCCTGGTGTGTGTGTGTGTGTGAGTGTGTGTGTGCGTGAGTGTGTGTGTGTGTGCGTATGTGTGATTGTCAACATCAGAATGCTGTGGGCTGCGGTCGCCCCCGGTAATGAGCGACCATATCATTAGAGGGAGGTGATTATCTTATACCGTGTGGCGACGCTGGATACATCGGTGACCTACTACACACACGTACACACACACAGACTCACACACAAACACAGTTAACGTGCCTTATGGCAACATTACACTGATATACATTCACTTTCTGCTGACTTACTGTGAACTCAGCTGTAACTACTACTTGCCTAACCTAACTTGACCCTAAAATAGCAATAAATGCATGGATTTCTCCCATGAAGAACTACATTTTTTTTATTTTACATTGATTTGACCGCCCTATAGGTTAGTGTTCATTCAGCTTTAAACTCCTACCAGGATAAAAAAAAGCATGCACACGCGATCATACGTATGTGTATTCATCACCTTCTCAGGGCATAACATTAAAGTTCCCTTTTCCTGCCGGCTTACTCTAAACCATACCATCACTATAACATCAACAACTAACCTTCTTCACCTAAAACTACAATTCCTACGAGGAATCTCCTTTTTGTCCCTATGATGACATGAGCCCTTCCATTGTATCGCAATAGATGTAGATCCATAACATCATAAGTTTTTCTCTCTCTCTCTCTCTACTTTTCCGGCCTTCCTTCCTTCAATCCGTCAGCTTTGAGACCTTTCACTAATTATTCGACTTGTTTCTCCGTTCAGGCATGCTGCCCCTCCATGATATCCACACTTGAAGACACGCACACAGCAGGGTTTGGGAAGTCAGGCAAAACAGCAATAAATTAATGGATGTGGAAAATGCCACCCAAGTGATAATGAAGGGCAAAAAAAACAACAACAACAAAAAGAGAAATGAGTACGCGAGTTACTGCTCCTACATTTCTGCATACATCCACATACTGTGTATTTGCCTGTAGGTGCTTTAGATGACACAAAGAAGGAAGAAAAAACAGAAATCTGCCCAAACTTCACACAGTCGCAGAGTAATAATAATTAAAAAAAAAAAAAAAGCAGAGCAAAAAGAGAGGTAGCTCATTTTCTCTCCTACTGAGATTCATCTGCGGACTGTGGAATTGTGCTATGCCATCTTTACTGCTTGGCTTGTAGCCCTTAAGCAATACAGGGATTAGTGTAGAATTTGTTCTGTGAAGCTCCTGCTGTACTCTGTGGCTGTGATCTGAGGAAATCTATCTCAATGCATTAAGACCTGAGGGGAGGCTCTGTAAGGAGAGGTATGAAGAAAAAGAGAGATGAAGGAGTTTGACAAAAAAAATAAAAACAAAAAAAAAACACACAGGTGCTACAGGAACAAGAACATTAAGTAATTTTGTGACACCTCTCTCCGGCTGATCGGTGGACTTGAGAAGAAATTGCGGCGGGAAGACATATCGATTAATTTGCAGTACAGTGATCTGCTGCGACAATGCAGGCGCTGAGTGGAGGTCAATATTCTCTTCAGCACTGCTGATGGTGGATATGGCTCCTTCTACTTTGTTACTTGGTAACATGGAACCTGTGCTGTGGCCTAATCTGAATATGTTTGCAAGGAATTAGTAAGTAACAGTGAAACCACCGTCTTTGTTAGTAACAAGTTTTCTCTGATTCTGATTCATGTAGAACGTGATGATGATCTATTCATTCTGTGGCTTCGTCTATTTTTGGTCCATCTTTTAGTCTGTGCTGCATTCAAAGGTCAAGCAAACTGCACCAGAGTTCGTCTGTAAGAAATCTTATTTTCAGGTGAGTGACAGTGTGTTTGCTTGATGCAGACCAGGGTTCAAACAGGTGCAGTGACACTATCAACAAATGTGCTGCACTAATGCCTCCCATTGCACAAGATTTGATTTTATTAAAATGAAACCTGACATCATTAAACACAAATTCGAAAGACTCTTGAAGTCCTGTTTTCCCATTACAGGCCAGGATGCGTTTGATGTTTTGGTTTCACACCTGTAGTTTATACCAGTTTGTGTATTTGGTCAAAATGTCATTTTAACACACGTTGACATTTTGTGGACAGCGAGATTGAATCCTGTTTCAGTGAGAGAGCTACTGGAAAAAAATATCAATGCAACATTGGATTTCAGTTTGGCTCCAGGTTTGGCCGTGGTTGGAACAGCCACAATACATAACTCAGCAAACTATGGGAGACTTTTTAGCTCAAACCTGTGAGTGCAAGAGACAGTCGGCGCAAACCCTGCTGCGATTGGGATTGGAGCCGTATGGGGACCACCTCCATGTGCCGCTGTTTTGGCGTCCAGCAAAGCACGAGTGTTATGTTTACACCTACTCCGCCGTGTCACACTCAGTGATACTGCAGACAACTGCGTTGACTGTTAACGGGAGGTGTAAAAGCATCTTAAAACTAATAAATGCAGCACTGAATATTCATTTTGGTACATCCAAATGTAAAATGTCCATCATTGAGGTTTTTGATATCCCAGTTTTTCTCACGACAGAACCAATGTCACTGCTATTTCATGCATCCGGCCTTCGTGATAACCTCCGATTGAAAATGAAGGTAAATCAGTCTGGTCAATGGAAAAATGAAATTGCTTTCATGAACAAGCCTGCTGGTAACTATTCAATCTGCTCTGCTTGCCTTTTGGACCACGAGCAGATCGCTGAATCACGTGCCAGTCTGATGAGGAGTCGAAAAAAAATAAAAATGGAACAACTGTTTTGGCACTTTCCGTCTCTTCCCGCAATGCTGTTTCTCATTATCATCCTGCGTTAATCCTGAGATCTGCTCATTAAACAGGGCGAGAACATCCACACACTGTCAGCAACTCCACGGGAACAAAGTGCAGACACACCGGGAGGCACTCGTGCACAAAGCCGCACGCCAAGCAATGGAGAGCCGCAACCCGTTCCCTCGCTGCATGCGTCATTCACATCATGAAGTCATTTCAGCTTCAATCACATGCTGTAACGCTTTATATTTCCAATATGATGACATGAGGCATTTCACTAATCAATTTGTCATACTTGACAGTCTGTGTGAGTATCATGCAGGCCAATATTTTCTCTGCTATTCATTTTGGCCACTTGATTGTGTGTGTGTCTGTGTGTCACAACTCATGAGAGGCTTGTGCTTTAGCTTGAGTTGGAGTCTGCTTAATTTCCTCCCCGCCCAAAAAACATAAACAAATGCAATATGTATGCTCGGCTGAAGAAAGCTGTCAGACATGATCTATGTCCACGCCCGCTGTGTGTGTATCTGTGCAAGTTGCTGCTTGGTTTAAATTCATGCATTTCTCATGCACTGGAAAAACCTCTACACAACAGTTGACTACCAAAAACGACAGTGTATTCCTGAAGTCGTGCTGTAAAAACCATTCCACCCGAGAAGCAGCCTTGCATAACATTACTGTGGCTTTGCTTGCCGCCTATCCCTGCACACTCACTTCTAGTCTACTCGGAGCACTCAGTGGCATTCATATTGAATGAGTATATTGATGGAAACTGGTCACACAAACATTCACACATTCTGATGCAGAAGAAGTCTCGCATGCGGCGCAAATCCCAAAACACACACACACACACACACACACACACACACACAGGAATAAGCATCCATAGAGCGCCTACACCGAAGGTATGCATACAAACAGAATCGTTTATTATAAAATGTGAGCTCATGAGTCCAGGTTCTGGAGCTTAGATAGCACCTCCTCTTCTTCTTGCTTTTTATTAATTCATCGAATGGGAGCCCCACGTTCCAGAGTCTACACAAACCATGATTTACTATGCACCGCGCTAAGAGCTGCAGTGTGTCTTCAACAGAGCATCGCTACATTTCCCCTGATGTCCTTTTACATGACAACAAAGGCAGGAGCTTGGTTAAAAAATATATTATATATATATATATTTTTTTTTCTTTTTCTTTTTTTTTTGTGGGGGGAGGCTTGCTCAAGAGAGGAGTGCTCCAGAGAGCCAGAACGAGGGAGAGTAAGTGGCTAAACTCAGCGTGCTTCTGATGTTCGTCAGTTAACAGAAAAGATGGAGGTTAAATGAAAGATGGGGACCAGGTGGGGGAGAGGAAGGCAGAGGTTTTAATGATGAAATATGAAAGACAGAATGCAGCATATTACACAATTTCCCAGGGTGTATATATTTAAATATGAAACTTTTTCACTTCTCTGCCTTTTTCTGCTGATTTTCTGTATTTCCCTACCCTGAGGATCTGTACACAATCCCAGCAGAGTGTCTGTTGGTCTCGGTAGAGAATATATAAACTCGAACTCTAACCTACACTTGAGAGACGTAGTGGAACGAATATACATATAGCAGGCAAAATGAGCTGAAGGGCATATACCGTATATATATGATTTTTTTGACAGTTAACTTGCTATAATCCAAGTACAGGAATTTAATGCTTTGTTCCTCTAAATAATGGCTTTATTCAAATCTATTGTTTGAAAAATATCATGCATGGGATTGAAGCATATTCTTATAACAGACTCGCTTGTTTGTGACCCACCACTCTCATATGCTCTCGCTCTCTTACCTCGACCCCCCCCCCCGCCCCAAGCTCAGCGTCAGTGATTTCCTTTCTTTTACCAGTGCAAGTTTCAAGCTGAGACAAGGTTGCTCGTGATGAGACGGGTTCACACAAACATTTCACAGCAGCTCCCTCCAAGAGTCGGGAGTGCAATGAAACGAGAATCCCACTCACATTCGGTGAGCATGCGCCACAGTTTCACAGTCTGTTCACCTGGAACAATATCAGACAGTGCAAGTCTGTCAAAGTAGGGGAGAGTGAAACCCCCCAGCCACTCCTCCCCCACAAAGAATGTTGTCTAAAGACAGAGACGGGCAACTTCGAGCAATGAGAGGGAGAGAAAATCCTACCAGAGGGCCAAGTTGTCAAAATGCACTTAAACCAACAACGATTTCTGAGAATTTTGAAGAACAAATGTAATCAAACAAACAAACTGTATCACTACATATCATGTTTTTCTCATTAAGCTCTTTGTATTTTATACTTTTTTAACTTAAAATGCCTTCAGTAATACAGACACATCCCTGTATTTCCTGGGAGTTTATGTGGCCTGGTGGCGGCTAGTCACCCATGCGTGGTTTAGAGGTCCAGCCTCTTACAAATAGCCTCATTCAGCGGGGACACGTTTGCTGGCAGCCATGGATACTATCTACCACAATTAAGTAAAACCCAGCGAGGTAGATCTCATCTTGAGGTGCCCGGGCTTCCAATTATAAGGATTTCTGTATAAACCTGAACTCTAAACGGCCATAATAGACTCAATCAAGCCCTCTCTCAAAGAACTCCATCCCAAAATTGATAGAACAAACATAGCTGAGCCTATTGGACTGTTTTTTTCTTATCCACTCCTCGGTCCAAAACTTTCCGAAGCTTATTCCACATAGTTGTACAACCACCACTTAAAAGACCGAAGGCTGTGGTTGCGGCCTCAAAACAACAGCTTACAATGTTGTGGCCAAAAGATTTTCAATGATTTCAGAAAAGAAGCACTCAGTGTCTGAGAAGCTCTTGTACCACTCCATGAAGGTAAAAGTGAAACAGGCAGGGCATTTTATACGAAACTCGATTCATCAGAAAGTACATTACAACACTGGGGATATGAATACGTGTTTTTGGTAAGAGGATATTTCGCAAGTGTCTAGGTTTCGCGTTTAAGTACTGTGCATTTGTGCTTTTATCTCCCCACTCAGAAATGATGTTAGGTCGGGGATGCACAGCCTCCATTATGTACACTGTGGTTGTTTGGTATGGGAATGGGAAGCATGCCCATTTTAGAGAAATACGCATGTTCTGACTGATACGTTCTGGTCACCAACAGCTAAATGTAGGCAATAGCAGGGACACAGTTTTAAACGGCAAAATGACACGCATGATAAGCTTGACTGTCAAAGCTCCTGTGAGAAAGAGAGACTCTGTATGAAAGCAGAAATGGCCTTGAACAACCATTTCTTTGTGAACCTCAATCCAGACAGTAATCTTTTTCCCTGATTAGTCCACTTGTTTTCGCAGTGGCAGCCTCGCAAATAGGAGATGACTGCAGGGCATTGTATTCCAATGTACAAACCCCCTCAGAAAGCTCCTCTCAGATGTGTTGATCGGCATATTAACTTTTTGACTCATCCACAAACTTTGTCAGTGCACACTCAAAGCAAAAGGACAACATCATCTGCATCATCTTGCACTTCTGTCCCTTATTGTATGATGACCCCTCTGTAACAACTGTATTAAAAAGGGGTTCAAAGTGATATATTGTGGTACCTGCATGTGGATTTAATAAAATTTCAGATAGTACTAGCCATTGCTTAAATACAGGTGGAGGTAAAGGTGCTTGCTCACTCGTAATCTATGGTTGGTCACAGGGGATGGAGACAGATTTCTTGTACGAGACAGAAATCTGTCCTGATAAAGTTTGCTATGTCAGCAAATAGGATATATTGGTCTTTGACCGGAGCAATCCAGCCCATATCAAAAGGTTTAGATATTTCAGGACTGGTCCGTGTTGGTCCTGGACTAAAATATATTGACCCTGTCTGTCTGCAGTGGACTACTCTGGATGACTATTGAAGAGAAATCACGTGGAATAGCCGCTGAACTAAAATCAGCAACGGTCCTCTTCTCTCTGTTTGCGGCGACCTGGTCCGAAACCCAGGGAGAGTGCAGGACTACCCAGGATCTGATGTCCTGTCTGCTCCTCAGGAATAGGCTCGGTTTGTAGTTTACTTAAGCATGACATACTGTATTAGAAGCTATCATAATAATCAAAGGTGTCATGATTTATGTTTTGCCAGTGTAATGCCAATGAATCATTTAAGCCCTTGCATGTGTTTCTATCAAGATTTTGCCCAGTTAAGTAATCAAAATCCTTTAAAATTGTTGTGAAATCAAACCCAAAAAGCAATATCAAGGAAAAGTGTATATTCTGAGATTTTGTAAGCAATAGATCAAAAAAAAAAGGGGGGAGGGGGGTTGCTTCAAGGTGTGCTGTTCTTTTATTAATACAAATCCCGTCCAACTAATGTTTTGCTCTGTTAATGTTTATGTGAAAATCACTGAATTGTAAACCTTCCACTGTAATCACTGCAAACTGCCATACAGTATATGCCGTAAAATGAGGAGAAACTTGGCAGGCTGTTGCAACAGAAGGTGTGGGGCTTAGTGAACAGTCAGTTGTTCATTTCTGAAAGCTTGAAAGATAAATGAGCCTGTGTTATGCTGACAGTTCCTTGGAAAGACGCTTAAAGCAAACTGATGAAGCTCTGCTGCCACTCGGTCGCAGCGGATTCTGAACTGAAAACAGCCATCCCATCAGTCAAAATGTAAAGACAAAGTGAAGTAGCAGGAAAAGACAAAAAAAATAAAAAATAAAACAAATAAAGAAATTGCTGAATATATTTCAGCAACATGAAGAAGTGACATTTCCAGGCCACGTGTGGCCTCCCGGTGAGGTGGCCTCATAACACCCAGGATCAGACCTCAAAAGTCCCATTGAAATGATGAGTGGAGCGAACACACTCCTCCGTCTGAATGCGAGAGGGAGGCTCGCATGGCCATGCATGGATGGTCACAGACACACACTTAAGTACAGTGACATACTCATAGTCTCTAATTAGCACCAGTACTTTGTTGTAAAGGGCAAAGCTGTCTGCTGGCTTTCGGGTATGACACTCCTCCAATAACCTTCCAGTCATCGGGAGGAGGAGGAGGAGGAGGAGGAGCAGGAGGGAGAGAAATTGCATCACAGGCGTAAACACTTTACCAGCAGACGGAGACCTCAGATTAAAACATGTGGTGCTGTACGTGACTTTGCGACGTAGCGCTATTACTTTGGTAAGCAATATGGTGGATATTCACACGTTGTCATGTGGCAGCCTGCCGAGTAAAAATAAAGTAAAAACGTCTAACTTCATGGTGAACTTGCAGCACTGTAAGGTAGGGCTGTATGATATCAAGTAAACACGCGATATACAAGTATAAAGACATACTTGGACGATGTGAATGTATTTGTATTCTATGATTTGTTCTTTTTAAATAATGCTTCCAGTTTATGCCAGTTTCCAAGTAATCAATTGCCATTAATAGCCCTTTTCTTTTCAATCTCCAGAGCATGAATGTACAGATGTGGAAATGTAATATCATGCAATCTCTAACAATATGATAAATTACGCATGTTGATATTGAGATACCACTAAACTTCTGTGTAGTCCATCACTTTTACTTTCTTTATAAAACTATCTGATCTTATATTTCCATACGCTTCCGAGTGTATATGCAACTATCTGATTCAAACTTTCGCCTCCTCTTACCTGAGCAACAACCTCACAATGACGGCAAGATGTACACATGAGCCAGTCGATGGGAAAAGTGTCTCGAGTGGCTGTTGTGGTGTAACGAGAGAACAGCGGGGCACGTAATAGAAACCGAGAGGCCAGTTGAGGAGCACGTGCTCGCAAGTAGAGGCAGAAAGCGCCAGAGAGAGTTGGAGAAAATCGACTGTGCGGCCACCCGGAGGGATTTTCAATGCGAAGAGAAGTGGTGTGAATTGACTTTGGATCAACTTTTGTGAAGAAACTTGAGTGCAACTATTGACTGATGCTGTCATATTACCATATCCACAATGATGCTAATTTCAAGTGTAGGTTGAGAGTCATATACAGTAAACTGTGTGACGCACACACACACACACACACACACACACACACACACACACACACACACACACACACACACACACACACACACACACACACACACACACACACACACACACACACACACACACACACACACACACACACACACACACAGCAACACGAATCCTTCCAGGTGTCAGTGGAGCGTATACAGTAGGTGAGTTGAATGCTGTGTTGGGCTTGAAGCTCAATGAACCGCGAGCCCTCCGATCTCTCCGTCTCATGTCGGAGCAGATGGCAACACTACCAGGCCTCACAGTCATCTATCATTCACCATTCATTTAGCCAGGCACAGCCTATAGGTGTGTCCACCGTGGGCTTAAAAAGTGAAGTGACACTCCTCGTCCTGAAGCTCGAAACATTGGCGTGAACTCTCTAACAATCTCCAATAGATCCAGAAAAATGTAAAAGAAGGTGTGTTGGTATCATGCGACGCTGGATGTGTCAACCGCGATGGCTGTGAGCACTGCGGCAGTGTTGGTGATGCCTGTCAACACTATTTCAGCATTTCCTTTACCCTTCCGAAGCAGTGGAGGGGAAAAAAAAAAAAAGGGCAGCTGTGTAGTTAGTGTTTCAAATCATCACCACTATCCATCTCTCTCTCCTTCCTTGTAGTCATCTCTGTGAGTATGGAGTGCCCCGGGCAAAAATGCTGAAACCATCTGCTCTGTTAAGTCTGCTACTCCATCGGCTTTCGCTTATAGCTTCCTCAGCTCTCTCTTTTGGTACATTTTCCTCTCTGTATCTTCCCCTTCATGAATCCCTCACCCCCTGCGCTCCACTTTACGGTGAATTGTTTTCTGTTTGGCTTGTTTCAGTGCATCTATCTTCAATAAATCTGATGAGTTTGAGGTTTGAAAGGATGCTGATTTTAGGGCTAAAACGCAATAAAAGTATGTGCTTCAGACACTATTAATGCATGTTCTTTTTGAGTTATCGCCCCTCTCAAACCCCGCCAAGCCTTTGTTTTCTCAACCATCTGCCCAGAGCCGAGCTGAAACGTCTGTCCTCCAAGAATACGGCAAAACTTTGTGTGTGTCAGTGAGTACAAGATAACACAAGATGTTGCCAGTTTCTTATGTCACATACCTTCTGCCAACGTAGTCCGAACAGCTGTGTAAATGCTCATGTTAACAGGCCAGTGCAACAGAAGCCTTGGCGATTTCGCACATGTTGTGTTTTCTTTCTTTTTTTTTTTCTCAAAGTTCTTTTGCTGTGTAAAAAAAAAAATAATCTGTGTCTCCACTGAAGTGTGTGTTGTGCTGACCTTGTTGACATACAGAGGAAAGCAGTGTACAATGTTTGCAGCCTCTCATGTTCTTGGCCCTCAGTGAAAGCCATCTCTCCTTCCCATCTGTTGCTGCTCTAGTCACGTTTTAAAAACTGCTGTTGTATATAAGAAAAGTGTGGGTAAGAGTTCCAACCGAGTGAGGGTTTGAAGAGGATTCAGCCCATCAGGCTTGGAGGATTCGTCAGCTTATGTTGGACTATGCTTTTTACAAAACAATAATAAAAATGACAACAGTATTAAGGTGAAGTGAGCAAACTGTGCCCAGATAAGCAAAGCACTGCCAGCTTGAGCTAGTTTTTTCCCCTTTGTGGTCTTATAAATTCATTATCATCGGGGTCTCAGCAAACAGCAGGATTCAAAAACTATAAATCAAGAAGATAAGTTTTTGTCAAGAAAATCTTACATTAACAAATATTTCAGCCATAGTGAGTTCGAGTTAATTCAAGGACAGAGATTAGAAAGAAAGGAGAAAGATAGGCTGTAGTTTAAAACCATGAATGGGGTGGGTATAACATGAACATGCAAGAAATATATTACTTTCAGAATAAAATAAAAAAAACTTTCATTTTGTGCATTTGGACTCGTCAATTGTTTTGCTTCTGGATTCTCGGTAGTTGAATTATCTTTATATTGTGAGACGAGGGGAGTGCGGTGTGCTCGAACCATAAATGTCGATGCACAGCGTTTGTAGGGTTAGGAGAAACCAAAAGTAGTGATGTGTTAAAGTTCCAGGGATTTTGAGAAGAAACAGATGAAAAAAAACAAAAAAAAAAACCAGCATGAGCGAAGTTAAGAAAATCCATGAGACGATAAAAACAGCTTAAAAATCCTTGAGCCCCGCTTTGTTGCTTTTGAGCTTCAGTTGTTCAGCGACTTTCACTCTGTATCTCTTCCAACAGAAAACCAGCGGGACCCAATGTTAGACTCATTTCACCGGAGGAGCCGCTCTTCAGTAAACTCCATACGAACGTGATGAAGTCAGACGACCTTGCGTCCATTGCAGTCAACTCATTCATTCATTAGTTAATTAAAATAAATGGCCACTTAGCTGAATCAATTGGAATAAGACTACCGCAGAGTGCGCACCGCCGAAGTCCACGCAGCTCTCTCCCCATGGATAATGGCTTGTTGGAGCAGGAGGCTGAGACTGGAATTGACTGGATGCAGAGCTCTTGTTGGGTGAGCACAGCCGGGTTTTTCTCCGTTGAATATCGGAGTTGTATTTTTTTATATATATATATTTTGATTTCCCTTGCCTTCATCCGTTCAGTAATCTAATGGTTTTAATAGTGGATTTATGAACGCTTACTATACGCTGAACGATTAAAAGTGCATCAAGTTCCTTTAAGCAAACAGTGATTTGACAACAATGCAACCCATTCAACTCTGCATTAAAGTCCTGAATTGTAAATTGAGACAAAGAACAAAAAAGCAGCATGTGTGTGAATTGATGGCAACGGTGGCCGTGAAATTGGACTGTTTGAAGTTGTATAATACAGTCATTTCATATTTAGGCGGCTTATAACAAAATGAAAACCATTTTACATATTCAGCATTCAGTATTGAGGTAATTACAGAATGCACCACTTCAGCAATCACACAGTTTAGGGAATCGTTCCCTCTGACAATTGTACACGATGTCAATCAAACTTAAATTTAATCAAAGCAAAACGGATCCATTTTCATGTCACTTGTTCAAAAATTGCTGTTTAAAATCCATTTGAATAATCTCAGCTGTGTATCTAATAGTCAATTTTCCTACATAACTGAACATCTCTAAATGATGCCACGTTTATTTAGGAGAATGTGGATTAGTTACTGTCTTAGCGTCATAGTCTTTCCGATCTATATGACATGAATTAGATACTTTATCTAGAAGTAAAAATTTATTTTCCCCAAATCATTTCCAGCGGATTCTCAGAATAGTAGTGATCTGTGCTTTACTGTATATTGAGTTTCCCAACATGTTATCAAGAGTTTGACATTTACTCTACACTAAAAGAAAAATCCAAAGTGAGTCAATGCATCTCTTTACTATGTATGAGTTATGTGGTTAATGTGAAGTAGGTCTAGACATACATTAATACATATTTTCATTGGAGAATTATCTTCTACTATATTAAAAATCAAAGAAAGGATTATAATAACATGAATACAATCACTGTATATATCACATTGCTGGGAAATAAAAAACCTGTGACAAGAACGGGCCTAGTTCGTTCTGTCTGTTTGCTGGAAAATATCTAACGGCAAATTATCCAAAAGATTTAAAGCAGTAACTGCACTACTATAAAAAAAAAAAATACAGACAGCAGTAAAAAAAAAAAAATCAAAGCTGCTATAGGTGTTGACAAAAATATTTGTAATATATGAAGATAATGTGCAGGTTAAACACAGCTAACAGTATTGAAAGAAAAAAAAAAGCAACAAAATCAATAAAACAATCACAAATTATTTAATAAGAAATCATATGCAGTCCAGTCAGATTATGGGATTGTTTTAATCTTCATGGTGCAAAAGAAATTTGTTTTGTCTTTTGGCTGTGTTGTGCATCATTCTACTGTCTGACTTCAGTTTCATATATTAAAACTTTGAAAAGATTTGACAGAAATCGGACGCCTGCCTTCCATTTGCTTGAGTTTTTACATAAAACTCCTGACAAAAGCGTCGCGTTCAACTTCACAACGTTGAGAGAAGTGCATGTGATGGCCACGGGTGTGACCGCAGGCCGGAGTGAACCACACATCCTCTGTCCATTTGCATTAACAGGTGAGAAGAGAGAGCAAATCTCTGTGGTGCACTTCCTTCTGTCACTGTCAGTCACACATTTGTTTTTACTTCATCCCTACTTTTTATTTCTCATCTCCCCCCGAAACAAACACAGCTGAAATTTTACCCCCCCCCCAAAAGAACAGAGATTTAGATTCTGTTTCTCGGAAAGGAGCAGGGCATATTACAGGTTACGCCTACACACACGGCATGTATTCAGGACAGTGCCCATTGGAGATCTACCTGCCACTGTGTTTAGAGGCAGCACAGACAACTTTTTGTGTTGTTTTACACCAAGTTATGGGTTATTTGAAAGAAACTACAATCTAAAACGGCCACAGAGGGAATTTTGTGTGGGAGGAAGTTATAACGGTGTGGGAAGATATCAGCGGCGTTTGGACAGTAGTGACTCAGACTCAGTGTCCTTTCATCAGAAAAGTATGCAGTTGTGTCTTTTTGCATTCATAATGTAATATTATCATAATGAAGGCTTCACTAAAAATTCGAAGCTCAAAATTTGGGATGAAAGTACATACATACATGGAACGGACAACTTTCTTGTGGATGAGACAAAAATAAAACTATTGAATTACAACATTATACAAGTGAAATATATGGCTTAAATAGAACCCAAAGTTTAAGTAGTTCAAGGTGCATTGTGGTCTTTTTATAGACTACTAATAGGTCTATATTCTGCTATGCTTTGGTAGAAGACCACCAGCTGCATAGTAATACATTAACATAGAGTGATACATGTTTATATTTACAAATCTGAGCAAATCTCAGTGTCACGGTTTATTTTGACAGGAATATTGTTCAAATTGACCTTGTGGTTGCAGAGATCTACTCTGTTCAATATCTGAGGAGAAGCCGACAAAGCACAAATTACATCCAAAACATTGTGATATGTGATAATTTGTGCAATGATAGCGATGTGGTGTAATCAGTTGTTAAATATAATAAATTAGCCAGGGGATCACGAGACTATGAGTGCAGTTTATGAAGGGAATTGCTTTCCAGAAAAACATTATCAGACAATAATTTGTTGTTTGAATGAGTTGTTGTCTGAAGTGCATTAAGTCATATAGAGCATTAGAAATGCATCATACTTTTTTTTTTTAAAGGGTTTTGTATTCACTTTTAATGGAAACAGTTTCAAAATGCAACTCTGTCCAGATACAGAGTGATCGATTTACCCAACTGAGCAAACGCCCCAAATCAAGGCGCATCTAAAACCACACATCTGCATGTGTAAGCACATCATCCATGCACAGAGGGCAAACAAGGCATGAGGAGAGAAAAAAAACTACGGTCCAAACTGTAGCAGGGGAGCTGTAGCAGGCAGAGGCTGGTAATAAAACTTTCCCTTAGTCAATGGAGTCTGTGAGTGTGCTCTTGTGCGTGTGAGTGTGTAGCATTTGCTGTTCTCAGCGGTGTGGGAGGTCTGATTTGTAGCAGTAATATCGACAGGCGAGGCCTTAGAATGAGGTCTTTCCTTCAGGGAGTCCTCCTACTGCTTTGTGCCAGTGCAGAGATGCTCAAACGCAAACATACATACATATACACCTCTGTTTATGTTGTTTTACTAAGGACATTCTAACATCTAACCTTTCACACTACCTTCGTTTTATTTCCTTTTCTTCTGATGTCATTGAACTTTACCTTTCACCCAATCTAATTTCAGATTTAACCTACAATGTCAACTTTGTTTTCAAGAAAGCCGGGGGGGGGATAAAAAGACTCAGGTTTCACATCAAAAGACTTTTAACACAAGGACGGCACCTGACACCCACACACACACACACACACACACACACACACACACACACACACACACACACACACACACACACACACACACACACACACACACACACACACACACACACACACACACACACACACACACACACACACACACACATTTCTCACTTCCGATCGCGACATGGAATGAAACGCTAGAGACACGAGAAAAGCTGACTATCAGACAGGAACACTTCTCCAGCTGTAACACCTTGTAAATCACGGAGAGCTTCGGAGGATGATGCACTTTCTCTCTGCAGTTGTCCACACTTCTCTCACGCCTTGTTCTCCTACTGACACATTGGCCAATTAAACTTCTAAACCCTGACACGCAAACTGCTTGCTTTTCGAAGTATATGGAGTATTTTGCAGAGTGTGTGCCCAGGTTATAGCCTTCTGGCATGTCTGTCAGGCAATGGATGGATCTCTGTTTGACTGTGAAGCTTGCAGAACTTTTAAAAGGCATGAGACAGCAACAAAAAAAAAATAAATACAAAAAAACAAACAAAAAAACCCCCCAGCACATTTCAGTACCCCTCCCTCCATCTCTGTGGAGTAGAGCAGTCTTTATAAAGAGACCTAAAAGAGCAGCCTCTTCATAGCCTCTGCCTTTGTCTTCAGTCTTCTCTGGGGTCCCTTTAAAACATATTGAGTTGTTTGTCGTTCACACATCAAGTCTCATCCATGAAGCCAAGCCAATCAACAGCGAGAGAAGAAGATATTCTTGTAATGCCAAATGACATATGCTCAATAACACAACTAAGGGCATAATGAGAAAGTCACCTTCAGCAAAGCGAGAACAAGTCAAATTAATTAGGAAAGTCAAAACGACATGAAAGAAAGATTTCTGGATATTTAACTAACAAATCCATTTATCTTCTACATCAATACGTCAGTAAGTTCTGGTTGAATTACCAGTAATACAGTCACTGTACCGGACTGTTGTGGTGAAGAGGAAGCAAAGCAAAGCTCTGTCTACCGGACCACCCTCACCTATGGCCATGGACTTTAGGGTCATGAACGAGATCGCAGATACAAGCGGCTGAAATGGGTTTTCCTCCGCAGGGCGGCGGGCGTCACTCTCCGTGATGGAGTGAGGCGCCGCTACTCCTCCACATTGAAAAGGAGCCAGCTGAGTTGGTTCACTTGATTAGGATGCTCCCTGGTCGCTTCCCATTAGAGGTTTACTGATCACGCCCAACCAGCAGGAGGTTTAGGTAGAGATTATATCTCCACTATACTGCCACCGCGACCCCATATGGACTGGGCAAGAAAGAAGATGGATTTATGGATGGATGGATGGATGGATGGATGAATCTAATTAAACTCAAACTTTTGGTCAGAGTGTGGTGCAAATAACACCGAGGTCACGGGTTCAATCCCCATACTGGCCATAGAACTGATGGCTGATGGAGCCTTAAATGTTAATATATTTAAAAAAAAAAAAAAAAACCTTCAGTATCAAACAAGCGTAAACTTTCTATGTGTGTTTCAAAAGAACAGCTGTACACATTGATGCCTGAGGCAAAACACACTTCATTATCCGCTTGTGAAAACACAAGATGATACTTTTCTTCTTTCTTTCTTTTTTTTAAAATATGAGTTATCACACTGTCACAGTTTATATGTCTTCAGTCCTGACCTACTTCAAGTTGTCTTTTGTTACTCTGTGCATGTTTCCTTGGCAGGAAAGCCTCCTCTTCAGCTTGCACTTGAAACACGTCGAAGGCAACTTGAAAATAATGTGAGACCAATCTGCGGCTGCTGTATTTAATGATATGGGGACAAAAAAAACCCTGAAGTATGATTAAATGAGTAACTGAGAGAGCACATCAACTTTCGAGCAGATTTAGACACTTTAATATATTTGATACGACATCATGCCGTGTATTACTTGTCTGTGATGTTGTTTGGTGGCATGAACCACCACACACACGCTTAAATAGAAAGAATGGCTTCAAGGGGTCATGTGGTATGAGGATTTTTCATCTTGAAGCTGTTTCCATAATCTAAAGGTAGGTTCAATCAAAGTTAATGCTCACGTACATCAGTGTGACAAAACCAGAACGACACTTTGTCATCGTCAGGAAATTTCACTGCCTTTACATACATGGTGGTCCTTGATGGGGTCACACATTCAATCAGGATTTTGTACTACAAAGTGACAACCTACAAAGTAATTCAGGGAGGAAAAAAAAATAAAAAAAATTACATGATTTCCAGGTGGCCAGCTAAGGCTGACTGACAGGCTTGTTCATTTTCTTCTCAGATGAGGAGGGGGAAAAAAAAAACCC